>NW_025113140.1:7170440-8370440 GCF_010416935.1 Polistes fuscatus | reverse complement strand
TACCCGAAAGTAATATCCATCGGCATAATAAATATCGATGCCTAATAATAAGGGAGTGAAAAGGGAGATAGGAAAAAAAAGAAAAATAGAAAGAAAAAAATTGTATAAGCATGTAGGTAGGATGGAACGAAACCACAACGACGACGGTTATTACTACTACTACTACTACTACTACTATTAACTGCTACTGTTACTACTACTACTACTACTCTACAGAACGACACATACGATGACGTGATCGTGGCATGATTATCATCAGACGTGTAACGTTTATAGTTCCACCGCGGATCTCGCCGTTTTATTTCGAAAACGGTCTGACGGAGGGGATGAGGACACAGCTAATGTGTACCGCGAGCCAGGGTGACCAGCCTTTCAACATCACGTGGTTGATGGACGGCAAACCGATTCAGGTCAGAGCAAGTGACGGTGGTGGTGGTACATCGACTGCCTCGGTGGTAGCTGTTCAAGCAACGAAGGTTCAGCCGAAAACGCAAACGAAAAATCAGCCCGTCGAAGCCATCGGCGGCGTTACCCGGGTCGAGACGAACGCCGACATACAGATAAGCGACTATCCGCCGTTTTCCAGCATCCTCACGATAAATAGCGTCAACGCTAGGCACAGTGGGAACTACACGTGCCAGATCAGCAACGTCGCTGGCGTTGTCGAACATACGACCGGCCTCTCCGTCGCTGGTTGGTGTCCATCCCAAAAAACAAAACAAAACAAACAAAAAACAACATCATTCTCAAATCCTATATATAATTAACGAGATTTAATATATTTAGCAATACCATACTATATACGTATTATATATATGTATATATATATATGATTTAATCTATGTTTCTAATATATAAGAACATGTCCCGTGTACATAAACCGAATTTCATTTCGAATAATGTCAATAGAGAGTATTTGTATATACATTTTACTTTACATTCTACTCGTTATCTTTGATTATCGCACAAGCTTGCCGATCATGAAAATTCTTTTTTCTCTCTGTTCGCATTCTCGAATATATAGGAGCGTGTGTGTATAGGTAACATCTTCGTTGAGGAACGGACGAGAAGCATGGATTTTGAGAAGGATCGAAAAACCTTGATTCTCTGACACGTACGCGAATCCTCTTTCTTTCTTTCCTTCCTTCCTTTTTTCTTTCTCACTCTACAGTTAATCTTCTTCCCTTTGAATGCGGCACACACCAGCCCGCTTCTCACCCCCCGAACTTGCTGATGACGTCCCACGAGAGATCGCAAACCGTGCGACGTGCTTACCTCCTCCTCCTCCTCCTCCTCCCCCTTCTTCCCTCCTCCCTTATCTCTCTATTTTATTTCTTGTCTTCTTCTTTACTTTCTCTTCATCGTATCTTCCTTAGCTACGATATTGCTGATTAGAAAAGTCTCAGATTTTTCATTCAAACACCCTCTCCACAATCTTTGCCAATTTTTACTAATTCTTAGACGGATAGGCTACTTTTCTCTAACTTTCCTCTCTCACTCTCTTTGTTTTTTCTAAACCTCTGTTAATTTCAATTTGTTAATAAACGAATCATTTTTATCACGTAATGCGGAAGCAAAGTAAAAATCGATATAAATACATCACTTTTATCGTATGTACTTTTTTTCCATCCAAACGTTCCTCTAACGCGTTATGGGGTTCTCTTTTTACGGTATTTAATAATCGTCTTCTTCTTTTATTCTTATTTTTATATGTACCGCCCCTTTTACATGGCACGTTCCATGAGTCGCATCGTTAGAGAGATTTGACTTGTAAATGGCTATGCGAATTATCGTTTTTCTTCTCTCTCTCTCTTTTTCTTTCTTTTTTTTTAATCTTCTTCTCTATTTTCTTTTTCTGTCTCTCTTTTTCAGTAACCTGCATACGAGATATATTATTCACGCTCGCAAACACCATAGCTAGTTTCGTCTTTCCACGGATTCATTAGCTCCCATGCACAATCGGAAAACAGATAGGATTTATAAAAGAGAGATAAAATAAAAAGTCTATAAAAAAGGGAGATTCAGATAGAATTATAAAATGAACAAAGTTTTTCCTTTATTTTTATTTATTTTTCTCTTTCTTTGCAAATCTAGAATACGCTATTTATTCAATTAATTTATTATCCATTTGTCCAGTTAATGCGGCGAACTAAGGAAGAAAAATAGTTCAAGAAACTGTGCATGTGTGTATACGTGCTACTGTGAGGGGAAAAAAAGTGAAAGAGAGAGAGAGAGAGAGAGAAATAGAAAAAAAAAAATAAAGAAACGATATCGGTCGACCGCGATGTAATCTCGCAAGGAAGCATAATTCTTCTCTCCTCTTCGAAAGTTTCGACTTTCCTTCTTTCTCTGTTGTTTTTCTTTCTTTTTTATACGCGCCATCTCGGCCGGAAAAAAGGGGCGAGAGCGAAGGTACGAGAGCTCGCCTTGGTATTTTCTCGTTATATAAAACGTCAAGAGTATTAAGGCCATGACGTAGTGTTGTGGCATAATGTTCTTCCTTTCATTCATATTCATTAAGTCCCACAACTTCAGTTGGCAGCTAGTGGTTCGCTATTGTAACAAAAAAGAAGGTAAAAAAAAATTTAAAAAAAGAGAGAGAGAGAGAGAGAAGAGAAAAACAACAGAAACAAAATCGAACACAACAAAATACAAAATAAAAAGGCAACCCCGTAAATTTAAATTATGCTACGAAGTAGAAATCAATGCAGTCTGTATTCACATTCATCATCATTTTCATGTTCGAAAGTTTACCATCGAGCAACTCTTCTGTTGTAGCTTATATACGTGTAGGTATATATATACTATATACTATATATATATAAATTTCAGAATACATCAATTTTATATTGACAAATTTATCATCGACCATGTACACGCATTTCTACATTTATCACACTTTCGGAATCATATATATACGTATTACACGATAGTTCATTATCATTCATACTTATTTGAGAGAGTATATTAATTTTGTTGAAAAATTAATTATCAAGGTAAACAAAACAACAATGAAACGTCAATGTATCTACATAATTACGTTACAATGTAATATCAACTTTATTGTATATCAATGAACTTGTAACGAGCCACAAATCTGTTATTCGTGAAACTTTGTTACATGACTCTCGTTAGGAGAATTAAGTGTGATATATCAAAACATAAAAAAAAAAATACGTAATTATAGAATGACGATGGATGATAACGAGCTGTCCTTCAATATTACTCGATGGACACAGTTTCAAACGCGATACAATAGGGTGAAAGACGTTGTTCGATATATAGCTTGAAAATTATATCCGACACAGAGTAGTCCGACTCTCTGAAATATCAGAGATTCAAATGATAATAATAATAAAAAAAGAAAAAAATTAAAAAAGAAACCAAAAAAAAGAAAAAAGGGGAGAAAAGAAAGGAAAAAGAGAAAACAGCAAAGTCGCGTACTGAATTTTTCAACAATCCTGCTGCTATACCACTGACGCAATTTTAATAGAGTCACTAGTCGGAGATAAAACTCACTTTTTTTGTTCTCTTTGCTGAGCGAAATGGAGTGCGACGGAGTGGAAAATAGGATGTGCGATTTTCGAAAGCTAACAGGACGTTGAAAATGATAACGATAGTAATAACGGGTGGGCCTCGCTAAGAACGATAATGTGGAACCACCGAGTGTATGTGCCGGTATTCCGGTAACGATAAGAAACACGTGCCTTCCCATTTATTCTCCATTATTACCTCTCAAGTTGAACACTTTTGTAGACGATGTTCTACCACACTCTCTACCTTTCTCTTTCCAGTTCTTTTTAATACCATTATTCCTTTTTCTATATCAACTGTATCGTTTGATCGAAAACGCGAACAGATAGTCCACTTTAAGAAGCCAATATCCAGTGATTCGAAACTGAAACACCGTTTCTACTATATTATACTCTTCATCTTCTTCTTATTCCTTGGCTACAATCTCACAATGAATTACTACTACTCGCTATCGTATATCTTTCTTCTAACGTCTATAAAATGGTATATCCGCGTGACCGTGTTACGTCGTCTTTAAAATGATTAATTTTCTACAAAGAAATTTTCTTTTCTCCCTTCGTTTTTATCAGACGTTTTCTCTTTGAAAATAAATTTAATATAATCGGGAATTTAGTGCATCCATTGAATTACTTAATACGTTGTATTAGTAAATTTAACATTCTTTTTTTACACATTTTCTGTACATCGAGAAGTTCCTTTGATCGATGCATTACCTTTTTTTACTTATTTCTTTCTTTTTGTTCTCCATCTTTCTCTCCTTAATCAGAATCTTCTTTCATGCGTAAGTGTGCGCGTACGCACACTTACGTTTAAACGAGAAAGAAAACATACAGGTGGAAACTCGAGACAAGTTTTTCAGGTCATTAAACAAATGCGTTCCTACCGAATACAACACAGACCAAAGCCGTTAGGAGACGTACTCGAGATAGTCATAATGTTAGTTTTCTCTTGTCCAAATGGGGAGGCAATGTGCTTTTAAGTCGTGGCTATGTTCATCAACGGAATACCATACGCTCGTCCTACCTTGCATTTGCGAGCGTGCGCACAAACGCAAGCGCACACACATAAACATATACAAGCTCAACGTTTTTCTCATTTTATGAGAAGCTGCCTTTCTCGCAACAGGTTTACGATCAGGCGAGCGTAAATTTTTAGTGGTATTTTTATATCCGGTTCGCATTACGACCGCGAGCTTTTCTTCCTTCCTCTTTAGTTATTTTAAACCCCCCCCTCTTCCTCACTCTCACTCCCACAATTCCCCTCTTCTTCTTCTTCTGTACTCTTAAACCCCTTCGCCACGATCGTATTAAAAAGGATCGTAAGACGCTAGAAATTTCTAGCAGGATTTTATTACCGTTTTCTTTCTTATAACCTGCATTATGAAAACGACTAAAGATTAAGTAAAATTCTTCTATTTGTTCTGATTTTTCAACGAGACGAGAAATGTTACTTAAGAACAACGCTCAGAAATCATTTTTCCGTTAATCGATCCTTCTCTCTCTTATGGAAGAGAAAAAACATTATGAACATAACAAGGATGTCTTCATTAACGCAAAAAGAATCATTTGATAGGTAACATAATCTTAGGACTGAAAAGCAAGGAGTACAACAGGAGATACGTGCATTGCAGAGATTCATACGTCCGTAATAATAATTAATAATATTCATTATTTTTTCAAATGATCGATCGATCCTTATATTTATTATCATTTATTATCATTTATTATTATTATTATTATTATTATTATCGTCTTGCATGTTCATTTTCAAAAATGAAAAGATCTTCGCTATTTTAAAGAAGTATCGGCGCTTATCCTAATTTAACTTAATTAACGAATGAAAATTATTTACTCTAAGACTTGCAAAACTTCATATAAATTTATTTTATTAGTTTTTCGACTAAGTATTTCAATGAGTTTCCCCACCACGGTTGTAAACTCAACTAAGTCGGTAAGACAAGGAAAGTGTCTTTTAATTACGTTGACTTTTTTACCCGTACCTTTTTTATATCTTCTATTTAATTTGGTTTGTTAATTTATTTCCTCGTACATTCTCTCATAATCATCTCAGTAATATTTATAACGTCTTTGAAGATTTGCCGTAGACGAAATTTGACAAATTTTTCTTGAGAATTAGATTAGACAAATATATTTTCATTTATTTGATTATTTTAGTTATTCCGGTTTTTTCTTTGAAAGGGTTCGATGTAAACCTTAGGTAGTGTATCGTAGTATATAATTTGACATTATATATGATATATAAATATATTTATATATAAATAGATATAATAATATCTATTTATATATAAATATATTATACGAGACGTTGTTGTGCTCCTGTAATGCAACAAATGTCTGTAACGGATGTAAAGCATGCATTCGCATAGTAAACGTTTATATCATCTCATATTTATATACCCGTACATATACCTACGATATGTTCATACGTATCATATAGCATATACTATATATATATATGTATATGTTACCGTTACTTTGTGAAATTCGTTAATTCGTGACATGACTAGTTAAACCTTGAAATAACTATACTGATTTGTTTAAATATGAAAGAAACATAATTACATACATTAACTTGATAATGTATGAATATGCAAGAGTCGAGTAGTTAAGATATGAAATTGAAATTTAATCTATAAATGAGATCCGATAAAACAGCACGATTAACGGAACATTGGTTTTTAAAGTACAATATGAGATAAAAACTGATAACTACGAGCATCGTTATAAAAAGATAAGCCGATTTTACGGATCAAATCTGAATCTCACATTTTAACCCCTCGTCTCTTGTGAGTTCATATGTAATCTCGTTTACAAGTTTTAGTAAATAAGAAAATTCTTTTATATGCCTTCCTAAAATTATCTAGTTATTTTCAATGAAATCTAGGGTCCCCATGATTTCATTAAATTCTACAATTTAACGCTGACATATACATGTGTATACGAGTGTAAGCATATATATGATATTATATTTATATCAGAGCAACTTGGAATGACGATGAAAGAGTTAAACGAGTATTTCACATTTTTTCTTCGTATGCCTCAATTTTTATGTGTTTCTCATCGTGAAAAATATTAGAAAAATAGCGTTTGCGTTGTTGTTCTTGCTGTTATTTCTATGCACTGTATGTTTATATTGTCGTCGGTACTTTTTTACTTGGAATGTTGCTTGCTCATACAAATACACATATACACAGACACACAAACACACAGGCGCGCGATCATACTCAATCAATATTAAAAAAGTACTTGAACTATATCGACTTTTTTTAATCGTTATATTTTTCTAACACACTTCGCATGATGATCTTTCCGTTGAAAAAAAGAAAAGAAAAAAGAAAGAGGGGAAGAAAGAAAGGAGAAGAAGGGAAAAGAAAGAGAAAGAAGAAGAGAGAAAAGAAAAAAAGGAAAAAGAGAAGAAAAGAGGGGAGTCTCTTTCTGTACTTTCAGGAATGTCGATCATACTCGTTTCATTAAAGCTACACATCATCTGTAATTGATTATTATTATTATTATTATTATTAAGTATTATTATTATTGTTATTGTGTATATGAATTGAGCGAAAATTTAGTTTAAAATGCGTCGGACTACTTGGAGTCAATTGATCGTCACATCGCATGGAATTTTATTACTCACATTTTGATGATTTGCAGAGAAGATATTTTATTATAATTTTTTTCTTTTAAATTTTCTTTTGACAGATGAGAGCACTTTCTTCGTTTCAATGGCCAGTACATCGCACGACCCGTTATTTTCTTACTTTGCTTTCTTCGGAAGCACACGCACAACGATTCTTGATTTGACGGCATTGAGGGTTTACCTTTGATGTTGCGAGAGATACGACATCGTCAATTCAAGTAACTTAGTAGTATTATATAGATACGTACATATATCTATATATGTATATGAAATGTATTTTTCATATACATATATACGTATAAATATTAATTACATATTATATCATCATGAAATTGTTAACATATTGTTGTTTAAACATTCTTAGTGATTGCGTAAGTATGCAGTATAGACATACGTTGAAATTTGCATGCGTTTTTTAAGAAAAAAATGATTAATAAAACACGTAAGTACGTAATGCGTACTTGATTGGTACGAAAGTAAACAATTTTTAAAGAGAGAAAAATGGATAGATAAATTTCTCGATCTCGATCCTCTCGACGTCTTTTAATTCGAATTTTAATTCGAACACAAATGATTTTGTCAAAGATGATTCTTTGACGAGTATCAAAATCGAACAATCAATACGATCGTTTATCAAGAACGAATGTAATTGCTCTTGGTCTTCGGTGTGCGCTTCAAAAACATTGATTGATATCTTTCTATCGTAATAATTTTGCAACAGAAAATATGTCTGAGTTTATAGATCGTAAATAATCGTTCGAAGAAAAGTTCGGAACCATTCTACGCGTCGTTCCGCTATTTCTTTCTCTATCTCTTTGCCGATATTGACGCTAGCTCGAGTAATTGTCAAACCCGTAATAACCCGAAATGTATTTCGTAGAAATACTAGACCATCGTTGGAAGATCTTCTACTGATTTTCGTCGGCAGCATTAACTCTGATATTTCGGGAACTAGAAATATTTTCATTTCGTTAATACACTTTATCTTTCCACCGATTTTTCTCTCTTCTCTTTTCGTTTATTATTTCCGGATTCGATATTTGATTACGATTCCTTTCCATCGGAGTAATTCATGAAATGGTTAAAAATTTATTCAAGTGGTATATACCACTTCGAGGATAAATTCGGGACGTGATTTTAACCAATTTGCAGTATAACGTTTCGAAATTATTCAATTTTTCCTTTTTTTTTTTTGGTTTCGTTTATACGAAAAGATTATTCCGAATATAATTATTTAAATATATCTTTGAAATATATCTAATTTCAAATAAATATCTAATCGCGGATTAAGATTTTCTCGTTTCTATAACTGGTGGAGTATATCTTTTCGTGAAAGAAAAGGATAGAACGATATATATATATATATATATTGAAGGTGACACAAAGAAGAAATAAGAAAAAAAAGAAAATGGCGTAATCGACGTCGATTTAAAGTTCACTTCGACGACTCGAAACAAAAGAAACGGGTCGACGTCGAGCGGATCGGGAAAACACAGAGGGATCCGAATGAAATTCTGATCGAACTCGCGCTCGACCAGCCGGAAGATTTTAAGCCAATTGGATCGTATTTTTAGTACCTCCGAGGTGGACCGTGGAACCTATCGACCAGGATGCCGTTGTAGGTTACGGCGTCTCCATTGCTTGTCAAGCCGAAGGATTCCCCATTCCGACTGTGACTTGGAAGCAATCTATTGGTAAGTCACGACATCTTAAAGCTTGAATCTTCCTCTCTTTCTTTCTTTCTTTTTCTTTCCTACTTTCTTTTTATTCCTTCTATTTCCTTATGGTGAGAAACGTCCTTCTTTTATATATATATCTCTATCTCTGTCTTTCTTTCAAGTGTCACGAAGACTCGACTAGAAATCGGGCCAACTTCAAAGCTGAATTCCCCTCGCTCATCTCTTCTTCTTCTTCTTCTACCTCATTTTTCATCTTTAACAATTACGTAGATGGAAAACTTTCTCGTTCTCGTTTTCGTGGCCTCTTCCGATTCCTTTTTTTCTTCAATTTTCCTTATCCCGATTGTTACGTTCATATGTATTATATATATTCCCCTATTCCTCACACTTTACAATGTGATGTAATAACGATTCATAATCTTTTAAATCCTCCCTTTTTTTCTCGTCAAATTCATCCCCTTCGTTTTATATATTAAAAAAAATAAAAAAAATAACAAATAAAAAGCCAGCACGTCAGTCAACGTATTAATATTTACCAAGCCTACTTATTCTCTATCCCGTCAAAATTAACTTCGTTATATAATATTCAAGCTCGCATTGAATTACTCCGGATCTTTAGTTTTTTTTATTATGTTTCTAAATGATATAAAAAAAACATCGATACAATACATAGATACTTCCTTTGTATATATATATATAAATATATATCTTTTTCTTTTTATTTCACCCCAACTCTCTCTCTCTCTCTCTCTCTCTCTCTCTCTCTCTCTCTCTCTCTTTCATTTGGAGTCTTTATTTTATTTCATGGAGTAGTCTAATAACTTTTGACAGTTTTTTATGTCGATCGAGTTTGGCGTCTGTCTGATATAAAATGGCTTTCATTAAGTTACACCAGGTGGTAGGCGAAGGAATAAGGGAGAAAGAGAAGGACGACAAAAGGGTACGGTTCACGATCTATTACGAAATTCGCTGATCGCCCATTCTCAGCAGTTTCATTCAGTTCGAAATAAGCCCTTCGGCTGACAAAGCGGTTGGATAATTAGTTTCATCAATACGTTGATCGTCGACATGATATTTCATCGATAGTTGAATTGCCTTCGTTTTAAAACTTCTTTTTTTTTTTTCTCTCATGCAACGAATAAAAATTGTTCCAAGTTATTATTATCTCTTTCTATCTCTCTCTCACTCTCTCTCTCTCTCGCTCTTATTTCTTCTATTTTTCCACGAATATTGTTTTTCCTTTCTTTTTTGTTCTTTTTGTTTTATACATTCTCATTTTCATTGAAATGAGAAAGTCAGAACAGCGAGTATTTTGTTCGGTTAAGGAAAAAAAAAAAGAAAAAAACTAAATAAATAAAAAAAGAAAGAAAGAAAAAAGAAAGAGAAAAAATTCTGAACGTTTCGAGTCCAACCTTACACCGTTTAAAGAGACGATATTGAAACGTTCCTTTTCCTTCGGGTGGTTACATGCATGCATACATACATATATACCAAGATTCGAAGTAGATATTCTCGTAGTCAAAGGGAAGGGGATTTCAGATCATTTCGATCAGCCATGAAGGTATGCAGGCTACGCGAGTTCTAGGTTCCTTCGACGAATTGCCCGATTCAAGAAAGGAATCTCTTCGCGTCTATTATAAATTCGTTGCATAGGTATTACTATTCTTCTAAGCGTATTGTGCATACCAAAAAACTTCATCTTATTTCGTTTAATTCTTATATCAATTTTTATATTTTCTTCCCCCTTATTTATCTTTTCTTTCTAATATTTCTTTTGATATTATCGATCCAGTTAGCTTATCGTGAAGTTATACTTCTTTTAGCGCGTTGGGGAAAATGTAATGGGAAGTGATTTTGTTCCGAGCGTCTGGAAAAACGACACCATGAAGTTTGTCGCGCGGCAAGCGATTTCAAGTAATATATATGGCATGAAGTTGTCTCCTCTTCTTCTTCCCCTTTTTTTCTCAAGCGGGTCACCCATCCAAATACTAATCGTAATCAGCGCTGCTTTACTTAAATGATCGAAACGAGAACTAATGCTGTAACAGCGCCATAGCTGTTGACGCGTGAAGTAATTCGATATATCTCTCTTACATTTAGTGTGGACTGATATCTATATTTTGATAATTTTGTATTCTTTCTTATATATAAATAATAATAATTATTTTTTTTTTTTAAGTTATTTTTCTTCTTTGAAGTTGTTTTTTGAAGTTATTTTTAAGGTTATTGAGGTTATGTTCGTTTTGGTACGGCAAAGAAGTATAACTTCTTACGTGCGTACATAAGTACACACACCAGTTTTTCTTTTATTAATTTTTATATTATATATAAAAATATATATATATATATATATATATTTCGAAGTTTTTTCAGAATGAAACGTGTATTTAGTTCCTAGCAAAGGAGGAGAGTGGCAAGGAAGATGAGGGAAGAGGATATGACGTCATTTTCTGTTCTAGAACATACAAACTACAACTATTATTATCTCCTTCTGCTCTACAACGTGGAAGTTTGGAAGATTAAGTTCTTATAGTCAGGCAGTTGAGAAAGTGCGTGCCTGTGTGCGTGCACAGTACCGAAAGTGATGATCATTATATGAACATACAAACATACACACCTGTCGTTGTTTGTTTAACTTACAATAGCTTGAAATTTTCTTTCTCTCTCCTACCTGTGCTCTAAACATACTCCAATGTAACATATTTTATAGATTAGACAAGACCCCTTGGGCAATTTATACCATGCCCTGGAATATATGCATTGACCGTAACATATATATTAAATTCAATGAATATTATTCATCGAAATCAATTACTTCGAACGAAAGATTACGTTTGAGTTTACCTTTCCCTACAAGAAATTCATGATTGAAATTTGAGTTTCGTAATAATTAGCGATCTTTATTGGTACGAAGGGAAGGGTGGTAAATAGAAGGGTGAGAGTAAACGTGTCCTTCCGAACATTTAGGTGAAACACCAGGCGACTATAGGGAGTTAGGATACAGCGGTACGGAGGGTGCAGGGGTTGCCGGAAATGGGTCCTTGGTGATTCTACGAGTATCAAGAGATCATGCCAGCTCCTATCTATGCCAAGCGAGCAACGGCATTGGACCTGGCCTCAGCAAGCTCATTCGCCTAACGGTTCATGGTAAAATATTCATGTTGCATGGGGTTATAGCTCTAGTTGCTGTACCTACGTCAATTAGCAAGAGACGTCCAAGATATCCCTTCAAATTTCTGTTATGAATAGCTTTCTATGTATCTATCTATCTATCCATCTATCTATCTATCTATCATTTCTATGTTTGATGAACTATTAAGCAAGAAATATTCGAGATAAGAAATCTATAATAGTAAAATAGTAAATGTATGAGAAAAATATTTCTATTAATCGATAATATTAAATATTGGTTAACTTTAAAGGATGTTATATAATTGGTCTGATGCTTTGGTAAACAGCGGGTCCTCAGGTGACAGTAAGAACGAGGCAGGAGTCGGTGAGAAGGGGAGATAGCGTAACGCTACGATGCGAAGCTGAAGGAGACTCTCCTCTTGATCTGAGCTGGCGTGTTCGTGACAGTAGGGTCGATCCTAATTACGACGTTAGGTGCGTATAGAAATTAATCATGCGCAACCCTACTGAGAGAAACGTGTAACGCTAATATATGATAATATATATACCGTCACATTTCAATTGGGTTTATCTCTGTCTTAGGATCTTTGTTTTATTTCTTTAACGAATTTATAAAGGTTGAACTTTTTTAAAAGAGATCGGGTGTTATTTTATTATCATTAATATCTCATCGATCAATAGGAAAGAAAAATAATAAACGTAATTCGTACAATATCATTTTATAAGGTGTTAATGTTTGCAAATTGGAAATTAAAAATCGAATGAAGAAAATTATTTGATTTTGATTTGTTTCTTCTTTTCTCTCCACCATGTTTAGATACAACATTGAAAAGAACGTAATAGGCGGTAGAGTACTATCAGAATTGAGAATAATCCAGGTCAACCACATGGACCGTGGCGATTATATTTGCGCTGCTGGCAATGCTTATGGTCGCGATCATGCTACGATCCACTTGCTCGTCCAAGAACCTCCAAACTTTCCAAGGAATGTGCACGTGGCAGAAAAAGGTAGCCGTTCGATTCTCATAGCTTGGTCGTCACCGCAAAGCGATCAAGACGCGAGTCATGCGAGCTCACCGATCACAAATTATATCGTACAATACAAAGAAGCACAGGGTGAGTTTCCTATAATCGAAATGAATCATCAAAATAATATATATACATCTTCTACATTATTCTTATAAAGATTTCACATTATCGATTCATCCCTTTCATTCGATTCTAAACCTATATTTTCGATCGATACTTTCGAATCGTTTCTTTCTTCGCTCTTCGGACTCGTTTGAACGATTTTGTTAAATACCACGACACTTTCTATTTACACGATATTTTCCTATACTATATAGAAACAGTTTATATATCGACTATTCAAGAATATAACAAACAGCAACAGTTCGATATAACCTCCGTGTGTTTTCCTACCTTATTTTACTTTACAATAATTCATCGAAATATCAAACGTTTTCGAAAAGTCAACAAGACGTGTAATTGATACGCATGCGTACGTAATTATAATGTAATCACTATAATATATTCGTAAAGAAACAAAGAGAAAGAGAGATCGATAATTATACAATTTATCGTAACACGTAACGAACATTTACATATTATTAGTAATAATCAGTTATACATAGACGATACGAGCTTCATCATTTTATTCGCGCATGATTAAAGACTCGCTATGATTTCCTTTATCGTAATGTTCTTTTGTGGGAACACCAATGTTGCAATTTTGTTCGTTGAAAAGCTCGCGTATATCTTTCTGTCTTTATCTCTCTCTCTCTCTCTCTCTTTTTCACAAATCTCTTTACATAGCGAAAGATGAAAACCTGATAGGATGGAGAAGGAAGAAGAGGTGTAAAACGACCGATAGATGTTGCAACGGGATGAGATTATATAGCTTAATATTCTAACCCATCTAACGCCGTGTGATCGACGAGGATTCATGTACCGCATGAATGCGCCCGGGAGCCGAATGGGACGGAGATTGAAATTCGATCGAATTATTTTGTACTTTTCTCCTTTTTATCCTTGTTTTTCTTATTCTTTCTGCTCGTTGAAAATATAACGATACATCGAGCAGGCTTAAATAATATTATTCATCTATTTCGTACAATATGATATATCGAAAAGTAATTAGATTTCATTAATATTACATTTTCTTTTCGGGAGGGTTTTTTTTTGTTGTCTTATATTGAGATATGCAAACTAATATCAATGATAAATTTAAATAGTCGTATTTTTATCGAATTACTTTTTTATATAAGTAATTGTTTTTTTTATCAATTTCCTAATAGGAATTTCATTTTATTTTCTCTATTTTATGCTAACTCTTCACGGCCCAATTTTTTCACGAATATATATGTGTGTGTGTGTGTGTATGTGTATGTGCGTAATACGAAGAAAAATGTAATTACTTTAATTACGTATCGAGGATTTCAATTTTATCATTTTGATGAGTCAATAGCGAGAACCGATATAATACCGTATTTACATATCTATATATATACATATGTGTATATATAAATCATGATATTCTACAACAATTCTCGATTGTTAAAATGAGATTCGAGTCAATAACAATAACTAATTTCAATTGTATTATACTTTTTATACACTTTTTTATTTTTTCAATAATGTAATTTTTTATTTCAAAGTTTAAACACTATTCATAGAGAAATTCGATCTAAAACGTTCTAAGTTTCATAAATCGGGAGTTGCATAAGGTAAAAAGGGCACAAAGAGCTTATGTACCGAAATCGATATCTCTTTCAATGTTTCCATGAAAATCTCGACAAACAAAAATTTCGCCGGTTTCGGTTATCCCTATTTTAATGTGAAAAAGATTCTCGTTGAAAATGTAAACCCTTAATTTGTACGCTCGTTAATATCGGATAAACCCTTAATTTGTACGCTCGTTAATATCGGATAAATTCTCGTTTGTGTTTAATTAATTGAAATAAACCTATTTCGTCTAAACCTTGCTAAGATATACGAGTTAATGCGCAAAATAGGAAGAAAAAAAAAAAGGAAAATGAATAAAAGGACGGTCATTATGATGGTGAAATTGACGATAAAAACAAAAGTAGTGTGGCACGTTTTTTTTTATTTATTATTTTTCATCTTACCCAAGAACATATCAAGTTGAAGTTCGTCCTGATTAAAAAAAAAGAATCTTTTGAACCAGTTCGATTAACTTGCCTCGCTTTCTCAATTGTTCTCTTATTCTCATTTTCACCCTCTCTCACTCTCTCTCTCTCTCTCAGCAATTTAATTAGAAATTTACTTGCTTAAAGAGGAAATAAATAACTACGGTATTTACCGGTGGTGTGAGCTTTTCCCGAAGTTAATTGATATTAAGACGGCACAATTGGAAGTCGAACTCCGAGAGTGACATAAGAAGCGGTTCGCGTAAATTCATCTTCGGAGTCTTGGGAAATGAAGTACGTTTAATTACACTTCCATCAGCGTAGAGAGTAAAGACGCGTTTCGCGACGAAGTTATCAGAATTCTACACTACGTATTCAAAAGAAAGAGAGAGAAAGAGAGAGAGAGAAGTAAAGGGGATAGAAATGAAATGGGATGAAAGCTTTTCATTCGTTCAACGATCCGAAGCAATCCGATAATGATTTATCGTTATATTTTTTTCAAAATCAATGAAATAATTAAACATATCATATATGTTAATAAAAAAAATGTAACGATAAACTATGACGGATTATACAGCGAAGAAGAATATTCGAAAGAAACAAAATATTAACTAACGGTGGATTATTTCAATGGCGAAATACGTAAATGTCTAAGCGTTCTTGTTGCCTTTTGCTGGAAAGACGTGTGGCATGAACACAACACGCAGAAGCTGGTAGCAGGAGACAACACGGTCGCTCTGGTATCGCCCCTAAAACCCGCTACATCCTACCACTTTCGAGTGCTTGCGGAAAATCACCTTGGAACATCAGCGCCAAGCGACATCCTTCATGTCAGTATCAAATCAACGCACCACGCATATGCATACACATATAAATATACGTACATATATATATAGATACATACATGCATCATGCATACATACATACATATATACATACATACATACATACGTGTACACCTATCGGCAATATCACATAAAAGAGATAGACATAGGTATCTATATATACATATATATATATACCTTCTACATATATATTTTCATTTGTTGTATAATACATTAAAAGAATAGGTAACGTTTTTTCTCGCGGCTGTTATCATCGACACGGTCGTCGATCGTGGTTTCATTTTTTTTCATAAATATCAGATACACCGCTATCATTTCGGCATGTCCAATGCAGACGGAAAAATTCCAATGGCCGATTGCTCTTCCAAACGCGCGTAGAATTTCGACAACTAAGGATCAAGGATCGTATGTACGCGCGTGGATGTAACATTTTTCGATTACTAATAAATGTTAAAATTGTACGAAACGAGAGGAGCGTTAATAGTATTTGATGAAGTACGTAGGATCTGTCTATTGAGAGATATTATACAAATTTAAGCTTTAATTGTTAATAAATGATTGTTTTACTTATCGTTAGTGAACATTATTCGTGAAATAATGGTTGACATCGAGTTCAATAGCTAAAATAATATCGGTCATTGATTTTATTTCAAACTCGAGCCGCGATATAAAAATAAATCGAATAATTGGAGTTTTTTTTTGACAATAATTCTTTTCCTCTGTGGTTTTGGAACATTTCGCTTGGGTGCAGGCACAAACGGAAGGCGAAATTCCAGGAGGGCCACCTAAGCACGTTTCCGTTGAACCATTGGGACCGCAGCAACTGAAGATCACCTGGCAACCACCAGATCGATCTCTTTGGAACGGCGAGCTTCACGGATATACCATCAGCTATACCAATCTCGGGTATCGTTATCTCCTTACCACTGTTTAGGAATAGTTTCCAGTACACTTCGTAGCGTCTACGTTAATTAACGGAAGCTTTCCTAGTACAGAATCATGCATCCACTTAAGTACCAATCGATTAAACGGATTTTATGATTATCCCAACAACATCAATAGACTAAATTGTTTTTCTCTTATTATAGGAAAATCATTTATCTATTTTAATCAAAATGGGTTGACTATTGTTACCCTCTGTCATTTCATTTAATAATTATTCGTTTTTTTCTTTTTTTCACATTTACAAATAGATAGAATTTTTGTTGTAAGTTCTTTCTTTCATTTCTTTTTTTTTGAATTTTACTCACACACGAGTGGACAAAATAAAATCTATTCTTTTTTTTTACATTGTTATATTAATAAGAATATATTAATATTTAAATTTCTTCTTTTCTCGCGAATAGTATCATTTCGATAGAGCGCATATTTTGCACTTGAAACGTGAACTTAAGTGAAGATGTATAACTTGACGATAAATTCAAAGTTGAAAGAGATGTAAATTAGTATTCGATTGGCAAGTAGATATAAATTATTATTCAATCTATCTCATCGATAAGTTTACTTACTTTGGCAATCGTTGGAAATCAAAGTGGTTCGTTCGATGGAAAATACAAATGGGCGGCCAAATGTACAGTTAGAAGGATACTCGAATAGGGTTTTTCTTTGAAATGATAAATCATTCCGTTGTAAGAGTAGTTGTAAATGGGCGGGGATGGAAAGGTGTATCTACTTTTTATCACTTATAAAAATCGAAAAATCGACGAAGATCCCTTTTAAAATCCGAAGGTTGAAAATGAGCAACGTCTACAAACTCACGACGTCGTTCGGCTTTGAATGGCTAACGAGCTTTTTTATCTGCTTAATTATTGTAACTGGAAAGCCGCCAAGACGATCTCTGCTTCTGAACTTCTGAAAATGAAGGTTCTATCTCTCTGCCAGAGTGGGCACTTGGAAAGTTCCGCCATTAATAAGCTTGTTCGAGTAATCATCCGTCTTGACGCGTATGGATCACTGTTTTTCGTGCTGGCAAAACTGGAAAACGTTATTTTCTCTTTCGTTACACCCAACGAAGGGAAAAAACGAAGAAGAAGAAGAAGAAGAAGAAAGGAAAGAAGGTGAAGGAGGAGGAGGAGGAGAAGGAGAAGGAGGGAAAAAAAAGGATCTGAAAATACGTTACGGCTCGTTAACAAGTAATATTCTTGATAGAAAAGGGAAGAAAAATTGTGAGGGGAATGAAAAGACCGAAAAAAAAGAAGAAAAATAGAAAAAAATGAAACGAACAAGGAAAAAATGAAGCTAAACTCGCGAAAGGGAGAAAGAAAGAAATGAAATCAATTTTATTGTAATAATACATGGAAAGCTTTATCTGTAATAATACGTCATAAAGCGTTTGCCACTGGAATCTTTTCAAGTGTAAATAATTCAATCATACTTTTTCACGATCGAGAAATATGAATGCATACAAAAAGAGACTGTTGGGTTAATAATATAGATCTTATCGATTGTTCGACGTTTCTCGTATTGTGTTGCTCGCGTATTAGAATTTTTCTTTTTCGATCTTCACGGTGGACAAAAGGGAACATTATTTTCAATAATGTAGGGATGAAAGGTAACGGGATGAAAAGTAGATAGATTTATTAGCAGAAAGAGAAAAAAAGGACAAAATACAATAACAACAATTATAATAATAATAATAATAATAATAATAATAATAATAATAATAATAATAATAATAATATTCATTATGACGAGTATGAAAAGAATAAGGGTGTGCCAGGTTTACTCTTTCTTTCTCGTTCCAATTTGCTGTAAGATACCTTGAGGCGTTTAGAAAATTTGCGTTTTGCGCCTCGTTTTATCTTTCCAACCCGATAGACAACGTTCCCCATGCCATTTTATTTCAGAGGAGATGATCAATCGGTGAATACTACGCGAGTGGGTATCACAGGAAACGGTGATGGTTCCTACGATTACAGACTAACCGGTTTACGGAAATACACTCAGTATAGTATAATTGTGAAGGCATTCAATAACAAGGGAGATGGACCTGGTTCTGATGCTGTTATGGCACAAACCTTTGAAGATGGTGAGTAAATGTAGCTGCTATTGGATATCGCTTTGCAAATAATTTTTCTTGTTGTTTTATTTAAAGCATTTCAACAAATTTATCTATACTTATTCCTCGTATTTACATATGAAACTTTTTAAGTCTTATCTGAAATAACTAAACGTTTTTGGGGAAAATATATTAAAGAAAATTTCATTATACACACACACACACATACACCAAAAATAGTTGTTTGAGGAAATAACGAGATTATATATGAATTCACAAGAGATGAATAGTTAAAATATGGATACGTTCAAATTCGATAGAATAATGACACGAATAACATAAAATATGTTGTCAAAGGATAGAAAGAAATAAGAACGAATCTGCGAGCACTCATTGTACCCGTTTTCATAATTTTCGAAAGAAATCCTTTCCTTTTAATCCTTTCAATCAATAGAGAAACTTTATCTCGAGATTAGATAAGCCTTAAAACTTCTGTCTCCGAATTTACAACAGTGAAGTAAGGCAAGTATTAAGACGAAACCAAAGAATAGTTTTGTAATACCTGGGATAAAATCTCATACTATTACTCGTCTCTTGTAAATTCATATATTATATTTCTTACCATTAGTTGAAATACGTAATACTACTCATTTTAAATAAATCAATAGTTTTATTTCGGAGTTTAGCTAGCTATTACACGAGTCAGCAGATTTGAATAAAATAACGCTAAGACATATTCGTTTACGTTATTATTATTATTATTGAAAAATATCCGAGTTAACGTGGATATTGCTTTTCGAATACTTTTTTACCTTAAATTTATTATCCCAGTACTTATTTTTTTTCCAACGTTTTTCTTAATCCTTTTTTTATTTTATTCAAAGTGTTTCATGGTATTAAGTTTTTTACTTAAATATATGTATATATGGTATTATAAAATTTTAGGAAATTCATTAAAAAAAAAAAAAAATTGGATATTTCATTCAATACGTAGAGATATTACGTAAAATTAATAAATCCGGGAAACGTAAAGCTTCACTAAGGTAGAACTTTTCATAAAAATTGTGTTCCCAAAGAGATAAAAAGAGAATGAGAGAAGATAAAGTGTTGAAAGAGAGGAAATATTAATATAAAAATACCAATGGCATTAGATATACAATAAACCCAGCGAAAGCAAATTTTTTCCTCCCTCTCCCTCTCCCTCTCTCTCTCTTTCTCTCTCTTTTTCTTTATCGCAGGGAAATGATGAAAATGAAGATTTGATGAAATCTCTAAGGTAGATGATCAATTCACGGAAGATATTAAAATAACAACTGTATTGGTTGATTACCCTGAAAAAAAGTAAGTGATTTAATTAAATCCCTTTAACTGTTTTACTGAAAAGATGAAATAAACAAGTCAGGACTCGCACAGCTGTATGAAAAGCTACAAATCAACAACGTGTTTTAATCAAAATGAATAAACCTTATTATTTATTAATTTCATTCACTAAAAATGTCCTTTTCGTTTTTAAAAATATTAGCTTAAGTACCTATCTTTAGTTAATTAGTTTCGAATAAATAATTTGTGTTTTAATGATTATTGTTGTATTACCTACTCTACATTTAATAATGCATGGTATATTAAAAAAATATTTTTAATATCTGAACAATATTATTTCATCTTTTCACTAAAACAATTAAGGGATTTGCTCAAATCACATATTTTTTTTAGAGAAAATCACCTCACAGAGTTGTTATTTTTAATATATATATATTTTTATATTATATATATTTTTATGATTTTTTTCCTTTCCCTGGAGTAATAATTTTATATTTCGTTTTGATATGATTCCATCCATAAAGCTCTACGTTGGTCAGCTATTTTCGTATATTTCTCTTTGAAGCTCGTTCGTCGGTACTTTCCGAATGAAATTTATTGTTATCGACAGATCGTATTACATGAAGTATTTAATAATCAATACTACAAACTATCGATTTGTATTATCTAATCGAATAATATCGAATTTGTCGTCACGTTGGAATAATTCAAATCGTTCGAAGATTCATCGTTTTAACGGGAAGACATTGATATTCAATCTTATTATCAACGATAAAGGAATAATGTAGCAACCAACGGAATCGAGAAAAGAAAGATTTCATGTTAAATCGTAAATCCCAAATATCCGTAAACAAGCATGTAACGATCAACCGACTGACCCAACCACGAGAAAGCTTCAGATAGAGTGTCTCTTGGATGAAACATTACGAGAAGCGTTTTGTCCCAACGTTTAAGTTCACATTCCCCTTCGTTTTATTTTGATATCGTTTAGATGATGACATCATCTTGGTCATATCAAGATTTAGTATAACAATCTTTGTTTTATCTTATCCAACGACTTGTCATTACACCTTTTCATTAATGTCAAATAAATTTTATTACAAATATTAAATCTCACTGATATATATAAACGCACGCACGCACACAGATGCGCCCGAATGCATAGATATTCATTTTAATAAATCTCTTTTCAATTTGATTTAGATAAAGCTTTAGCGAATCAACTCGGATAACTTCAAAAGAAATGTATAGTCTATTCGAAGAAAGCAAATCTACTTTTTCCGATAATGTCTTTTCTCCTATATAAAACGATACTTTATCCGAACGATAAACTTGCTAAAGGAATCAATGATAACCTGGAACGCTCGTATTCGAGAGAGAAAAAAAATACATGCATTTACACAGACCCACACGGAAAGTAGAAAAGAAAGAGTAATTCTGGTTTGCAAATGGGTCTGCTTAATTCCTGTCGTTTGTCTTTCTCCACTACGGAATATTGTTCTAAGGGAACGGATAATTATATGCGCGGTTTTCCACGTGTCCCGGAATAAAAACTTTGGATTCGAGGAAAATATTCGTCGGGCATTTAAACTATACGTTAATTTTCTACTTTCGACCCCTTGGAAAACCTCTTTATCTCGTTTTCTCATTTCTTCTAACTCCCTATCATCATCTCTCTTTCTATCCTCAAATATTTTTTCATCTTTCCTTTTATTCCCTTTCGTAAATTTTCAATTACCATCGACTGCTAGAATTTTCGGTACAAAATTTCCCTTTTGATTTGATTATATTAATAAGTATTCGCATACCGTTAGTAAAAGTTCTCGAACGAGTTCCTTCCTCTTTCTTTCAACCCTCTTCCTCTTGTTCTTCTTCTCCTTCTCGAGTTGTTCTTAGCAGGAGGTGAAAGTATAGTAAAGGTAGAGATGGGGATTCCATTAAAGTTGTAACTACCGGTGACGTTACTACGATACGCCCACGAGCGTTTACGTTCTTGCTTTAAACGTAGTACCGGTTAGATAGCTTGCTCTCGTAGGTGCTCATTTCGACCCTTTCTCTTCCTTTCGATCTCAAATTCATTTCTTTCCCTTAAGCTATATCTATATCCATTAAAAGGTTCCTAATTATTGGAAGTTATCTTACACGTAAAAGTTGCCCAGTATGGCCAGTGGTGCTGCTTTTACTTTCTAACCGGTCATTCGCAGCAGCCTGACTTTGACTTTAATCCAAGAGAGTTGTTAACATTGGCCTAGGCTATATATGCGTTGAATAAACTTTCAGAACATCCGTGGTAGTAGTAATGTAGGAAAACATAGTTTTCCAATATTTTTCTACCTTCCTTTTTTTTCCATTTTTTTCTATTTTTTTTTTTTTGTTGATAAAGCTTATGTAAATTTTATATCAAAGATTATTTCGTGGAATATAAATTCGATTGATTTACGAATATACACATCTATATTCGCATACGTTTTTATGTAAAAGAGTTCAGGAGGAATAAGTATAACTCACGTAAAGGAAGGAGGAGTTAAGGGAGGAGTTTGGTGGAGGAGGAGGAGGTGGAGGAGGAAGAGGAGAAGATCGTAGAGGTACAGAAGCAAAATTTACGATATACGATTTGACACAGTTCCAAGCGCGCCACCGCAGAACGTGGCTTGCACCGCTTTGACCGGGCAGAACATCCAGGTGACCTGGAAACCACCACCTTCCGACAAAGTTCACGGGGTCGTGCAAGGATACAAGCTCCTGTACGAAGCAGCCAGCGGCATCGCCTCCGAATCACAGACTGGTCGAGAAACGAAAATCAGTCATGCACTTAGCACAGTATTGCATGGTTTAAGTCCTTACACGAACTACACCGTTCAGGTCTTGGCATACACCAGAGCTGGGGAAGGTGTCAGCAGCAGTCCTGTCTCTTGCACTACCGAGGAAACTGGTAAATCATTTGAAATTATTTTGCCTATTAAAAATTTCTCTTTGATCGATCATAATTAAATTAATAGTATAAATATTATTTTCTCATTTGAATAATATTGATTTTTATTTTCATTACATTTTTCTTTACATAATATTCATCGAGCGAAACAGTTCATTCGTTCGGAAGTATCCCTTATTTGACCTATTAACTATTTCAAGTGTGTAATCTAAAATCAACTGTGATAGAGTTTACGTAGAAACTATTCATGAAGTAGTTAATTTATCTATTCCTATATACGTATATAGTATATGGGTATATAGAACTTAGGAGAATGAGAGATTTCATTCTATTTCTCTCTATCAATAATATTTCTCTATATTAAAATCTTGATTATATTACAATTACTAAACATATTTCATTTATATTAAAAACATTTGATATAACCGTTCATATAAAATGAATTCAATATGTCAACGATCATGTGATTATTGCAGTTCCGGATGCACCGGAGCGTGTGAAAGCTGTATCCAGTGGGGAAGATTCGGTAGTTATATCTTGGCTACCACCTCGTAGACCAAACGGCGTTCTCACCAAATACACCGTTTTTATTCGAGTTTTGGATCAGGGCCAGGAAGTAAAAATCAGTAAGAATCCAATGTCTGCGCAAAGCTTGCATCATGAGGTGACCGGTCTGAAATTACGCGAGTCTTATGAAGCTTGGGTCGTGGCCTCGACTAAAATGGGCCAGGGTACTAACACTCCGGTCATCAAACTTCAACCAAGCACTACTGGTAAGGAAGCCTCAGGCATTTCTCCAGAACTTCCTTCACGAAATACATTCTCTTACACTAGACAGAGAGAAAGAGAGGGAGAAACTGAATGAGTGGGTGAGATAGAGAGAGAGAAAGAGACAGGGAATTTGTTTAGAAGCCTTCGCTCGAAACTAACGCGTTCGAGAATAATCAACGGTCTTCGTTTCATTCTTGTTAACGAGTAACCAACTTTGAGAAAGAACATGTTCGCTGTTGGTATCTCGATTCTCTTTAAAATGAGATCTCAATGTCTATTTTACTGGACTCTAACGTTAATAATAATTTCATAATTATTATTTTATAAGTCTTGTTTTCTTATTTGGGAAAAAATATATTTTATGAACATGATCAAGTAATTTGTTTTTAATAATATGTAATTTTTCTATAACGTCTAAGATGTGTTTTATTTTCATTAACAGATTTATCAGACAAACGTTTCTATATATATTTAATATCTAATGTTTCACGATATTGATCATGGGTGATCATTTTTAGCGAGTTGTCACCTATATCATGGATTTTGATTGCTCATAGTCCTATAGTCCATTAACACAGTTTCCAAACATTGACTCGAATATATGACATTTCGATTCTCGTATTACAAACGCGAATCAATCAATTTGTTAATATCTTTTGATATTTTGGTAATGGTATATAAAAATATATACTAAAAAAACGTTGCAATTTGTATAAATAAATGCTAGAAATAATGAACAAAATTAAAATTGAAAAGAAAAATTCATTATCTCGTATGTCGTTGTTATCAGTTCCAGCTGCAATAATATCGTTCGGTATTCCTATCGTGGTACCATGGAGAGTGGATGTTAATATGGCGTGCCTCTCTGTTGGAACACCACGACCTACAGTCGAGTGGAGACGAGCTGACGTGAAGTTGCATCAGAAGTAAGTAGAGGCATACTTTTCCAGTCACTCTACGAGCGATGAGCAAAGTTTTTGGCTCTAAAGTAATCCTTTAATCTTGTTAGCGGTTACCTCGAACTTTCGGCATTATTTTAACGGCCATTTCGCTATAGAAAATAACTTTACACGTTACTTCGAAAGCCGTTAATGAAGCTGATGGACGTATAGGGATACAAAAAGAAAGAAAAAGAACAAAAATGAAAACTAAAATGGATCGTTGTCTCGTTAAAATGAACGTAAAGCCAAATATGTTGGTTTGATCATTATTGTTTCAGATATGATTTTGGTCCAGATAATACTTTGACTCTGAGGAACGTTCAAAGGAGTCACGAAGGTAATTACTCCTGCCATGCGAAGAACTCATTTGGGTCTGACGAGATTACGTATACATTGCAAGTACAAGGTACGTAAGATTTTCATTTAGGGATATTAGTAGAAGCAGAGTTATTTTTTAGGAATATCGATTTTATTATTTTTCGTTTTTCTTTTCTTTTCTTTTCTTTTATTTTATTTTATTTTCTTTTCTTTCGAGCTAACTTTAAAAACTTGAAAAAGAAGATATTTGTATAAAAATCAATCCCGCTAAGTTAAGATAGAAAATCCGTATCCAATCAATTGAGAGTGAAAACTCGTTAAAACTTTAAGTTTGAATGGTAAGATAGTCTACTTCTGCCAATACTGCGATGCATATACATAGCCTTTAATGGTAATCTTAGTGCACACAAGAAACACTTGAGGGGTTTTAAAGGTAAACCACGAGATAGGTCATTATAAGGTTACGTGTCGTTTTCCGTTTGCCATGGAGTAAGTTCGCACATATAAACAAGACGAAGGTAGTAGTAGAACTGATACGTTCTCGAAAGACGAGTGGGATATTCTCTTGTCTAAAATCGAGTATTCTAACAGACACGAAGTCTCGCCCGATTCGTGTTCGCAGAAGGATGGATTGAAGGTGGTTGTTGTATAGTACTAGTCAAGTTGTGAGTCGAGTTGAGTCGAGACGAGTCGAGTCGAGTCTGCGTTGCCTTCCGCCCTTGTTTCGTCGTCGAACGTCGGACAAGTTCTAATTGGTAAACTTTATGCATAGTTCCACCGACTCCGCCGACGCTTCTGGCAACCGGCACAACGACCGACGCCGTTCAGTTACAATGGAAACAGGGAGACAACGGTGGTGCACCCATTAAAGGATTTCTCTTGGCTTATCGTCGTGAATTCGCCGAATGGGAGGAAGTGCTGCTCGACCGCAGAGCCAGTACCCATCTTCTCGAGGGTTTGCAATGTGGTACCAGGTATCAGTTCACTCTCGCTGCATTCAATAAAATAGGCAGCGGTAGTGCTAGCAAAATTGAAACTGCCAAGACTAATGGTTCCAAACCTATACCACCTTCCAAGCATCATCTTATCAAAGTCAATCAGACCGCTGCAAGTTTAGAATTAGCTTCCTGGCAAGACGGAGGCTGTCCGCTCCTTTATTTTGTCGTGGAATATAAAAGACCACCTGGCGATTGGTTGTTAGGTAAGCCATATCGTTACTCTCCATTTCGATGATAACGTTAACAAGCGTTTCAGAAAGTCCTCCATGTACCTTCCAGTTGAGAATAATTTACCACCCCAATTGAGATATACCATCAATAATCTCGAGAGCGGAACGAACTACGAGCTTCGCGTGACAGCTTACAACAATGCGGGATCCACCCAGGCCGAGTACTTGTTCAGCACGCTGTCACAGAACGGCAACATCCGGCTGCACGAGGACCAACCCCAGGAATCTGAAAATACGCCCCTATATCTTGACGCTCACGTATTGGCACCGAGCGTCATCTCGGTTCTCGCTGTAATCCTAGCTGTAGCCGGTGTTTGTTTTTGTTTGAAAACACGTAAGTATTGTCTTCTTATTTCTTTTTTTCTCTCCTCCTGAGTAACTTAAACAAATGATGTATTTGATATCCATAGAATTATAGGTTCGAGCTCGTAGAATTTTTTCATTTTTTTCTTTCCTTTTTTTTGTCAATACGAATTTTCTATAAGTTTGTACATTTTATTGACGAATAAATTTTGATCATTATCTTTTTATTTTTCTTCATAGTTCTCGGTATCGTCAGTTTCGATAGACAAATCGATTTGCCAACGAGTCAATGAGAAGTGCTACCGAAGTTCATAAATCTACGTGTCGATAGGTTGACTGTATACGTACACGACCATCCCATCACCAATTTGCATAAGCCAGAGGGAATGCTCTATGGTACTCTCTTCCTCTCTACCGCTATCAAAGCCACTTGTCGCGCAGACAAGAGTAACCAAATATCGAAGAGTCGTACTCCAATTACGAGAGAGAGAGAGAGTAAAGTATCAAGCTTTTAAGAGTTTCTACTCCTCACCGTCGTTGGGATTTCACTTGAACGAGTGGAAAGCAAGAAACGACCGAAGAATTTCTGTAAAACTCACTTGACTCTCTCGTCTCATCGGTTTTTACTTAAACCAGACGATGCAATATCATTCATGCATGAGTTTGAAAAGCTTTTTCTTTTTTTCTTTCTACAATTTCTTCAACTAATTTGGAAAGTGAATTTAACATTTCGACTGATACGTTATTTTTCGTATTTTTGTATATAATTCATTCCTAATTCAGAAATATTTTTAAACGTTTTTCATGAAATTCCAATCCTACCGAAATTTATATACGTATATCTTTCCTACGTATATCACCTTTTCTCTCGTGGTTTCTAGGGACTACGATAGCTACCTAATTATACATTACTTCGGTCGAGTTAAATAATGCAGTAGATTCGGCCGTAACTTCGCACCGTAAACTTTCCGACGTCACTACCTGTAATAGTTTCATGAGGGCTTTAAAAGCGTGGATGACATTTGAAATTAGAAAACACGATGGCAATATCCGTTTACGAGGATCACCTTTTCCCTAGTTCCTTTTTCTCTTTCATATTCTCGGAAATGATATATTTACCTCTCTAAACGTATTATAATCGATGATTTTATTTCGTTCATTTCAGATCCAGAAAGGTCAGGGGTCGTGAACGATCCGAATTCGCAAACACAGGTGGCTCTGGACAATAAACAAAATACCGAGCAAAGGGAACAGTATTACGCGACTGTAAGGAAACCTGGACAACAATCACCACCCTGCCGTGAGGTGAGCGCCCTGAAACGAATACCAGAATATCCTGAAGACATTTATCCGTACGCGACCTTCAATGTGCCCGAGCAGGAAAATCCAACGCGACAGGCATTCTTCTACGAACGCAGCGAGACGATGCTTCAGGGTGCTCAAGTGAGTATAAAATATTAATACGTTTAATATTACGCATATTATTATTCCTTTTTTTCTTGTTCTTTCGTTACAGAATAAAAGATTTCAGTGCGATGTGGATCAATACACAAAAGTACGTGGTCGGGCACGTCGCAAATCCAAATCATTCAAATCGGAATCCGAGGAATACGACACATTAGGTTCGGACAGCGACACTGAAGTTGGCACCAGTAGCCGAACCGAATCATCCAATCATCTAGACGATTCCGGGCCAACGTCACTGATGGCTAGATCACCTGGACCAAACTCCGCCGGTCAGAGGGAACAACGACTAGCCTTGGTCCCGGTTCATCATAGTAAGTTAGTATTCGGTTTTCTGTGTCGAAGCCACCTACAGCTTTATATATTCAGCCGCTACTAACCACTCACCTTTACCGCATCAACGTGTCGCGTGCACATTCCAGATGTGCTGTACATTTCGAGTACATCAACGGAGCCGTCACCAATTTCTGAGAGGAAGACTTTTCCCAGGCTCGAGAAACAAAGGTCAAATAATTGTGTCTTCAATGAATTCATTTTATTTAACACAACTGCATTGAAATATTTTCTCTTTTACATTTTCTTTTATTTAATCAGGTATGCCAAATATACTCGCGGTTCGATTAAAATAGTCAAAAATATGTTCTTTATTTTTTTTTCTAATATTATTGTATCTTTTATGGATTTTTTTTTTTATATATAAATACAATATTAACATATTCGAGACCGATGATATGTTAATGTAATGGTAATGTTTCTCTAAACAAGTAATTATATTTCATTTTAATGTTAACTTGTGTATTATCAATTTCGTTTGACACTGCCAAATATATATTTATATTATACTTTCTTGCTCGATAAATAGTAATATTATTTCTTTATTTAGTAATATGTTTTATATTTCATGAAATTACATGCTGTATATTCGGTGAAACGTATCGTATTAACAACACCCACCGTTCGCAAAATATGTTAAAAACAAAATATCTCTTTTCTAATTATTTCTATTCAATATTCTTTCTCTTTTTTATAATATATGACTATACTTAAATGTAACAAATTAGATATGCTTGAAACGTATAGAAACATTTACGTTTATAATGAAAATGTTAATGTAAATTTCATTATGGAATAGAAGTCGAGGAGCAACACCAGATATCTCGATCGATGGACGTGTACCAGGGATGCTGCGAGCCGTGAAACTCTCGGAATCAGGAATGCACCCTTACTCGAGAGGCACGTCACCGAGTCACCCGAGTCACCCGAATCGTCAAGGTTCCTGCGACCGATTAGGGAAGGAACAGAATTCGAGGAAATCGGTGGAATCCCTGTGTCTTCTCGAGGAACCAGGTTCTTCGAGGATGAGCAGGAGAGACGATGATTGGGGCAGCGAGCTTTCCACATTGGAATTGAAACCACCAACGGGCTTCACGGATGCTCACGAAACCAGCGAGGCCGAATGCGACATTGACATGAAATTAAGGCTTCACAGGAAGAGAAACGCTCTCGCTTCTAACAGCTCGCTGTCTAAATCGCCGAAGGACTTTACTATTACTGTCTAAGTGTTAATCAAATATCAAACTACAATCGAAAAAAAAAAAGTAAAATAAAATAAAATAAAATAAAATAAAATAAAATAAAGTAAAAAATGAGAAGTAAAAATAAATCCAAGAACGGAATAAAAGATTACAGAAATTTAACGAACGGACGAACGAACGAACGAAAAAAATTAAACGGAAAAGAAAATAAAGTAAATAAAACATTAATAATAATAATAATAATAATAATAATATTAATAATAAAGAAGCATGCAAATTAACGAAACAAAAACAAAAAATAATGAAAATTGAGCATGATTGAGTGTTATTCGAAAGGAAAAAAGAATAAAAAAAAACAGTCGCATTTATTCGTCGTAAAAAAAGAAACTCATTCACATTAGACGACGAATTCGTTCTGCCAAAGCGTCTTCGCTAACACGAAGAATTTCAGATTGACCTGTCTTTACGAACAACTGCTACGTCGACGATCCCATTTACAATAAAGACGTATTTTTGTAGAAAAGCCTCGATCTAGTGATATGCTTTTTTAACATTCTTTTCTAATATCCTCCTTCCTCTTCTTTATCCTACATAATACATTACTCTGGAATGTTTAGTATTAAAAGAAAAAAAAAAAGAAAAAAGAAACAAGCAACAGAAAATAATCAAAAATTGAATTGAATTTTAGTGAAATATATGAATAAAAATGTTGTCGATCTAATCGTAAATTCAATGATTTTCCGACCATGAGAAATGATATCTAGTTAAATATAAACGTTGGCAACGTAAATGCCATTTAGTAGTTACGGTGGTTATAAATGAAACGTCAATCAAACTTAATTGCGAAGCTTATCAGCAGCGCGTCAATCAATTTATACCCTGAGAGACAGAAATTCGATTCTCCGACAAAATTCCGGAGAGGTTGGTGGTGGAATTAAGAGAAAAGTAGAGAGAGAGAATGAGAGAGAGAGACTATCATTGTCTCGTATCGACGGTTGATAAATAAGATATTCGTAACAAGTAGTTCGTTGTCGACGACTTCCAATTCTGGGTTTCCTTTATAAGTTGAAAGAGAGAGAGAGAGAGAGAGGGAGAGAGGGAGAGAAAGAACGCGATTATTTAAAATTTTAATGAAATAATATAGTTGTGATTCCTAATACATTTATTTCTTCATCCGTCATTTGTTAGATCACATTGAGTGCAAGTACACATTACAAATTTCGTGCTTTTCTTATTTTCGTTACATGATGCATTAGGCGTACGATTATGTCGTGATTTTCACGAGTTTTGAAAAATCCTTGTCATTATAAAATAATTACGCACTTGCGAACGGTGATATATGTAGCCATTCGATCAGACTCGCTTCTATATAAATTATTTTTTATCGGTGTTTATAATAAATTATGGCATCCGTTATTTTGTGGAACTATCCGAGAAGATTAACACTGTATTCATTTATTTCACTTTGTCTTTTTTCATTAATGCATTTATTTTTATATTTTTATATGTAATTCATTAGGTACGAAGTTACATACGTATATATGGTTACGAAGTTAATTTAATGTGTATGCATATTATGCAGATACTTATAACATATCTCATGAAGAATTGCTGATCACTTTCGATCATTTCTTCATATTTTATATTAACAATAATTAATTAGCACAAAATTAATAAATATAAAATAACAAAGCTGAGAGTGAAAAAACAAATTTATACAAATTTTGTTCGAATTTAAAAATAAGCAATTTATACTTTCCGTTTCATTAATTGACATTAATTCACTTACCTGTTAACATCTCGTATAAAGGTGAAAATTGTTATTAATTATTTCAAAACGTTGCCAAAGTTAACGATTCCATCTGATCTTTTTTTAAACTTGTTAGATTTATCGACAAATTTCTAACAAAAAATTACGAAATAAAGTAAAAAGAAGATGTGAAAAATAAAAATGTAGAAGTTACTTTTTCTTTTTTTTATCGATCAGCTGTTCCTCAATGTAGAAATAAGATGAGTAATAATTCACGTTGACGTAATCGCGTAACGCGTAGTTCATAATTTAGATCACTCGACAACGTTCGATTCGAGACGACATACAATCTTTATTTTTTTACTTTTCTCGTAGACATTATCAGTAATCGTTTTGTACAAATAGAAGTGTGACACGATAGCGTGCCATTTTATGCGAGTCGCAGTTCAGAGCTTCTCGTTTTTTAATTTCTTTATCTTTGCGTATTTTTTCCTCCTTTGTGTGTTTTTCTATATTATTTTAATTCTTATTTATTCTTATTAATATATCTTATTTTTATTTCTTTTTTATTATTTTTTTTTATTTTTTTAACGCAAGGAATATAATTCCCCGCAACGATTATATATGCGCATATACAAGGTGTGTCACATTAAAACAATTTTATCAAACGTCATTAACGCATTCTGTCGAAAATGTCAATGGCAATATAAAAAGTTTTATGCTAAAAGTAAACCCTATTGACAGAAACTTGGATAAATCGTTGTGCTTGCTTTGATTGTTGTTTCTTAAACAATTTATTATCGATCCGAGTTATTGTTTTTTATTTTATTTTATTTTATTTTAAATAGAATTACGTAGTCGAGAAGATTGGTTCCGAAACATTGATATAAGAGAGCACCCTGTATATGCATAGAAATATATCTTCTTTTATGGCTTTCATCACTGAAACGAGCAATAAGCATCCTTCTTCCGTCTATCCGAGCGAAAAATTACTTTTCTTAATCACTTCTTTTCTTTCTCTTTTTTATTGTTTATTATTTTTTTTTCTTATTTTTATTTACTTTTTCTTTATTATTTTCTTTTTTTTTTTTTTATATAATATTCTTTCATTCAGCTAAAAAGGCAGTGAGAAATAACGGTACATACATTCGTAGAAAGAAAGAATTCGAGATTGTCGTTCTCGACTAAACACAATCTTTGATCATCATTTTGTTTTACATATCATAGATTTCTTATCTTTGTTTATATTATGCATGTCGACAAAAATGAATGCTCATCGTTGTTTTGTGTTATTAACGTGTTTGATAAGAAAAAATCAATAATAACATTGTAGAAGGTTTAAAGACAGACAGAGAGAAAGAGAGCGAGAGAGAGAGAGAAGGAAAGAGAAACAGAAGTTGATTCATTTGAATTCAAATCGTCGATTCATTTCGACAATCTTCGCTGTTCTCGAACGATCAAATTTCCCTTACGTTTAAAATATCGATAAAGGTTTTTTTTTAGTTTTTTTAGTATCTGAAACATCATTGATACGCGTTTTACAAATGTGTTCACGATTATAATCGTGTAGGCCTGCATACGAGATTGCATCTATTTCTCAATGCATTCATTCATTTTCGATGTCAGATAATTTTGGCTTAATGTTAATGAAAAAGAAAAGAAAACAAAATAAAACAAAAAAATATATTATAATGAAAAAGAAAAGATTAATGAAAATAATATGAACGATGGGAGGTGATTCTGTGATGAGATACGAGTGAAATGAATTCATGTGAAAATGAATTTTTTTTTCCTATAGAAAGCATGTAGATAAGATACAAAGAAAAAAAAAGTATATAAAGGTAATAAGATAATGTGTATATGTAATAATATATATCAGGATAAACAATAAAACGTCGATAGGATACTTACAAAAAGATTTACATGTATTAATAATTATTCATTTTCGCTATTTTTAACGGCATAGTTCACAGCACGTGCATGTGCAAATTCTAAAAGGGTATCGATCCGGTGTGTGTGTGTGTGTGTGTTTATTATTTTCTTATTTTCTTTTACTTTAAACGAAAATATTTCTTGACGATATTATATAAGGTGTGTATAATAACGATAGTAAGTATGAAGGGACAATCATTTCTACTCGTGTAAAAGTAAATAATCTCCTTTCCTGAACAAACAGTCGTAAACGCAGCCTCATTTTTAAGGATAGGTAGGATCCGTTTATGTATATGAATGTATTTATGGATGTCAATGATATTTAGATTCCTTCTTCTCACTTTTCTTTCAGCACGATCGATTGCAAAACAATAAGTGTAGAAAAGGAAGAGAAGAAGGAAGATCAACGAAGAAAACATTTCAATACTGTTTATAAAACAAATCAAAAAAATGTTAATCGAAGTGAAAATAAGAAAAAGATACAATGACAAAAAGAAGTAAATCAAGAGTAAGACAAAAAAAGAAAAAAAATATTAAAGAAATTTTGAAAAGAACGTGTGTGTGCGTCGCCTCTTACGAATATTACGTTGACTAGAATCTAAATTATTTGTCTAATATATACACCTAATGTTCTTTTTTTTTTTTATTTACGAATTATACGCGATCGATTGTAATCTTTGATCTATTTACGATCGTTCTTATATAGAATATATATCATATATATAATATATGTGATATATATGTGTATATATGTATATACATACATATATATACATACATCGTCGTATTTAGGCGCCTATTTCTGCTTGCTTACCTGCATTTCTTCTTATTTCTCATATTTTTTTGTTCTCCTCCGTTTTATCCATATAGATACATATACAATAATTACGTAATGTCGTAAATTACAATACAGTGTTATCCGCTCGTGTTCGACGAGATAGCGCGTCGCATGACAAATTTTCGATCGGACATTAGGAATGTTAGAAAAAGGAAACGAAAAAGAAAGAAAAGTAGTTTGTCTATTCTCATTTTAGACGCTAAAAAATTTCTGTGTTTTCTTCCTCGCGAAGAAATAAGCGAGGCGATATCTCGTCCAATACAAATCCTTCGAACGATGTCTCTCATTGTCAGAACTTGAATCCTTTTCTCGTCATTTCCCGACAGCCATTTTCATATCATAAATATCTGTATATAATATATTTTATCTGAAATCTTAACGCGAACGCTTCTCGTGCGTGTACCTTATATATATATGCGATTTATTTATTAATATTATATTATTATTTATTTTTCACGTTTATCTCTTTTTTTTTTTGTTTCTTTACGGGAGTAATTAATTGTTATTTAACAGTGTGCGCGCCACACCGCGTGTATGTTTGTCTGAAAACGTCTCTTAATTATCTTTTCTTATTCTTGTTTGTTTTTTTTTCCTTCTTTTGCGTATATAATAATATAATATAATATAATATAATATAATATAATATAATATAATGTGTAATATAATATAATATAATATCATATAATATAATTATAATATATAATATAATCATATATAATATAATCATATAATATAATATATTGTTCCTGTTCTCTCTCTTCATCTTAAACAACGTATAACTCCGATAAACATTGTCTTTACACGTATCATCTAGTTTGGACATATCTCGACGAAAAAATCGATTCGACTACTCGAAGAGTTCTCCTACGTACAAACACGCCGATGAACTTTTACCTAAAGTCGTTATCGATATATCGACAATTAATTCGTTAATTATTATGGCTAATTACATTGCGACAGGTATACATGTATGATACAAATATTTTTTCTCTTTCTGCTTCTGCTTTTGCTTCTTCTTCTTCGGATTCTTCTTCTTCTTCATTTTCTTTCTTCGTTTTACGAATGAGATTAACTTCTTCTTTCTATTTTTCTTCTTCATTTTCTTCTCGTCTGATCGATACGAAAAGATCCGATCGTCGTTTAAAAAATTTGGAAATCGAATTGAAAGAAGAAGATAATAAAAAAAAAAAAAAAAAAAAGGAAGAAATTTTTGTTTTCTTCATTTCTATTCTTTTTAATCTTTTTTTACGAAGTTCGAAGGCTCATGATCGATAATCTATCTCACGGTACAATAAATAACTCTCGATAATCGAGATTCCACTCGAATCGTGCTCACGTTCTTATTAAATCGTACAACATTATAATTATAATTACAAGTTACGCACAGCCGCTTGAAGAAAAACGAGAGGGTTAATCGTAAAATCGTTTTGCGAGATCGAAGTCGATCATAAAAACTTTCGAGACGACGTCACACGTTCTCTTTTCTTTCTTCTTTTTTTTTTTCTTTTCGTCGTTTTCTTATAATTTTCCTTATTCGTGTGTTTCTTTTCCACCTCCATTTCTACCGATCGATTTCTATCTCAAAACGTCATCGTACGATAATTATTCAGATTATTTTCAAACGATCAATTACAATTCCATATGGGATTAAAATAATCGATATCTACAAATACCTCGCAAATTGTTTCCTTCAATTTTGTACGTTTAATTAAAATAATAATAATAATAATAATAATGACAATTATTGAAACAGTAGTTTTTATAATAGTTTTTATCCTTCTTTGCTCGTGTCCCACGATCGGTAAAAAGGAGAACAAATCGAGTTGATAGAACAATCGAAGCTTATTATTAATCCATCATTCATCGCGACATGATAAAACGAATCATGTGTCTCATCTAATTGGTTGAACCTAACAAGATGCAATATGATTAGTCAAAGAGTTTCAAGAAAGACGAATGGCACGCGATTAAGAATTTTCTTTACAGTACGTAACATATAAAAATTCTATAGATCCATATCTATCGTGAATAAGACGAAGATAAAATATCGTAATTTAGTGTTCACACATCTTTGTCTTGTACAGTTCGATACGTTTATTATGTGACACACGATCCATCTTTTATACGAGTGGTCATTGAACACATACACACACATACAAACAAATTTACAGCATAAGCATAGATACATACTTAGAGACTCTCTCTTTGTTTTTCTCACACATACACACAACACACACACGCATTCGAACTCTCGTTCTACCCTTGACGTCATATATTGTACACATTTTCCATCTGCTCTCTCCCTTCCTTTCAATCGTTGCTTACATTAATGTCTCTAAAAGTTATTTAACAAGAAACAAGTACTTCAGTCTTCGTGTGTGTATATACCGCGCGCGCGCGCGCGCGAACGTATTGACAAAAGGAAATGGCAACGAGGCACCGGCAATATGGCCACTGGAAGAAAATGCCAAAGAGTTGTTTAAAAACAACAACGTGTGTTTGAACGTTCGACGCACCATTTTCTCGCACTTCCTACGGAATTATCATTCTATTTTTTTTCTTTCTTTTTTTTTCTTTTCTTTTCTTTTCTTCGCTTTTCGTAATTATCATTATTATTTGCTCGTTTGTTTATTATTATTTTTTTTTCCTTTTTATCTTTTAACATTTTGTTTCGAAACGTGCGATTAGCTTCTTCGGAGTAAAAAAATCATCAAAGTTCATCCCGATTGAACTTTTTTTTTCTCGCGTTTTACGTATAACGATGAGATGACGTTTAAGACGCGTACTGATTGCGTCCAAAAGAAATGACAAATACGAGTTTTTCTTTTTTTTTTCTTCTAATTTTCATCGATAATAAATCGATCATCTAATTTTAATCAATATTTTTAATTATATCACGAGAAAACGTGTTTGAAAATGTTTTTTTTTTAATTTTAATTTTATTTCTTTTAAATTTATTTCCTCACGTAGACGTATATATTCAAATTTTTGGACGCAACCATTTCCGATCTGTGGTCGTTAACGCGTCGCGACTAACCAATGGCAGGACTCGAAAACATTGTTAAAAAAAAGATTTCGCATAGCAAAGATTAGATTAGAATGAAATGTGCACGAAACAAGAGTGGTCGCGGTTTATTTTTTTCTTCTTTTTTTTTTTGCTCTTGACCGATTATCTATACTTAGAATTTACTGACTCACATTGTGCTCATCATATTTACGTATGACTTTGCTCTAATACATTGAATAATTAAAAACAAAAGTAATAATAATATTAATAATAATGTTAATTAATAAAAATAAAAATACGAGTAATAATAAAAAGTATTATAATAATAATAATAATAATAATATTAAATAGCGGAACGAAATTATGCAGCGTTTGGAACGTTCATCCTCGATAAAATATCACGATTGTCATCGGCATCATTCGCCTCGCTGCATCGTTATGCTTAAAAAATGTTATTTGTTTACAGGAGAGAGAGAAAGAGAGAGAGAGAGAGAGAGAGATAGAGAGAGAGAGAAAAAAAGATGATTATGATGATGATATAACGATAATGAAAGACGATCAATGCGATTACGTTAATAAAATTCTAGAAATTATCGACAGTGAGTTATTTTCGTACGGCTTTGAAATTTTAATCATTTCGAATTATTCTATGTATTACTAATATATTTTTAAATATTTTCGATAGATTTTTTATCTTATTTTCCCTTGTTTTTTACACTTCAAAGTCGTACGACGTTTGTGGCGTTTGAAGCATTTCGAACGAATAAATGGAATCGTTAACGCAAGGGCGCAATCGAACGTTCGATTCGTCGTATTAAGACGTAATAATAAAATAATAAGAAAGAGGGCAGACGCGAAGATTCACTCGAGCGATAATAGACGAGTGATATCGTTTTTTTTTTGTAATCGTAGATATCATCTTCCATACACTTACGATATAATTGTGAACTGGATCTGATCCAATCATATGTCATCATCACAAAGTGGTTAATGTGTATAGATATTACAGTTATATTTATAATTATATTTATATTTATATTTATATTTATATTTGTGTATTTAAATTTATATTTTTATACTTATATTTATATTTATATATTTATATATTTTATATATATATATGTGTATATATATATAAGTATATGCACACACATATATCTAGTTTTATATATGTCTCTTCTGATATATGTCTGCATATATTTATATATAGATATATATATATATATACATATATATATACATATGAATATATGCATACGAAATATTTACACACCCGTTCGCAAAATTTGATCTATCGTCATTTTTCTCTTATAGATTAAAAAGAGTATATTCTTAATGATTCTTTGGCAACTCGGTCTGTCGGCTGGTCGACTTTATATTTATATGTATATTTTTATTTATGTATATATGTATAATATTTATACGTAATGTGAATGGGCGATATATACAAAAATGGAACAGCATACACTTACAAGATGGACAAGATAAACGCAATCGATCCGAGCCGGCGACATGCAAAATCAGCAAAAACTCTTCTTGTTTATGCTAGCTTTTCTTTTTTTCACTGTCCTTAGCTAATGTAAGACGGGTTAGCTTTTTCATTTTGTCGACTCTTTTCGTACGTTTTCGTTCGTATTCATTCATTATATCATTTCGTTTAATTTCATTTAATTTAGTATAGTTTAGTTTAATTTAGTTTAATTTAGTTTAGTTTAGTTTAGTTTAGTTGTATTATCCTAGATTCACGTGGACATATTTACACGAATGTACGTTCGATGATCCCCCGAGGCTGATCTTGTATACTCGAGCGGTCAGCTTTCCCATTGTGCGAGGATCTTTCCAATCGGACAGCTCCTTCTGGTGTCATCTGAATGACACAACAAACAAATATAATAAATATTCTCTTAAACTTAACTGAATTCGTACGATCGAATCTTTAAATAACTATTCAATCGATAGAAGTATCTTGAAGAAAACGTAGAATACACGACACACTTCCATAGTCATAAAAATGGCCATCCGATCTTCTTTTTAATATCAATTTGAGGGGGTCTATATTGTCGAAGAATAGTATATCGTGCGTTTGATAATTTGACGCGGAGTGCACAAGGGAGGGGAGATAAATCGAAATAAAAAAAAGAGAAAACAGTGCGAAAGAGAGTGAGTGAAAGAGAGAGAGAGAGAGAGAGAGAGAGAGAAGTAAAATAATTAAGGAAGAGGTGCAGTGAGTGAATGTTGGAACGCGACGATAATACTTACGAGGGACGAAATACACTTCCGGTTATTGGGACGATACTGTCGATTACAGCGGTTCTGAACGACCTGAGGCGACGCTGCAACCGAAGATAGGCCGACATCATTGCGGTAATATTTTGCAGCTCGCCTCCATACCCTCAGGTGGCACGCGCATACTGCCGTTTGTGATGTAACCGTTTGCATCTACCGTCACCGAAACACCCGGTGGATGATTGTGATAGCTAACATTCCTTTGGCTAACCACAATGTTCTTCTCGGATATGCCATGATCGTTGCTACCATGAGCGGCCAGACAAGTCTCACTTCCACGATTGCTCGACGAAGATTCGATCGGATGGTCCACCCTTATGGGGATTGTGTAGTCTGACAGGTACTCGGTGCTCACCTCCACCGTCGCGTATTCTCGTATCATTGGTGGTGCTGACTTCATTGGATAATCCATTGCCATGTGCTGCATCGACGAAGCTGACCTAATCTCGTTCGGATCGTTACTACTCATCGTTGCCACGTGTCCGTTCGCCATCGCGTACAGGTCCGGTTCACCGCGTACTTTTGACGACAGCATTGTTTCCAAACATTGGTAGAGTAGTACGTAGTCCTCCTAATATTCAAATTATTTCTTTAGTAATGATTTCATTCGATATAAACACGAACTAGGATTTGTTTTATTTACCTTCGATCGAAATACACCTGGTCTCTTCATGTATAATAATTTGGCAAACATGTAAATATCTGCCGATTGTTCGAACTCAATTTGCTTGTTCAAAGTTGTCAGGAGAACGAAAAGAGCAGCTTCGACGCCACCGTACCTAATATACAAATGATTATGATAGTTTTCAAATGAACTGTTCAAGAGATTTTAATGAAATATTCGATCAGTCTAGTCACCTATCCATTACGACGATTGGACCATTTTGATAATCTCTATGAAAGTCTTGTATCACACTGACAAATACTTTGGGGTTATTATTGTGAGGCCATAAACCAACTTGATTGAGTGGTCCTTGAACGATTCTTGCACTTAATTCGTAATCGTCCTGTAAAGATCTAACGGCTACCTCGCGTAGAATGATTCCATTCACTGTTTCTTTAATACCACATAATCGTACTCGAAATGTTTCAGATTCCAAATCCTTTCCTTCCGTTGGCCAGAACTCAGGATATTCCTATATATAACAATTTTATTAAATATTGAAAAATGTATTATGTACTTGTAAATAATAATTATTAATCATGATGAATCTCATGTACCTCATCGCATTGAGTCAACATTACGATAGTTTGAGCATTGTGGTCCCACATCATTTGCCAAAACTCCATTATGGTGTTCTCCATTGGATGTTGAGTTATAATAAATTCACGATTTCTTTGGAACCCTATCAATGAATTTTAAATGAATGTTTTTTCAATATAAATATAGACAAATAGGAAAATTAAAAGTAAAATACAAAAAGTTTTTTTTACCAGAGAACCACGTTGCATTTATGTAATCACTTCCATCAACACCAGGCTTTGGAGTTAAATGTACACGAGCATTTTCGATAGGTACAATCTCCATATTACGATTTTTATGAATGTTAAATGATTTTGTCGCTGACACGAGATTAAAGTCCTTTGGTTTCCAGGACGTTACAAGCTATTTCAAAAAAAAAAAACATAATAATCAATAAGTTTAATAAGAAACAGTTACAATTAAAGAGATTTATCGGTAATTATCATGATAATTACTTTATATTGAGAATCTAAGTTATTCCAGGCGTCTGTCTTATTGTTGGACGGACATAGCATGTCTTGAATATGCTGCATCAAATTATTAGCTTCTATATTGGTCTCTCCACTTTCGATAGCTTCTTGCAAAGCATCATGAATGAAAATGTACTGTTCCTCGGTTTGAACTAAAAAGTTTCTCTGCGTTCTAATGTGTTTTAGAAATCCGAATACATTGATTTCGTTTTTGCTCTTTGCCTGTTTCAGCATTGCATCGATCACAATGTAGGTCCCAGTACGTCCAACACCAGCACTAATAATAATAATATTATTATTATTAAATAATCATATATAATCAGTATAATACAGACGAATGATCATTTTATGTAATTACCTGCAATGAACCACTATTGGACCAGCGTCAGGTGGATTAGCATTGGAAGATTTACGAATGAAACTGAGAACAGGTAGAGGATGATCAGGAACACCATGATCAGGCCAACCAGTATAATGATACTGCCATATCGTACGTTCTCCCATATTGGTCCCATTCTTCTTCTTCTTAATCTGCTTAAAATTTCATAACGTTCATCTCTTACTAAGTATCGGCATATTTTATTTAACCCAATAATAATAAATGATTATTTTTTAAGAATTATTATAAACATATACCTTGAGATGTCGAATTTGAAGAGTACGAATGGTATAAGTTGCCATGATGTCTTCCCTGACTAAAGTAACTTGAATGTAACCATAAGTTTCAGTGCCTTCTTTCGGCCAGTACATATCACATTTTCTCTGTAAATATAGAAAATAATTTTCATTTAACACGTTCGTCGATCAATTTTATTCAGTCATGTAATTAAACTATTGTGTGTCATCAAAATATCACGTGTTAAAAAGTAATCAAAAAATGATTACAATAAAATCAGAAAGTAACTTACACGACCACGCTCGACGAGATTAGTGATCATCACAACGATCGATACACGTTGTTCCCAAACCATTCGCCAGAAACCATCGAAGGTTGGTGGCAATGGTCCTTGAGTGCCAATGTAAGCTCGTGCACGTTGCCATCCATCGATATAATTCGCGTTGACGTAATCTTGTCCTTTTTTAGGTGGTCCTCCGCCGCACGATAATAATTGTACACGCGTGTGATCGTCTGAAAAATGTGGCCATAAATTTCGTGACATCTATCATTTCGCAAAATTTGATACTTATTGTTAAATATAATAAAATTAATATAAAATAAAATAAAATAAAAAGGTAAGACGTTATAGTATCGCAATAAGTGTCATTAAGATCGAACGTTATTGTTTGTTTCGACGTAGTTAAAACGAAGTTAATATCACGGAATGTGACTAATACACATAGGTAATTTTATCGTTACACGAAAACAAGTGGACAGTGTCCGGCTGGGTGGTGGAGGATCTGTGACCCAGTTGTCGAGAGACAGGTCACTCACATCAAAAGCAATGACGAGAACTGCTCGTTAATCCGATAATATTGTGAATGGTCGAAGCGAATTTACAGTATACTTCGAGTCACATCTACAAAGTGACTTACGAGAAATTAAATAACGAAACATCTGTATTGACTTTTTGAGAGAATAAAGACAAATTATATCATTCCGATAAATAAATGATACGAATAATTTAACTTTATATAATAAGAATCGTGCCATGATTTTACATTTTAGATGAAACACATTTCTATTTTTTTTCTTTTTTGTTCTCCTTTCATTTATATTTTCTCATTTAATAAATGTTAATGGAACTCGAGAATTGTTTCTTTTTTTTTGCCTGACTCACTCCGTATAAACGTTTATATACGTATAAATGTTTTTAAGCGCGACACTCGTCGAAACAAAAAATAAATTGCGTTCGTTCATAACGATATCATACTACTCCTCTTTCTACTCTTTTACTTCAAAGAAGGACAAACCACAAGTTCGGAATAATCTAGAAGGATAATCGCATCAAAAATTGTAAACAAAAGATAAAAAAAGAAAATAAAGAAATAGAGAATAAATATTTACATGCGAGTATGTTGAGATATCGATTCTTCGCTTTATTTTCAGCGAATTGCGAGTTCTCGACGGTGTAACCTCCACTCTCGGATTGTATAATTTCGTATTCTTTGCTAAAACCGATATCACCGTCGGCATGCAGCTTGGCGACATGTTGAACGAATTGTTGAACGCTTACGGCGGTCCTTTCGCCATCTTGTTCACTGTTTTCCCATTCTTGGAGAGTCGGCACGTTTCGTGGTGGATAATCCAGGTAATAATAGGCCGTGTGAAAGCATTTTCTGAAAATCGGTCTGTGGAAACGTATTTCGATGAATAATATCGTTCGAAAATTCAATCAACAAAAATATTCTTTTTAAAATCGTTAAATCAAATTATTAAGTATATATTTATTATATATATATATAAAAAAAAAAATAGAATAATTTATTACGATAAATATATCTCCTTGTTAAAGAGGATACCCTGAGAAAAAGAAAAGAAAAAAAAAAGTATCTACCTAATTCTCTTCTTTCCAATTTTTACTCATTGTAGGTCGGACAGGAAGAAGCAATTAAAGAATAAGACTACTAATTGTCTTTAACATACGTAATTGTTAAATTATTATCAAAATTATCTTAACTTTTTTTTTTATACAAATATATTTTTATACTTTCTTCTTTGTTTTTTTTTTTTTAAATATAATATTTACTCGTCGAATTAACGAATATAAAATAAAAAAAAATAAATAGAGATACGAGAAAGATATCTAAAAAGTCTCAGAGAGATACGTAACGTAAGTATAAAACATTATCAGTCGTTCTTTTTTTCTAAATCAATATCGATCGTTCAATAAATCGATTTATCTTCGAGGACACAATCTATCTCTCGAGGAGAATTTTTGATTCGTGATAGGTGAAAATAAATGTTTCTCGCTAAGAGAACTCAGGTTACGGCAAGGAAAGGTTAATGATCTTAACTCGCGTCCGGCGCGAGTTAGTACAACGCGTATCTGTGACATCTCGATTTTCGTGGGAAACAGACATCGCCGTTTATACGTTCTCCGATGAATCGCATAAGTCTCATCGACGTAATTTATACGATCGGAATGAAAGCTCGTGTCGCATACTTACGGCACGATGGATATACGTAACCGATATTACGACGTTACGTCACTTTTAAAATTAATAAAGAAAAAGAAAAAGAAAAAAAAAAGAAAAAAAAAGGAAAAAAAAATCAAGAGAACAATTGTAAAATTATAATTTTCTCTTTTCCACATTGTTTTCGATATACGCAATATAATAGGAAAGTGTATAAAAATGAATCTCGCTTAAAAATTCATATATCTAATCGACATAAATTAATCTATAATTTGTAATATTATAAAAATGACGGAGGAAAAGAAAAAAGAAAAGAAAAAAAACAAAAAAGAAGAAAAAATAAAACTTACAGATCAAGAATTTTCTTCATTTCGTATTGTAGTTTTTCCAAGGGTCCATTGCAAAGACACACGCGAACGAGTTATTAAATCTGATCACGTTTTAAATATAAGTCACATTTGTGGGAAAACACAAACAAACAAAAAAAAGAATAAAAGTCAAGAACGAAATGAAAGAGAACACGAAGAATTAAAAAGAGGGAAGACTTAGGGTGTCTGAAGATTTACATACGTCCCTGACCCGAAATTGATCCCTATTTTGAATGTAATCCTTGGGACATCATCCTTGATCATCGTCGTGTCTATATAATATATATTATATATATACATTTACATACGAACTCTCCCTTAATTTTATTGAAAAAAAACGCGATGAGTATAAATCGGCACAATTGGGAAGACGCTATACACGCGACGCTACTTTCATGTTTTCTTCTTTTGCCTTTTTTTTTTTTTTTTTTTTTTTTAATATAATCTGAAGTTTCTCATTAAAAGATATTACTCGCGCGAATACGAACGACGCGACACTTATTGACTGCACGAAGAAGAAGAAGAAACCTTAGTATATACACGTCGTTCTAGCTTTGGCCGTTATCACCAGCGATAAGAAGATAGGCTGAGCGTGAAAGACAACTTTATACAAAGAGACAGAGAAAGAAGGAAAGAGAGAGAGAGAGAAAGACTGGAAGGAAAAAAAAAGAAAAATAAAGAGAGAGAGAGAGAGAGAGACATTAAAAGTCAAAAAGTAAGGAATAGAAAAGTGAGACAGAAAAGATAAAATGACAGCTCTTAATGTTAATAACATTACGAAAATCGTTAACCGTCCTCTTCAACATTTTCCTTACACCGTAAAAAAACGATTAGTTCGTGTGTTGTGTATAATGAAAAAAACGGTGAATCGAGCCGACCACGACGAATGCTTCGAAGAGACTGAAAGAGAACGTTCCTCGCATATACACACGCGTACGAAATCACGCGCATGATCTTTCCCGACTCCCAACGTTTCTCGCAACACAGCAACATATATTAACGAATCTGATCGTTGAAGGCTACATTTCTCGTGTGATTTTTAGATTTACATTTTACTATACACGTATAATTAATATATATATACATGTGTGTGTGTATATTTGCGCAAAGTATTTTTGATATTCGAAATTTGTATTTCTTTTTCTATTCTTTTTTTTTAGGTTTAATTTTTCTACTTACTACTAAATCTCTCTTATCCAAAACTAAGATCTATCTTTCGAAAAAATATTGAAGAAATATATTTTTTTAGAAATGTAAAACAAGGTAGACCCAATGTGTATTAATACGAATATATGAATAATTATTATTAATATGTGTAAATATTATAGAAAATGATTCTCTTACTTCCAAAGAACGAAGGCTGTTATTGCTAACATGACGGCAAAGCAAGCACAAACCATGCCAGCTATCACACCAGCGCTGAGATCCTTGCTGCTACGACGTTTCAACGGTGGAATCTTATCGCAGTCGTGAGTAACCAAAACGTTTCGTGGTGTAGAACTTTCTCCTTGTATGATCAGATGATTATCAATGGTACTTTTCGTTGCTCCACGTACGATAAATTCGTAGACCGTGTTCATTGTTAGATTAGGTATAATCATCTGAAGAAACAAATATTTATTTTCAATTTTTTAGTATTTAACATTTATATATATACATAGAATTTATTTAAAAGTTCGTATTGTTTCATAGAAATTGAATTAAATTTTTCTTACGCCACTTTCAAGATGATTCTTATCGGCCGTTAATTCGATTACTTCGTAATTTTTATTAGTTTCCTGACGATAATTGATGTAATAATAATCGATGGAACTGCAAAAGTACGCTGGTCTCGCCCATTGGATGTAAACTGAATTGTACGATTGACAAGTCAAATTTAAAATTTGTGGCTCGCTTGGTCCAGCAATGTCAGTCCTACGAAATATATGTTCGGATGGTTCACCTTCGTGTTTCCACGTATAAGCTTTCACCCATATATCGTAGATGATGTAAGGCTCTGAAGTAGTGAATAGATAATGATATTTTGTTATTATTAATTTCAATCATTCGTATCTTTATCGACTAGTATATTTAATACTTTTCTGAAGATTAGTATTAATACACCGAGATAACACGTATCACACCTCTTATCGTGTCTATTCTAGTATTAACATTCGTTTATTATTTTTTGTATTTTCTTATCTCTATATTTCTCTTATTAACGAATGATCCATAAATTAAATTTAACGATACTCACTTAAATCTTTTAATACGAACTCGACGTTGGGCCCACTGTTGTCGTACATCTTGTGCATTTGAACATCGGTGTAATTGGAATGCATATAATAAACACGGTAGCCGGCTATGACGCCGTTGGCACATTCTGGCTCGGACCATGACAGCTCTATGGTTGTCGACGTTATTCCACGCGACGTGAGATTCTGGGGTTTCGTTGGCACTGAAACAAAATTTACAAGAAAATTATAGCGTGACGCGAGTTGGACACAGATGACCAAATAAATTTCACTTTAGTTGATGTACGATGTGTTATTTTAAACGTCATCGAACTTGTATTCCTTAGTTACAAATTATTCTCACTTTTTAGTATTCTCGTAAAAAAGAATGAAACGCGGGAAAAATAAAAAGAAAGAATACGAAATATTTCGCTGAGTATTTTCCGGCAACTCTCCTATCCTTCTACTTCTACTTTTACCTCTACTTCTACTACTTCTACTTCTTCTCGCCGTTTTCTAAGGTGGTCTTCCAATCTTCCACATACAAAAGCAAGTGCGAAGTTCCGACGACCGAAGACTGAATAATTAATAACGGCCTCGAGTGTCTTCTCAGACCCCTCGCTCTGACAAGCAACTAGACGCTATTCATTTTGGGTACATGGAACCAGGAGTGAGAAACCTTTAAGACTGGGAATACATTTTCTTCGTGCGGAAAAAAGCTTTCCGCGTTATTTATCGGTTTTAAGATTACCTACCACCACAAGAGAAAAAGAAAGAGAACAAAATTGTCGGTAGGTAGGTAGGTACGTATGGTAGGTAAATTAAATGGAAAAATAATATGCATTCGTACATATTCTTAATTGTTTTTGAGAAACCTTTCTTCTTAATTAACATTATTTCAACAAAATATTATATCTCGTTTTCAAAGGACATATTTTTATTGAAGAATTACTCCATCAACAATACGCATCGTATATTTTCTTAGTTACTTTTAGAAAAATACCTTTCTTCGTAATTAAACCCCAATGTTTCGATAAAAATACTTTTTTTTTTAAGGAAACATTTTCTTTTGTTCTTTTTTTTAAATTATTCCATACAATGTATCTTACATTTCTAAAAGACAAAAAAAAACGATGATGACAAATTCGACAAAATCGATATTTCGAGTAAGGATCGGCACCTTCGGTGCTTCGGCGTAATGTGATCTTTCTCGCGAACGAAAAGAAAGAAGAAAAAAGAAAAGGGATAAAAAAAGAGAGGGATAAAGAAAATAAATGTTCAAGGTTGATAGCCGATGCCATTAAATTAATTAACTGTGCAAATTGATTCGAGCTCCCGCAAATGCTCGCTATATAATACCTAACCGAATATTAAAAATGAACACACTTATTTGCTTAAATAAACTCGCGCGTACATTTTTTAACATTGTTTTTGCTATACGCATTTGTTATTTCCATTTGGTTGCTCGAGCGGGTCGAATGAGACTAATATCGAAGAAAATAAAAAACACATAAGCTAACCGAGGGAAAAGAAAGAAAGAAAGAAAGAAAGAAAGAAGATGACGTATCGATTTACTTCAATTATAGGTACGAGTAGTGCTTCGTCTCGGTTTTCCCTGTTCTACGAGTATCACGTCGATTCCGTCGACTCGTTTTATTCGAACACGGGACATTAAAGAACGCGTTTATTGTCATTGAAGATAATCGTCGATGATTGACATCAAAGATTTCGTCTATTTTTATTACAATTATTTATTAATACTTGCAAGATTGCAAACAATTAATTGCAGATAGATATAAGAGAGTTATTTCTAATTGTTATATTTATATTTAAATTATATTGCAAAATTAAGTAAATCGCATATTAAAAATATAAATAATTATTTCAAATCAATATTTATATTAAATAATTTTGTTGAAAGTAAAACTTTACTGACATAATGTAAATCAAGGAACACGAACGAATGCGTTTATTATCATTGCAGATAATCGCCGATAATTGACATCAAAGATTCAAATATATTATCATTATAATTACTTATTAATACCTGCAACATTGCAAACAATTAATTGCAGATAGATATAAAAGTTATTTCTAATTAAAAATGAAAAATATTAAGTAAATCACATAATACAGATCTAAATAATTATTTCAAATTAATAATAATAATAATAATATAATTTTATCTAAAATATATATATATAAAATTTTATTGACAAATGTAAGTCATGTGAAACAAAAAACAAAAACAAAAATAAAAACAAACAAACAAAGATAAGAACCGAGCGAGAAGTTTTAAGATAAACGTTGCCTATTTTTACTCGTCATTTTTACCTCTTTCTCTCACAAAATGTCAATGAAACAGTTTCCATTCTCATCTCTCTCTCTCTCTCTCTTTCTCACAATCAGTTAATAATACAGAAGTAGGCAAAGTATTATGCTCGGATTCGCTCGTCCGAACGAAGAAACGAAGAAACGGAGAAGCCAAAGGAACACAACTCGCAAACTCAACGATCGGGCATAACCTTTGCGAGCTGCAACCGGATGATGTCATGCTGAGTCTCCGCACGCACTACGGGTAGGGAACGGGGTGGGGAGGTGACGGGGGGGACGGGATCCGTACTCGTATTACGGACGAGGTGAAAAATGAATATGATTACGGATGGCGAGGCATAGTCAAGGTCAATAGTCCTGTTGCAACTCATCGTACGTTGCATATACGTACATACATCTCATCAAACACGGACTTGAAAGAATGTTTGTTCTTTTTGTTTCTTTTCTTTTCTAGTTGTCTTTTCTCGTTTCTCAAATGACGTCATGTTGAAGATCAAGAGAGATAATAAATTCAACCAACAACAATAATAATAATAATAAAAAGTACAATAATTTAAATGGAAATTGGCGAAGTATCGGTGCCTTGATCGGTAATACGCTATTTTAGTGCGCGTTATTCGTTTTCGTGTTATTCATTTCATTAGGCTTTTCATTAGATTGATTTGGTTAAGTGACATCGAGGATTCCCTTTTCGCGATTGCATTTAATTCGATGCAACTAACCGATCTATCGTAGTTATTGTGATTCGATTCGAATTTGACTTTCGCTTGATGCGAAGATTGAGTCAACGTTTGACAGATTCTCTCAATCGGCACGCCGAATTTTTCTACTCGTTGATTTCCTGTGGTGAGTGTGTCAATGCACTCTTTCCGGGACGCCTTATGATCGCTTTGTTGTTTTCCTATGGTGACGGTTTCACACTTCCAGGATAAATCTCTCTGCTGGTAGGTTTGGAAACTTCCGCGTTCTCTTTCTCGTCTGCTTGAAGTGGACTGTGTATTTGCTGGTTGAAATTGGATAGGATAGGACTGATCCGGCTCGAAGGACCAAAAATATGGCGAGGTAATACGCTATTTTATTTATCGTGAAAGTGCCGATGTGATATATGATTTCGATAGTTGATGCTGACTTCTCGTTGCTTCGTGATGTGTCGTTGTGATGCTTGTGTAATCTCTCGGTATTCTGCAGCGTCGTCCGGAGTCGATGCGTTTTCTTCTTCTCGATGCTCTGCTTAAATATGCTCGCTGGATGTGTTCTTTCGATATGATGATCTTATTGAATATGCTGTGGATATGGAGATAAAGCACGAAAGAAACCTACGAGGAATAAAGAAAATCGTCCGTCTCGGTGGTTTACTTATAGTCCAATCAAAAAGAGCCAAAATGCCTTAATTTTTGGCAAATAATTAATGGGGCAAATTTGATATAAGGGTAATTTGACGACGCTGAATCAAATGGTGCTAATTTTATTGCAATCTGATTCCGGCGTCTTAAAAGAAAGGGTAAAAAATAGCCTTATCTCAGAATCTAGGCATTTAATCGAATTAGTAAGTAAACACCGCTTTAACCCTTTGCACTCGAGGCCTTTGCGCGAACCAGCAACTCGAGACGATTTCGGCTAAATTAAGTAGACTTTTTACAGGTACTTTAAAAACATTTATAAACAAACAAGCGTACAGAAATAATAAAATATCATCGGTTTATTCATTTATATGTCGAAGAAAACAAACTTTGATGAATACTACACTCCGTAATTAGTTTTGATTGAGTTGACACTTGAAACCGGCCGGGCGCCGTATCGGCGCCGCTCGAGTGCGAAGGGTTAAATTTATGGCCCTTAAAAATAAGTATTCGAATACGTTATTCGTAATTTAAATAATATCTTCCTTAATACAGTTGCGTAACGACGCAACAGAAATAGATAGATGGTTGGATGGATGGATGGATGGATGGATGGATGGATGCGCTTTGAAGATTATTGAAATATTTTCCAAGATAGAAAAAAAAAAAGAAAAAAAGAAAAAGTTAGATATGTGTTCTTATAAAGACTCGATGATCACTTATAAATTTATGAAAAGAACAAAAAGGAAAAAAAAAAGAAGAAAAAAAAAAAAAAAAAAAAAAAAAGAGAGAAAAAAATTGTTGAAGTGTTTGATCTATTAGAAGCAACAGGCTCGTTGAATTCTCGATTCGTAGGAAGAGCCATTAAAGACCATATATATGAGACTATATAATCGAGGTTACTATGTTCCTCGTGTGTTCGTTACACTCGAACGAGCATGGAATATTTGATCCAATCGAATTATGCAAAACGAATTAGTTCCTCCTTGGTTGTTTTTCTCATCGATTAAGATATATCTTAGAAAGTTTCTTATCCAATTCGGTGAAAGTTAGAATAATTTTCCGTTATATTCGTATAATTTCTATCATGTCAGATCAAGGAGTCTGTGTCCTCCCGTAAAGGAAAAATCACGAGAACGCGTCGAGATATTTTCTAGAAGATCGTTTTTCTGTCGTTTGACATCCTTACTACACGACCGGCTTACTAACCTCTCTCTCTCTCTCTCTCTCTCTCTCTCTTCTTTCTGTGTGTGTCTTTGCTTAGCGGTTCTGGATCGGGTGCATAAAGTCTCGCGAGAGAAAGCTTCGTGAAAGAAATCATCGTGGTTGTCTTCGGGAGAAAAGAATGAGATTAAAAAAAAAGAAAAGAATAGCTTACCCCATTATTCCCGACTACGGTGAATGCAACTAAATTGATGAATAATTATTCGTATAAGAGAGAGAGAGAGGATAGAAGATTTAAAACAAAAGAAAATAGGATAGAAAAGATAAATAGCTTATCAATCCTTTTTGAAAAATGTATATCTCATAGAATAATAATTAAAATATCAAAATAATTAATGGGTTTACATAGATACACGGATATATTATATTATCTAAGAATCTAATAGAAAATAAGAACAAAATTGGAACGCGAAAGTATACTTTGAGTGTGAGATAGTTGAAGTTGGAAAAATAAGTTGTTGGAGAAACTAACTAGTCCAGTCAACTCGGGCCATCTCCTTCGAATCTCAGCAGACTTGGTGGAAACTTGATATAAGGGTAAATAGACGACGCTGAATCGAATGGTGCTAATTTTTTTGAGGTGGAAAGTGCCGTTTTTGAGAAAAAGGGTAAAAAAGGGTCAAAAATAACTTTATCTTAGAATCTAGGCATTTAATCGAAAAAAGTTTCAAACAAAAGTTGTAGAAAATTGAAAAATACTAAAAAAATGTTCTATGAGTTATCTTCGTATTTTCAAAAATAAGCGCATAGAATTGGATTGAAGATGGGAAAAAAATTGTAAGAGTGGGAGAAAGCAAGCTTATCCCTCCGTCGCGTTTTACACGCGAGCGAGCTAGTGTGCGTGCGAGCGTCCGTGTGCACTAATACACAAACGAAGGATCTTCGGCAATCTTCGGGACTCTCGGTCTTGAATGCAAGTGAGAGTGAGAGAAGAAACCGATATTTCCCTTTTCTATTTGTTTAGGCGATAACGAGTATTATCGTCCTTGGGAGCGTTCTAATATTTCTCTTTTTATATATTTTCTTTCGGTAGCAAGAATTTTACGTCTTGGCCATCGAGCGTCGTGCGTTTTGTATACGAGTGCGAGTGAGAAAGAAAACCGATATTTCTCTCTTTCTATTTTTTCTTTCGGTAGCGAGAATTTTTCGTTTTGGCCATCGTGCGTCGAACGTTCTATATATCTATATATATCGGCGTATAAGCGCGGCACTTTTAAATCGAATCTTGATGCTTATGGCACGCCATTTCTTTATTTATTGTCAAAAATAATGAACCTTGAGTAAAAAAAAAATAATTCATTTTAACAGAAACTATTATTATTTAGTTGAGAGTAAAAATAATGAATTAATTTTGTGTCTCGCCATAAAATTAATTAGAATAATTAATTGATATAAATTCTTTGCCTCACAAAAATTAAATTGTATATTTTTGTAAAATATAATGAAAATAGTAGTGTAAATAGTAAAAAATGTTTGTATTTCTGAAATTGTAAAGAAATTAAATAGGTTTATTTTTCGCGGTGTCCTAGGTGATTTCTTATTAAAATGAAAATTATGTTTTACTCAATGATGATTCGAACATTTAACGAAAATAAGAAGAGACAGTGTTTTTATGAAACACAAAATCTAATTTTTTATTTAAATTGCTACGAAAGGGTATTCGATTTCTTCATAGTCTTCCTGCTCATTTTCATCATATTGATTAAAATCAGAATCCTCGAGGTCCAGTTGTTCGACAATATCGAGGAATTCATTTCTTGCCATATCTTCGACATCCTCGTCTCTTTCTTCTACTCGAATCTCAGCTGAATTCTCGACTGTGCTAGTGGAAAAGTTGGAGCAGGATTGTTCTCCACAATATTTACAAAATTGGGTGCAAAGTAGCCCACTTTTTCGGCAGCTGCACCGCAAAGATTTGCAGTCTCCCGTGCACGCACATTGTACCTAGACATATACATGTAGTAAACATTTAAGGAAAATGATTAAGAATTTGCATGCGCATAGAATGTATATGATTTTTTGTATAGTTCATTTCAAATTCGCGAAACATTAATCGAACGGTAAAGACTTTAAAAATTCGTGAATTTTTGGAATAATCATTGAGTCGTGCAAATTTTTGCAAAATTCCAAATATTTTACTAATTGTTGTTTTCTTCTTCGATTCAAGTTTAACAAAAGTAACGTTGGCGTTCAATTTACAAGATAAAATATTAGGAAATATTAGTAAAATATTTGGAATTTTGCAAAAATTTGCACGACTCAATGATTATTCCAAAAATTCACGAATTTTTAAAGTCTTTACCGTTCGATTAATGTTTCGCGAATTTGAAATGAACTATACAAAAAATCATATACATTCTATGCGCATGCAAATTCTTAATCATTTTCCTTAAATGTTTACTACATGTATATGTCTAGGTACAATGTGCGTGCACGGGAGACTGCAAATCTTTGCGGTGCAGCTGCCGAAAAAGTGGGCTACTTTGCACCCAATTTTGTAAATATTGTGGAGAACAATCCTGCTCCAACTTTTCCACTAGCACAGTCGAGAATTCAGCTGAGATTCGAGTAGAAGAAAGAGACGAGGATGTCGAAGATATGGCAAGAAATGAATTCCTCGATATTGTCGAACAACTGGACCTCGAGGATTCTGATTTTAATCAATATGATGAAAATGAGCAGGAAGACTATGAAGAAATCGAATACCCTTTCGTAGCAATTTAAATAAAAAATTAGATTTTGTGTTTCATAAAAACACTGTCTCTTCTTATTTTCGTTAAATGTTCGAATCATCATTGAGTAAAACATAATTTTCATTTTAATAAGAAATCACCTAGGACACCGCGAAAAATAAACCTATTTAATTTCTTTACAATTTCAGAAATACAAACATTTTTTACTATTTACACTACTATTTTCATTATATTTTACAAAAATATACAATTTAATTTTTGTGAGGCAAAGAATTTATATCAATTAATTATTCTAATTAATTTTATGGCGAGACACAAAATTAATTCATTATTTTTACTCTCAACTAAATAATAATAGTTTCTGTTAAAATGAATTATTTTTTTTTTACTCAAGGTTCATTATTTTTGACAATAAATAAAGAAATGGCGTGCCATAAGCATCAAGATTCGATTTAAAAGTGCCGCGCTTATACGCCGATATATATAGATATATAGAACGTTCGACGCACGATGGCCAAAACGAAAAATTCTCGCTACCGAAAGAAAAAATAGAAAGAGAGAAATATCGGTTTTCTTTCTCACTCGCACTCGTATACAAAACGCACGACGCTCGATGGCCAAGACGTAAAATTCTTGCTACCGAAAGAAAATATATAAAAAGAGAAATATTAGAACGCTCCCAAGGACGATAATACTCGTTATCGCCTAAACAAATAGAAAAGGGAAATATCGGTTTCTTCTCTCACTCTCACTTGCATTCAAGACCGAGAGTCCCGAAGATTGCCGAAGATCCTTCGTTTGTGTATTAGTGCACACGGACGCTCGCACGCACACTAGCTCGCTCGCGTGTAAAACGCGACGGAGGGATAAGCTTGCTTTCTCCCACTCTTACAATTTTTTTCCCATCTTCAATCCAATTCTATGCGCTTATTTTTGAAAATACGAAGATAACTCATAGAACATTTTTTTAGTATTTTTCAATTTTCTACAACTTTTGTTTGAAACTTTTTTCGATTAAATGCCTAGATTCTAAGATAAAGTTATTTTTGACCCTTTTTTACCCTTTTTCTCAAAAACGGCACTTTCCACCTCAAAAAAATTAGCACCATTCGATTCAGCGTCGTCTATTTACCCTTATATCAAGTTTCCACCAAGTCTGCTGAGATTCGAAGGAGATGGCCCGAGTTGACTGGACTAAACACAAGAGTTGTCTAGATAAATAGGTAGAAAATGATGTTCTTTGTTACTTCTTCTCTATTTCTACTCGTGTAAAATTGTCGAAGGCTAGAAGCTTTCGTTTAATCAGTCGAAGTAATCGCGATAACGCGAGCGAACGAGTAAGAGAGAGAGAGAGAGAGAGAAGAACGGTGTGCGAGATGCACGGTAAGGTATATTAGACAGAGATAAAGCTACTGGTTCGTCTCGTTCCGTACTAATCATTCCTTCCAAATGACCGTGTTCATGGGAAAACTGACCTGGTAAAAGGGAGAGATGTTATCGCTGTACTGAGCCGTCACGGAATGGTTTTTAAACGAGCCAAGGTAAAAGATAAAGATAAAGAAAGAGAGAGAAAGAGAGAGAGAAGAAAAGATGCATTTTACGAACTGGCCTGGAATGTCAAAATGGGTAGTGAAAGACCCTCGAGAAACGTATTATTGTTTTCCGTTTTTAACATTTAATCGTACTCTTAGTGTTAATGTATATGTACGCTGTATATATGTATATATATATGTGTGTGTGTGTTACTAGTGGTTGAAGCAAGTTGAAGTGCTTCGAAGTAGGCGAAAGAGCCTTTATTTGGATCGGCTTGCAGTGAGTAACGGTTTGCGAGTGAAAGGAACAGTTGATAAGAAATGGCCGAGGTGTATGTACCTGCTTCTCGATCTGTAAAGGGAGTAAGAGAGAAAAAGAGAAAGAGGGAGAGTAAAAGAGGGTATTATGTTCTCAACGCAACTATAATCGAACTACATACCGATCGTTACTTTTTTTTTTTCTTATTTTACATCCTATTTTACGAATTCCTACGAATTCGCGATGACAGATTGCTTTGAATAGAGAATATGAAATGTTTTAATACGAAATTATTGTTATCCTTGAATGATTATCCTTCGTTTTGGAAACCTAATTACATACATGTATGTTGTATGCGTATCGTTGACTATCCTTGCTCGATACGATTACCAAGGTTAACTTTTTAAAACTCATGGGAATCTACCGATAGAGTAATCGACCTTCAAACTAGATCGTAAAAGTAGAATTCTTACGAATTTCTTGTCAAACGATAACGTGATTCGAATGTTTAGAGCAAAGGTTGCTTTTAGATCTAACCTGTGTTTAAATATTAGATAACATATCACTGTACATTGGTATTCACTATGTTTTATCAATAGTACCTAAAGTATTTTTGGACTATTTCAAATGTATTTTATAAAAATGAAAATAAGAGATAAAGAGAGAAAATACGAAACTACGTCTTCGAAAGAAAAAAAAAAAAAAAAACAGACGAGATCCTTGTTAGTAAAGAAAAAACGTTGAGAAAAATACAAGATAAACGAGATACCTTTTGGTATCATTAGACCGCCACAAACAAAACTAACAAGCTGCATTTTCTTCTATCGCAAAGGGACAATGGAAAATATATATAGTATATAGAACGTTGGGTGAATTACGTGAAGAGAAAACGGTATATAAGAGACTTTCGTCATTATAAAAGATTTTTAATATTAATTAAATATTTATGAGACTTTACGTAAGATGAAACGCGTAACGTGTATTTGTTATAAAAAAAAAAAAAAGAATAGAAAGAATATAACAAAAATTAAAAAAAAATATATATACATATACATATATAAAAGATAAAATAGTAATGATAAAGGAGAAGAGAAGAAAAAGAACAAAAAGTAGAAGAAGAAACGAAAGAGATGAAAAAAGAGAGAGAGAGACACGAAGTGCACCTACGCGTCACTCGTTAGTTCGCTTGCGCACTCTCCGTATCGATTTTACGTATAACGTGGCTTCGACACATACATACATACCATACATACATGCACATATCATATACATATACGCAACACATAAAAAGAAAAAAAAAATATATATATATATATGTATGTAGAGAAATGTAATATGCGTCGCAACTCGTTCCTCGAAATCAAGACGGAACGGGAAATGAGTTAAGCGTCGATTACAAGACTAGTAAATCTTGCGACATGCTTGTGAGTCCAAGCTTGCCTCCTCCGTTTCTGTATACATGTATACTAATAAATATACACGTATAGGTAACATTTAAAATAAAACTAACGTAAGAAGAAGAAGAAAAAGAAAAAGAAAGAAAAAAAAAAAACGTTAAATGTGTAAGAGGAAACACGCCTGTTATATTATAATCACATAATGAGATACTTTCTAGATTTCCTGCTCTAAGATTTACAATTAACGTTAGAAAAGTATCGGTTATAATAGCTTGATTTCGATTAGCAGAAGAAAAAAAAACCATTAGCAGGAAGATTGTCTCCCACGTATTATGTTTTTTAAATGATCATCGCATGTTTATATAAATTGCAATTAATCGTTCGATTTTTCACACACGATTAACACAAACGTTATTGCGCTGTTCGGGCTTTTTCGACCGTGTTCTTTTAAAAGCCTCTGGAACTCAAACGGTTAAACATATCTTATATTGGTTAGATAAGAGGTAGGGGGTAGGGGGTAGGAGGAGAGTTAAGCAACACTGAACAAAACGTATTACTGTCACGTAGTAATATAAAACTATTGATCACAAAACACCCGGTATATTATTTTCCACGTAAAGGTGCGATCGATCAATCGGTAGTTACCAATGCTAGACGAATAACAGACGAGAAAATGACCTTTATAGATGAAACTCACGTTCGATTAACATCGTTCTGTAGTTTCCAAGTTATGTTATACCCACGCAATACACACACACGCACGCACGCACACGCACACACAAACACACGTAATATACACATATTCAGATTTTACCTTTAAAAAGGTCGGTCTTGTTCTCCGTCGAAGGGGAAGAAGAAGATCCGGGAACGATGCAAGTAGTCGTTTGCTCGTACGTCGTAGTAGTCGCAGTAGACGTAGTTGTTTCTAAAGAGGTTTGTGGGTCCTCCGTTTGAGCAAGGACATGCGAAAAACGATGCGATAATAATCCTGCCCCGAGGAGGATCCTTAGCGTTAAAATCGTTGTGGTCGTAAAGCAGCTGTTTCGAGTGTCGTTTTGACTACCCATTTTTCCTTCGTTTAAGAAGGAAAGGTGAAGAAGTAGAAGAAGGAGGAGGAGAAGAGGAAGTCTTGCTCGAGAATGGGCTATTTAATGAATTCCACCATTTTCCTTCCTCCCCTCACCATTTTCATCCTCTTCTTAAGCATCCACATTGTATCCACAACGAATTTAATTTAATTTTGTTGTTTTTTTTTATAGAAACCTCCTCTTCTTAATTTTGTTTCTTTATCTTCTTTTTTGTTTTTCCTCTTCACGTTCGATATATTTGTTTATGTTCGCGGTGTGTACATACATATATATATATATATATATATTTCTTATGATCACGTGTCTCTATCGTCCGACTATTCCACGCTCGGAGTCACTCGTTAAAGTGCATAATGATGTGCACTCTATACTTCCCCCTCTTTGTTACTGCTGAGAGAAAGTTTGCGTCGCCTCATTGTCACTGCTAGGATAACGACAAAACGTCAGAAGGTGTAAAACGATGATTTATACATTTTCTTTTTTATTGCCAAAAAATTAAATAAAAGAAATTAAGATATAAATGGATAAAGAGAGAGAGAGAGAGAGAGATAGAGAGAGAGAGTCAGATAGACGGACAGAAAGGGAACAAAACATTCAGAGTCACAGACTTTCGCATTATGCTAAAAACGAAATTTCTAACTTCCTAACAAGTCTCGATGGACGGATGAGATCGTCGGATTACGTTCGTTCGTTCTTTTCGATGCAAAAAAGACAACGGGTTTCCCCACATCCTCGAGACTCCTAAAAGCTTCTCGATTCTCACGACGGCTCGGCGTGTGCGCTGGTACGTGCAAAAAAAAGTAGCGTAAAAGAAAAAGAAAGAAAGAAATATATATATATAAGAACAAAGGGAAACGAGGGAAGTAAAGAAATGCTTGTATTTATGTGTATGTGTACAAAAGAGAGAGAAAGAGAGAGAATATTATAGACAAGGAGTGAGTAAAAACGAGCTGGAGTACGGTAAGCGTGTTGGATGTAATTGCGACGAGTGCCTCGATTAGTCGGAATTATGCTCTCGATTGTCTCTCATCGAGGATATACACCAAACAAGAAGAGGAAGGGAGAGAAACTATAGCGACGTCAGGTTCAACGTGACAGCACTGGCAACAATTATTCGGCCCCTCTGCAACGCTTTAAAGCTGCTTGCTTCCCCCTCGTATTTTTAGTACATCAAAACCGGCAGCAAGAGAGAAAGAGAGAGAGAGAGAGAGAAAAAAAAAAGGAAAAAAAGAGAGAAAAAGGATGAGCGTACGAGAACGCCATGAACAAAGCGTTATTCGTTGCTATCATCATTGAAGAGTATGGCGAAGAGGTGAGGAGGGGTCTCCGCCATGATTGTAAGCTTTGAATTAAGCTTTCACGCTTCTTCTCTATATACGCCAGTTAGGAATATATCAATCTAAATTCTAATTTTTTAGAAATATTTCATTTGTTATGAACGTATATACAAGAATACAATATTCTAACTCCGATTATTTATGTGTAATCTTCGCTTCCTATCTCTCTCTTTCTCAATAAAAGAGCTTTATTGAGTAGTGCAATAAAAAGAAATCAATCGACAGGAAGAAGGAAAGAGGAAAAATAGTAGCACTGGACGCTTTGGCAAAAGGGATTTATTCGGGTTCGATTTATCGGTTTAATTGAATGTTTCCGACGAAAGGATACGAGAGAAAGAGAGAGGGGAAGAAGGGAAGAATTCGATACTATAATATTAATTTACGGTATACTGATTTTAATAGTCTCGTTTGATCGTCCATCTGTCTGTTTGTCAGTATATTTGTCTGTATATTCAAGATAATATAGAAAGAAAGAGAGAGAAACAATAAATGACAAAGAGGGAGAGAGAGAGAGACAGTTAAACATAACGAGATAACAGCATTATTCGTCTACGAGGAAGAAAAATAGTAAAGAAATCAAAGGCGTGGAACGGTACCGAAAGCGTGCATTAAAATGCAAAAGAGGGCAGCATCGTTCGGATGTGGAAACTTGAATCTCTGCGAACGGAGCAATGGCTCCTCCTCCCCTTCCTACACCTCCTCCTCTTCCTCCTCTTTCACTTCTTCTTCTTCTCTTCATCGACGAAGGTCGAACGCGAGAGGAATCGTACCAACAAATACTATTTCTTTTCTTCTTATTATTCTTCTACTATATTTTTTGTTTGTACCATTTTTAAAGAAAGACAAACAATTGTAGAAGAGCAAATTTCGTCGTAGGAAAAATGAAAATAAATCATCGACGCTCTGACCTATACCACGCGAGACTTTTACTCCTTCTTTTAAAAAAAGAAAAAACAAAAACAAAAAAATAGAGAAAGAAGGACATAGAAAATGTTTGTAGAAAAGAAAAAAAGGAAAGGGGGAAAAAAACAAAGGAAAGATAAAAGATCCGTGCATCGAAAGGAAGATAGAGAAGAGAGACATCTAAAATCTAGTTTATCTAGTAGTGAAAATCCTGATGACTCAGCTCATAGCAAGAACGAGTGGACGAGTTACTCGCAACACTACTTACGCACGCCAGGCACACACACTATACACATATAACGTAGGACACCAATACCCGAATGAGCACACACACATACACACACACATACATACATACATACATACATACATACATACATACAAACACAGGGCTGTGTTGCTCTTCTCTACCCAGAAGAAGAGGATTTATGCATAGGTGTATGTATATACGTATAGAAATGCACATACACACGGATAGATCGACCGACACGACGACTACGACGACTAACGACGACGAGAGCTCGACCCTATCGACGTTTTCTTGCTAACTTCCGTTGAACGAAACTACACGAAACTCACAGCCAAAAAATAAACGATGTTATATTATTCATTTTAATTTGCCTTGACCGACGATCACGTTTTTAAACGATGACGAATTTTATCGTTAAAAATAATTTCTTTGTGAAATTCACAACCAAAAATGTAACGGGTGTAATTTGACGATTCAAAAAATTACCTATGAAAATATTAATTTATCATTCTAATTAATCACAGCTAATTTTCAATGACCTAATACACACAATTGAGATTTAATATATATGTCATATATCATTTAAAGAAAATTTTGGAAAAATTCTTGACAACACTCCTAGCACAGTCTATTCTTCCAAAGCACTCAAAAACTCAAGTATAGTTTTCTTTCTCTTTCAATATATCTTTCTTATTCTTCTTAAAAACTAAAACTAAAACGGATAAAAAAAACGGTCCAATGTACTCGAACGATCGATTTTACTATAGAATCGAATGAACCGATTAAACTATAATAAAAGAAGCTTAAGCTTGTATGGAAGAGGATAAATTGGTCGCCTACCCGATTCATCGACTGTTCCAACTTAACGATTCGGGCACGCTACGACCCCTCCTCGTGTATATGTATAGTACTATCGACCCTCGACCTCGAGCAACGTCCATCAAACGATTTGACTTCCTCGACTTTAGGACGATGGAATAACATACAGCATTCGAAGATGAAGAAGAAGAAGAAGAAGAATAAGGTAAACGAATTAGGAAAGAAAAAAGAATAGACAAGTTAAAAGGGTTCCGCCTTACAATGATTATATATATATATATATATACATACATACATACATACATACATACATACATACATACATATATATATATATATATCTTACAAACGTATTACTCACTCACGAAGCACGACGCACAAACTAGACGTGTCGGTCTCTAGGAGGACGTTACACATGGCGATATGACAGAGAGTTAGAAGATGGAAAAGGATAATAATAATAATAATAATAAAATAATAATAATAGTTGTACTAACGATAGTAATAATAAATATAATAATATTATAATAATAATATGATGAAGAATTATAATAACAATAAGTAGAAATAGATGTGATGACGAAGTAAACGAGAAATACGCTCGAGCTGAGAGCTCGCGCTCGCTCGGCGTTCACGAGCACACTGCTCCTCACTCATGCACGCATGCACGCAACGACGCGACGAGCAAGCACACACCTCTTAACTCCGTCCACGCTCTTACCCTTTCTCTCTCTCTCTCTTTTTTTCTCTTTAATATCAAGAGAATCACATCACCTATCTCACTCGTCGAACGAACAACACTATTCTTGCGTTTATATTTTGTCTTCTTTCCTATTCAACTATTTATTTATCTATCTATCTATGTATCTATTCATCTATCTCTCCTAATATCTATTTCCTACTTTTATCTTTTCTTTCTCTCTCTCTCTCTCTCTCTCTCTCCTTTTTTTTCTTTGACTTTTGGAAGGAGAGAAGAGCGGGCGTCGTCGTTTAGCGTCACGTTCGGCCACGAACAAACACCGCGGCGAGACTCTTCCTCGCGAACGAGCGAGGAGAACAACACGAGAGACAGAGTGAAAAATCGTGGAAAATCGATCGTGAAACTCGGAGGCGCGGCTGCAGTGCCGACCGAAACTACGTGCACACAGCTCGAACCCTCCTTTATCCCTACCCTTATTCTCTTATTCTCTCTCTCTCTCTCTCCTCTTTCGTGTCTCTATCTTTCTTTCTCTCCTTCTCTTCCTCTCTCTCTCTCTCTCTCTCTCTTCAAAATGATCCTTTGTTATATGATTTCTTACATTTACTTATTTATGTTTATTTCATTCTTTACGATGAATCACACTGAATGGAAAGAATTATTTAATTGATATCTTCGATTTTTCCAATGAATTAATGATTTTATTATCTTCCTATTTTTCATCTTAAAAGAACAGGGCACGTGACAATGTATGCACGTTCATGGCTATCCGAGCGTGCCTTCTCACGAGTACGAACGCCGACGTAGAACGACGAGTGCTCACCAAAGAGCCCGAAAGCAGCTGGAAACCTGCTGCCGATGACTCGACAGTAACGTACTTATACATTTTTAGTGCCAGGTGACTTTTTGTTGTTATTTTCCTTCGCCTTACTCGAAATGCAACTTTGTTTTTTTTTTCATTTTTTTTCTTCAAATATATACATAATACGATTCATTATTTTTTTTTCTGAAAATAACGAGGTAAAATCCATCCTTTGAAACATTGAAATCATCATGATAAAAAGTTACAAGAATTTCTTTCGAATTCTTTTTAGTCAGAAGTCATGCTTTTTCTTTGTTCCAAAAATACGAAGGACTGCCAGCTGTTCGTCCTGTTGGAATACGAAAGAAACCTTACTAGGGTCCGTTTAGGATCAAATTATCTCTTTCTTCGATCGCACCTTCGAGTAAAAGAAAATAATTCCTCGTTCCGCACGTTCCTAACTCTTCTTTCCGAATATCGTATGTATTGCCTCCAAGCGTGTTATAAGTAGGTGAATTTGCCAATAGTGAATTCAACCAATGACGGCTCTCCAGGGTACTTCGGAAAGAGGGGTGAGAAGTAGAAGTTACGCGAGGAAGTCCAGGATCGTAGTCTTCTATTTTGAAGCCACGATCGTTCAATGTTTATTTAATTGAAAACATATTTGGGTGTGTTTGTTGTCAAAATATTGGCAAAATTGTAAAAATAGTTTTCGTATCTTGTAGAAGAGGATATCACATTGTTGATACATTTTATTTTGATTTGCAATGTATATGATTTTATGAAGATCAAAACATTTCTTTATATCTTTACACTTCATCATCTATTTATATCAATGAAATTAATCATTGTTATTTTATCAATTACTTCAATCGATATCAAGCCACTTTACGAAATCTCAGAATTATTATTTGTTTTTCAGTAAATTCCCAAATTTTGTTAGAAATACTCGGTCGATAAATTTAAATTATTAACGATACGTATTTTAAATGTAGAAACTTTTCTTAATACATATAAATAATATTGAAACCTTACTTATCGACAATCGAGTATAAATGATAAGAAAAGAAATCTATGTTATCGACTGTTCGTTTCGGTCGATATACGAGAATCGTGAATACTAGAAGTAGTAAAAGAATTTTCGTCAGACTTACCTCCTTCGTCGGTCATCACTGAAACTGTTGTGGCAGGTCCATGGCCTTCCGGATTGAAAACTTGGAGAGAAACGAGGTACTGCGTGTATGTTTCTAAATTGTGAATACTGTGATTCTGGAAAACATAAGAATATAAATCTTATATATATATATTCAAGAGAGGAAGTTTTATTTGAGAATAGAATTGATTTGAAAAGTATGTCAATTTTATATACTGCTTTCCAACTTACGTCTACTGCGGGATCCCGTATGTAGATGTCTTTCATTTCCATATTCGTTTTGTCTCGCGGTCTATATCCAATTCGATATCCAAGAAATTCTCCGTGTATGGTCTCACGACTAGGTGGTTTCCATGCTAAATATATAGACGTCGCCGATGTGTTGTACGCGCTGGTGATAAGGGGTTTACCTTCGGGAACTAAAAACAGAAGGTGCTACTCTCAAACTTGTGCTACACATATATACATATGTATACGTATATATATATATATATCCATAATTATAAAAGTGGTCTAAGTGGACTACTTTCATAATTATGGGTACACATATAAATATATACATATCCGTTTATTTATATGTATATATAATATACATATATATATACGTAGTACGTAATCGTTTCGCCGCTTTATCGTATAAGAAAATTTATGGAAATATTCCTGGGTATATTAAAACTTCTTAGAGGATGGAGGCCGCGCTCATTGAAAGTCTGCATTTTGAAATTTTCCACGGTCGACCATCCGCAAGAATCTCAATCGGATTCTAAGTTTTACCAAGGAATCTTTTTATAAATTTACTGCCTGGAACACTCGAGCTAGTTTCATCGTTGCAAATGGAAGTTTAATGGTCACAACGTTCGTAGCTTCCTCCCTTTTATCGCAACAGCTCCCTTTTCTTTGCACCAACTGGTGTACGTTTACGTTCGTATATATATATATGAACGTACTGTAGAAAAATCTTTTCGCAATATCGCCAACTTTTAAGAAGTAAGTATTTTGTGAACATTTTACACGGACGTTAGCACCAAATGTGTTGTACAAACTAGAACAACATTTTTTTTTTTTTAATTAACACTTTTGTTCTCGCAAAGTAGTTACTCATTAAAATCTAAAAAAAAAAGGAGAAATATAAAAAAGAAAAAACGTAAATTTACGACAAATTCTTTTTGTACTTTTTTCTTTTTTTTCTTTTTTTTTTTTTTTTCATACCTTCCTCGTAAATTACTGCAAGAAAATTAATCATAAATCTTTGGTACCAGACTCATTTTTTGTTTCCCCTTAATTTAAAAGATCGTACGATAAATTTTATTTCCAATGAATTCTCATAGAATGAAATCTTGCAATTAAGCCGATTAAATTCCGTTGAGAGAGAGAATCCTTGGTGCTGGGAAGGAGAGACAAGGTTTCCATGTAGAAGGAGGAGAGTGAAAAACACCTGCGTAATAATTCTCTTGCCGGGATAATGTGTTTCGTGGTCCCTTTTCGTTGAGAACGAAGGCAGAAAGCTCGTTGTTCCTGTCAGAACTCGGGAGCTGTTCGAAATAATTAGCGTCTGCATCACTTTTGAAACTCTCCGTCCTTTCCACACACGTGAGAAAGAGGAAGATAGACGATATATATATATATATATAACTATATATATATAACTATATATAATATGAATCACTTACACTCCTCCATGTGAAGTCTACATACGAGTTGACTAACTTTCATTCTGTATATATATATTATACTATACATATATATTATATCGTATATGTGAGTGTGTATGGATATTCGCGACCATCGCCAACGCTATGGCAGATGAGAAATTGTCGGAGAAATAATTTCAAGACATTTAATGCTTGCCGTACGTCACTGTGGCCGGAACTGATGTGAAACAACTAACCCACCGGCCGAGGCTTAATGTCCACGAGTAAAGTGTTAATTGTGCAAGAGATCGTCACGAAAGAGAGAGAGAGAGAGAGAGAAAATGAAAGCAAAGTTGACCAAGCGAAAATGGTATCGAGTTACGTGTTGTCTACGCCGAACGGAAATGTGTGGTATCTTAATTGACGTGAATTCTTAATGAGACGTACAAAAGGTAATGTTCAGGAAAAGAGAAACAATTAGACTTGTGTAGACACGCGTTTCAACTTAAACAAAATTTTCCACTCTTCTGTGTCTGTTTGTGGTTTGTTATTAAGAAATATTTCATGATATGTTTGTCTTTCTTTCTTTCCTCAATTATATTATTAAAACTTCACGTACAATCTTAACACGAAGGAAAATAAAGCTGTATTTTTGTAGAGTTTATATTTCTAAATTTAAAAAAAAATAAAAGAAGAAAGAAATTTGAACGAAAATTGGATTATAATTTTCTCGATGATCACATTACATATCGGAAGATTCATTTTACCTTCTTTATTGCTTTAATTATGTATAAGAGTAAAAGGGAAAGTAATTAAATAAATGATAAATGGTAAGTGCATTCCATGGTTATATTTATGGATTTAGGAATAAATAACCAACGGATGAGACGAAATTATAACGAGTTCATAGGCGACATTAGCATGGGTCAGGTGTTTGCGCGATAAGTAGAAAGTGATAAGTCTTTTAGGCGATTTCCGCTCGCCACTTCGTCGAGCAATTTAGCTCAGCGATAAATGTGAGCTACATTTTTTACCGACGCTAAATCTGCGTTAACTTATTATTACCTCGGCGGTGAGTTTATGACGGTGGCGTTGGGTTTTATGCTTCCGTGATAAATTATCGGAGTACCGATTTTCTCCAAAGCATGACCATGCTTTTAAAATGACCGAAAGTAAGAGGGGTGGAGGGTGGGGGGTGGGGGGTAGAGAGAGGATATTGCTTCCTAAGTGTTTTTCGAATCGTCAAGCTTAAAACATAAATGTAATTAATAAAGTCGCGACAATTTTCCGGGATGTTTCGTAAAATGCTGATATCGTTTTTATTTTCTCCTTCCATTTTTAGAACACACAACAGCAATTTACAAATGACAAATTTATATTATACCTCGAGTACCTTATTATCGCGATTTGCGAGAAATATCCAAAATAAATCTTATTAAAAGATAGCATCGAAATAATGGTAAACCATTTGTGGTTCTTTTCAGTTTTTTTTAACTAGTTAAAAAGGTGAAAAAATGATTTACCATTTAAATCGCTTGGATTTATTAAAAAATAATTTTACCGCACGGTGAACCTTATTAAAGAACCTTTCGATGTATTACATTTTTTGTAAAAATGATTGATGCTTTATTAAAATTCTTTTCGATAAAACAATAAAAATTATTTTATCCCTAGGAAAAATAATAATAACGATATCGAAGAATATTCTTTCATAAAAATCAATAAGACTATCATAGAATCTCTTTGGAGTATCGGAAATTAAGAACTAATACACACACTATATATATATAGAGAGAGAGAAAAGTAGATATCTATAGTGTGTTAGAACGCTTCTAATTTTCTAACGGTGCTTTTGCAAAAGGACGAGAGGGAACTCTAACTCGAATGCCACGTCGACGGGTGGGCCGATGGCTAATTGGTGGCTAGGTTGCGCTATATATTTATGGTGGACAGCCGAACGAGGTCCGTAAACGGGAACGAGAAGCGATATACGCGTATCGAAGCTGGACCAAAGTGGTAGGAGAAGTTTCGTTGGTGCCCTATTGATCCGGGAGCGTGGGCTTTCATTTAAGCTATCGTGAATTCCCGTCCTGTACAACGCACTACTCACACGTATATATGTATAGGTATGTGTATACAGGTATATACAGAATTACACACACACACACACACATATACACATATACACATACACAAATAGATATATATATATATATTTTTGTATGGATCCAATCTCGCTATTTATCTTTCTTTCTCTTTCACTGTTGTTGTAGTGTGCTTAAAATTCTACTTTCTCTGGTAGCTTCGCAACCAAAGCTGATTCAAAACTGAATTAGATAAACGAGATTGAATTTGATGTAGAAACTATACGGACGAATTCTACGCGTGTTGTCAATATTGACGCATTGCTTTGCAAGTTAATCGACACCTACGAATATCGCTTTTATTCCGATTCTCACGATGTTGACGATCACTATTTCACGTTGTAAGCATGTCTCGAAAAATAACGGAAACGACATTGCCCTATTTCTACGTTCGATCTCACCCAGAGATACGTTCCTTCGGGTGTGACACTTTGATAACTAACTGCAAATGCTCAGCAAGAGAACGTTTAGGTAATAGGTATTGTATCTATTTTCACAAGACGAATGCAGCAGAGAGAGAGAGAGATAAAAAGAGAGATTCACGTGTATATCGTAGTTTCAAACTATTTAAACGTTAAACAAAGAGCAGTAGCACATATATTATAGTAACAACAGTATTGACATTTACTAACAAACATCCTCGTTATACGCGGTTTATTCATTGAAGCCTTACTTAGATCTAGTAATCAAAATAATATGCTTTTAAGCTTCATCCTATTTCAACCCGATGAATTTATTGGATTTATGCTAGTTAGATATCTACGAAACAAGATAACCGAATATCAAATAAACTCATGTTATTCCTTCGATTATTATGAGCGTATGGAAAATTTACAAATGGCTCAATCTCAATTATGTATATCTCTCTCTCACCCTATCCCTGTCTCTCTCTCTCTCTCTCTCTCTCTCTTTATTGAATAATTTCCCCCTATTATGTATTAATGAGAGAGGAATAAATGAATATCCTACGATTATTACAAACGTATCTATACCTATCGATAATTATTCTAATTGTTTATCAATCTACATGTATGAACAATAATGATAGTATAATTGAAAATGATTCTCCAACTTTGTCTTGTTACAAACGAAATAACTTTCTTGCGATTTTCGATCGGTTAATAGCAAATCGATGTGTTTGAATTTATACAAATGATAAAGAGAAATATAGAGATAGATAGATAGATAAATAGATAGATAGAGAGAAGGAGAGAGAGAGAGAGAGAGAGAGAGAAACGGAAAGGGAATGGACTGGCTTTTTCACATATATACGACACATTTCGGATAACAGTCGTCGGGGTGGTATTTAAATTAGTTATTGACACAAGTACACGCAATTCCAGGACGATACGAGGGCATTTGTTCGCCAATGCGGGTCAGTCTCGATAACTAGATAATTATTCTCGTCTCACGTGGTACCATAATGAACCTACCACACAATGTACACGCTCTCACGTACACGTTCGTGTCCATACCCCTTGACCCCTCCTCCTCCTACCCTATCTCCTCCAATTCCTCTACACCATTCCCTTTTCCCTTCTCTCATATGCACCACCAGTAGAATCACATCGTACACGCATCCTCGATAGCTCGCACGTATGCGTGCTCGCGTTCGTTCTCGTTTAATAGCTCTGATTCTACATTCCCTCGTATTCGACAATGCTCGGGGTCGGCTGCATTTCCGCGTCCCAATTCGCCAGAAACGCTAAAAACGAGCCCTGATTGTGAGTTTAGAGCGACTATTACGTTAGCCGCGTGCACGTCCCCTAGATTTACAGTGTCATCAAAAGTGTCGTCAAAATGTGACGAGAGCGAGCGAGAATATCGTGCCTCGCATAATGCTTTATCCGGTGATTCAACTTCTCCCTCTCTCTCTCTCTCTCTCTCTCACACACACATGTACACGCACACTTTTCTCTATCATTCTATTTCTCTCTCTTTCTTTATTATTTTTCGTTTTATTTTTTATAAAGTATGCATTAGTCGTACAGCAGAAAAGTGTGCGAAAATCGAGGAAATCATCGCAGCGTAAAAAGAATTCTAGAGAATCGCACCTTCTATTGAAATATTTTTTCTTTTGATACACGAGAGAATACTATATATGTATATGTATATTAAATCCAATCCCGTACGAATTGGTAGACATTAAATTCTCGTCCAGCGTTTTTCGCTTCGTCGCTTCCGGATAACGCGATGCCCAATGTCCGATACACGAACACGACTCTTCCGCATTTTTTTTCTTTATTTTTTATTACTACAAGTTAGCCCATAATAACCGAAAGGGAAAAAAACATATGTATGTAACGCTCGAGTTATTATCTCGATCGGAGAATTAACTGATATAATTAATAAGATTGATATCGAAAAGGATAGATGAAAATTATTAGTTTGTTTGTTTTTTTATTCTGATTTCAAGGTTGAACGTTCGAGATTTTTTTATTTGTTGGACGTATGACCATCGCTCTCCTTATTTTTTGTTTGTTTGTTTTTTTTTGGTTTTTGAAGTTATACTTCTTTTGGCACGTTTGGGAAAATGACGTTTGGGAAAATGTAATGGGAGTGATTTTTTTCCGAGCGTCTGTAAAAACGACACCATGAAGTTTGTCGGTATTTATGACGCGCGGCAAAACGATTTCAAGTTTACGGCATGAAGTTGTCTTCTCTTCTTCTTCTCTTCCCCCATTTTTTCTCAAGCGGGTCACCCATTCAAGTACTAATCGTACTCAGCGCTGCTTGACTTAAATGATCGAGCGGGAAACAATGCTATCACAGCGCCATGGCCGTTGACGCGTGAAGTTATTCGATATATCTCTCTTATATTAACTGTAGACTGATATCTATATTTTGATATTTTTGTTTTTTTTTTGTTTTGTATTCTTTCTTATATATGTAATATATCGATCGATTGAAAATATGTTTCCTTTCTTTTTTTTTAAAGTTATTTTTGAGATTATTGAGGTTATGTTTGTTTTAGTACGCAAAAGAAGTATAACTTCTTACGTACGTACATAAGTACACACACCAGTTTTTTTTTTTTCGTTTAAGCCACACGAAACACGTCGTCAAGAGCTAATAGACGTTTTCGTTGTTGTTATCATCTTTGTCTTTGTCCTTTGTCGTCGTTCATTCTCAGCTTCATTTCTAAGCTGAGTTGTATGGATCTACGCCAAACTTCTTGCAAGCTTTCATTTCTTCTTGCGATCAGGCTGGAACGGATGGCGCGTCGTTACAGCGATAAAACGGAAATTACGCTTCTTCTGTGTTACCCTCGAAAGAGATCGCTAAAGAAAAAGAGAGAGAGAGAGAGAAAAAGACCAAATTCGCGTTTTCTTATATTTTCCTCGAGCACAGAGTTTTCCGATAAAAAATCACTTGGTTGAACATCGCGAAAAGGAACAAAACAAAAGTAAAAAAAAAAAAAAACCAAAATAAAGAAGACATTCCAATTTATCACTAACCACCGAGAAAAGCCTCGAGAGTATTAGAATATTTAAAACAAAAGATATAATGGAAAATAAAGAAAGAAAGAAAGAAGGAGAGGTGAAAAAAAAGAAACGTAAAAGAAAAGAAGAAAGATCGAATGCGAAAGTAATAAATAAACGTAATTAAATTCCATGGATTCCTCGAGTATCATTCCTCTTTTTTCTCTTTCATTTCCTTTCTTTCTAAATGTAATACTGTAGTACACGATGTAGGACGAAGGGAAGAGAGAGGGCTAACATAAGTATTAAAGGGCGCGAATCTTCGTACTAAAGAGGAGGACCATCGTGAACATTAATTAAAAGCAACGAGGTATACTCGATCGAACGATAAATCTCGGCCGGGCTTCCTCAACGTCGTCCTCTTTCTTCGAGCTCTTTTCGAAGTCTTTTTCCTCTTCCTCCTGCTCCTCCACCTGTTCAACTTCCTCCTGAACTTCCTCCTCATCTAATTCCAGTCGCGCGGAATTGCCTCTTCGTGCACGACCAAGCCGCTAATTGTCCTAACCCACGATCGGTACACGAGGAATTTAGGTCGATCGAGAGGGGAGGACGAGGGGGTGCAGAAGCAGGAGCAGAAGCAGGAGCAGAAGCAGGAGGAGGGTGAGGGGAAGAATGGTTGTGCTCACGTACGTTACAGAAGCACCCAAAGCGCTGGCAAACTTTGTCGGCCATAGGAACGATGAACGAATCAACGAACGAACTGAACGAACTGAACGAACGAACCAACGAACGAACGGAGTATACAGGTGGATGTCGTTGAATCCTGTCTGCGTTTAGAGAATTTATAGGGCTCGCGCGTACGACGGCTCAACCTATTTTCTCTCTTTCCCTTTCTATTCATCCCATCTCTCGTCGGGGTGCAAGACTGAAACGTCAAGTGGAAAAACGTTAAGATATATGAGAACAAGTGAGAAAGAAAGTGCACACACCACTCTCGAGTCTCACTGCAATTAGTGCCTCTTTAGTCACGGGCCCTGCCAACAACCTGGCTTGCGCACGCGCGCGCACGTGAAGGACCGACCAGACTAACTACTTTCAACCTTATTCTTCTTCTTCTTCTTCTTTTTCTTTTACTCTTACTTTTCCTCTTTCTCTTGCTTCCCTTTCGACCCTCGCCCTTCGCCCTTCGCCCTTCTTCCTCTCTCTCTCTTTTCTTTATTCTCACGTTTCTCCAGGCACAAACCCGTTTACTTTACGCTACTAATGACCGAAGAGCGTGAGTCATTTAATCCGTCTGCGAGGGAGGATTTGCGGAATCATTGCGCAAATGCTCACAGTCTCTGTAATATGAAGTTCGTTTTTGGTACTACCATCTCTCTCTCTCTATCTATCTATCTATCTATCTATCTCTTTCTTTTTATTTTTTCTTCTTTGTTTTACTTGTCATTCGCAGACGATAAAAACGTTTGATCAACGATTCAAGAATGAAAGAAAGAAAGAAAAAAATCCAAAGATATAAAGAGGTACTAACGAGAGCCACCAAATTTGTTCATAAAGAACGGAAAGGCAATTATGATCGAACAAAAAAACGTACTCTCTCTCAAGGTGATGATGTAGTAGGATGCTTGACTCGGTTTGCTGCGGCCCATCGCGTTTACTGCTGCCACCCGAAAGCTATACACCGTAAACGGTGTTAGATTCTCGATGGTGTAAAATGTTGCGTTTGTCGATGTCACAATTTCTTTCATTTTGTCCCACGAACCATCCTCGTCGACTCTGTAAGGAAAAGAAAATTGTTAGCAAAAACAAACATACGAGAAGTAGGAGGATGTCTGTTTTTTTTTAAAAAAAAGGAATGAAAAATGTACGTTCGAAATGCGAAAGTATTTTTTACAGAAAATGCTCTTCAAATCGTACGTGTTGATATAACAAGAGAAATATCCGGTTTTTTCATAATGTAATAATTGGTCATCCTTTGTTTTTACTATTATTTAAATGTTTTTTAAGTATCAGAGTCAGTTTAATACCTATTAAAGTAAGAATAATGCCAAGTAGATTTGTTTCAAAATAACATATCTATTAAATATACCTAGAATATTCGATAAAATAGATCTGATATTTCATTAGACGAAAATTTAAATTAAATTTATTTAAATTTAGTTGAAATAATTGAAGATATTAGTAAAGTATATTAAAGTGTTCGATGTATCTTAAATGATTGATAATTAATCGAAGAAAATGAATATTGTAGTCTAAAAATATATATATTTTCATGTTACCTTCCTCTTCGAAATCTTTTGTTAGACTGATAATGTTGATGTATTATTTAAGCATTTGAATCTCAGTTTGTAAGCAAAATTCGTTTTAAAAATGTGCTTGTTATTTAGAGCGAATTTCGTCATAAGAAACACGTAATGGAGATGCTATATGAGATACATAATGGACCTGAATGCTCAATGCTCAAATAATCAGCGACAGTTAATCTATTAAGGAGTCTATTAGAGTTAGTTGGTGAAAGTGAGTTTTTAATATCCGAGTACTACGAATGGTTTATATCTGGATTATTATCCTAAACGAATATCTGGGTTTTAACATTAAAAATGCTCTTCTGATATTTCTGATTATATATATATGTAGATACGTCTATAATATATAATTCTGTAGGTAAATAGAGATTAGTTGAACAAAATTGTTGGGGTTAGTCGATATTATCTCACGGTTAACGTATATCTAATCGGGACTATAAACGTGAAATGTTAATTTGATTTGACGGTACCGTGGATCGATGTTTCATATCGACGCACGCGCTTCTCGTGAGATAATAATCAACGTTTATCGTTTGCTCTAAATATATAACAACGAGCACCGGTTGACCTCAGCGCCTACCGTACTATCGGTCGAGTTTCTGTTTACGTTGACGTCGCCTGTTAAACCAAATGAACATTGCAGATATTTATGCATGTATTCGAAGTAATATATAGGTATGTGTGTATCGTTAGAATAAACATAGAAAACTACTAATTCTTGTTACTTTCTAGGAACTATATGTGTAAACATATACACATGTACACACCTTCGTTTCTTAAGGGATAAAAGAAAAACATACGTGTCAACAAAGTTTGTCTAAGCATCATTAAAAAAGTTACTCATTTGTGTTCTATTTGTGTGTGTGCTTGTTGAAATATCAATCGATTGATCGATCTATGTGATAACATTTGAAGGACGAAAAAGGGGACGAGAAATTGCTTCCTCGTTCTACTTAGTTGTCATTTTAGATTTATGTTTCCTCGTCGATTAGATCCGTCCAACAAGAAAGTTTACGTTTAGACTTAGAATTAGAGTGTGAAGTATCATACGTAGATACGTAAGGTAATGTATGTATGTACGAGATCGTTCCGATCGTTTAAAACAAAACGGAGGTTCTAACGGCAGGCGTAGAATAATTAGCGGTCGAGGAGCCAACATGGTGCAGCGACGGATTTTACCGTCTTCCGATTCGTACTCCCACGTTTTGTCCTAATTAATATAGGTTATTAATCGCCGGGCGATCTGTTACGGAAAGTTTCTGCGCAGCTGCGGTTCGGATAATTGCCGCAGTTTGCATCTGATGGTAGTAGTAGTGGTGATAGTAAAGGTGCTACTACTAGTAGTTGAGAGAAAGAGAATTCGTAGGGGTGGGAAAAGGGCTTGCAATAGTGGAAGGAGGAGGGAGGTTTGATTCACCCTTTGGCGTCGCACGTATGTTATTTGTATTTTATGTACTTACTAGCAGATAATTTCTAACGTTTCGAAAATTAATGTAAAAACTTCAATGGAAACGTACCGATTATATATCATTCCTTTTCCATAATTATTATTATCGTTCAAATTATCTCTGGTTATACGTTAATACGTTAAAGTATTATCGATTCGTATCAATTTTCAAATAACAAAATAAATAAATCAAAGTGTACACAATTTTAACGAAGAAAAATGTTTTCTTATTGTTTCGGTATTACCGATATCCATCTTAGAAAGTATGCATTGCAACTACATACCGTAAATTACGATATATTCTCTGTTGGCATTTCTCTCTGATCATAAAATAAATTTCGAAAGAGATAGGTGGTATTCACGTCGATATGAGAATTTCGTCGAAATTCTAACGTATCTACGAAGCGGGAATGTCAATGTAAATGGGAATTCGTGTACATAGATGGGTCGATTTTAGAGAATATATATATAAACGTAGACAGACAAATAGATAGAAAAAGAGAGAGAGAGAAAACGTTGTGCGTTGCACGCGTCTCAGGGGAAAACGATAACATAAAAAACGAAGCCGTGACTCGATTCCAATTAACCAGTAAAATTCTAGCAACAAGCAACGTTTCGAGAGATTCTAAATCGTTGTTTGTTGCTTGCTCAACAGTAACGTCTATTTGCTTATCGTTTCGTCGACTGCCTTCCTCCGATGTTGCGTTTCTATATTTTTCTATATTCCTTATTCTTTTATTTTATATATTCATCACGAGAGACTACAATTTAATCTCTATCAACAAAAAATAAACGAGGTATTTGTATATTCATATATATCATTTTAAATAAATATGTATATTTAAACGTGACAAATTTTTCGTAACAGAAAATTCATTCATTTTGTAATCAAATATTTTCAAATTTTCATAATAATTGGGGTTATAATATTTAACGTATATACTTGAGAGGAAAGATAAGAAGGAAAAAAATGGAAATAATTAGCAACAGTTTCTTAGTCCAGAATAAAGGACAGGAAAATGCAGCAGCTTTTACACGGCGATCGAAAGTTTCTTAAGTGCTTATTCTGTAGTAAAAGAGAAAGAAAGAAAGAGAGAGAGAAAGGGAAAGGAGAGGGAGGGGGTAAATAGGAAAAAGTGTTGGTTAAGAAAGAGAAAGAGAAAGAAGAGGGTTCTTGCTTTTGGAACGAATGGTCTTTTGCGAGTTCTTGAAATTTCCGTCGAGGAAATTTACATGACAAAGTGGACTTTCTTTTCTCACTTCCTTTTCTCTTTTCTTTTTTTTTTCTTATCTATTTCATTTCTTTCTTCCACTTCGATAGGCCAAACAAAGGTAGCAACCAATTCTTTTTACTCGTCTATGGAACGGGACCATGGGAAAGAGAAGAAATCGTTAAATATGTAGGTAATCAATGTAGATATTTGGAAAATAATTTCATAACGTTATGGCCGAGCTATCAACAAAGTCTTTTCTTCCTTCTTATTGTGGACGGTCATGAATTTGTTTCATTACGTTGTTGGGAGGACACGAATGGCGTTGTTTATGAATCCCGGATACGATAATGGATGGTTCATGATATATAAAATCTGTGTTTCAACTAGATAATAATAAGGAGGACAATACTCTCGCGAATGTTGCCATGGAGACGTCGTATCAATGCAGCTTGCTACGTTGTTCGAATCCGGAATGATGAGAATTGCATTACGTTGCGTGATATTAAAACTGTGAATGTCGATTTTCATGAGCTGAAATATATTACACATTGTTTCTATAATAGAAAATAAATAAATAGAAAAAAAAGAAGAAGAAGAAGAAGAAGAAGAAGAAGAAGTGGTAAATAATGAATAGCAAGTTTTAATAATGAATTAGAATCTGAATTAGCAGTAAAATAATGAATGTGAATAGCACAACTTTTTTATAATAAATTTGTTCGTAATTATAATATCGTGGAAAGGAGGAGGGTCTTCCTGCTCTCTTTCTTTCACTCTTGCCTTTAGTAGGATGAACTGTGAAATGTTATTAAATCGCTAATATATATATATATAACTTTCGAGAGTTCGAAACAAAATGCGATACACCAAAAGTTTGAGTACCACGTTATAGGTTGTTTTTCATCGTTGATATATGCCATATAAATACGAAATTCAGCTCGAGGCAATGGCGTTCTACACGAAAACACATCGCCAGAGATATGGCATTTTTTCTCGACGAATTGTGTGACGTTGGCACAATGAACGAACGAACTAACAAACGAACGAACGAACGAACGAACGGGTTTGTAAAGAGAGAGAGAGAGAGAGAGAGAGAGAGAGAGAAGAACGAACAAGAACAGAGAAAATTCACACGCGATCACGGGTCGCGACTTGGTTACATGTGCGTGTAAACGTGCGATACGTTGAACTATGTTTAACGAGGAAATTATGTTACACGTGATATCGCTTGCAGAGAACACCATCTAGTGTGTTAGGCGTGCTACATTAACGTGCGTCGCGAAATTAATTAAGTTATAAGCGGTTTAATGGGAATCCAGTTATCTCTTTGATTGGTCCTTTCCGCTACATCGTCCTTCTCCTTTAGATCTATCCCCACTCCTTACCTATAACGAGCTTTGTAACATACAAACACGTGTGCAACTAATTTCTCCTCCTCTTACTTTCAATGCTTCTTCCTTAATCGTTTTACGTTCGAGAACTTTGGAGAAATAGCGAAAGTGAAATAGTGTTTATAAATGTGTTTATGGGAAATAGATGAAAGTTTAAAGCTTTAATTAGGAGAATATTAGCTTTCATGATAATTAACGTTTTCTCCAATAATCGAGCTAATATTCTTAATTAGTTGGAGTAATTTTATAGTTAGAATAGTTACAACAATGAACATGTGAATGGGTTATCTTTGAGTCGAGTGATCGGATTATAATCACAATTTCTCTACATGTATCACTCTCCTAATGAAAGAGATGAACAATGAAATTATTCTATTTGATGTTAAATTAGAATATGTATGAGGTATATGAAAACGATGTTTGCCAATATTCCAACGCTTTAAAGCTTTTATACTGTAACGCGTTATTTTAAAAAAACAAAAAGAATAAAAAGAAAACAACAGGAATAAAAGGATCCCTTAAGAAATGTATACAATCGGCAAAGAAAGGGTTTTCCGTACTAAAAAACTCTTTCAACAATTTTTATATTTCACCATTCTCCATCCGTTCTTAGTTGTTTGCCTCGATACACCAACCGCGTCACATTATTTATAATCAGTCGACGAAATGCGGTCACCTAATGCAGTTTTCAAAACAATGATAATATTTATTTGTCTGGATTTTCCTTTTTCCGCTATTTATCTGTTCGTAAAGAGAAAAAAAATAAACTTTAACTCGTTCAAAAATAATTACTTATCTATTATAGATTTGTTTTCTTTTCTTTTTTTTTTTTTTTTTTTTTATAAAGAAAAAGCTGTGTTTTATTACGGTCGAAAACCACTCCATTCTTCTCCTTCTCTTTTTATTTACAACGTAATAACATCGGCGCTGGAACGAGAAAGTAGATGTGTATGAAATATTAAAAATCCACCTTTACAATAGAACCTAGAATAAGAATAGGAAGGAAAAATCGATGAGAACGATCGAAGTTGAAAGTCGTGAGCTGTCGTGGTTCTTTCTCCTTCTAACTTATACGGATTGGTATTCTCTCGAGTATGGTTGTAAGATCGTCGCCACTTTTATATATTTCATTTTACATTTTTTTTTCTCTAAAATTTTACGATAAAATCGGCGACAACGACGTTCTTCCAAATGTGGAGGGCAGGTTGTTTCTATCGTCCCTTATGAATTACTCAGTGTAGGTGATAACGAAGATTTGTAAAGCTTTTGGTATCTATATATATATATATATAGCTATATGTACCTACGTGAAATGTATGCAAGTGAGTGAGAAAGAGAGAAAGACAGATAATCCATCCAACCACGTCGACCGCGATCGTCGTAATTATTTATGCCAGCTTGGAATACTAAATTGGGCTAAATTATCGGTACACGGAGTATACGTATCAGGTCATGTTCCTAGAGCTACCAGGACGAGATTAGCAAAACGTCAGTGTCCGATAGTGCCATTCTGATTGAGACCGACCACTGACTCCATTTTAGCTTTATCTTCCTGCAACGGCTATTTCCGGAAGATGAATTGGACTTTTCAAGGTGTACGATACACCCACGTATGCGTATACACATTGAATTATACACCAATTCTAGTCTGTTCAATTTTCGATGATTATTTTTCTACTTAACTGACCTTTTGTTCTCTTCTTTTATTTATTTTCTAAATTATTCGCTCGATTACTACCGATTAGTTCTTCACAAAAGATAGTAAGATATATCTATTAAGAATATATGTAGGTGTACTATATAATTGATAACATGTTAATAGAGATTATTCAGAACACACACTTGATAATCCTATGTACGTTCGATAAATGCTAGGGATAATTGATACGTCCTACTATATATGTCATAATATCGACTTAACAGGTACTTTGCTAATAGCTTTGTTAGCTATTATTACTAACACCACTTCTACTATTACTATTACTAATTTTCACGTATACATCCAAAAAGATACGACGTACCTTCCTGATTTATTCTACTTTCTCTCTCTTCTCGTTCCGCCGTACGAATTTAACAGAAAAGTTACAACGACGTCGCATTTTCGGTCGAACAAAGGGTCGAACTTTCGTTTCAATCCGCTTGTCGGGCTAATTCGATCTATAGGAAAACTTTATTTCGCGACGGAGGTAAAATTCAAGCTGGGCCTTGGTTCTATATACATACACATATACATAATTAGACAGGTACGAGAAAAGCGATTTTACCATTACTAGTTTATCACCTTTCGTTCTGAAGATTGTATAACGTTCTTTAAAATTCATTGTAAGAGAGAAAGAAAGAGAAAGAGTATCGTCAAGTCGTGTATCGATCTATGCATATCGAGTTTTAAGAGAAATGTTCTTTGAACGTACAATTCCATTATATCTTTCAAAAAAAAAGAAAAAAAAGCCATGTATTAAGAAATGCAGACTAAACTTTTATTTTTGCGGTAGAACTACAACAAATACGACAATAAATGCGTTAGCATTGTTAAATTTGATTAATCTCTTTAAAGTATATTAGAAAATATTTGATTTTAAGGACAAAGTATGATAGACATGTCGGATGACAAGTTACAATATTGATACCGACGTTAATTGAAAATTTTGAAAGAATAAACTATTTCCGAGGCTGTACAGAGGAAGAAAGATTTTTTTCAAAAACACCCAGTAGATTCGTCGAGTTTCAACATTCGACTCTGGGCTCGTTCTCTTCTCATACAACGGAACGGAAATCAAAAATCGTGTAACGGTGGAACACATTGATGTTATTCGAGCTGCCATATGACGGATAGCGTGAATCGACGTACCAGAAATGTTCAAAATATATCGTCGACGCGTTTACCATTTCAACAATGACGAAATCATTGCGCGTACTCGCGTACAAACAGAATCTGTCGATATCATTCGAAAAGCGTTCTATATTTTAAAGTGAACGCTTGTCATAGAGTTGCAGGGATAGAGAAGAAGAACGACGAGATATACCAAGCACAAACTAACACATTTGTATTTTTTAATATTTGGCAGTTTGCGTCAACTATCTGTTTCCTTGATTCATTGCGATATAGTTGATATTTTATCCCACGTATATAGGGAGACGCATAAAATTTTACGAGTTCAACCAAAAGAAGAACAATTCAAAATTCGTTCGAATAAATATTAATAAATTTATCTAATTACCTACTTTAGATAATATTTCATATTAATTTATAACAAGCAATACGAAAATTGGAATAAAGAAAATTTGAAATATTATAAATGAAATGTCAATAATTCTAACGTGACGTTACCTTATTAAAAAGAGAATAAATACTTTAAAGGAAAACAATGTACGTATATTTGTGTGTGTGTGATGGAAAGAGTGAGAGAGAAAAAGTCGAGATTGCGGAAAAGAAAATTTTAACGTTGAAAAGTCGCGTCATGATTATTTGAGAATTTGTTGACGCGTTTCTCTCTCTCTTGTTCTCTCTCTCTTGTTCTCTCCTTTAATATTTCTCTCTTTGTTTCTCTTTTGGAAACGCAGTTTTTTCGCGAAAATAAAAAAATTCAATTTACGAGAGAAACAAAGTCGAGAAAAGTCGCATGCACGAGCACGTGTGATCCTAGTATCGTGCATCGCCGATATAACGGAAGGCAAAATAGAGAGAAATTTTTTACCTCTCTCTCCCCTTCCCCCTCCCCACCTCTCTCTTCTTTTTCTTTTTTCTTGCTTTTTTTTTTTTTTTATACGATACGATATTCTTTCGACCTACGAGTGCACATTCATCTCGTTGCAGAAACGAACTTTCCTGACAACGAGAACAAAAAAATATCAAAAATAATATAAGAGAGAGAGAGAGAGAGAGAGAGAGAGAGATCGAAGAACTAAAAAAGAATCATTCGAACCGTGAATATTTTGCAAAAATCCATATAAATTTGGTGCTCCTGTAAAATAGTCTCTTATTTTCTCCTTCGAATCTACTTTATTTTTTATTCGACGTTTAGATAATTATACGCCGATATCGGATACGTCGTTATCGAGCCAATTGCCTCGTTTTTTCTCCACTATTAACACACAATGAAAGCACTACATTAATAAAGAGTAATATTAAGACGAGAGAGAGAGAGAGAATATTTATGCGCTGATACTTTTCTTCTAAAAGAAGAAGAAATGTTATAGGAGGAAGGAGAGAAAGAGAAAGAAAGAGAGAGAGAAAAAGAGAGAGTGAGAGAAAGAAAAAAAATTGCACGTGTCAATACCGCTGCGCGCGTTATTCAAACTCGTTCTTTGTTATCCCGTTCCGGATGTGCTCAATAACAAGTTTTTATTACAAATACTCATCCTCCCTTTTTCTATTCAGCTACGCAGTAGATACATCTTTTATCTCGAGAAATTGTTTTCCGTCTATAAATAGAAAGGAAGATGTAAAAAAAGATTTTTAAGTCTTTCTTTCTCTCTCTTTCTCTCTCTTTCTTTCTATTTGTACGCCTATCGTTCGAGAAAAGAAAATTGAAAAAAAAATGTAACCATCGGTCAAACTGATTCCTAAAAGTAACACATTTTTAATCTTGATTTTTGATATAAGTAATTTGTACGTAATGTAATTTGTAAGCGTTTAAATAAATTTGGATTTTATATATATATACACAAGTATTTAGATTTATTATATACATATTTATAATTAATCGCGAATTTCTAACGATCACGTAGATAAATGTTCGTTTTTTTTATTTATTCTGGTTACATCTCTTTACGAGACAGACGTTAAAATATAAATAATAATAAGGATGATGATATGTGTGTGTTGATGAAGTAACAACAATTATCTATATTTTCTTGTTTAGTTCATATTTTTTAGTTCATTCGATTCGTTGATTTTCACGCTACGATTAATTATTCGAAATTTTACAACAACGTCAAACGCATTCTTTTATTTTCTTTCTCTCTCTCTCTCTCTCTCTCTCTCTCGCCCATATGCACACTCGACAATCCCATGGTATACACACGTCTCTAAAGGGAGAGCCACGAAATCGGTGTTCGCATGAAAGGCCACGTTCGGATTACGTTCGTCGGTTTATTTCGGTGAAACACTATCGGAAGTTGAAATTTGCCTGCCGAGCGGAAATTCCACCTACAATTGACACGTGAATAGTCGCGTTATCTAGACGCGTGTACGTAGATATACGACAGACAGACGGACAGAGAGAGAGAGAGAAAGAGAGAGAGAGGAAAAGGGATGCTGAGCTGAATCACAGAACAAACGTCGACGAATGCATCAACGAGAAAAGCGACGCTTTACTCGGTTGTGAGCTTGGACGGTAAAAATATATACAGTATGGTATAGTATTGTATCTCTGCGCGTCGTGTTTTTTCGAAAGCCCATACTTTCACATTTTAATCATAGATCGATTTCAACGAATTTCGTCAAACCGAACTTTGCTTCTTATCGTTGACTTTCAATTTATTTGTTTTTTCTTTTTTAAATATCTTTTCTATCATTCAATTGACTCGTTTATTCATATATAACATACGTTGTATAATATTTAGAAAATCAAAAAAAAGGAAAGAAAAATAAGAATTATTCTGAAAAATGATCGTCTCTAACGAATATATATATACATATTATTAAAGATTTATATATAAATATAATATATATAAAAAGTTTATACACACACACACACATATATATATATATATAAATATATATAATATTATATAATATATATATATATAAATTTAATTATATTTAATATTATTTAATTTATTATATAAATTTAATATATATATATATAAATTAAAGATTTTTATTTTTATTTAATATCTTATTAAATATATATATCGTTGTTTTATATTATATTATTATTATATTAACAAAGTAAAAAAATAGAGAGAAATAGATTGAAATCTCGTTTGGCTCGTTAGATCGCTTACACGCATGGCGCATTCTGATGCGTTATCCGCGTGTGGACGTTGTTCTTGCCCGTTTCGGAAGTACATACAATGCCATCATATCAAATCTGGTCTCTGGCTGCGTACCACTTCGTAACTGCTCCAAACATGGGGATCTCGGCTGGTCGAGCCTCCTATCAGAACCTCCGTTTCGCATCTGCTCTAATAACGTATGGCCAGAGAAGTTCTCTCTCTCTCTCTCTCTCTCTCTCTCTCTTTCTCTCTCTCTCTCTCTCTCTTTCTCTCTCTCTCTGCGTCATACACATTCGCATATGAATGTGTATGCGTACGAGTTTGAGCGCATCTCTCTATATTACAGAGAATGATTTACATGCCGTCTGTGGCAATATGTCACAGGCGGTATGAAGGCGATGATATACCATAAAATTCCTCCTAAAAAAATAGATCTTCGATTATATATACGTGGAAAAATTCAATTTTTCTTTCTTCCGAGAGGAATTCTTGGAAAATATTTAATATAATAAATACATATTTTATATACGTAATTTTATATATATTAAAGAAATATATCGAGATAAGAAGTAATTTATTATTGAATTATGATAAATACTTAATGATATCTATTTAAATATATCTTGAGTAATAAGATTAAGTATAAAAACTTGATTGAGTATTTTTCATCTTTAATAAAAATTTCGACATATCCAGATCCAATTAATGGTGAAACATCTTCAGTAAACATAGCAAACGATACTCGTACATAAATACATACATCAAAGTACGAATTCAATGCTAAGGTAATCACATAAATGTACTACTTGGTAGATTTTCGCATTTCCTTTTGCGAAAATATACGAAATACTGAAAGTATGTCGATCGATCGTATCGAAGTACGGGAAACGATAAACACGTCGTAAGTAACTTGAAACGCTCGTTCGTCGTAATACGAAAGGGGTAGCGAGCAGTTCTTGGAAATCGTTGGGAATAGGCGTCAGGTGTGGCACCTTGACTGGCAATTTGGTCAGGAGCCTATATATATATATATTATTCAGTTCTTATTCAATCTCATGGCCCGTGACTGAATAAATCGACACCATTTCCTCATGAATCGCAGACTTTATATCTTTCTTTCTTCCCATTTCACGGAAAGAAGAAACCTCTTACTCTTCCAACCCGAAATCACCCTGAACCTCTCTTTCTTCTTCTTCTTCTTCTCTTTGTCGCAGTCGCCTAGATTCCTCTTAACCCCTCTTTCCTCTTTTACATTTTCCCTTTTTTTCCTCCCCTTTCTCCTTTTCACTTGCACTCGCTATTCTCGATTCGATTCTAACTCTCGTTTCTTAGATACGATAAACGAAGGTACTCCTTTATCTAACTCAAAAGCTACATATACACTGATTCTAAAAAGGTTGGATAAAATTTGCGATATTTTCTGTTTTTTTTTGTTTTTTTTTTTACTAAAATACCGCATATCGACATATGTACGTTTTGTATTAAGGATAACGAAGTTCAAGAGAACTATTGAGATCTTTGCTAAAATGATCTACGTGAAAGTCAAAGACCTCGTATTGGTGTAAGGAGATAGCGAGAACGAGCGAGCGAGAGAGAGAGAGAAAGAGAGAGAAGGACAGAGGGGAAAAGAGGGCAGATTGCTTTGACTTCAAAGGAGAAATTGACTTGTGACATCCTTGGCTCCAGGGTATACTATAATCCATGCATCGTTGCATCTCCTTCTCTCCTTGTTACACGAGCTTCCCTTCATTCATGTAAGTTATTCGTATTATATAAACGATACCGTTAATTTTCATCGAAAGAAAAAAGAGACCACTGTTTATTAATCTCGATTATATTTTTCCCCTATTACTCCGATCATCTTTCTTTAATGCTGCATATCGATACGCATGGAAACGAATGCAACGTACGATATGCGATTAATGCGAATAAATATAGGTAAAAGAAATTTGAGAATAGGAGTAAATACTATTGACGATCGCGTTTGCACGTTCGAAAAACGATTCGATGGATTTCGTCTCATGGAAAAGAATGTAACGAGCCAAAGCCGTTAGCGGTGGTTCGGAACAAAAGTCGATTCTCGATTTCCACTAGCGGTAGATATGATATTCTGGTAAATGAGAGCCCGGATTAGAGCTGCTATTCACCGAAAAGAGAGAGAAAAAGAGAGAGAGAGAGAGAGAGAGAGCGAGAATTTCTCTTTGCTTTGCCACAGTAACTACAATTCGACGAGAATGGATAAAAAAAAAAAGAGATAGAGAAAGAAGAGAAAGAGATAGAACAACGTGTATATAGCTGCTGGCAGAGAAGCAACCTAGAGCTACACTAAAAAGGGAAAGAGGAAAGGGGAGAGGGAAAGGCAAAGGAAAACGAATAAAAGTTTTCCGATCCCGAAAACTTTTTATGGCACCATTTTTGCTCGACTTTTTGTCGGGACAGTAAACGAAGCTCGATTCTTAATAACGGAGGAGACCATTCCGCGATATTGTTACGGCGTTCAAAATCTTCCACCAAAAAAGAGGAAGAAGGGAGGGTAAGGATGAGATATTCACGGATACTCTTCATGAATTTCTACTCGCCCTATGATTTTTTTTTGTTTAAAGATATTTACCAAGACAAAAGATATCCTTATGCTTGTCTAATTTAAATATGAATTATATTTTTCTAAATATTAAAATGACTTTTTTACGTTCCATTCCACGTCGTTTTTCCTCTTTTCACCTAGTATCGTTATTTTTATTTATAATATCTTAACATTCATTATTATTATTATTATTATTATTATTGTAACTGTTATATATAAAAAAAAAATACATTTATTATAAATAAATTTAATAATGTAAGATATACGGCAAAAATTTTTCAAATATCATTTTATCACACTATCGTATTATTTCTTTTCCATTTTATTTTTTTTTTTTAATTATTCTATCTATCAATCATATTCAAACACTATACAACACTGTCGCTATACACTTCTATCGCATTTCATCTAGATTTTTATCGTTCGATCGTTTCACCGTACGTCTCGTATACACACACACGTATATACATATTCGTACGTATCCGTGTATGCTCACGGCCACACGTCACACGTTTATGTCAAACGATGTGCTGCGCGCGTCATTATTTCGCGTCATACGGAGGCACGAAATTAATGGACGACGCGGAAGGCACGCGCGACACGTTTTTGACTTTCGAGTGTAAATTACTATTGACATTTTCGGAGACAAGCAAAATTTGACCAAATATATATATACACGTATGAGAAATACTAGAATAAATATCGTGAAACAAAACAAGTCTCGTTTAAACATGTCTCTCTCTCTCTCTCACTCTCTCTCTCTCTCTCTCTCTTGTTCTCTCTTTTTGACACATAATAAGGTGGTAAAAAAATATATACGAAGCAATTTAACCAGCAAATAAATTCGAGAGATATTATCTTGAAGAAACAAACTTAGAATTCGTAAGTACGAATTCATTTGGAGCGTTCGTCAAATGTCTTTTTTTTCTCTTGATTCACGAGTACAACGATAGAGAATAAAAATAATGTTCTCACGTTTGAAAGAAAGAAAAATATAGATAGATAGTTAGATAGAGTAAGAAAGAGAAAGAGAAACAGATGCTATTTTCATTGGCATATTTCACGAGTCATTTGGTAGAAAAGTTTTTATCGGTGAATCGTTCCCGCGAATCGCTTTACAATCAAGTAAAAAGGGTATATACCTGTGTGTGTGTGTGTGTGTGTGTATGTATATGAAAGTAAAAGGAAAAAGAACAAAAAAAAAATCGATCGTTATAAGATTAAATAATATTCTACAAGAACAAGAAGGTAGCAGTGCTTCGTAAATTCTCCATAGAATTATTCAACGACGACGATGAATAGTAGTAGTAGTAGTAGTAGTAGTAGTTTTACGAAGAGAAGATGGAGGAGAAGAGAACACTCGGCACAATCAGTCCCTGATGATTTGTAGCTGAGAGTGCAGTTGTCGATTTCGCGCGAAATAATCGACCTCGTTCGCGCGGAAGTCTTTCCATAGCACGAAGACGCGTTTCGTTCTTCGACAATTTGCTTCATTTCTAGAAACGAATTGTTCAAATTTTATCCCTATTCTTATTCGAATTCTTACGATTTCTTTATATACGAAAAATGGTTCTTATTGTTGCATTCAATAAATTCATCATCCAGTACGATTACGTCGATAATAATAATAGATTTTTGACGAAAGGATATGATTAAATTATTTGTCATTATTGTGAGATGCGAGCGCCTCTAAGTCAAACACTTAAATAGGCATTCGTGAAGAGATCGGACGGTGGGCCCTGGATAGCTCAATGGTTAAAGAGCAGTCGCCCCGAAAGCGGAAGATCCGGGTTCGAGTCCCTACATTATTTTCATTTTTTAATTTGTGATAATTAATGCACGTGTCTTTATTGGGTAGAAAAGTCGTCGTACGAAAAAGAAAAGTAAATATTTGTAAATTTCAACGTAGCGGATAATTAAAGCGAGTAAGGAATGTCGTTGAGGAGTTTTAGGGTAGTCTGAGCAAAGAGTGACTATTCCACTTATCTGAAACACGTAACAGGTCGAAGGTAGATGATCGTTTATCTCCCATTTCGTCCTTAAAATGGATGCGAATTTCGCTGAAGCTTCCCGTCGCATTAGCTCGAGAACATAGGTACACACTCATGCAAGTAGACAGGATGGACACACATGGACAAGGTGAAAGAGGATACGCACACGATGCCAAGGTGAAATAGCACGTCGATCGGGACGGGTGGTAAACGGTTTTAACGTCTCCCACTTTGGAGGCCGCTCTCGACACGCTCGGTGGTCGACGAAATCCGTCGAACTAAATCACGCCGGATGTCGGCATTTATGTAAATAGCTTAGCCACGGCTTGTTAGATCCATAATACTCTTCAAGTGAAATCTACATATGAATATTGCTCGCTAATGTTCAACTATATCGTATCGAAGCCGTTCATATGTTAATGTTTCTAGCGTAAGGCACGCGAGCGAGAGTTTGACCGCGTGGCTACCTCTAAATTTGCAAATTAGGATGAATTAAACGTATAAGAATTTTCTTCTATTTATACTAACCTACTGGTATTGAAATAGACCAACTGTTTCCGTGTCGGTGACGAAGCAGAGATTGAAAGAGGAAGGGTGAAAAAGATAGATAGATAGATAGAGAGAGAGAGAGAGAGAAGAGAGAGGGGATTAGCAGTGTTCGTATTTAGTATTCGTGCCGCACGAAGTTCGTTGGTGTCGAGTTGATACTGCATTCTCGAATTGATTTATGATAATGCGTATATATGTCGAGCCGGCTTCGTTGACTGACTTTAATTAACTACAGGCCACCAAGAAACGTAATAACAACATACGTGTTCTTCCACCGCTCCTTCTATGTTTTTTCTTTTTCTCTTTTTCTCACGTATATCCCTACGTATTTATACATTTATGTTTATCTGGGAAATAAATAAATAACCACAATACTTCCAATTATAAATTGCGCTCTGTTTATTTTAGATATTCATGCCCATAGCAATATGTGGTAAGGCAAATACAACAGAATCTCTCTACAAGTTATACATACGAAAAAGAAATAAACGTATACGGCAGGGAGCAAGCTTAAAGCACGTTTGCTACATAAAGTCAGATAACATAAATAATAGATAAAGGAAAAAGGAAAAAGAAAGAGTAAGAGAATGAGAAAATTCGAGCAGAGAATAAACGAGCGGTATTCTTAAAGGGGAGCACTTAATATTCGTGCAAGAATGTAATTCTTCGTAATTTGTTTCCACTAACGATCACAGTTAGTCGCGTGGACGTCAGTAAAGGACGTAACACGTGGAATTCTACCTTTCTATTGTTTCTATTTTTCCTGCTCTTCTATTTCTTCTAACATGGTCTGTTTATCACTCTCTCGTGTTGCGTTTTGTTTCTTTTATTTTATTTTTCTCATTCCCCGAGTAGTATGCTCGGTTTCTCTATCCTCGTAAAATGAATTTCGATTAAAGAACGAACAGGACGCTTACCCGTCTCCTTTCCGTTATTTTTCTTGCTCGTATTTTTGTCCCAGTCGTTTAATAATAATCTCTTCATTCGAATAAAAGCCATATGTAAGAGATAGAAAGATGGAACAAGGGTTGGTCTTGGTTATATAACTAAGCGATAATAATTATAATGTCGTCATATTTCTTGAGAGTATCTCTACCAATCTAATAGTTAAAAGTTCCTTATAAACGTACTTCATAGTCGTTTCGATTTATTGATTTATCGATTGCATCGATAGTTTCTGAAAAGAAGTAAGTAGACGGATAATTCAGTTAACGGTAGTATCAGCGTTAACTTAACTTTTCCTCTCTACGACTCTTGTCTGCGGATAATCCTATCTAATTCCATTAGTTGACCGTGACAGAGGGCTTCTACAACTTCTTCATGTTCAATAGCGATCTTATTTTTGCCAGTGTCTCTATAGAATCGATTCTGACAAGTTTAAATCGACTCCAGAAATATATAACGCTACTTTAGATTAATTAATTGTAAGAGACAAATAAATAAATAAGATAAATATATCATTTTTCTTGAATAAACAAATATAACTTTACGAAGATAATTATAACAATTTGACATAAAATCCTAGAGTCGTCGTTTTTTTTTATAAATAAATTGTATTTTTAAAAACAACGAAAACAAAAAAAAAAGAAGAAATCTTCATTCATCCGTCCAAACATTGGCTTCGAATCACGAGACTTTTTCAACAGTTTCTCTAACGGTAACTTTCTTCTTCGAGAAAGGAATATTGAAAGGCGTCGCGTATCGAGTGTACTTAATCAATTTCAAACCCATTTCATTAAGAAGATATCGCAGAGCTTCTCTCACCATCCATATTGGCCCTTCAGCAAGCACCGAACGAAGCTCGGAATTTCTTCTACGATAAACTCTTTGTATTCTCGAGAGTTTCCATCCTCGCCGGGAGGAAGAAGCCGTTCCCGAACTTCTTTTCTACCTCGAGGTTAATTAAACTAATGCTTAAGTATGCAAAGGGAGAAACGGAAAGAAAATATTAGTGATTCATTTCGTAATGTTAAATCGTTTCCCCGTTTGATTCGATTTTTCATTTTCACGCAATCTCACGGAGTGTTGATCGGCTAGAGATTTACGAGAAAAGAAGAAAAAAAAAAGAAAAAGAAAAAATACATATTATTCTAGCCTTTTTCAAATAAGACGGACAAAAAAAATTCGATCATCGATTAATAATTGATAACGATTTTGTTGTTGTTGTTTAAAACAACTCTAAATCGAATATAAAAAATTCGATTGGCATTGTAAAGTGAATAATAAAAATCACAGAAAAAAGAGAATATTATTGGAAGTTAGATAAAAATGTATGTTTCATTGGACAATAGTAGTAACTCGATGAGGCGGCAAAACATCAAGTATATACCTTATATATATATGTTGAAAATGTTTCCTTAGAAAGGCAATGGCTCGACCAGGCAAGCCACAATACGCACGGATGAATTGAATAGAAGAAAAGAAACGGGCGTGGATCCTTTATCGAAGAGGATACGCTCGTGAAATGATCGTAAAAAGCTGCTATGCCCTGAAGCAGCAATCTCTCATATGTATATACACATACACATACCTCAACACAAACATATAACGTAGGTGTTCCTGTGCCATTTTGTAATAAATATCCATACGTCGACGAACAATGGAAGTGCGACGCGCCGAGACGTCGAACGGAAGAATAGCTCGAGAGACCTGAGATATTGCTTCAAGTGAATAACGAAAAGCATCGAATTCGATGTACGCCTTTTTCTCATCCTCTTTTTATTTCTACTCGAATCCTGCGCATATCTCTATATATATATATATCTATCCCACGTATAACATTCCAACGGGGGTGAATCTACAAAAAGTTATTGTGTAAATTCGTGACGAAAAATTTCATTTATTTGAACGAAATCAATTCTAACGATCGTTAAATAGAATTATGTTTGATGAGATTTTAAAATGTGGTTAATAAGTATAACGTATATATATGCGCATATCAGTGTGTGTGTTTGTACAATGATCTCTTTCCCTTTGTCTCCTCCAGTTTGCAATCAAAGCCCATTTGTCGAGTTATCGCGTGACACGAACAATTCGTCTTTGTAATTGAGAAACACCACCAAAGTGTCTCGCTAAAGGCTTAATGGGAAATCGGCGTTAATTATTCCAATGTATACTAATTGCTGATTCGGTGGATTATCTGGTTATCTACTAAATTCTCTCTCTCTCTCTTTCTCTCTTTCTCTCTCTCTCCTTCTCACTTTCTCTGTTTCATTAATTTTCTCACGTATTTCAATTTGGTTAATATTGTTAGGAGGGGAGGTGAATGAGAAGCGAAAATCAATAATACGTCGCTTAAAATAAAAAGAAATGACGTTTATTCTTAAATCAAAAGATATAACGAACGAATGGGTACGAATTATACTCAGGCTGATTACTTTAATAAGCAAATGTTGGAATCAGGATAAATTCTTGTCGGCCTCTGACTGGTGACGGTATAAAACAAAACGAATTATGTTAATACCCGTCATGAAATAATCCTCACTTTCCGTACTGCGCACGCACACGTTAATGCGTTTTCTTGACTGACTAACTATAAGAACTTAATCTTCCAAACTTTCGCGATGTAAGAACGGAAGGAGGTAATATAGGTAAAACACAAGTTCAATTATTAATAATTAAAGATATATTTTGTTATTCTGTTATAATGAAGATAAGCGTGGTGCTCGATTTCTATTAAGAATTTAGTTATACTTCCTTCGGCTTTTCTTACACTGGATTGTTCGTTCCTCTACGCTCTTAGCGTAGCATGTCTTTCGATTATTTTCGAAATTTCTTTCTTGCGATAAATTTTGTGTATTTAAAATGCAGCAAGGACCAGCTGTTTCTTAAATAAACACGGAGAAGAGTTTTATGATACTTTTAGCAGTGGTTATTTTGTAATCCTAAACAATAAGATAAGCTAGTCACCAATTGTATCTTACAATATCTTCTTACAAAATATTTAAACATACGTTACATTTTGTCTCTATTTAATATATGTATATATAGATAAATTTTTATTCAAATAAATTCATCATTTAGTATAAAATAAAAAGCGTATACGCAAACGTGTATACGAGTTTTTTTTCTCTCTCTCTCTCTCTTTTTTTTCGGTTATTCTGCGTTTGTTAATGAATCGAACGAGGAGATTACATCGCGCATGAAAATAGAGAAAAATACGAACCCGAGGGTATTAAAATGTAGTTCCATATAGCGGTCGGCTTCTAACGATTAAAGGAGTTAATGATGATTAATAAAAATGCGAGCAGATTATCCTGGTAACGAGGATTTTGCTGGTCCGGTTTCGGTAAAACCGTCCCACCCTATCGCTTATGACGTTATTAAGAAAAATTTATTTACTTCGAAAATGACCTCAGGATAACTTGAGCTTGTTTTAAAAGACTTACACTTTTGACTCGATGCCATCATAGCAAACGAATAGAACGATGTCAAAGAAATTGCTTTATCCTTAAGCTTTATTTGATTTTATTTTACATTTTAATTGGAATCATTTGCTTTTAATCTTGTTTCAGATAGTTTCGTCAGCGAATCATTTCTTTTTAATAATCGTTTAATTAACACTTTAATGAATCTTTTTCGAAGTTAACGCGAAAACTTACTTCTAATTATAAATATGATATACATTATAAGAAGAAATTAATCTTTCTACGATAAAATGAAAAGCTAAGTTTTTTTCATAGAGAAAATACGCATAATGTTCATCAGAATCGTAGTTTAAAAGGTTTTAAGCGTTCAAAGGCTTGTAATATTGAGTACGATCCTCCTAGACCGTAAAAGATTCGCCTTGGACTAATCTTCTTGAATTTATGGACCCTCCCGATAATGTCCGACCTCGTTCATCTACCGCTTCCTCTTCTCCTCCTTCCGCGTGCATTCACCTTAATTCTAACCTCGGCTCGCTCGATTCCGTTTCGCACGAAATTTTATGACTATTTTTTCATTTCCAACTTCACTGTCTCTCTCTCCTGGCTCTTCCTTCCTTTTACCTTAACTCTTTTACCCCTATCTTTTATTGTATGTCTCTCTCTCTCTCACACACACTTATTTTACTATATTTTTATGACCACCACTATCGATTTTACAGACTACTTGTTATAGATACGAACCACCCTGTTATATTCGATACAGTCGATTTCATTCTTTTTTTAAAATTTTATTTCTCACAAATTTTCATAATTCATCGAAATATTCTTTTTCCCCCGAAAAATATATCCGCGATGCAAATGAATTTGATCTGATCTACGTAAATGATCCTCTTTGCAAATCGCATCGATCTTCCTTCGCTTTTTCAACCCGTCTCTCTTTCTTTTTTCTCTCTCGTTCGAGATCTTCCATCGGGTTCTACCGAAAAATCGATGAATTTACAATAGCCGACTCATCTATATTTATGGACCGGATATGTACGGCAGGAGGGTGCGACATTATTCAGTTCGTACGACGATGACGCACCGAGGCAAATGCACATGACGGACAACACGGCTCGTTAAAAATTGAATCTATTTGCGCGTCGGGGCTTGAAATTCAAATGCCACGAGAAATATCCATGCCTGCCTGACTTCCAGCACACCAGTAGCACCGGCCTATAATCGATATATCCATCGCTAACGGTTGCCGAAGTTAAAAGAAAAAGAAAAAATTGGAAATATCGAAGAATTTGTTTAACGATGTTCCTACATTAAAGTGTCAGACCGAAGGGAAAGGAAAATGAGTCTACTCGAAAAATACCCCATATTATTTTCTCCTTTATATAATACAATTATTTTCGTATAAATTATCGGAAAAAAAAAATCTGAAGAATTGTGATTTCTCTTTTGTTATTTTATATTTTATCTATTTCTTTTTTTTTTTTTTTTCAAAACAATACCGCGTGGACCAGTATTAAATTTAATTAAAATTTTAATTCCTCGTATGAATGAAAAGGAAAAAAGAAATGAAAAAAAAAAATAAAACAAAAAACAGAAAGGATGAATAAATGGGAGATGGTAAAGAGTCGGAATTTTTTCATTTTATGTTAGGAAAAGAGGTACGTGTATACGAGTTTAGATATTTCTAGATGGTTTCCTTCATTAGAATGTCGTTCTCGTTTACGCGTCTTAATACAAACGAATACTTTTTTTCCTTTCTTTATTTCTTTTATTCTTTCTTTCCCTCCAACTCCACCCCCCCGTCCTCCATTTCTTCCGAATGTTTCAACGTTTTTTTCCCATTTTACACGCGAATTATTTCATGCCTAGTATATATAGACGGAAGGTCTAATTCACGAGACGAGTACTTTTTTTCAGTCGTATATTTCGTTTCATATACACGTATAAAAAGTGAGAAAAAGAGAAAACGAGAGATTTTTCTCGGTAATTTTAAGGATCATAGAAGAGAGGTGAGCAGAATTCGCAACGTTCGCGTTGTTTTCGAGCTTCCTTCTCTCTCTCTCTCTCCTTCTCTCCATTCACTTTTTCTATTTCTCTTTATTTATTTTTGTTCGTTAAATGATCATAACGCATCATTGTCGGTTCAACTCCTCTCACGAAAACCACGATGATGGTAATGGTTTGTGCCTGGTCTCGCTTGGCTCATTTATTTTTCCCTTTTCATAATTTTTAATTCCATTCCAGCCAGATTACGGGAAGAATACTTAAATAGCGCACGGAATTTCTTAATTACAGATGATGCATAGCCAGAGGAGACGAAGAGTTCTTTTTCGTCCTACCCAACCGGTAGTCGCCACTTTTAAACGAACCCTCGTCTTATCCTCATCATCGTCGTTTTAATGATGAAGATCAAGGCCATTACATTCCAAAAAATAATATTATATATGTATAATCGTTGAAACGTTAAATCCATTAATTTATGAAATAATCAGCTAAATCATGAAATGGTATATAAATATATTATTATATCTATGTAAATTAGTACTTATCTGAATAATTCATTTTCTATATTTAACAATCGTAATTTATGATTTATCAATTAAATTGATCTATAAATAAATGCATCCTATTAGGTTACATACAATAATAATGATATGTTCATTTGATTTATATTTATCTGACAATATATTTTATAATTTAACAAAAGTCATCAAAATAATATATTACTTTTAACCAAGTTATCATTTTTTCAATCAAGTTTAAACTGTATATTTGATCTATCCTCTACCATTAATACCAAATCAGATTGTTAGCTTTAATCTCTTCATTTTCTACCTCTTTAGGCTTAAACTTATCGTACGTTCAAAGAAATCCGTACTAATAATTTTTTTCGATTGCAAAATCGAACAATGGAAAGTAATGCGACGATTTAAACCTCATTTCGAATGGATTAATCGGACTGAGGGGTTGATAGAAACGAAGTAAAGAAGGAAAGAAAATTAAAGAGGAGATGAAACGATGAGAGAGAGAGAGAGAGAGATAGATAGATACAGGGAGAGAGGGAGAGAGAGGGTTAACTGTTGGGACCGTTTCTGGTTGCCAAGCGACGGAGTATAGTAGTTTCCGCAAGCGTGAAAGCTCCTATGCGATTTTCTCTCTCTCTCTCTCTTCTCTTTGTATAGTTTGCTAAGCTAAAGTCTCTGGGAGAGGCTCGTGTCCCTTAATTCTAAGCTGGCTAATCTAAACGGCTCGAGTCAACTCGGTAATTAAACGAGCAATCTTGTCTTCCTTGTCTACACTCTTCTTCTATTTTCTTTTTTTTTTTTCGTATCAGTTTATTTTTTCCCGCGGTTAGCTCGATCCAAAGACTGACAAAGTTGACGAATAAAATACAAAAAAAAAATGTTATCGACGTTATACGACACAAATTCTAGGCTAACACGAGCGCGTGCGCGCATAATATTCATTGTTATTTTTACGATCCTCTGATTAAAACATTTCTATGATAAAAGCGACGACCACATTTTTCCTTGACGAGCACTCTTTTTACTTCTTCTTCTTCTCTTTTTTTTTCTTTTCTTCTTCGTTCATTCAGCAGGAGGATTTCTTTTCCACGTGCTACTATAACTACGTTTACTATTAGTATTACTACTACTACTACTACTACTACTACTACTATTACTACTACTACTACTACTGTGGGAAGCTTTAGGGTTTAATAATCTCTTTCATTGGACAGAAATTCTGTTGCAATTTTGAAACTTCGTACATACGGACTTGTCGTAAAATCCGATTGTTCGGTGTTCTCTATCTATCTCTGTCTCTCTCTTTCTCTCTCTCTTACATTCTTTCTCTCTCTTTCTCTCTGTCTCTTGTCCGCACTCTGCGGCATTGCTGCGATTATTTGTCGCTCGTTCTAACTTTCTCTTTGCCTTGGAATTTCGTAGGTCGCGTTTAGAAGACTGGACTTTCGATGGAAGGAATATCTAACATCTTCGTCGTTTTAACGCAAGGAAAAAAGGTGATATGATGGTAGTAATAATAATAATAATAATAATAATAATAATAATAATAAATTAATTATATCTATAACGTTTGTGTTTTTGCGCAAACCAAAATCCAGTGGCATTAATTAGCCCGACAGAACGGGACAAAATTACACGTTAGAGCTTTCAACTATTCTATTCCCACATTCTTCATCTCTTTCTCGTTAAAAACGCATAACTTTGAGAAAAATGCAAGGGAGCGTAAATTTTGTAGGTACTTCGGGAAACGAGATAGCGAGCTTATGTCAGGAAGGACGAAGGACGAAAAAAATAATGAAACGAGAGTGTAACGAGGTGAACGAGGAAAGAGAAAGAGAATCCTTCGGCTACGTTGCAATTCCGGGGGTTATTTCGGGCACATATATTCAACTTAATGACAATTATTATCCAACGGACACGATTCTTCCTCTAACAGATAATTAGGTACATTATTTATGCAGGAAAACCAGGGAGTTGAAATTTTCTACGCGTATCTTTTCTTCGAATCGTGAAAGAATACGAAAAAAAGAAAAAAAAAAATCGATGAACGTTATTATCCTGTAAATTTTCGAAAAGAAAAAAAAACCGAAGGAAAAGAAAAGAAAAAGAAAGAAGAGAAAGAGTAATTTGTTTTTCCATTATAGCAAAATAACGTAACTATATATTCCACTATACCTATATATATACAAAGTTATTATTTCATAATTTTCACTAAGTCCCGTCTAGTTTGATCAAAAGTTTAAAATCCTTTTACCTTTTCCTCTATCCAAGCAAGGACTCCGTGAACGTATCGATTTTCGTTTAAATTCGATCCCACTCGAGACAGGGAAAATACGAGATCCCTCGTTTCATCAAGTTTAGGCCACTCGTAATTCCTGACGTTCGGTTCGCAATGAAACTTCATTCCGGGAAGTCTTAATAAACCTCTTGGTGGTTGTCCAAAACCATTCACCGAAGAGCAGATAATATTATAGCAAATAGAAAATTGTTTGAGTCTTTCAATCGATTCGACACTGTCGTACGAGTGGCCGAAGATAGTTTATGGGTAATATAACGTAATTAACTTGACAATGGATAATCGAGGTAGGGTGGCAAAGTTGGTGCTACTGAAAGGGTAGAATGGGAAGGAATAGAAGGAAAAGGGGGGGGGTATTTGAGGTAACGGAGATGGTAGCTGAGAGAACGTCGTTTCGAAACGGTATCCCAAAGGAGCAGATAAGACCGTTGAAATATCGACAGCGTGTGAAGGGTGTATAGAGAAAGACAGAGAGAAAGAGAGAGAGAGAGAGGAAATCCTCAGGAGAGCTTCCTGTTACGGAGCTTAACCAGTCAAGGATAATCACCGTAAGGCACCAGTAGATCGGCGTGAAACGGTATCGACGTCGACTATCGTCTCGAATTTCAACGAGTTCGCAATAAAGATTTGTCACAGTAAGTACCCGACATCACTTTGAAGGAAAGATCAAAGAATTTCAACGTTTCGCGTGCGTATAATATACATGTATTTATACCACTGGCATAGTAGCGAATGATAGAAAGATTGAATCTCGGTGAACAAATTGGACCATATTTTTCTTCCCTACTATTTATTTCTTTTTTTTTTTTTCTTTTTTAATCCAGTTATGAGAAAATAAAATTGTGAAAAAGAACGTGACAAGTTTCGAGAATTAAGTTAAAAAAAAGGATTCATGTATTATATGTTAGAAGGGTGAAATTGATTTTTCTTAAGGTAGATGCATTTAAATCTAGTAATGAAGTTCTTTCGAATCGATGATCGTGAGCTTACTCTCTCTCTCTCTCTCTCTCTCTCTCTCATCTTCTTCTTTCTTTTGCAAGAAAATCGAGTTCATATTTTAATAAATATCATTTTTATTTCTAAAGTCTGCGGTCTGTTATGACCTCGATAAAGTTGAAACTGTACAGAGTTCGCGTCAAGGGACGAGTGAGTTTCGAAACCGAGTAGAAAGGATAAAAAGAGACAGGAACTGAGAGAGAGAGAGAAACAGAGAAAGGATGAGAAAATGGGTGGAACGATGGAAAAAGGGGTCGATCGCACTTTAAACACCGGTGGTCGCTTTCGCTCGTCGATAAAGTAGGCATTTAAACGCGTCAAATAAATCGTACCCCAAGCGATAAATCTCTTCTCGTCGGTCCAGCCGATCGGTTCGCATTTTCGAACGATCCCGTAACCCGTTATGGCTCTTCGTTACCACGTTAAGTCCCCCTACCTGCCTCCCCCTCCTCCTCCTCATCCTTGCCTTTCTTTTCTTCCACCGCTATTTTCCACTCTCTCACTTATTTTCTTTTTTTTTTTTTTTTTTACTTTCTTTTTTCCCGCCGCTCGTCTATCTCCTCTTCTTCTTCTTCCTTTTTTTTTCACAAATTTTCGTCCCTTCCTTCTTTCCTTCCTTCCTTCCTTCCTTTCATTTCTACCCTATCTCCTTTCCACCTAACGTTTATCTCCCTATCTATCTCTTCTTTTTCATCGACCGTGAAATTGCACCACCCACGTTTACTGGTCCCCTTACGATGCCGGTGCTCTTTTAAATCATCCTGGAAAAGCTTGTCTTTTGCGAAAGAAGAAAGAACCTTGTGCTGCCTTTGAGAAACCTATCCTAGATGAAAGACGATCCCTTTCAATGTGTTATACGTTTATGTACGCGTTAGAGAGAAAGTATGAGAGAGAGAGAGAGAGAGAGAAAGAGAGAGGTTGCAACTAGTACCTGTAATTACGAATTCCTGTTTACTCGTCGCGGTTTCACACAAAATACGCGAAACGGATTCGTTTCAGGGAAGACGGCGTTGGTCGTTAAGCTTACACTAACTCTGCATGTGATGTAAAAGTAAAGGTGTAAGTGGATATACATATGTAGATAGAAAACCGAGAGAATTACGTCCTGGTATGGTTATGGTGCACTTCGTTTTAAGACCAACCACGCGTTATTGATCGAGATTAACGATGTTTCCTTTTAATCGGTTGATCCTATGAAATTTGTCACTAGATTAAATAGGTAAAGAGAGATCCGTTAAATGGGATTGTAAGTAACGATGACAAAGAAATATATTATTGTCGTTTGAAATACTTGAAACGATCTGAATCTAATCTTTAACGTTATTTTCAAAAATTCGACAAAATAATATATTATCGAGAAGGAAAATAAATCTTTTGCTATTTTGTTTCGTGCCCTCATCATTTCATGCTCATCTTTACAAGCCATTCACAAACGGAACTTGTTATTTACGTGGATACCTCTATTCGGAGAAATGCAATAGTACTGTGTCTCTTGTGTTTTTGTTTAGCCCAGAAACGGTTGACTCTTCTGGGAATTCAACCAATCAGGATCTTTATAATTAAGTTTTCTGTCTAATCTCCAGGATGGCCGATTAGCCGACGTACTCCGAATGCAGCGAGCGCACATAAACATGGCAATAGCATGATTCCTTGGAATTAACTTCGAGAAAAGGGCTCTCCTTGATGGAAGAAAGGATGAAACTAAGGAAGTGGATTCTCTGGGGCTTTTCGACAAGGATCGTATCATTTCTTTTTTAATTCTATTGCCGTTCTTTCTCTCTCTCTCTCTTTCTCTCACTTTATCTTATCCTTCATCCTTTTTCTCATTATCCATCGACGTATCCGACCATGATGTCGCTATAATCGTTTCTCGATCTTACTTACGACTCTTACGATTACTCGTATCAGTCGTTATTCTTTCCGAAACTATTATTATTGAACAACGAGTAAGAAAAGTAAAGAAAAGTAACGTTTAAATGAAAAATTTGTTTAATTTGAGAAAGCTTTTAGTGGACGATCAATTTTTGACTATGGTACATATATCCGTTCTATTTGTAAGCTCGTTGATGAAATTAAAAAGATTATGACAAAGGAACATATTGCGTAATAAAGTAAATTAGATGCATTTAACCACTAACGTCGAGTAGAACAGGCAATAGAAAAGAATGTAATCTCGGAAATGACAAGCAGCTTCTTGTTAATTCGCGGGTAATTAAAATAACGTTATAGCGGCTTGCTAGGATCGTACCTCTTTTTCATTGTTATATTCCCTCGTAGCCATTCTCATTAACAAACACGAGGTGAGATGACGTTTCGGCGAACGTAGCGTGCTATGTAAACTATATACATATACATTAAATGTATGTACATATTTATATACTTACGAAAGCCAAGCAACTTCGTTGCCAACTTTGCAAATTAATTACCTACGAAAGATACGATACTCGATATACGTAAATATAAATTTATATATATATATATTTAGAGAGAGAGAGAGATAGAGAGAGGTAGTTAAATGTTTTCACGATAAATTTCGAAGTATAGAAACCGTGTTCTTATCATTTTTTTTCTTCTTATCATTAGATCGAAATCGTCAATATTTTTTTAATTGTTCTTGGTCGATTAAGAGGGCAGAAATAAGCGAATCGATTAATCTTCCTGCAAATGAACTTTCCCTCATGGAAGGAAGGTCTATATCGGTAATTACAGCTTTATTTGTATCGCGTTCGATTGCTAAATGTACACTGCTCGATTTAAGTGATTATTATTTACGTGTATATTGTACTAAAAGAACGTATACAAAAGTAAAAAAGAGAGAATGAGATAGAAAGAGAAAGATCTATCGGTTCTCCGTTCCAGGATTATGAAAGTTCAAGTCTTAGGTATTTTTTATGCATCAAGGTATTTAATCCAGCGTCAGCTGCGAGGGTAGCTTTTGAAAAATACGAAAAAGGAAATAAAGTATGAAATAAAGTAGTGTCGTTAGAATATTTCCCGTCGTTTTATCTCAAAGATCGATTTATTCACGAAGGTGAATAAATTTTTCAACGTTTCTCTTTTTTTTTTTCCATTTTATTTCATTCACTCTTTCATTCATTCATTCATTCATTCATTCATTTTTTTCCTTTTTATTCCAAGTTTAATGCAAATCATTCCTTTTATTTCTTTATTTCTAGCTCCTTGTTATCGAAATTTAAAGATAAATATTCTCATTATTTCGTAAATATTATACTGGATTTAAAGACATAAGATACCTACGAAAATCTACTAAATCGAAAGGAACGAAGATACACTCGCGCCCGAAAAAAAGAGAGTTTCGGTGATATTAATTCAATTCCACGACAATTAATATTTCAATCAAGTTCCCGGGGTACGCCGCGAATACACTGCAGTCAGAATTATATTTGTCGGAATAAAATGATAAACCCGAAATCTCTACGTTCGTTCCAAAAAGTCAATTAAAACGATACGCGAAAAACGAATAATTATTCGGGAAACAAATGTGTTAAATAGAAATAGAGAGACAGAGAAATAAAGTTGTTTGTTGGTCGCGATCGAAACACTAGAACGATCGAGATTACGTTGATCCATCGATCACGAATAAAAGTCGAGATACGTCGTTGCTATGCGTGAAAATTTTCATGGACTTTAAGATACGTGTGAGAGAGAAGTAATTAAAACTTGCAATTCGTTTGACTCGATGAATGTACAACGAGAAAGAGAGAGAGAGAGAAAAAGAGAGAAAAAGATAGCGTGCATATGTGCGCGTATGAATGTGTGTGTGTGTGTGTATGCCTCTCGTTGGTCAAGCGCGAAATTGGAATTCTACTTTAATAAATTTAACAAAACGGAGAGAGGATTACGGGAAACTACTGCGAATGCATTATCCTGTAGTAGTTGATTGGTCGGCCGCGATACAATTCCGAGATCAATAATGCAGTCGGATTTGGTGATAATATGTAAGTGTGCGTTTCAAAAATTGATATTCTTCTTGTGAAATATAAAAAGAAATCTTATCAATTTAAAAGGAACAACATATTATTATATTTTCCTCGGGTTTATCGAAATTTTTCATTTTAAGCTTGACGATGAAAAAGAGAGTCATGAGAGAGAGAGAGAGAGAGGAAGAGAGAGAGAGAGTAGCCAACGTTCGTTGTCAAACTTTCGACATCCATTGGGAATGCTTTTCTTTCCTCCGATTTGCTCGTCGAAAATCGCCAAGGAGGATTGCGAGAAGTTTCATGTCAAAACGGCAGTTGATTTACGAGGAAGATTAATAATCTTCAAACGCAATTACTGCGGCAGCCACGGGCGAGAAAATGGGATGAAAAGAGAAAGAAAGTAAAAGAGAGAGAGAGAGAGAGAGAAAAAGATAAAGAAAGAGAGAAAGAGAGAGAAACATAGAGAAAGGGTATCCCAGTTCGGTACTAGGAACTTCCTTTCGAACTTTATTATAAAACTAATATTTTCCAAGTTCTATGAGGTATTACGATAGTTTTCTGAAAGGGCCTGCCACGAGCCCGGGCGAAATGGCTCGTAGGCGAAACTTCAATATTCGGCGACCATAACGACATCGCGTGATATATTATTTCCTACAAGTTCTCGTCTCGCGGCTTCTGTCTACTTTGAGAAGGATTGAGGAGAAGAGCAGAGAGGGGAAAGGACGAGGGTGACGAAGAACGGAAGGAAAAAGAAGAAACTTGATTAAGAATTCTAACTGCACCAAGTCTCGTCGAGTAGATATCTTTTTCTTCGTCTTTCCTTTATTCTCACTCCCTTACTTCAACTTCTTCTTCTTCTTCTTCTTCTTCTTCTTGACCACCTTCGACGGAATAAATTATATCGAATGAATGGTGTTACTGAATATTCGTAGCATCAATTTTGATGAAACATAAAAGTACGATCGATAATAGTTAACGAACACATTTTCATATTTATAACTTTAATAATGTATATTTATTAAAGAGATGGAAGAAAAAAGAAAAAAATCAAATGCAAAGGAAGAGTAATTAAGTACATTGGAATCGGGACGAGAAATGTTTCAAGATCGTTCTATTATTATATTGTTTTTATCTATTTCTCTTGCCCTTCCCCATTATTCCTCCTCTTTCTCAACTAATTTTTTCTCTCTCATGCACCGAAAGAGAGACTTATACGGCACTCCGTTGTTCCCGTTGGCAGGGCAAACGCGTTCGTTCTTTCTCCTATCTTCTCGTTTTAATCCACTGGTTTCATCCATTTATGCGAGGCACAATAAAAAATACTGTTGGATTTTACGTTGCACGGGGAAACGAGACTAACGTAATAACACGAGTCAGCCAAATGTACCAGGACGGAATCTTCATAATGGAACGTTCGTTTTCTTTCTTTCCCTTTTTCCTTTTTATCTATCTATCTATCTATCTATCTATCTATCTATCTATCTATCTATCTATCTATCTATCTATCTATCTATCTATCTATCTATTCATTATCTGCCTACTCATTCGCTCGGAAAAATCTATAAATGCATAAAGTACTGATTGACTTGTTGCTTCTGACGGAAATAATTTTTCTTTCGAGATTAAAGATATCTATATGTATATATAGTAATATCTATCTTTTTATCTTTTTTCTCCTAAACCTCGAATAGCCTCCTATTTCGCGGAGACGCTTTCGGTAGTATCGAATTTCGAAACGATTCAGGATTATAGCTCGTCGACCTCGTGGTTGTCGGGAGGAGGATGATTTACGATTAGACCCTTACGAGGCCGCACACGAGTGAACAAGCAAACAAGCAAGCAAGCAAGCAACAGAGGGAAAGAGACAAGGAAACAAAAGCGTAAGCCTGAAAAAAGCTCAAACAGAAGGAGAGTACAGTAAAAGAGAAATATAGTCGTTGTCGTTGGTCGCGTGTGTTTCAAGAGGACTCTTAGAATTTCTCTCGAGATTCGTAGTACTGCCCTAGAACCGGTGGAAAGTAGTTTACGGCAAGTGATCCATCATGGCTGACAGAAATTCGTGGGACTTTGAAATTCTGACGACGACCGCCGCCGCCGCATGCCGCACGCCGCTGCAACCGCAAATTAGTTTCGAATCTCGATTTTCTATAAAACGTATTTAGGATACGTATTGAAAACGCGAAACAAAAATTCGAATGATTTAATAACGCTAAATACATTTGTCTTTTTTTTTCGTCAATTTACACAGTTTTCGTGTATCCCATTGCGCAGTATGTGCCACTCGGAAGTTTCGGTAGCGAATTTCTCGGTGGAAAATCGGTACTCGTAAAAGGACTAGACAAGAACGAGAGGAAAAGAGAGAGAGAGAGAGAGAAAGGGAGATAAAGAAATAGTAGAGAGTGATAGAGAAATAAGATGGAAAAATAAAAAAAAATAAAAAAAAGAAGACCAAGGCGTAGGGTATGAAGAAAGAAAAGAAATGGAAAGACGGGAAGATGGAAAAGAGGAAAAAGAATAAGAAAAAAGCTAGGGAGAAGATAACGAAGCCTGGAAGAGAAGTCTGAGAGAACAAAGGGTGCTTATCGACACCGCACTTCTTATCCCTAGTAACTCCTTTTATTTTATCCGTTTTCTTCCTCCGTTCTTCTCTTTCGTTAAAGCTTCGAACTCGTAGCGTGTATCTGAAAGATAATCAGAGCGAGACGTACTCGGCCATAGACAGCTATTTTTGACCATGCTCTTTTACCCTCTCATTTTTCTTTTCTCTTTATTTTTTTTCCCCTAGGATCAAGAGAAATTGAAATAACCTAGTTTTTCCTTTTTCTTCTTCTTCTTCTTCTTTTTCTTCTTTTGCTTATATTAAACGGAAATAATCTTTGCTTTTATTCGTCGACACATTTCTAGACACTTTCACGAAAATTATTATTGGACATCTTATATATATGTGTGTGTGTGAGAAAATTTATTATTATTCTTAAAGAACGGTTATATGATACTTTAATTGTTATTTTTTTCGTCAAAATTCGTTTTATTTTTTTTTAATCCCCTCTTTTATAGAATTTCTCTAAGAATGCCGAAAATTTATAAAGAATACTTCTAGATTTATCGTTAATAAAAATAAAATAAACGAATTAATGGTATTATCATTATAAACTCCTTTGAAAATGATTAACGAAGTAACATTTGAAATTCTTGACACGTGTCTCGTTATAACGCCGGCGAATCCGACGAGACATTTTATTCGCGTGAACAGCAGAAACAATTTCCATAACGCCATCGATAAGCGTCTTCTTATTGTCGCTTTTGCTGATAACAACAGCAAGGTAAAAATTTGTAAACAAGATAAATATTTGACGGCCTTACCTTGTGTATATGACGTAGTGCGAAATTGGGTTGTTATGAGAATTAGCGCCAGGTGCCCAAGACAGATTCACGGATTTGGATGTAAAGCTTGTTATGAGAGGACGTTCCGGCGGATCTGGCACGTCTGAAAATAGAAATTCAAGAAATTCAGTCAAGAAATCCTTGTATTTCCTTCTAAATGGCGAAACTGGCGAAAAAATATCTTTTAACTCTCATATTATATATACGTGATATATTATTCAAATATATTGTTCAAATGATAAGAATAATTTCTCCCGAAGAATTAATATAAACAAAAAATTGTGCCTCGATCGATATTACAACCAAATTGGAGGTGATTTTACCTGCAAACTTAAGTAAAAAATAAGAACATCCATTTCATTATTTGAAACTTTCGAAAGAATTTGTGTTTCCAAATTTTGTGGTGTACGTGTACATTGAATTATCTCGGAATTTAGATCAATTGTAACAAATATGAGATGTACGTAGATATTACCTTTTTGTCGTGATAATGACGATGTAAAAATCGTTATCTGTAATAATAGGCTTCCATTGTTACCACGTTCTTACAGTTCAATTGATAGACTAACAACAGGAGAAATAAGTCGGGCGGTTGAAGGCAGAATGTAAACATTACCGAGGGCAATGAATACGAAAGCGTAAACGAAAGAAAATGTTTATCGCTGGTAAAGTAATTGAAAAGTTCGATGTATGCGTACCTCACAGAATTTTTTATAAACACGATTTTCTCGATAAAGCAGCCTCACAACGAAAAAAACAACTGTTATTCTTTCTTTCCGACTTATTTTTACGTGTAGTATTACTATTAACCCCACTTAAATCTCTTATTTGGATAGATTACGTATACCTAAGGGAAATTGTAATTGAAATATTTTAATCTTCATCCTTTTTGTAATACTAATTTTCAAATTTTTTCAGAACGTTTTTTCTAATCACAATTGTCACTCGTGATTTATTTGAACATTGCATATATCTTGGCTCGCTCAAATTCTGTTCTAATTTTAAAATTATATCGATAGAAAATTGTTATATATATATATATAAAAAAAAAAAAAGAACAAAGTATCCTCGTCGATAAAGCAACGCGTTATCGCGCTGGAAGATGCTGCAATTCGATAACGTTTCGCCACGTTGCTTTACACTGATCTTTTTATTTTATATATCTACGTATATAAATATCTATATGAAACGCGTAACCTTATAGAATTTTTCTTTCATTTTTCTTCTCTATTCGCTAGCTTGCAAAAACGATTTATTAAACCTATTTAAACGTATAAGAAGATATTAGAATTCGTTCGATCAATCAAGTATATCCCTGCGTTAAACTGAACGTTATTAGATCAAATGCGAGTATTAGAGAAAGAGAGAGAGAGTGAAAATAAAGAGATATTTTTTATTTAAAAATATAAACTTTTCACGAATTTAATGGATAAAACAAAATCCACAGTAGAAATACGTCGTATGTATCATATCATAAAAAAAACAAAAGGGTAAAGTAAAATAAAAGATAAAAAAAAAATGTAGAAGAAGATGACGAGAAGAAAGGAGGAAGAAAGGGATGAAAAAAGGGGAAGAGGAAGAGGAATAACATGTCGAAAAAGTTTCTAGGAGATACACTGATCACGCTCGCCTTGGCAGGCCACATCGGATAAGAGACCGTGAACGTTTAATATGCACCGCCATGCTACCAGAGAGATATAACATTGCGCGCACGTTGCATAAGATCATAAATGAGAGCAGGGATCTCTAAACCCCTCAGGAAAGAGTCGTCATCTTTTTTCGACTTCCCTTCATCTCTCCCCCCACCCCTATATATATATACAGATATGTATATAATATATGTGTATATATATACAGCCTTTTCTCTTCTTTCTCTCTCTTTCTCTCATAGATGCGCATGTGCACTTTTGCCAGTGCTCGTAACTACGTTCCCTCGCTGTTAACCGATTCCCTACATTCACACTGTTAACCAGCAACTCCTCCTCCTCCTCCTCTTCTTCCTCCTCCCACACTCGTTCTCGTAACAACGTCATCGTGTTTGCAAAGCCACATTTAGACTCGTAACGCGTGCTGGCCAACAGAGTATTAGCTCGACGTTCGCTTCTGTTGGTAAACTTTGTTTGCACTTTTGCCACTTGTTTAGACATTCGGTGTTTATTGGTCATTGTAAAAGCATAAACGAATATTAATCTGACGAGAGAGAGAGAGAGAGAGAGAATGATTTCGTTAATTATTACGCTAATGATGCGATTAGCATTGACGTATAATTATTTATCTAATATATATGAGACACACATGTGTATGTACACACATGTATATATATATGTGTATTATTTTGTGATTTCGTTTTCAACGAAAATTGAAATCGCACAAAATTTGTTTGTTGGTTTATAAGCAATTTGTATAAGGGATGATTCAATATTTTAAGAAAGATTTTTTTTCATCTGAATTCTTCGACTCCCCCTCCTTCATAAAGCTTTTCAATTTTCTTTCGCGTCCCCTCGTAGAATACTACCCTCGTTGATATTTGGCCTTCGTTATCTTTTACCCCACGGACTTAAATCGAGGCCTAGGTGGAATCAATAAAGGATGATTAAATTCAATTGCAACCCTTTGCATTAATTTCCACAAAGAAGTACGAGTTACGCGAGATGTGAGGTGAAATGAGACTGGAAAGGGTGACGAAGGGTGCCAGGGTACTATTTAAATTAATTCCGTACTATTTAAACAGGCACCCCCTTTTTGCATCTACGGTCCTCGATGTTTCCAACTTTCATTAATAATTCATGTTTCTTCGCTCTATGGGCTCAATAGAAACGATGCTTCTTTAATTCCACGATGAAAGTTGAAAAAGAAAGATGAAAAAGGAAGTGAAAAACGAAAAGGTAGAAAGAGAGAAGAAGAAGAAGAAGAAGAAAAAAAAAGAAGAAAAAGAAAAAGAAAAGAAAAGAAAAGAAAAATGGGAAAAGAAAGGACGAAGGGAAAAAATTGCCCTTTTTTCCTATCTAGCATAATCTCCAACTTTTTCTTAATGATCATTATAATTAGTTTCCTAACTAAAAGTTGTTTTTTTTTTTGAGTTAGACGATTTTTGAGATTTTCTCGTTTGGCGAAGCGAGCACACGTGGTTCGATACCAAAGATTATGTAATTTCTACCGCGTACAAGGATAACTGCACACCACTCCGGGGGATGATATCACCACCACTCTGCTACCATACTTTACTGTCGCAGAATATAAATTTGCGAGCGCGTTTACGAGAATTTACGAGCGCCATTTTAAGAACTGTTTTGCCTTGTTCAACCATATGGCACCCCACGGTGTGGATATCTCTTAGAATGGTTGTACCTTCGCGTTAAAATTCAGTACTTAACTATTAACTAGCGTGCAATCACGACGACTTTCGGACTTTTCCCTTCTTTCAATTTTTTTCTTGCCTTTTTCCATTTTGTTTTTTTTCATTTTTCTTTTTTCTTCTTTTTTTTTTTTTATTTTTCCACCTTATCTTACCCACTCTTTTACTTTTTAACTTTGTACGCAGTTTACGATGCGATGTTGCGCCGAGATTTCGCCCTCTGTTGTTACACGAAAAAAGAAGAAGAAGAAGAAGAAGAAAAAAAACAAAAAATAAGAGAAAGAAACACTTTGCTTTATATCCTCCTTCTACATTGTACTTTTGTTTAACGGTGTCCGCGCTTTTTCTTCTTTTCTAGTATGTGTACGTACCTACTTGTCCGTCATTGCGAAAGTGTAAAAGTTTTTTCTTTCCAAATGCATACCTCTTAGATGTAGGTCGTCTACAAAACGAACCACTGACCCATATAATTTCTTAGAAAACACCTGCCAGTTTCAAGGTAGGCGTAAAAAAACTGTCCCGACGTTTTCACAAAACGTACTGACCTAGAGAAATATTAGTAATTGGTTTGGCGAGCCAACATAACAAACAAAAAACAAAGATGATCAAATAAATACACACGCGTCGTCCAAGTTCGACGTTCCGTATGGATATGATGTTTATTCATTTATACCCTCCTGGCTTATATAAACATGTATCAATTCGTATAAAAAAGAGAAAAAGAGAATTGTTGTAACGATGGAACGTAGCAGAAATGCAATGGAAAAATTAATCATTATTTGCATCGTTTATTAATAAATATAATATAGTATATTGAAATGAAGTGTGTATCAGATCGCTATTGTAATTATATTAGTAGAAAAGAACAAAAAAATATATTACAAAATTAATTTCGAGATATTTTTTTTATGATCGATAGTTTCTTAGAAATTGGTAGCAGAAATGCAATGGAAAAATTAATCATTATTTGCATCGTTTATTAATAAATATAATATAGTATATTGAAATGAAATGTGTATCAAATCGCTATTGTGTAATTATATTAGTAGAAAAGAACAAAAAGTATATTACAAAATAATTTCGAGATATTTTCTTTATGATCGATAGTTTCTTAGAAATTGGTAGCAGAAATGCAATGGAAAAATTAATCATTATTTGCATCGTTTAATTATAAATATAATATAGTATATTGAAATGAAATGTGTATCAGATTGCTATTGTTTAATTATATTAGTACAAAAGAACAAAAAAATATATTACAAAATTAATTTGGAGATGTTTTTCTTAAGATCGATAGTTTCTTAGAAATTGGTAGCAGAAATGCAATGGAAAAATTAATCATTATTTGCATCGTTTATTAATAAATATAATATAGTATATTGAAATGAAATGTGTATCAGATCGCTATTGTGTAATTATATTAGTAGAAAAGAACAAAAAAGTATATTACAAAATAATTTCGAGATATTTTTTTTATGATCGATAGTTTCTTAGAAATTGGTAGCAGAAATGCAATGGAAAAATTAATCATTATTTGCATCGTTTAATTATAAATATAATATAGTATATTGAAATGAAATGTGTATCAGATTGCTATTGTAATTATATTAGTAGAAAAGAACCAAAAAAATATATTACAAAATTAATTTGGAGATGTTTTTCTTAAGATCGATAGTTTCTTAGAAATTGATGTACGATGAGATCGACGACTTTTACCTAGTACACACATTTTCCAAAATGATGTAGTACAAGACTAATTTCCGTGATATTCAAGAATTCAAGAGCATGCTTTCATATCCTTTCGCTACGATCAAACGATGAACCGATCGGTCTCTCTTCTTTGAAGGTAAACGTTTGAACAACGGCACTAAAGTTTCACGACTCTATTTTTCATCAAAATTTCTAATCATAAAGCATAGATCGATATTCTGCAAACTATGCATCGACATCGGCGTCGGCATCATTGCTACCAAGGTATTTCATTAGCCCTCCAACGTCGATCGTATATTCTTGCTCGGATATATGAAATTTTATTATGAACGTCGAGGAGAGTAATCAGTTTTAGGAAATATCTATATTTGTTATCTCTTTTGTATAATATATATTATTCGTACTGAATATATATACACACACACATATATATATGTATATATACGCGTATTTATCACGGATAAATAATTTCATTACATTCTCTCATTGTGGTTATGACTAATTGAATTATTTCTGGATGAAGATTATTTGCGGAAAATAAATCGTTCGCATTTAGATAGAAAATTAATGATAATAATCATTAATCAAATTATTATTCAATGTAAATTAATAAACAGGTATTAATTTATCTCTAACCTGATTGCTTATTAGATAAATACGAGAGAAAGAGGGAAATAAAGAAAAGGAGAAAAAAAAACAAGGAATGAATAAATCTAATTCGTTTGAAAATGAACGAATTGAACTACATCATAACATTCATCCCTCGTTTATATCTCCCGATCGAGAACGGAAAGAAAATCTTATCAAACATAACAATATATTTGAAGTTCGAAAAGAAAGATATGGCAGGATTCGTAACAAGTACTGTTCCTTTGTGGCCCCTTATACGTTCCTCCTAAGGAAGGAGAGCAGTCCAGCCTGACGTCGACATTTTTCCTTTCATACAAACCGTTCCATACTCTTAGTCTCCGTAGGAAAAAGGTGCAAGCTCGTCGTTAGATCGAGAATAGGATTACGAAGGTCGACATGCCAAGTGAAAAATCGCAAAATGTCCCTGCGAAATTGGCCGACGGTGGCTCACTGTTTCTACAAGATATCGATCTGATCTAGCGAGATTTGCGTTGGTCTTTTGTGCTCGCGACAGATTCTAAAAGGAGAAAGGACAAGAAAAAAGAAAAGGAAAGAAAAGAAAGGAAAGGAAAGGAAAAGAAAACGAGAAGAAGAAACGAGAATAAACGTGAAGGAGAAGAGAAAAGAAGGGAAGGAAAGAGAGAAGACTGGTCAAAGGAGAAGGACCCAGGTGCCACACGGCGAGCAATAATAGAAGGCAGTTTTCTCCGAGTGCGTTCGGAAACACCGGATTGAAGAGAGGAGAACACCGGCAACTCAGTGAAAGCGTTTTCCATCCCTTTTTCTCATTTCCTCCATCCCCTTTTCACGCTTTTCGAGCTTTTCACTTGTGGACTCCCTACGCCATCCTTTTCCATCTATTTTTTTTTCTTTTTCTCTTTTTTTTTTCTTTCTTTTTTTTTCTTTCCATTTTTCTTCTTTTCAAGTACAGAGAGAGAGACAGACACGCGGGTCGAGTTCGTCGTATTGGCGTTCGCCTGTGAGGGCACATTTTTTTCCAAACGAGGCGTCGTGCTGCAAAGCGTATCGCATAATTTCCCACGTGCTCGAGAATAAAGTGCTAGAAAAGTTGGCTTTAATAAAAGCGTAATAAAGATCACATGTGGAAAGGAAGGAGGAAACGTGGGAGTCTGCAAAGTGGTCGTATTCGAAAGGATCTCTCAGGATAAGTTAGGATACCTCTATCCTTCTCTGTTTCTCTCTAATACACATAAATACGTAAGTAGTATATATGTTAACGTGAAAGACCGAAATTGGATAATGTCAAGATTTGCATGGTCGCTTGGAGTATGTCTGAAATATAAACCTATAAGAATAAACCCGAATATTCGATCTTTCACCGACGTATTTGTTATACGTTAATAAACAACCATGCGAATCTTGATGTTCTCCACTATGTTGGTTTATAATACACATACAAGTATTATATATATGTACATTATTTATTGCTTCTTTGTATCTATATGTAGGATTAGGTTCGGTGTTAAAGTATCTAATGAACCTAAACCGAGGTTAATTCTACTATAAAAAATTTCATAAAACAGAAGATAGAAATAAACGTTTCAAATTGTCTCACGATCTTTAGACAACGTAAAGTGATTCGACTTAATTCGATTTCGCTTTCTGATATTACTCTTCTTACTCCTCGCAGTTTTTTTCTCCGTCCCTTTATATATCTGCCTATTAGCGACAAGTCGGTGTTAACTATTCCTCTTGTCAACGAATATACTTTCAATCAAACGTTATCCTTCACTTTATACATCTCGTAAATAAGCATATTTAAACTAAAACGATCTTCTTCATCTTACAACGTATACTTTCATACACATACTCTTTTTCCTCAACGATTGAGAGCTGTTTATCTTACGTTCCTTCTTTTTCTCATGAATCTTTATCCCGTTTTATTCATGCCGCTTTGTTCTTAAGCTACTGTATAACCACTCCTACATATATATTATATATAAATGCGATGAATTAAATGGTAACCAAGTAGCTTGTTATCGAGCATGACAAAAACACGCCTTACACGTTTCTAATTTGGACACGCAAAATGTCGAAAGTCTACGATGAAATGACTAAGCAAGAAAGGGACAGACAGACGTACGGATAGAGAAAAAGAGAGAGAGAGAGAGAGAGAGAGAGAAAGCAAAAGAGAATATATAACACTGTGGGACTCGTTTTTGAGCAGAGTGGACGAGCAAGAGCCACGTAGGATAGTCTCTTTCCTATTCGAATTTTTGTGCTGCGAGTTCGCCGAGCGGAAATAGCAGCTGCGCTTCGTGGCTTTTCCTAACTAGCATGATAGTATCTAGCATGCGACCGCCACGAGACCACTCTTTCTCTTTCTCTTCTTGTCTCTCTATTCCTCTATTTCTCTCTTTCTCTCATAGCAAAACAGAAAAGGGTCGAGCTCGCTTTACTTGAAGCTGCCACGCACGGTAGTACCACACCTGGAAACTCGGAATATGCTTCCGTCAAAAACAGCCCTAGTAAATTAGTGCCTGCTACGTATTACACATACATATATATACTATATACGGGGTGAGTCGGGAGGAACGCTCCAAACTCTAAAAGTATACTCTACGAGTAAAGATAATTTTGACTAATTAAAAACATCGCTAACAGATTTTTATATTTCATATTTGATTTTTATTTGATTTTTATACGATATATATACGTATTTATATTTTTTTAAAAGGCACGACGAATCAATTGGATGAGCAATTCAGCAATGAGAAGCTGAAATTGTTTGGAAATCTAAATGGCTCATATATTTTGGAACGTTTATTTAGAAAATTTGTTATGACGTTGTAACTCGAAAACAAATACACAATCGGATAACAAAAAATGTTTAAGTTTTATGAACAATTATTTGTACATGTAGGATATACTCTTCTAGAGTTTCAGGTGTTTCTCCCGACTCACCCTGTATATGTACAATATATAGATATATACAGACACGTAATATGTTATATACATATGCGTATGTCGTATTACATACATACATACATACATACATACATACATACGTTCATGGTCGAACTCTCGAGCACGTTTTTCTTGTGTGTGACTGTAAATATACTTTGTATAACTGTGTCACTCTCCCCCTGCTAGTATAACACTACGGTGACACGAAACCCTTCTTTTCCTTTTTTCCTCGCTAGATTTTCACGCTATTCTTATTCGTCTTCTTTTCTCTACATCATGATGATCTTCTTTTTTTCATTTTTTTCTCCTCATTCTCCTTCTCCCTCCTCCTCCTCCTACACCTCTGTCTTCTCTTCTGCGTCTTCTTCCTACTTCTTATTTTCTATTCGTTCTCTTTTCCCCTAGATTCTCTCAACGGCGTTCCTTGTGCTCCGTAACTCCGTAGAATTTTAACTCGGTGAATTTGAAATTCGAGGACAAGCTGGAGGAGCTGCCACGTCGTTGGATGGAGGAGGGGAGATTGGGTGGGTGCCTCTCGCGTGAAACCGGATGGAATTAATCGAATATAAAACACCGCATTAGAACGTTCGAGAATTTTCTCTCTCTCTCTTTATCTACGGTTGCTGTGGTATTGAGAGAAAAAAAGAGAAATGCGTATATATATTGAATGAAAAAGCATCAATCTGATTTCGCTTTTCGATAAGCATATTTTTTTTTTTATTCTATCCACACACATAAGTGATGTGATTAAGAGAATTTATTTGATGAAAATAAAATAAAAAAAAAGGTAATAATAAATAATTGAAAAATATAAAAGATGATAAAATAAAATTGAATAAATCCATCAATCCAAAATACATTTTGCATTTAATTTATATTAATCGTAAGAAGACTCATGTCGCAGATTTAGGATCAACGTTCCGTGTAAAGCGTTTATGCAAATCTCGAGATATGAATTGCGAATATCCATAGTCGGTTATAATACTTTATCTGGGAATACGACTACAACGGTGCCTATTTATTTTGTCAGAGTAATAGACACACTTTCTCTTTTCTTTTTTTCTTCTCGAGATAATGAGAGCTTTTTTTTTCTTTTTTTCTTGATAAGGGTGATATTAAAAAATAGCTGCTACGTATTTCCATACGATATTGCAAAAATATGATTAGGATTCTTTAAGATAGGAAATATTGTTTTGTTTTCTATGTTTTTTTTTTTTCATTTTATTATTAAGTCAAATTTTTCTTTAAAAATAATAACAAATTGTTCTTTACGTTAGATGATAATTACAATCAGCGAAATTATGAATCGTGTGGTCAACCAAGGAAGAGGCAAATTACCAAAGTCTCGCTGCTAATAGGAAAATACCATTAAACTCGTGGAACTCGTGAATTTTGCAAGAGCTTCCGACGCGATCACTGCAGCCGAAAAGTTTTTGAAATTATGGTGGTCCATGGGTCACCGCCATTCTTGTCACATAAGAGAGAGAGAGATAGATAGATAGAGAGAGAGAGAGAGAGAGAGAAATGCTTGAAATGTTACATGAAAGTAACGTGACACATTCATAGCACAAATTCGAAAATGATTACCAAACTTTCAAATTTTGAAGCAGCATTTCAGATTTTAATACAATAGATTTATAAACTATGAACAGTTAATCGACCGATAGTTTTGGAAAGTCATTAAATTTTCAACAATACTATTTAATTATTGATTCAAAAAATCAACCATCATAACACAAAAATAACGTTCACAATTTCAAGGCCGTAGACGGGAAATTTCGATTGATAAAGTTTTTTGATTTTCCTAAAATTTGTTTAAGATAATTACAAAATTTACGCGAATTATTTCGTTCGTTTTTTTTGTTGTTTTTGAAACGAAAGAAATTGTAGACAAGGAGAAATCTGCGTGGGATAAGAAAGGAAGAAGAAATACGTTAGTTTCGACTGTTTGTTTGTAAGATGACAGGTCATTTTCTTCGTAAATGGTTTAGCCAGAATTACCAAGAAGATTCGTAATCCGCTGCAAATATATATCTTAGCCAGTTTACGAAGACTGAAGATATATAGAATAAGATGGAAGGGAACATCCTGACTTGCTGAAAGTAGGATAGAAAAAGGAATCGTCCTAACAAACGGGAAAACAACAAAAAAAAAAAAGAGAAAAAATAAAAGAGAAAAAGTAAAAGGGAAGAAAAGGTAAAAGGTATGAAAGTACATTTTGTGTAAATATTTTTTCAGAATTTTTGAGATCCTTAGGTGCTATCCTTCTGAGTTGTACGAAGACAAATCCAAACAGAATAATCTATTTATTTGGGCTTCGAATGTATATACCAACCAATGATGTGGAAAACTGGCAAATAATAAGATTCTACTTTTCTTTTCATTTATTTTTTTTTTCTGCCACAGAATTCGATACACAAAACACACCTGTTTTATGCAATATACTTTTATTCTAAATAAATCATCATAAATAATCAATATTAAGATATAAAGATGAGTTATATTAAAACAGCTTAAAATAAACAATAAGTTACTTTAATTAAATTTCACTTTTTCATGAAGTGAAAATATTCTTAAGGAAAATGAAATGACGTAACATTGAAAATAAATGACCCGAGAGAGGTAATGCCATTTTTATGATCAACGAAATTTTTCTTGGTGAGAAAAAGAAGGAAAGGGAAAAAAGTATCAATCAAGATGATGGTATATAAAAAAAAAAAAAAAAAAAAACAAGGAAAGAAAAAAGAAAGAGAATGAGCTTGATTTAAAGCGAGTAAGAATCTAATGAAAGAAAACACTTTTCTCTTGTGGAAGATTACGTTCTCGTTTTAAAGCACACGAGACAACGTTTACTTTCATTTGAACGTGTCAATCGACAATTTTGAAGATCACAATACACTCCCCTTTTCGATACCTACTGTTCTTTAATTCGAAACTATTTTATATATACTTGTTTCTTTGATTCCTTTTTTGTTCGAGATAGTGTGAGAGAGAGAGAGAGACAGATAAAATTGTTATAGAAGAGAACGAATCGAAACGCTCGCGGTTCAATTTTCCACGGTTTTAAATACAACGCTTGTTACAACGAGCCCGTAATCGAATCAAATTATTATTCGATGGTACACACGTGTTCTATTGGAAAAGTAAAGTGATGTTGAAATGTTGAAAATCGATGAAATTTGTATAGTTAGCATCTGTCTATTCGCATTCGACTATTATTTTTTTCTTTTTTTTTTCCGTATAGACAAACATACTCGCACGTGTATAGCGTTATTAACATTATTAGTTATTTTTTTTGTTGTTGTTATTTTCTTTTATCGATGTATCGAATGTTTTTCCCCGTATCGAGGGATTAAAAATTGAAGAAAAAAGAAAAAGGTTACAATGGCGGTTGAAACCAAAAAAAAGAAAAAACCAAGCGTTATGATTTTAACGAACGAATATAATAATTGCTATCAGTTGAGCTCGGTTAACGACGTAAAAAATTATTCGCGTTATCGTGCAACTCACTATTATTTGATTTTCATATTGATTTTACTTTATAGTTAATGGTTACACGTTCCTCCTGGAATTGATTTTATTTTTTGATCGATATTGAATAAAATATTCCAACCATTTTTCATTATGTTTGTTTATATAACAGAGATGTATGATCTGTTGGAAAAAGAATATATTCATAGAAATGTATCATTTAACGTCTTGACTCGAACTTTTACTTCGCGAAGGAAAGAAAAGAAAAGAAAAGAAAAGAAAGGAAAAGAAAAGAAAGGAAAAGAAACAAAAAGAAAAGAAACTATTCTTTCAAGACGAACAAAAGAGAAGACGATATTTCACGGAATAACCGAGCGTGTTACCACCGAGCGTGCCAACATTCGCCATCTGTTAAGCTCATAGACGGATTTAGAGCGGACGCGAGCGACGTTGTTGGAGACAAGATGTTACACGATGTCCAACGGTTTCTCGAATCACTACCGATGGTGTTTGTATATCATCAATGAACGCTCCAATGAAATAACGAGGTCTACGCGAATCATCTCTTCTCAAATTACTGAATTTTGTTAAAGTTTAATTAAAATATCAAACAGTGATAATATGAGAAATATTTTCAGTGGCTATAACTTATCTGTACATTCAATAGACTCTTCATTCTTAATTAGTAGACATAGTTTAAACATACTTCCATGATTCTATCATATGAATATATATATATTTGAAGTTCTTTGCTGTAGTTGGAACACGAATATCCCGAGAGAAGGAAAGAGAGAAAGAGAAAGATAGAAAGAGAGGAAGAGAAGATATAAGGTCTGTAGGAAATACGAGTAGGGGTTGGGATTAACATCTACCAGCAGAGGTGGAGATTTCGAAACTCCGTTGGGCGGCACCGGTTGACATTTCATTACGACATAAACGTCTGCGTCCATATCTGAGAAAGTCCCGTAACACGTTTCACCACCCCTCGCTTTCTATCTCTGTCGTCTTCGTGGACACGATGAAGAAGGAAGAGGATAACGGTGTACTCTCTCACCCTCGCGGTAGGAAACAATTATTTCGAGACGAAAGATAACGCGTAGACCGCCATGGAAATTTGCCAAGTGTCGCAAAGGAGAAAGGATAGGAACGGGGGCAAGGGAACGAAAAGGGAGAGCTTGGACACACTCGATGTTATCCTCTCGCTAGTCGATCCGAATGCCCTACAAGATCCAACTTCGTGTAACTTCATTCCTAAGATCTACGACCTACTGCGATAAAATTCTCTTACGTTAATGAAACCATCTACAATTTTCCGGAATAAGAAATACATTTGAATTGATAAATTAATTTCAGTTTTCTTAATTATTTAGAAATTATATATATATTATTATATAATGAGGATAGAAAATATCATAAGTGTATGTAAAGTATAGAAGAATAATCAAAGATGATCAAAAGTTTGATCATTTTGCTGTCCATTTTCCAATCTCATCTGACCAAATTTAAAGATTGCTATAAATCGTTCTATCGAGGACACACTGTATTCCATAGTGATTTTCCCAAAGTTCCTAGTATCATTCGGCTATATTGCAAACCCAGCTACAGAGATAAAGAAAAGTAAGAGAGAGAGAGAGAGAGTCGATCGAAATTCTGGTAAGTTTGAATGTTTGGGACGTAACGAGGAAGATCTCGATGCGTGTTCGGTTTTTGGACTTTCGGTATACAGTAGAATACGAGTTCGTTTGTCGTTCGAATCCCAAAAGCCGAGCCTCGAGGAGAGTTAGACCACGAATGTTCGAGTCTGGAATTGTTCGACTGCTTCCAATCTTCCTCCAGAGAAATACCAATTCATAGGTAAAATTTAACTTCGAGTATGATTATAATTTGGAAGAAAATTGTTGTAACTTTGGTACGTAGAAAATTGAGAATATTATATTTTGAGAAAATGTTCTCTTTAAACGGAAGCTTCTTACTACCGATAAGAAAGAATAATACATACTTATCTACCGATTACGAGATTACACGAGTATGCTTCGCTTAAGCGTTTAATCGGATAGTCACGATTCCAAGACATATCGAGTTTGCAAAGTTCTCAGTAACAGGAAACGTGTTTACGCTGTTGTGTTTATAAGCGTTAGTTACTAGCGAATTAGAAGCAAGCGAAAATAGGAGAAAGAACGCGAGCTTATGCATTACATTGCTATAGTATATATACTACTGTTTCACACTTGTGAGTTTCGTAATGTATACTTACACTTGTTCCTAAGAATATATGACTTTGTGTATAAGATCTTGTACAAATATGGTTAAAGGAATAGGATGAGGGTATAAGTATAGTATGCTCGACGAACGATATGAAAGAAAAGAAAGGAAAGAGATCAAAAATAAGGGAATAAACTTATAGAGGGTGAAGGATAAAGAAAAGCATCGAGTAAGAAAGAAAAGAAGGAAGTAAAACTAGCCGTAAAATTTATACGAAAGATAATATATAGATATATATCGAGAAGGAGGAGGAGAAGGAGGAGTAAGGGCAAAGAAGGGGGGTGGGGGATATATTTTGTGGTGGCGAAACTCACCGACGTAGACAGAAGTGGCTTATTTTTGGTGTCGGAACCGGTGGGAGAGCTAAAGAATCTCTCGTCTTTGATTTATGTCCGGCACTGTAACTTGCGAATGCACAAACATCGTCTGGCATACGCCGGATTGTTCCTGCACCTTCCGGTGAGCTCCTCCTTTTCGAAACCCTCTCCTCTCGAGTCCTATTCACGAGTACAACTACAAGCCACTACCAACCAAACAACACTACCATCTACCACGCGTTTTATTTCCATACAAAGAATATTTTCAATGCTTTGCTCCAACACGTAAACTCTGCCCATCGAGAACGTTACATTACACGATTTATGTGAGAATATTCTTTGTCCTTCTTTCCATTTGTCCACAATGTTTGAATTTTTCTCACTTTTTTTTCATGAAACAATGAATAACCACGGATACATACGTTTTATGATAAATTCATCAAAAAATATTGATCGATCGATCAAACGTTTTGCCACGATAAAAAGGTATTATAAAAATCTTGCATATAATAGGAAGAAAAGTGTGTTACTAACAATACGTCATAATAAATTTGTTTTCTTTAAAACGATAAAATATATATATATAATATTATTTTCCTTTCCACATCCACCAAATGAGATTTTTCAAAATCATTTTTCGAAAGCAATACCCTATTTATGAATCGCGTTGTGGGATGAATTATTGCGACGAATCGATGCCGTCCAACGCGACTCGCGTACCTTTTCGCGTTTTTTTTTCTCTCTTTCTCTCTCTCACACACACACATACACCTAAGTTGTTTCAAACGAAGAGAGATGGAGGAGATGGCAGAAGAGGTGAGTAGGTGTGGGTCGCGTGAACGTTACGAGAGAAACTCAATAGCCTTCCGCCAGCAAAATGTCGTTCCGTCGTTTCACAAAAGAAATCTGACGCCCTTCACGCTAGGAAAATGTTATTTTCTGACAATCCAACCTAGATCAATTCTCTCTCTCTCTCTTTTTCCCAGTCTTTTTTCCTTTCATCTACCTTTAACTCTCTTTCCCTTCCTCTTCAACCCCATACTTTCCCTCTTTTCCTTTCAAACGGGCCACTCTCATTTCTTCCACCTCGACGAATGCATCGAACGTTTTTTTCTGATCCACCCAACACATTATCGAACTTTCAAGAACGAAATCAGAAAGATTATTGGAACGTGGATTGTTGGAAATGATGTGTGCGTTCTCCTGTACAAAGAAAAAACAACAATGAAATAGACGTGCTCATTCGTTGTTGATAATGATTGACTTTTTCATCTTGAATTTGAACGCTTTATTTAAACAACGTTTTTATATATTAGCTCAAAAGTTTATATTCTAATTGAACGAATTAATTAATCGATCAGAGATCTATCGAATTAATCGACGATTTTATCTTTCGAATTTTCTTTCGAATCATCTTTTCGAGAATCTCATTAAAATTTTATCTTAAAATTCGTATAATCAGCAGACTTACAGGAATCCTCGAAGAAAACTTTCGGAAGTAGAAAATTTTTATTTTCTTTTTTCTTTTTTTTTTCTTTATCTTTCCTCCATAACATTTTCTTCAAACTGGTAGATACTTTAGAATGTCATTAAAATTTTACGCCAAAATTCAAAAACTCTGGCGCGAGTTTAAAGAAAATTCGGTTCGAAAGCAAATTTCAGTCTGAAACTTGAAAACTTTGTGATTGTTAAAACAGTAAGTTTTAAGAGATTATAAAGACATACTTGGCGATATGTTAGAGCAGACTTTAGAGCTAAAACCAGAGCTGATGCATTTTCATTAGGAATAAATAATCGCAGGTTTCTGACACGCGTGCCACGCTCGACTACGTGCATTTAACGAACGATCGATGTTCACGCATTGTATATGCATGTTTATGGCATGGAGATTGTACACCTTGATGATGTGATTAAAGATAGAAGACCGTTCCTTATTCATAAGGTTCCAATAAACTGAACATATTCCTTTCGGTTTATTACGAACGTAATAAAGAGAAAATAAAAGAGAGAAAAAACGGCAAGAAAAAATAACTTTACCCGCAATGAACATACATATCCGCGTACATATGTACTATGATAATTAAAGTCAAAGAGCTGTCATGCGAAACAAGAGACTAGAAAATTAAAAGAAACGTAAAACAAAAACTAGATATAAAAAAACATGGAGAGACACACACAGAAAAAGAGAGAGAGAGAGAGAGAGAGAGAAAGATTCCGGCTCGCTCCGTTAGAGTGGCCATCGCAATTACCTTCGCGTAATTAATCGGTCAAACGGGGACACTTTTTTGCAGGCTGCACGTTGTATACTCGAGCTCGCTCCAGGGATTTAATTAGACACATTAAAAGATTCATTGGCCAACGAATTCGGGCTAGCTTTCGAAAAAAGCTCTGGACGTTTCCAAATGGATTTCGGTCGTGCATCACGACGATCAGTCGCATGTATTTTACGCAAAAGCCTCTCTCATTCTCTCTCTCTCTCTATATATATATATCTCTCTCTTTTTCCCTTTCATGTAGCCGCCCAAGAACGATACGAATCGATTTATCATTTGCGTAGCTCGCTGCTCACGCTGAATATTTATTAATTCGCTTTGCGACATTATCGCTTCCATGATTTTCCACGTACAGTCCAACGGTAATCTGATATTTTATACAAATTAGTCGACAACATGATAATGTAATTCCTTTTGTATCTCATTCGATATTACCATCACGCTCAAAGATATTGTTTAGATAGAAAATATATGTATGTATATGTGTGTGTGTGTGTGTATACATAACGTTTCTATACGCTCACATATATTAATTGTACGATGATTACTAGTTCGATAATTTTCATTAGTGGTGAATTTTCGAGTCCTTTTTACTCTTTACGTGATTATAAACTAGTTTGTGGGATCGTTAATATAGAATATATTTGACTATTAATAAACACGAAAGAGTGATTTTTAAATAAATGCTATTATATCACTCAATATCCGTGCTTCCGTATTGTGATATAACGTTTAAATAATTTTTGATAGGAGTACTCGATTACGAGATGATAAGACGTTAATATTAATCAGTCACAAAGGACAAAGTCGAATGAAGGAGCACCGGATATTACTCCAAGGTCGTCCAGCGGTGACAAAGAGACGTCACAGGGAGCAAATGAGGCCTTTTTTTGGATCGATGACGGTCTTCTGCAGGGATTACGACGAAATCCAGAGAGACAAAGATAAAAAGAGACAGAGAAAGAAAATGAGAAAGAAAAAGAGAAAGAGAGAGAGGGAGAGTGAGAGAAGCAAAGCATCGTTCGTTCGTTCGTTCGTTCGTTCGTACGTTCGTACGACTCGTTCTTACTACGAGGAATTTTCAGGCGTCAGGCTTTCCTGAAAATTTATGGCGAGGTCACAGCTTGGATCGCCATGAACAGTGCTCAACCTCCTTTATCTGGCCTTGTTATCGTTCTGAACCTTTCGGACCTTCGCGAACGATGTATAGTAGCTCGCACACACCCAATCGATGCCTTACCTGACATCTCGTAAAGGCGAATTTCAACGCGTTAAATTGATCCTTTGAAATTTTTCACGTCACAACTCCACTTGTCTCTTTCTAACTAACCTTTTTTTTACGCTTATCCTTTCATCTACCTTTTCGTTTTTTGTGTATAACGTTAGTATAAAGGATCTCCATGTTTTTTTTTGTTTTTTTTTTAAATAAACGACTATTCGACGTGCTCATATCGATACATCTCGAAAGCAACTCGATTATGCAACTTTGTAACGTCAAAGACATACGTGCCTTCCCTTATCTTAGCATAGTTCCAATCTAGGAGATCTATTATCTTCAAGATGATTTGATCCCTCTCTCTTTCTCTCTCTCTCTCTCTCTCTCTCTTGATCCTCGTGATTCCCGTTAACTATGGAACCTGATTAATTCCATAAATTAAAATCAACTGTTAAATGATCATTTTTATTGATCATTTAACAGTAAAAATAATAAGACAAAAAATATTATATTTATATACTTTCTTACTCGTAAAAATACAAATTTGAGTAACGATTTTTCTCTAAGAATTTGCTAACACTTTTTTTTATCATATCATCTAACTTTCCTGCTACTGAAAATTCTTCAAACGAAATAACACAAGCATGAACCATACGTTATAATTCTGTACTTCGCATTGATACGCATGTCCTATTCTCGAGAAAACGGTATAGTAAAATATATCCGATGCAGCAATAGAATATCTTGTAAACACGCATGCACGTAGATAGAGAAAAAAAGAATATATATATACATAAATGTATACATGAGTCGTAATACGACTCTCGAATTGAATCGATATATAGATACATGTATGTTCCTATGTATGCACACATGTAAATATAGGGAAAAGAGGAAAGCGTACGTGTCTTTCGCAAGACGATACTCGTCTCTTCTACGCGGAACGAAACATTTTTCGTACGTTCGTCGAAGAGTAAAAAAGAAAAATAGATGAAAAAGAGAAAAGTACGAATCTACGAACGAGCGAATGAGTAACCGAGTGAGTGAGTGAGTGAGTGAGAGAGAGAGAGAGGAAAAGACTTTTCGAGAAGAACGGTAAATCGAGTTTTAACGCTCTACGCGATCCGAAAAAAGGTTGGCGGAGATGAAAGTGGGCGTCAGCAGGTGAGGAAAGTTAGAGAAGATTCAATAGAAAACGCGACAGAGATCTTTATATATAGAAAAGGAGAGAAAACTAGGGGGAAATAGAAGGGGGGTGGAGGTTGGGCTCGGGTGGGATATAATAGGGTAGGGAAAAAGAGAAAGAGAAAGGAGAGGGGATGAAGTTACAGATTTATTGGACCATAAATTATCCTCAACAGACGTCGATAGCCAATGGAACTCGACAAGATTCGTTTTTAGAAAGGCCTTCCTACTGACTCCTTCCATCTCTTTCTCTCTTCATTTTCCTCATCGCCTTTTCCTTCTTACCAAGTAGTAGTCACGAGATCATCCAATTTCACGGTGGATATAATTTCTTGCATATTCTTATCGAACCGAGGTACGAAGAGGAACCGAGACAGGGAAGAGCTCGACGTTATAACGTGTTTACTAAATTTTCTTAATTCGTCGAACGATGCCTACCATCGTCGTGTTTCATCTCTTTCCTTTTTCATAGAAAATTAATTGAATAATTAATTAAGCCACTTTAGATCTCTTCCGTATCTGGTAAGGTAGTTTAGAGAATCATTCGGATGAAGAAGTCAAGGCGTGTATAAGAAAGCATCGAAGAAGGAAATTTTCGTTCAGCGAGTGGTTAACGTTAACAACGTCTCAAAGAACTTATCAGCTATCCAACCCATAAAGAGGAACATTATGCGGTAACGCGTTTTCCTTCTTCGTGCCTCCAAGGAAGGGACTCAAATGGCCAGAGGTAAAAGTACGAATAACGAAGAGTGAGAGAGAGAGAGGGGGAGAGAGATGAAGATAATGGAATAACATATAATTCTCTAGTATATCATCGGCCAAGCCGTTTAACGTTCTTTGTAGATGGCACGCGGCACGAAAGAAGAAAACAGCCTTTTATTCTTCGAGAAGCACGTTGATCTTTAACGCGTTACGTGCTCGTTATATTGCCTCCAGGCTTCTACATTATTATTATCTTGCTCTCTCGTTTTAATCAGATACCGCCAAGAGCATCCATGCTAACACCGAGAAGCTTTTTTAATTGTCCCTTATAATTCATGCGAATTTTTCTTCTTCTCTAAGTAGATATAACGTGAAATAGGGCTCGATATGGTTGTCAGAAGAAGTCAAAGAAAAGCATGACGAAGGCCAGGTCGTTTTAACTTTTACCGAGACGGGTGGTACTGAAAAAGCAACATTAAAGCGTCAGCCCACGTCTTGTATGCATCCCAAGGGCCATGGATGAGGTATTGTCAAAAAAGAAGGAGGGCGCCGCTTCTAAATCAGTGTAATCGGTGACCTGCCTTGGGAGTACATTAGAATAATTTATGAGACTACGCTTGGCTCCCCAACGACGAAAGAGACACGTTGTTTTCCCGTTCCTTTCTTCTTTTCTCTTTCTTCATCTTTTTCTTCTTATCCTTATTCTTATTTTCTTCCTACTTTTTTTTTACTTTTTTCCTCATTTTCTTACATTTTGTCAAAAAAAGAAAAAAGAAAGACTTTGAGAGAATGTCCGTGACGTTAGAGGAATGATTACTGTAACTTCGGAATGAAAATAAATGTATTTATCACGTGCCCTGTGTGTTTGTTCAATTCTGAAAGATCGTTGTAATTATCTGGATTAAAATATAAGAAATAAAAAAGATAAAAACGAACTAAAAAGTAGAATTATGAAGTAGCACATCTTTCGGAATTTCTGTACATGGAAAACAATTCGTAAAAGAGATCTGTCCCAGATCTTTACATTTTATTCGATTCTGCGTTATTTCTTTTCATTCTTATTTCAATTTTATATAACAAATATAGCATTTTCTTAGCGTCTCGTTCCGTAAAACATTTTCGCGGAAATTCAATCATGTCGTTCGTGTACTTTCCTTTTCAAATTTTATGCGTGCATATGTGTCCACTGAGAGTCATAGCTCTTTGTGATTCCAACGAGAGAGAGGAAAGAGTGATAAAGACAAAAAGAATAAGAAGAAGAAGAAATAAAAATATCGTACAGACATTACTACTACAAAAGATCGCGAGTGCACTCATTTACGTCCATTTACCAAAGAACAAACATAAATCTAGTAAAGTCAAAGAGAAGAAAGAGACTAGGAAAATATGTGACATCTGAACAAAAAAAAATATATTAGTTGTATACAGCTGATTTACAGTTCGTATAGCTAGCTAGCTCTCTTTTATGTAATACTTGACACAAAGCTTAGATAAAATTCTTTGCTATTTGAATATTTTAACTTACGTAATACACATATAAAAACGTACACACATATATAAACAAAAAGATTACCTCGTATAAGCGACTTAAATTCACATGTACTCGCTCTTATTTTTCTTCTTTTCATATCACAAAACTCGAAATGTCCAGCCGGTTGCCAGCTGACAAACTCGTTGGAGAGCTGGGCAAGATGCTGGGTTAGGCGTTCGAGTATCTCATCTTCTGTTCTTTCTTCTTCTTCTTCTTCTTATTTTTCTTTTTCTTCTTCCTTCTCTTCTTGGATACGATGAACGGAAGAAAAGGAAGAAAGAAAAATAAAAGAAAACGGAGATACGACAGAATCGACGAGTTTCGTTTCGAAAGTGGCTTGAGCTTCTCAATGTGTACGTGTAGGTACGACACAACTGGTAACGTTGCGATCTAGGACGGCGATCGTTTTACTTTAAATCGTTCGGAATGGGACACGAGACGGAATATTTCCGATAAAGTCCGGATATTACTCGACATGTTTTTCCCTTACATTTTTCTTTCTCTCTCTCTCTTTCTACTTTCTTCCATCTTTTCTATATTTCCCTGATTTGCTCTCTCCCTCTCTCTTTCTATTTCTTCTTTTTTTTTTCACAAGCATAATCTTAAAAATAATCGCAACTAATCCAACGTAATGATATCGTCGATAGCCTACCTAACAAATGAAATAAATCAATCAGACGCAAATCTTTTTTTAATATTTTTCTATATATATACACACAGATACGTATGTACATATGTGTAGGTATATAAAAGGGAGATTGCATTTCGATCGATGTATTTTACTAGCAATAAGGCTTTTCTACGAGCGTTTACTTCCACGAAATGCGTTCGGTAAATTCAGAGCACAAAAGTCATCCTCATCGAGTGCGACTAAATCGCAAGCGTCACGAAACGCTGAAACGATCCGTCCTTGTGATTTGTGAGTATCTAGTTTCTAGTATCAGCAACTTACGATCACGACGTATTACGTCATGATAGAAACGAATTCACGTTTTTGCCTAGAAAATTCTTCTCTTGGAGATTAAAAAAGAGAGAGAGCAATGGTATAATATATTTCTATGGATTAATTTTTATGAAATATATATGTTACCTTGAAAGATCGAAATTGGACAATGTTAAGATTCACACGATCGCTTGGTGTATGTTCGAAATATAAAAACGTATAAGAATAAATTCAAATATTCGATCTTTTCACCGACGTATTCGATATGTTTTGACGTTTCATGTGAATCTTGACATTCTCCAATTTCGGTCTTTCACGGTAACATATGTATCTATATATATATTTCGAAATAATTTAAAAATCTAAAAGAAAAAAGAAAAATTTACTAAGCTTCGCGAAAGAAGCGTATTTATAGTTAAATGTTATTAAAGTTAGTAAATAGTAAATTTTCGAGAGATTCAATGCCCGATGGAAATAAATGATTTTCGTGTGTTGCATCGGTAGGAGATACGTGTCGATGAACGGAAAATGGGCTTCGATCGTGAAGCGGCGTTGCCAGTGGATGAACGATAATTGATCACCTATAAATCGCGAGGTATCGCAATTTTCCATTTTAACAAGATGTTACGTGTAACAAAGACTAAATCGTATTAATAATTAAAAATAACTTGTTCAATTGTACATTACTAAAGAATTATTACTCGTATGCAGGTAGAACATTTATCTGCTTTTTTTTATTTTTTTTTGGTATTATTTGTATTTTCAAATTCCTCCTCTCTTTCCCTTTAATTATCCTCTCTCTCCCTCTCTCTCTACATTTGTTTGTCTCTCTTGCAGGTAAAGCCGATTAATTCATCCTTTTCGCAAATTACTCGACGTATTATCGAACGATAACGCGATCGTCGGTGTTATATCCTAACGCACACTAGGATACAAAGCGTATATCGATCAGGGGTAACAACGAACCGCTGATGTTGATGCTGATGCTAGTATTGCTGTTGTATTAGTGATCGTATTTGTATGTCGTAGTCGTCGTAGTCGTCGTCGTCGTCGTCGTAGTCGTAGTCGTAGTTGTCGTCGTCGATGATGCCTGCCCGTTTGGATTTACCTTTCCCAACGATTCTGTAAGCGTTTCATGCCGGAACGATGATCGTCGCTTTACCTGATGCGCTCATCCATCCGTCGAGAGTGCGTTCTCCGTGTTCTCTTCCGTTTTACTCCCTTATCTGACGATCAGTAAATATGCACGCCAGTGAAACATGAGAAACAGAGATAGATGAATAGATGAAGAGTTGGAGAGAACGAGAGAGACGGATGGATGGAAAGAGAGAAAGAGACGGTAATACAGGCACACGTGCGTTTCAAACCGGCCTATGTCGACATAATAATTAATGCGTATTGACATGTCGTAACTGCTTGTTTCCTCGAGAGTGAGCTCGCACGTAGAACACTCTACCTCCTTCCTCTCCCTCCCTCCCTCCTCGTTTACTGTTTGCTCGTCCATGTTTTCCGTGCACGACAAGAGTCAGCGATTTAGCGATTCCGCGAGGCTTTGAATAATGCAGTGATTAAATTCAATGGAGGAAAGAACACACTTAAGTATCTTTTTATCCGTTTTTTTTTATTTTTTTTTTGTGTTTCCGAATAATATTCACACGATATCAAAATATTTCTTTACCTTAACAAGTATCTCTCTGTATAATATATTAAAATGATTATGCGACGAAAAGAAGAAATAACTTATGTTATTAATTCGATCGCGTTTCTTGCTGAAAAAAATTGTTTTTCTCTCTTGTGAGAGAAACATCTAGAAATGAGGGAGGAGGGAAATTGTAAAAAGAAAAAGAAAATAGAAAAAAACGAGTTGACGCGAGTAGATTACAGTTAGGAGAGAGAGTAGGGGGGAAGGAAGGGTAGGATGGAGTTAGAGTTCGTTAGTAGTGAAAACGGCATAGCATTCACTCGAACATTTCTGGTGTTCGTTCGACGACTAATGAGAGTAATGAGGATCCCCCGAGCGGTCACTCATTCGAATTGCAAAGGTGCTTGGTGGCGAGCCGTGGATAGATAGGATAGTACGAAGAGGATGAGGATTCCAGGAACTCGATCCTAGGGGAGAACGCATGACAAACAGAGAGAGAGAGAGAGTATGCGAATAAAAGAGTGTATGTGTATATGTGTGTGTGTGTGTGTGTGTGTGTGTGCGAGAAAAAGAGAAAAAGAGAAAGAGGATTTTTGTTTAATGCCTCCTGCCTTAATCATTCTGTTAGCTTTATTCGTTTCTCTTTCGTATCTCGTCGTTGATCACTCGATCAGACACGTTCTCTTAACCGACAAGTAAATTTGATCGATCAATTGTGCTTGATGTTAGATTCAATCAACACTATCGATTCTTTGGTTTTAAGGATTCTCTCGCTTCTTATGAGCTTGTAAAGGTTTATCCCGTGAACTCTCTTGTTGTATTTTTTATCCGATTTTAAGTGATCAATGATTCATTAGAATGGTAAAGGTAACATGTGATCTCAACAGATTTTCAATAAGAGGAATTTACTTGCATAAGGATTATTTAATTTTCTAATTTAATTATTTCAAACAATATAATATTTTGTCAGAAATAATTAACTAATGATGTTGTTGTAAAATATTATCTTTAGTTTTCGAAGGAGTACTTTGATCACCAATATTGGACAAATATTACGTTAATGAAAATTTCTAATGCAAAACAAATTGACATTTCAAATCGAAAATAATTCGTAGTTTTTAGAAGCAACGAATCTATTACTATTTTTCGTATTTAAAGAGTTCAATACAACGGTGTGTGTAAGATAAAAATGATTTGTTAGTAATCTTCCTTTTTCTATCTTTAATTTTTCTTTTAATCTTATATGTTGAACGGAAATGATTAATTACACGTAGACACATTTTCATCAGGGGAATCTTTTCGAAGTAATCCGTGTTGAAGGTAATCAAATGATTTCGAATATTAGCGCTGCTGCTTTTGGGATCACGGAACGAATGGCCGGTCTCGTTTGAATTGCAAATACGATCATCAAACCTAGACTAGCGTACGGGAAAATCGAATAATCTTCAGATGTACCTAATAATAGAACTACGTATTCAACAGAAGTATCAGCGTTAAAATATTTTCAAATATCGACATATCGCCGACCATGCCAAAAATCAAAATGCCCTTTCTACGGATCATTATTACCTAATGGCTTTATAAATTCTAACAATACACTTTAATAACTGAATATTGGATACTGATTACAGATGAATAAATTAAAATGCTTCGCGGTCTTTGTTAACCATGGCTACCCACCGAAAATCGAAAATAATAAAGCCGAAAAAAGGATTATTTATTCTTTTAATTCATTTCTATTAAATAATAATGACCAATAACGAGTTGTAATTTTACATTATATGTATTCTTGATTAAACCGGATTAATCAAAAGCCGCGTGTATTCTCAAACGTAAATATTTTATGTTTGAGAAAGAAAAAGAGCAAAAAAAAAATAAATAAAAACGAAAAGACAGAAGTGATAAAAAAAAGAAGAAAAGAACCAACAAAAAAAATAAAATGTACAAATAGGTAAATTATATAATACGAATCGAGATACATGATCGATGTACGATACTTCAGTGATATATTTGTCCAAAGAACGATATCGTCCTTATAAGGAAGGAACCACCCTTGCATAGTACACGATAGTATAGCACAAATACTGTATCAACATGGCGACACTTTAGAAGGCAGCCGGAAAGAGTAAAAGCGTCTGAAGCCATTTGCAGAGTTCGGATCTTGATTGATGTGTCTACGGCCGACCCTATGGCGAACACACAAAGTGTTTTCGAGCGTAGAGGCGCCAACCTAACTTCTATCTATTGCTTATGTTACATTCTATTTGAAAATTGAAAGATCGATCTGAGTCATTATTATTATTATTATTATTATTATTATTATTATTATTATTATTATTATTATTATTACTATTAATATTACTATAAGAAATATGGTAAGATAATTCGTAGTTTTCAAAGACAAAAATATCAAATTTCGAACAGATATAACGAGTTACGTTGGTACTTTAAACGCATATCGAAGCGTGAAATCGGTATTTATTTCTCTCGTGGGTATTGGAAGTTGGAAAGAAGGAAGAAGGTAGAAGCACCGAAGTGACATAACCATTTGGCCACCTCGAATCCATTACCCATCCGAAATTATGAAGTTATCGGTTAGAGACTTTGCCAAGAAACGAACCGGTTTACTGTTGCGAATGCAAACGAATATCTCGTTCTATTTTCGAATTCAACGAATACGCGTATACATATAGGAATAGCAAATTTATTTATACAACGATAATATTGAAAGTGATTTCTATGTTATAGATTATTATTATTATTAAATAGAAGAAGAGGGGGCGGGGAGGGGGGGAAGAAAAGTCATCGGAGAGGAAAGAAGAAAAGAGGTACAAAAAGAAAAAGAAAAATAAAAAAAGAAAAACTCACATGGCACGTAGGAATCGTCCATTCTTTCTTTTGAAAACGTTTCCGTTCTGGTCCTTCGACTTTATTCGTTCACCTTGCTTGGATACAGAACGGTTTTCCACAAGAATCGTGCTGGGTGGGTAGAAGGAAATAGTAGAGGAATAGAGCAAAGCGATATTCTTGCGGTGGTGAATTTAAATCCTTCTCTGTAAGGAGTGTGGAGTTAGGAGGGCGTGCCGAGTAGCACTTGTGTCTGGTCTAGGAAGAGAAAGAAAAGTCTAGTAAGTGTGTATGTACGTACGTATATATGTATGAGAGAAAACCGCCCAACGGTAGTCGGAGGTAACAAAACGCTAAAAGCATCTCACGTAGATCGAGAGTACAGTGATATACCGCGGGTTGACGTGAGCCTCTTAGTCCTTTATTTGATATTTATTCGGAAGCACCTTTTCGAAGTATTCTACGAGAGAGAAAGAGAGAGAGAGAGAAAGAGTAAGAGGAAAAGATAAAGAATGACAGAGAGGGGAATGAAAGAAGAGAAAGCGGATTCACCGAGGACTGGATTTTTTACGAAGTTGTTATCTCTTTCTTGAAAATATCTCAGAGGACGACTTCCTGCAATGTCGTCAAATATACTCGATGAAAGAACACGAATTTTCCTGTTACAATAGCCAACCAACTTTAGTAGTTATGTGTGTAAATTGTCTCATCGTTTCGCAATGTTACGAATCTAATCTTATAAAGGGATTTAGACAATAGAAGAAGAGAAGTAAATACCATGGGAGGATAACTTTAAATACTCTCCCTTTCTCTTCACTTTATCTCGATCTCTCTTCTTCCCTTTCTTTAGTAAAGTAAGCTCTGTGATGCATGTATAATGCAAGATTATACTATTCTGAAGGTATTTTATTTTTTTTTTTTCTTTTTCTTTTTCTTTTATTTTTCTTTCTTTTTTTTCTTTTTTTATACAGAATACAAGATTACTATGAGACGCGAGCGTAAGCTGTGAATCCCTTTTGAGCTTTCATATAACGATAAGAGAAAACGATAGCACGAATTATGCTTGAAAGTTCACCTTCGTATAATCTTATATTATCTAATGAAAAGAAAATTATTCCAATGATAATATATATATATATCAGAAATTTGTTTATTAATTATCATAAATTTCTCATTAACAGTATTTAAGATAAATTTATTGTTAAAGAATATTAATTCCCTTAGCAGAGATTGATATTAACAATAGTTTCGTGCAAATGAAATATTACTTTATCGATTTACTTATAATGAAAAATTTAATTTACAAAATAAAATAGACCAAATGTTGACGATGAATTATTTTATATTATTTTAGATACCGAATCGGGTATCTGCATGTACAAAAAGTTTTACTAACAAAAAACCAGATGTTTGATACTTTGATTTTGTAAATAAAAATGTAAAATATTTGTCTTTCTGTATAAATTTACTAAGTCGATATTCATTAGCGATAACTATTCTATTTAATAAAAAAAATTAAAGATAGATCGAAAGTTTCCGATCCGTTAAAATCCGCTTAGGACGCGAACGAATTAAATAGTGCTTTCCGAGATTGAATTTCGCGAAGAGTCGAAGTCAACTTTCCAAATTTGGCTCATCAAAAGCTCCCCTTCTCGAAGTACCTTAGTCATATTCGTTCGGAGTTCGTCGAATCATTTGACTTTCGAAAGGGTTATTACCTGCTCGACTCGTAACATACGATGACCGATTTAATCCCTCGATATATAATTAAATCTATCGAATTTAATCATAATTTTAGGGGCGATCGAATTATAGTCGAACCTCGTTAAATCTATGAATTATTTCGATGTAATCTGCAAAATGGCTTTTCATATAGGTTGCTAGGTAATCATTGAGATTATGAAAGCAGATTGGAAACTATTTACGATAGATTAAATCATCTTTCAAGATGTAGTGTACTTCTGCATTTAATATGTTAAAATATGTTTGTGTAAATTTAAAATAAGCCGAGATAGATCTGGAAAAACGAATACACACTCACACACACACGCGTGCGCATGCACGCGAGCACACGCGCGTGCAGATATTTTACTCGTGTACACGTAGAAGGGTGTATTATTTTATTTAAATCGTTACGGCTATATAATTCTAGGCCGAGTTTATCTCGCTTTTATTAATTAAGCAAAATTCGTGATTCAAACGTTCGGCAACTATCGTTGGCTCGATATCGAGCATCGACCGAGAATTAATTAATGGCATAAATCAAATCAACCATAGTATAGAAATTTATGCGCTTGTGGTGATCATATTTCGAAAAATATATTTTAAACCCCGCCGTGGAAGCTGTTCGGACGAGTAAAAGCGAGCGAGCCAATGACAATGACGATGCGTTATTCGGCACCAGAGAATTCCAACGGCAAATTCGAGTTTAGCCAGATGTGACTGGGAACGAGTGAACGAACAAACAAACAAACTAGAGAAACAGAGAGAAAGAGAGAGAGAGAGAGATTGATATAGAAAAGGCGTACGGCTAGTATCGATTTTTAGGAAGCCTTCTCCGTTAAGTGCCTTTGTATCGTAGCTTTTTGCGAACAAGCCTCCAACTCTCTCTCTCTCTCTCTCTCTCTCTTTTTTTATTCCTCTAGTTTCTTTCCCTTAATCGATTTTCCTCTCTCGTAATCGCTCGCAATTAGCGTCCTCAACAGAGAGCCATACATTTCTATGCTCTTGGAAAAGTCAACGAAAAACGTTTTTTGGATACACTTTTAAATAAAATAATTACAACAATTAAATAAAAGAAAACAAATTCTACAGAAAATATTAATTTAAAATTATACAAACTATTAAATAATTTTTAAGAAATAATCTATAAAATATATTTGTTAGCTTACCTTGTATAACTGAAGAAAATAATACAATATCCGTGATTAAGTTCGATTTAGAAAAAGCAAACGAGAGATCCGTCGAACGATTCGTGAGCACCTCACCGCTACGAAGTACGTTTCCGACTGAAATAGTCGAAATTATCAATGTTATCTTGGAGTTCAACTGTTGTTTCGACCTTTCTATGTCCTATCTTTCTCTATATGACAAGAAAATCGGTTTAAACATAATTTAACAGGGATATATCAACTCTCTCTCTTTTTCTCTCTTTATCTTTCAGTCTCATGGTGGAACTGGTTGCTATAAATTGCTAGAACCGCTCTTCGCATTACACTTGACTTATTTGTCTCGACCCTCGGACCATGCTAACTTATTCATTTAGATGTTTGGATCGAGTCTGTCCGTCGTTTTCCACTAAACGTTCAAATATCAAACCGTTCGATTCGATCGACGCATCTTGAAGATAAACGGAATTTCTCCTTTCTCGATATACCGATATATCTTTTCTCTTACTCGATGCTTTCTATTATTGAAAAGGGTTAAATTCGTAGGATAGATAGAAGAAGAAAACAAATAAAATAGATAGGTAAATAGATTCAAGTTGAAAGATCATCGACCATTTTTATATCTCTCTCTCTCTCTCTCTCTCTCTCTTTCTTTCTCTCATTAATTTCACGAAACCTCTAAGAATAAAGGAGACTAACCTCTTGTTATTCTTGCTTTCTTTTCTTCCCTTGTTGGCCATACGAAATTTGAAGATTAATTGTGAAAAACTCGTCTTTTCTATTTTGTGGCGAGGACAAAGGTAGGACTCGTTACTTTTCTTTTATACTTTTTTCTTCTATTCTCTACCTCTCTCTCTCTCTCTCTCTCTCTCTCTCTCTTTCTCTTTCGGAACGTCTTTAAGTAAGTCTTCATTAAGATCCTTGCTACTAGAATCCTTTTATAAGACTTCGCAAAGTAGAAACGCGCTTGGGTAAGTTCGTTTTCTTTTGTAGAAACAAGATTAACGATTCGGCACGCGTCGATGTATTTGCGCCTTAGTCAGTATTTCTATCTCTTTTCCTTTCCTATTTACTTTTTTTTTTTTTTAAATTTTTGTCTCTTTTTACAAAATTCTCAAAGTCTCAAGATATATCGGAGAAATTCGAATGTTAATCGATTCCAATATTTACATTATAATGATTAAATGTGAATTATAAAATTAGTATTTTTAGTTTATAGTGTAAACGTATTTAATAATGCAAAGATAAATCGTGTCACGTATAATAATAATTATGATAATTTAATAAACTGATAAATTATTTTTACGCGAGACAGTTTTTCATTTTTTTCGTCGTTTCTGTAAATACAATGTAGCGTTATCATTTCATAAAACCGTTAGTCAGTATTTCAATTTATCTTTCAGTCGATGTTAGAATTCAACGACGTTTCATTAACAAACAGTTTACTTAGAATTCTAGAGAAAAGTTTAGCGACAGTAGACATGTCATTAGGTCGTTAGCTCTACGTACAAACTCCATTTGTATCTATCTCTACTTTGATATCTATTTATATTTCTTTATTATCCTGTGTATTATTTGTCACGCGTACGGTCTTTATCTTTTAGGATTTATCTGCGACTACTGTGGAATTCCACGTATCAAATTAAAATTTGATCACATACCAGGGAGAGTAATTTCGAAGTATGTACGTTAGTGATTGGGGATGGATTTCATCACTATTTCGAAATTTTCAATTAAAAAAATTTATTCTATTGTATGGAATGTATTCTGATAACGATGGGAGAGAAAAATTTCAATAAAAAAGTAAATATATTATATTCAATCTAATTAAAACAAAAAAAAAAAGAAATAAAATAATTTTTACAATTATACTATACATATACATATATATATGTGCATATTTTGGTAGTATACTATCAATCGATGATATTAAAAATGCTGAATAAGTATAATATATCTCTATTCGTTGAAATATATAATAAACAGAATCGTATATGAGTATTGTGAAAATGTTTTTCACGTTTCTTATCTACTATCACGAAGAAAATAGATATCGTATATTTTCCAGTCCTATTCTACCCTACGTTTATTTTCTAATGCTCGTATAAACTTTCAACTCTTCCTTCACGAGAAACGAACCAACCAACGAAACTTTCTAGCCTTCTATCACATGTACGTGTGCACACAAGACACTAATATAAAAGTACTCTCGAAACATTGGACTCTCTTTTTCTCTCTATGAAACTTGAATTTCGTATTAATTTTTCAAAGCTTTTAGTCGATTCTCTACCTTTAAAGCGATCATTCTTTTTCCCCTCCCATTCTTTCTCTTTCTCATTGTGTAGGTCTGAAACAGAGATCTTTTAAATTTAAAAATAACATAAGCGAGAGTGTATAAATGATGGTTAAAAGAGAACAATTGACAGGGCGCATAAGTTTACTCTACTAAATGATCTTTCTCAACGCATTATCATTTTTTTTCAATGATTGACCTTGCATGAATCGAGAGACTCCTATGGCTATATATAGATACACACATACATACACACACAAATACATGGAGAGAGAGAGAGAGAGATACATACATATATACAAATTCATAAGTATATGTGCTTATATAGCTTAGTATATAAATAATACCTGCGTACACACACACACACATATTTTATCCTTGCTCGGTGTAAAGCTATCCGCTTCGACATCATTAATCTCTCTTACAAACTCGACTATCAACTCCACCAAGCTTCGCTTCTGACTTCACGTTACTTTATTACGATCCTGTTATTACTTATATCTGAAAGATATCAGCTTTCGTGAGAATTTTGTCAACGTCCTTATTCCACTATGATATAATATCATCTATAATAGAATATAATTAAATGTCAATTATAATTGAATCTATCTAATAATCAATGTATTTATTTATAAATATTATATAATTGTTATTAATGAGATTATCATAATGTATCAATTTCTAACGATGAACGTATGGTTAGATCTTTTAAATACATTTATACAACTTAACCAAAACGTTTAGCAGGCGATGAGTGTTTGGCCACAAATGCGAGGTTCGTAAACCGTCCCAAGGGCAAACGCTTTACCGGTAGCATCAAACGAGCTTTCCCTACCATCGTCTAAACCGGATTCACTAACATGTGGATGATCTTAACGACTAGTTAAAAAGTATAACGTTTTATTCGCGAGATGAGTTACAACGTAAAACTTCATCTTTTTTTCCTCTCTTTTCTTCTTTTTCTTCTTAAATAGGATTAAATATAACGCGCGAGCTTGAGGTAATTTAATATTTTGTTTTGGACAAATTCAAATGACGTGCTTTCCGTCGGGTGTGAACGTGAGAAAGGGAGAGAGAGAGATAGAGTAATATTATTTTTGAATAATGTATACATACATGTGTCAAGGAAGAGGAAATTAAAAGAGAAAGAAAATAATGGTACCGAAAGTTTGTTTTTTTCTTTTTTTTGTTTTTAAATTTGACCCTAGACTTCGCGTAAAATGAGACAAAACGCAAGAGCGTTTAACGAACTTTCGCGCTGTAAAGAATTAGCCAACACTTTTAGGCAGTCTCTATGAAAATGACGATTTTGATGATAAAAGGAAAGAGAGAGAAAGAGAGAGTAATGATGGGAGGGGGTTAAACATTATGACCTATTTAACTTGCGAGAGAGAGAAAGATGGAGGATGAAAGCCAGAGGCTAAAAAGAACAAGAATGAGTTACAAAAACAAATACTCGTGCAAAGTTGAGTATGACTCTTGGTCCCTACGTAATTAACATGAAAGACGAGATTACTTAAAGTACTTCTACCCTCGTGCCTCTTCTGCCTGCGGTATTTTACCGTCGGGATCTCCCAGGTCTGTATACTTCTCGTGATGCCGGACACTTTTCGAGATGGTTCCCGCAGGGCACGATCTTCCTCTTTGAATCTAAACTTCTTCTTTTCCTCTTCTTTCTTCTTTTCTCATTTTCCGAATAATTAATCCTTTTCGCATAGCAATAAACCTAGGAAGGAGAGTATTTATTGGACAGGGTTTACATTGTGATTATTGATTTTCGCTTGAGTCCTGGTTCAATATAACCAGTCGTACGATATTTAATTAAATGTCATCTTATTTAGGATCGATCAAAATCGTACAACTATTCCCTACTATTCGTTTGTTAAGTATAAATAATATTGACCAATAATAATATTACTTTAAGATGAAAGTTTAAGTTGTCTTGTTAATTTGTCAAATCTTCGCACAACAATTTCGACGTCTCCCATTTCTATCGGTTATCATCAAAACCAAATCGTTTCGCAAGGAATTCAGGCAGTCTCTTTCAAGCAAGGTAATTTCAAACATATCCCATTTTGGAGTCTCTAGAAGCTCAGAACTGTATTACCCCTTCTCTCTTCTTTACTACTAAAGAGAAAGAGAGTAGAATAGTAGGGGAGTGGGAGTGAGATAGAGAGAGAGAGAGAAAAGCGTCTAAACTTCCTTACCCCCGGAACGGTGATCTTGGGTTTGCCATGAATGGTACTCTATCCTAATACCAGCCATAAGAAAGGTAACTCGCGTTCACCCCTCCACAGTCTACGACTTAACGGCTCACCGTCTCTCTTGCTTAACCTTTAGGTACTTAAGCGAAGCTGCCCTTTCTATCCTCTTCTTACTCACCCCTCCCCCTTAAGAAGTTAATTAACTAGGAAGTACCTTCGATTCTGTGTAACTTCCATTACAATGCTCCACGAGCTTTCCGATCGTTCCTGTAATTTCATTTGCAACCTAACAAAAAGAATAACACCCATGAAATGATCACCCCTTATCAATGTATTAACGAGCTAGAATTAAACGAAGAACGAAGAATTATCGATCTTTTCTTTCTCTTTCTTTCTCATTTTCAATGAGACACTACAAAGTGTAGATTCTTCTGAAAAGCTCTCGTTTCATCTGTTGCGCTCGACGATCGAAATGATTTTCAGGCTTATCTCGTCGGCCGTTGGCGATAATCGCGAATAAATGAAATTATACCTGCATCCTGACATTAATTAGGTGACACCAGTAAATTGAGTGAATTTCTCGTCGGTAATACGTTTAACACGAAGCTGCGAGACTGGCGGTTAAAACCAGGGTGAGCCAGTTTTGACCGCGAAAGTTGGTAATTGCATCGGACAAGTTAATTACCGGTAACGAGGACGCGAAACGATATCTTGCGGTTATTTCGAAATAAAAAGATTCGATTCTTTTACGACTTAGGTTACTTCGATTCTTGATTGTTGATACTTGATTCGAACCATTATTTCGAAGCTTACCAGAGAAATGAAGAATTCAACGCTGCTACACGAACATTTTTATTTGTTAAATAAATAGAAAAAGATGTAGTAGTAGGTGAATATTTATCTAGATAAAAAATTGAATTTTCTATAACAATTCGTTACTTCGATCCTATTTGTGCCATTCGATGGAAGGGACCGATTAACGTCGTTTCAAAAAATATCGATTTATCTCAATTTTCTATTTCAATGGAGATTAAAGATTAATAGAAAATTTATTTCCAAAGGGGTCAGTTGGGGATCAGCGTACTGTCAAAACTTCGAACAATTTTTGCGACTTTTTAAAAAGATGATTTATCGACGACATGTCAATAATAGTGAAATTTGTACGAAGAAATTAGAAGAGAAATGGGGGCAATGAAAATGAGTCAAATAAAATAAAATGAATAATAGTGTTATCTATTTGATAGATAATCGTGCTCGAGACTATTAAATAAATTATGAAGTGTACACAAGGAAAACGAATGTAGATCGATACGCGATTGTGGAGGGAGATAGTAATTAGGGATGATCAGATATAGAGGATGGGTAGAGGCTGTTTGCTTGTAACGAGGCTTCCAAAGTACTTCGGTGCTTATAGCACACTCGATCGAACGATACATTGAGAACATGCGACAGCTTAGATACCAACGAAGTTTCAACAGCGGATAGATTTATCCTGCATCGAATCGTGTTATACCTAATCTTCAAAATCAAATTTTCTTTTATTTTCGCGTCATTAAATTATATCAATTGTATCATTTTCCAACGGCACGCAACGTAATGTAAAATATCATCGAATAATTTATAATAAGAAAAGAGTTATTTGACCTATAAATCGATATTACCTAAATTTTGTGTATAACATAATACATAAATGTAATTGTTTACCAAGGAAATGAATTTTTTTCGAAACATGAAAATTTTGTATTCTATGCTTGAAACGATACCCATGGATGAAAATTTGAATCCTTTTATATCTTGGAATTTGTTGTATCTTTGATTATACTAATACAAGAATTTAGATTCTTGGAAGAGTCGAATCGTCCGATACGTGCTATAGTTCGACGTTGGTACAAATCACAGTGGTACAACGGAATACACATCTAATGCAAGTCGTAAACGACAGTACCGTTCGTAAAAGGTGTAAGATATAGTAGAAAGTAGAGTAGTAGGTACTTGATAGCCAGACGGTGAACACGCCGACATGGCAGCATCCTGCGGCACGTACAAAGGACGATTTATAGACAAAACACCGCACAGTAAGAGTCAAGTGTTCTGTATCCGAACTATCGAAAGATCAATATTGCTTCCAGCTTAAATAGTTATATCGAAATAGCAGTATCGTTTAAATACTCTCTACAAAGGAACACAAGATCGATAAGGATAATAATTTAACCGACAATACCATTTCTCCAATAGATTTCTAATACTTTGGAAAACTTTTTAACAGTTTACATGAAATTCTCTCTTTCTCTCTCTTTTTTTCTTTCTCTGTACGATAACTGCAATTGAAAAGCTTGCTAAAAGTATTGGAATTATATTCTTTTTGGATATTTTTCAAAAAGAAAATAAATGAAAGAGTTTCCGTGCTCCCTTAGCATACTTGCAGAATTTCCGATACAGTTAAGCCAATAGTTTTCGACCTATACGATATACAAAAAGTTGTCCGTCTATTTATAAAGTCTTCTCCTTATGTTTTGTTCGTTTTACTTTCCCTATTACGAGACATCGTAACTACTTTTGCAGTGTATTTTAAATCAATATAACTATACCGAAATAATAGGAAAAATATCAATTGTTTCTGGAAAGTAATGAAAGTTAAGAGTTATTAAATATAATATTTATTAAAATATAACATCTAGAAAAATTACGTACACAATATATACACCTACGATCCATTTAATATGTTATTAAAAAATAGAAAAGAAAAGCAAAAGAGAAAAGGAAAGAAGGAAAATGTAATCAACGAAGTATATTCACGCGTATGATTCATTCATAAATGAATAAGATTCAGAAAGTTCTATCTGCTGTTCTTTCGTTACATGTTCTTTCTTTTCCTTTCTCCTTCCCTTCCATCCCCTCTCTCTCTCTCTCTCTGGTTCAGTCTCTTTGGAAAAGCTTCGTTGAAAAATCACAAGCCTCTAAATGCTTTCACTGAACCACCGTTAATAGCACCGCTACTAACAATCTTGCTTTATATTTCTGTCGACGGCGTTCCTCCGGACAATGCTCACGAGCTGCAATGCAGCTCTCGAGGGTCACGCTGCCCTATTTATTCCCTCATTCGCGAGGAAACGGCTTTAATCAACGTTGGATTTCACCGGAAACTTCTCGGTTCCGATTACGAGACTATGTTCTCTTTTTCCCCTTACTCTTGCTTTTTTTCTTTCTCCCACTCTTTCTGTTTTTTACTCAGTAACCTTCTTCTTCCCCAGAGTTCTTCCCTTCTTTTCTGAATTCGTTAAAATTACTCGAAAGGAGAGAATTCGATATAGGGAAGTGAAAAAAAAAAAAGAGGAAAAAGAAAGAAAGGAAAAATAATGGTGGGACGGTCGGGAAATTTTCATAAACAATTGGCACGCTTAAAGAACAATTATCGTGGCTCGTTATCTCACCGACTGAATTTACAATTCCCGCATTTCGTTTTCGGCGATTTTGCATTTATTTGAAACAACATTTCCCCTTGCAGGTTGTAGGTAATCGGGTAATTACGAGGTCACACCAGTGTCTCTGTCTCCCCTCCCTGTAAAACGAGCAAATAATTTATGACCGACAACAGGTTCGACGTAACGATAATTTGATAATTAATAAACGTTCCACGTGCGTCCAGGGAACGTGTTGTTATTCGAGAACTAACCGAAAAAGAACATAAGAAAAAAGAATCGCTATTTTATTTTTTGTATTATTTCTTTTTTTGTTCTACCAACTTTCCTTTTTTTTTCTATTCGCCATTTCGATTTGAGGGGAAAAGCGGAATTAAAACGTTATTGGCGTGGTAAATAGTGTGTAAAAAGTAGAAAGTAAAAAGAACGAAAAGTAGAAAATAAAGTAAAAATAAACGAAGTTATAAAAAAAGAAAATAATAAAGAACCGAAGAAAAAGAAAAAGAAAAGGAAAGAAACCATAGATGTTCCATCGATGAGAGAGAGAGAGAGAGAGAGAGAGAGAGAAAAACGATAAGCTGTGTCTGGTAACGAGATGAGATTTACCTTCCGTCGAAAGAAAGATTCTACGCTTCGTTTAAATCGTTTCGCACGTTTGCTCGAGAAAACGTTCGTTGGGATGGAGAAAAAATAAACTGACGAAATGGGCCGACGGGCCGGGTGTTCCAATAAAATTTATTACGATCTGCTGACTTGGTAAGTCGACTTTATCGGCCATCGACGATCATCTCTTTCTCTTTTTTCCTTTCTTTGGAAAAATCATATCAGCTACGCTCGACTGCCGACTCTTTTACCGGGATTCAACAGAAACAACCGATATCTCGATTCTCGCGCGGCGAATAAATTATTTCCGATGAGAAGGAAGACAGAGGGGGGGTGGGGGGCTCTGGTTTCGGTAGATAAAAAGAGAGAAAGAGAGAAAGAGAGGAAGAGAGAGAAATAGGAAATGGTTTGTCGATCGATAAATACTCGAATGAAAGTTTCGCACGTTGAGATAAAATCAAAATCAGACATTCATTGTCGACATTATATATATATAAATCCACATATTTCATACGTATACGTAAGTGTATATATTCTTGTATAACATGTATGTATGTGTGTATGTATATATATGTAGAACACTGCGATGCACGGTAGAACGCGCTTTGTTAAGCAACGATCAATCGAGTCGAGGGAATTGACGCGCGGACAACAAGTCGGACGGGAGTTCAAAGGTTGTCTGTAGTTCTACCTTTGACCTGATTCAATGACTCTTGTTTAGCTTATCGGCAAAGGAAGCCAATAAACTATGTGAAGTGATCTCGAAGGAGCAGTCGAGCCACCACGCTGACATTCCAAATGTTTTTTTTTTATTTTTTATTTTTTATTTATTTATTTATTTATTTAATAATATTTTATTGAGCCTAGAGCCTAGGCTCCCTAAAGGCCATTAATTACAGTAAAATACAATATAATGTATAGATAAAACAAAACAAAAATTAAAATTATGTAATTATTATTAAACTTATAATTATATTAGTAGTAACGCACAGTAAGTAGATAAATGTAAATAAAATAGTATAAAATATATTTGAGGAGGTATACGTAATTCTTTTTTTCAATCACAAAGTTATGTTACTCTTTCATCTCTCTCTCTCTCTCTCTCTTTCTCTCTCTGACCAATAGACGAATTTTTCATTCCCTGTTAGTTTTTTGAGAATACGAATTCGAATAACGAGAAGTGCTATCGATACTCCTGAAATTTATTTGAAAAAGTAATATTGACATTTACGTCGATGGACGTATCAACAATCCGATAGCAAGCTCCGATATTGCTATTTAATTACTTTATTAATGATTCATCTTGCTCATTTAAAGCTAACTGTCTAAAATATCGAAATGAATCAGAGTGATATTTATCAGAAATCATTTTTTGTTTTCAACTGAAGACGCGGAAACCAATTGATCGTTCGAATGTTTTATATAATATTATATATATAGGTATTGTAGTTTTGCGTGTTCGGAATTGAAAAGGAATAACAGAGGATTGATTTAGTTGCGGAAATTTCCGATAAACATTGATAAATAAAATTTTCTCGAGTCTCTTCAATCTAAGTTTACAGCGAGTAACCTAGAAAAATGTGAAATAAAAGAGAAATAATAGAAGGAAAAGGGGAAAGAAAAAAAAAAATGAAAAAGGAAAGAAAAAAAAAAAGAAAAGGAGAATAGAAAAGTAAATCGTTAAATCGTGCACGACGTCTATCCGGATTTCGAAGTTAAATAAGATAGATGGACGATGATGCTTTGCGATGCGTTTTATAAAACGTTCGATACATCATTGTAGTTGAGAAAATAACTCTTTCTATGGGAGAAGAGGAGAGAAGTAATGGTAGAGAGAGAAAGAAAGAAGAAGGGGAAGGAAAAAAGAAATAGAAAAAAAAAAAAAAACTGTCTTTTACTGGGGGCGGGTTCTTTTTGTTGGACATCTCGAATGACGCAGAAAAGAAGATTTTCAGACTCTTTCGAGTTCTCGGAAGCATTCCTATCCACAAGAATATGAATATATGTATGCAGGAAATTTGATCGATTGAACCTGATGCGCAGGTACTATACTTAAAAATACTTCGTCTTCCTATATTGTATATGTATGCATGTTGGTATATATTATACATATGTATGAGTATAATTTATTTCATCAAGCATATTCGGAAAATATATCGAATGAGTGGGATAATTCATTGGTTTTTAAATCGATAACTTATTTTAATATATTCTAATATTAAATGTTATCTATAATGATATTGATATAAATAATAAGAACTGTTATATGTGTATAGTGTTTAATAAGTATTAATATGTAACTTTTTAATAATATATATATATACACACAAATACAAGCACATATTTTATGAATTAAAAAAGAATACTTTCGAGTTTATTTCAGTGGAAATTACAGTACCGATGATCTTTATTTTTTGTTACTTCCTGTTAGCTTTTTTTAGTACATATATATATATATATTTTTCTTTGTTCCGGATATATATATATATATACGCTAGGATTATTTTCTTTGGAGAAAATCAAAAGAAGAAGCTTCGTGAGCGTGACAGCTGCACGAGAGCGGAATTAAAGCACGGATATAATCGTGTTTTGGCGAACCAGTAGAATAGGTCAACCGTTGGCGCAGCCTGTTTGACATGTCGGAATAAAAGCACAGTTTCCGCACTCTGATAACTTTTCGGTTAATCATTATAAATCTCGGTACCACCACGGGGATCTATCTCTCTCTTACTCTCTCTCTCTCTCTCAGTCTCTCTTTCAATATATAGACATATATATGTATATATGTATATAAATATCTGTATACGTATAAACGTAGTATATCTATCTATATTCCACGAAATATAAATTACGTATCAACGAATGAATATCGTTCAGAGTTCTATATTTATATCGTTGGATTGCGATTTAGTCAATTATAAATTGCAATGAGTAATATGATGAATGCCAGAATATAGCAATCAAAAGGGCCTATGATATTTACAATAATTTCACTAATGCGACCCCTTTATATGCACCAATTAATTAAATATGTTTTTCATTCAATTAGCTATACCGTATTGTACCTGGAAAGGATCATATTATTACATTTATATCGTATACAGGATGGGCCATTTATAGTGATCAGGTCAATGTTTTCTTAACTGGTTTCAATCAAGAACTTTATGACCAACGTACTCATAATCCTGTCATGTGCTCATAATTTTCTTAATAGCGCTTTTCCTAATCTACCATTATTTTTAATATTCTTTTATTCACACCATGCATAATTACCACGTCTAAACACTTTTTTTTTATATACACTATACATATTGTTCTCTCAACACATTTCTTTTACATGAAACTTAGAAAATTTTCCAAGTGGTATATAAAATTAACGCAAGAAGAGGAAACGAGTTTTGTGTATAATGATATTTTATTACAAATTAAAGTAGTTTAAAAATCTCCCGCGCTTTTCACGTCTTCTGCGCACTCTCTTTTATGTTCTCCCATTTTCTCTTTCACTCTTTCGAGATACATCGTCATCACGCAATTATCCTGTTAGGTTAAGTGCGCGGAAGTTTCGCGGCTCAATTTACTCCCTTACCGAAGAAGAGTACGGAAACGTACTATGAGATTTCGCAAAGTGGCTCATTTCATTACAAGTTCGCTGGCGGCCGTCATTATTATGTAACAATGTATTTTAAGGCAACCTCGATTTTCAGCTTGTTTCGTTTTTCGATAATAGGTCGAGTACAACGAGTTCGATAGAAAAAAGAAAATTATTTTTCGATTTTCCATTGAAATAACAATGCAACAACAAAAATAAAAGAGGAAATAAAATAAGAAAAAATAAAACAAAAATGATTCGATTCTTTCGATTAAAATATCCGATATGTCAGTTAAAACATTGTCCAAACATTGATTTTACCACGAATTTTGAATAACGAACGGTTGTACCGACATGTCGAATTAATTTAGTAAAATAATTTTCGGGAAGCGAACGTTTTCAATGCTTCACCATTTCATATTGATTCAATGAAAATGTTGCATCTATCGCGTACATGTAAATGTATGTATATATATATATATATATATATATATATATATATACATATAATCAAGATGTAACACCGTTCGATTGTATCAAAGCTTTATAATACTTTCTATATAAAGGAAGCTATGCTGCAAACATTTCTATAAATTTGGCAGAACGTTATGTATGATAAATGAAACAAAGAATAAACATAAACGAAATACACTACACGAAAACAGTAAATACCACTGCTTTTGTTGTAATTTTGAATGAGAAATACACATATACACATATTTATCGATAATTGTATTTATTTTTAATAAATTCTACCAAAAATATTACTTATAATAAATTTTTTCTAACAAATGGATTAATAATTTGTATTACTATAAGAAAAAATAGAGAAAATGATATTCTTAAGAATGCTCTTTGACTGAAGTTTCTACGACTTATAGTTTTCGAGAAAATTCAATTTAAGTAAAACCTCTTTAGCTTGACACACTGACCTACATAATTTCTCGAAACTACTACTATTATTCATATTACTATTACTACGATCAGCTGTATACTGTCGAATTATGAATGAAATATTTGTAAGGCGATATCTTCGTACCGAAAAGTCGTAGAAGCCTGAGATAAAGATCATAATAAAGATGGAAATCTTCTCTTTTCATCTACGTGCTCAGATAATATCGGCGTAATAAGATCAGAACGTCATTAGTTTGAAAATGTATTACTATGTAATTATAGACACATCGTATATTATTATTTTCAAATCATAATTTAATTAAAAGGATTAATTTACACTTTATCTTCCATTCTGACAGGTCTTAATTACGTTTTGGTTATCAGATAGATCATCTCTTTCATGCCAACAGAATCAACGTTCTTTATTCGAACCACTCCCGGGAATGCGGAACGTGTAAGCGAGTTCAAAGAGCTCCGAATTAATAGCAGCTGCATGAAATACGAAGAAAGGAAGAGATGGAAGAAAGAGAAGAGAAGTTGGGGAAGCTGAAGACGAGATGGTCGCACGCAACGTCTTCGTTAGCGCTACAACACCGAGAAATAATTAATGCAAATTAACGTTACCGTTTCTGTATGACGGCACGAAAAGAGAGACATAGAAACTAACGTGAATCGGCGTATCCGTGTCACGAATTGCACGATATGATGTAAATAAGCACGATTACTAAAAAGACGAGAAAGAGAGAGAGAGAGAGGGAGAGAGAGAGGGAAGTGAATAAAGAGAGGGAAAACCTCTTACTTTTCTCAACTTTTATTCCACGCTTCTGCTTTTTATATGAATTAAAGTTTTTTAAGAACCACGAGTTATACCTCCTACGTTGTTGTTGTATTACATACCGATTTTTTCCTACCACCAGAAACAAGAAATATTTTTTACTTGCTCGCTTATTCGAGAGAATATAACGTAATATAATTTCACGTTAGTTTATTGGTAAAAATAAATTTTCTCCGGATAAATAAAAGTAAAGTATTTGTATTATTAAATAGAACAGATGCCTGATATTTATAAAGAAGTGTTGCAATCAATGCAATCTTTTATTTTTTGTAGATCGAAATTTAACTTATCTCAAAAGGATCTAAATTATTATTGTCCTTTATATATTTTCTTCACATTTTTATCAATGGAATATTTTCCGTTCGCTGTACCAAAAAGGCCAGTTATCTGTTCCCAATCGACGAGATCCAAATTCCCCTTCAGCAAAAGCCGATATCGGTAAGATTTTCGCGATTCAATTCTAGAAATGCGTGAGCTTACAGTTGGAAACAAGGATGAGTTTTCTGCCGACGAGCGAATGTCGAAAAGTTCCGACTCCCGGATGGCGAATGCTCTGGGATTTCCAACTTTTATCGAGCCATGATTGGTGCCTCGTCGACGTTTTTCCGTCGGGTCAAATCTTTCGATCTTCCTATTTCACTGGAGACTTCCAAGTGGAAATGGGGAAGTCATCTTGTAGGTTGACTAGATACGCGTATATATATATATAGGTATATGCATATATAAATATACATACATATATATGTACATTTAAATCTACGATGACCAAAGTTAAACATCCAAGTTGACAAAACTAGAAACTTCTACAGATAGGAAAAGTATATTTGAAAATTCTTTCCAACATTATTTTCTTAAATAATAAAAATGATATAAGATTACTTAAGTACTTTAAATTTACATAGTATGATCTTTCAAAAGAGAAAAGAAGAAAAAAAGAACGTGAAAATATTTAGGCGCATTAAATCCTCTCACGGGCATCCACCCTTGCGGTTTATCGTCGAGACGTTTTCTTTTCCCTTTTTCATTCTTCCTTTCCTTCTTTCTTTTTTCTCTCTTTCTCTCTCTCTCTCTCTTTCTCACTTGATGTTTTTTTCCTACTTTCAGAAAGGCTCGTCGAGTGCACCTGGGAAGATGGCGATAAAGTGTCTCCGAGTAAAGCGGCCATGCAGCCGGCTAAAATCTACATTTGGTGTAAACACCTCGGAAAGAACGGCCATAATTCTCGTTGTACGGCTAGGAATCGTACCGAGAGGAAAGTTTCTGCGTCCTGAGTAAAGCCATGGCGCATCTCGCAAGCAGAACCGCGTACGAATGAAAATACAAAATGTTGATATATAATTGCATATAGAATCAAAAACAATATTCGACTAACGATTTACATTTTCCTAACAATAACGTAATAATAATTAATTTAGATTTTTGTAATATATTTATTGAACTTGGAATAGATTAGTAACGATTGCAACGGATGATAAATAAAATTTTCTTCGATCATCTCGATGTACATAAGACAAAATAGGAGAATAAGGGGAAAAGTGAAAATGAAAGAGAAAGAGAGAGAGAGAGAGAGAGAATTCAAAAGGATGAAGAGATGTCATTGGTCAGGTAGGGATCTTGAAGGCACCGCTTTCGACGCCGTTGCTGCCTACCATTCCTGGATATGAAATGAATCAAACGGCTTTGACGCTCTTCTGGATCATGAATAATGCAGAGACGTGATCCAATTTATAACTCACGGGAGCATAATATGTGTTACCGCACGTTATGTGGGAACTGGTGCGGCAGTGGGTGATATGTGGGACGGCAAAGAAGACCGAATATTTCACTGTAAACCGTAGGTAGTGAGTACTCACTTTGCCGACAGTTAATTGAATGGATGTCGCACCCTGAATGCACCCGATTCCAACGATTTGCAACTCTCCCGCTACTCACTCAGCCCAATTCACCCTCAACACTCCCACTCCTCTATCACTTATCTCTCCATCTCTCTCTTTTTCTCTCCGATAATTCTCATTATTTTCGTTATCCCACCACATAACCTTTGAATAGCTTTGTTCGACCTCCTTTGAAAGCTCTGTAACGACCTTCCGTTTCCACGCGCATGCGATAATTTATAAAATTCTAAGTCCTGCTCGAATAAGTGGAATAAGTGGAGGAAAAGCGAGCCGATAATCTCTATCCTCGATTGGCGATCATAACGGTCGACAATAATTTCATGAAAATAAGCTCGAACAACGTTGGTTGGCGGTGGTCGCTTGCTGGAAATTGAACGATCGTTTCAACGAGCTCGTTTTAATTGAGACTCCTTATTTAATTTCTTAATTAACTTTTCCTTTTCGTAGCGTTCAACCATACGTGGTAGTTAGACGTAGGTTAGCCGTATCATAACCGGGGAGAAAAAAAAAGAATTCTCGTGTTCGAGAGATTCAATTAATGTTCTCCGTTTTAAAAAAAGAAATAATTAACTATGAGCATTGTTGCGACTCCTTTCTCTTTCGAAAGACATTTCTAATTGCGTTCTATATTAATTTTTTTATCTTACCAAATGAGCGTCTTTTTTTTCTCAATTCAAAGCTAGAGAAGAGAATCAAGATTTAATTAACTCACTGAAACCCGAATACACAGGATTCGGGTCGAATGTACAAAAAGAAAATTAATATTACTGTTGAAGCTGCTCAAAATGCATTGCATATAACGAACAAGTGCTGCGTGCGAGTGCATTCTATGATGCTATCGGGATGGAACGTACACGTATACATCGTATTTACTTCTATGTATGTAAATATGCCAAAAAAGTTCCAAGGCTTATAGTTTTACGATGTAAAAGAAATTTGTTTGCTTAGACACTCTCTTGAAAAAATTCTAATTGATTTTAAAAATTACCTACGAACTTTTGTCCCATCATGTATAATAGATACACGCGATAGCGTGTTGCTCTCATTGACTATGAGCTATGAACTACGAGTCTCTAATGTCTTTGTGTTAAATGTGAAATGGCAACCAATAGCGCGGACAATGAAAGAGAAAGAGAGAGAGAGAGAGAATAGATCAATGGAAATTAATCTTACCGTGCCATATATAGCAGGACAAATTGATATGTCATTATAACCTGCTATTAATCAAAGTTCAATCATTTCAAATATAGTTTAATATTCGAAAGAGAATAAAAAAGAAAAATAATCAAGCATTAAAGAATTTTAATATAAAATTTTATCCATAGAATTACTTAATGAAGAAATTAATTACTTTATTAGTAATTAATCTCTCTAATTAATCTCCATAAAAAAAGAAAGTAATCAAATAATTAAAGGATAATTAAAAAAAAGTACTAGATTTATATGGATTTTATAAGAGTGACGAAGAGAGAGAGAAAAAAGAGAGAATATAGACTATCTACGTAGTCGGAACGAATTGACCGTGGTTTCACGTATGCGAACTTATCAGCTGCTAGCAGGTGCTATCGCTATGCAACGTTAATGAGCTGCTTTCTATCCACCCTATCGCGTGCAACGTGCTTTACTATAACGGCCTTCTATCCGTCTCAACAGTCCTAAAACTCTTCGTCTTTTTTACATTAACATCGTTCCACAGCACAACGAAGTAACCTTCTCTCTCTCTCTCTCTCTCTCTCTCTCTCTACTCGACTCCATTTTTCTTTCTTATTTTCTATTTATCGTGAAAGAAATCTTACTTTAAATCGCATCAAAGTGAATATGTACTAAGAATACGGAATTCTTTTAAAAAAGCGAACAAATATTTGAACGTGCACCCCTCCACTCCCCACCTATGACATATATTTATTTTTATATATAAAAATGCGAACATTTTCGATATATATGTAATAGTATCTTTCTAATAATATTACGATCTCATGATGATACATTTTATAATATTAATTTTTGTAAATGCATTTTTGTAAAAAATAAACTTTCTTGTATCGACTAACGTATTGAATTTTTGCCAACTGTTTTGTAAAAATTTATGATCATGCATGACTCGATGTCTGAACTCAGTTCTTCAATCCACGCGTGCAGACGGCTTAAGGGACACAACGTATGTACATATAAACATATGTAAATATGTATGCATGTACGATATCGTATTCATCCGACTGCTTTCTTTGCGCTAGATCGCCGAGTAACTTCAAAGAACTGTAGCTATATGCATATCTTCTCGTATTTTTTCCGAGTTAATGAAAAGCAGGAAAATCGAGAACTCTCGTACCTTTATATTTGACATTATTTTTTTTTTTTTTTTGAATTTTAGTTCAAAAGAAAGAAGCGCGAAAAGTCGACACGTTGAACTTTAGTAAATCGTCAAATACCTGTATTAAACGAGACGGTACTTATAAATATTATCTATATTAAAAATAATGACAAAATTTATATCAAATTGTATATTTATCGATCCACAAACATAGAGAAAAATTATAGAAAAAAATAAAAAAACAGAGTCGTCGCGAAAGTAAAAAAAGTGAACTTTTACACAGTATTATATTTCCCCTCCCCCTAATCCTCCCACAATCTCCTGTTTCTTCCGAATAAAATGAAAAGTAAATGGGTCGCTTCGTTAGCCGTCAAATCATGACTACTGGCTGGTCAGCCACTCCGGAGTCTCTTTATCACGGGGAGTTTGTGTTATAGGCGTTGGCCCGTGCAGAGAAAGAGAGCATCTTTATCAACGTGCGCACGCGCTTGTATATGTGTGTGTGTGTGTGTGTCTGTCTAACGACGTCGATGTTTCAACGCTACAGTAGTCTCGTAAAATCGTCAGAAGTTTATCAAATTCCAACGGTTCTAATGCTGTCCATGATATTCTCTTGTTATTTCCCCCTCCCCTCTCACTCTCTCTTTCTAAAACGTACATATATACTATTCTTCTATTTCTTTCTTTAATTCCGTATCCTTTTCATTGGTTCAGTATCCCTTTCCCCAGAGACACTTGTTCGACAAAGTTCCTTCAGGCCGCTCATTTTCGTTCGGCACGCCAACGAGCAATGTCGTAATAGATACGAAAAGGCAAACTTACAAACGGCGAAAATAAAGTTGCCAGACTCGTGACGAACCCTTGGGAACGAGCGGGTATGATAAATCCGAAGTGTGATTATTAGGCTCCATTCGTATGTTTCTATTCGTGTTGTATATATTAGATAGTACACGTGATTTTCTTTGAGTGACTGTCAACCCCACCACTACTCCCCTTCTTTTACTGTCAACCTACCAACCAACCAACCAACCAACCAACCTACCTTACCCTCTTCATCACTCATTCTCATGCTACTCGTTCTCCTATGATGGAGTATATATACGGAGTATAACGAAATACAGGGCTGCATATAAATGCCGAATACATTCGAAACGCTCTCTTAATTGAATTTTCATATCGTATAACGTTTTATTACGTACATGTATTCCGTTTCATACAACAAATTCAAGTTCGTAATAATAATTTTGACGAGTAATGTGTTTTTGTTGAAAAAACAAAACTAAAAAAATATAATACGCGGAGAAAGAAGCTTTAAAGTTAAGTAGCAACCGCTTTTTTTCCTATTTTTTTTTTTTTTATTTTTTATTCCTTTTACTTCTTTCTTTTTTCTTTTTTTTTCTTTTTTTTTTTCATTTTCATTTTCACGAAGGAAAACGTTGCGAGCTCTTTTATTTGGTGACCTACTTTTCCCCACGCAAAACGTTCGTAACTACTCTCGTGAAACTTTAGTTCTACTTGTATTGCATCTACCAGGAAATACGCAAGAGAAATTAGTAAGGTTGTATCTTTAGTTAAATAAGTAGATTTTTCTAAAACATATTTACTAGTTTGGGAAGAAATTTTATACGACGTATGTTTAAGAAAGTTAATTTAGTTTTAGAAATGAGATACTTCTTAGTATTCGATCTTAGATATTCGCGATACGTCTCTCGGCAATATTCCAGAGGAAAGTGGCACTTTATCGATGTAAATTTGGGATATCTCTTTTCGGGGAAAATGATATTTCACGAGTCATGGAAATAACCGAGCGTATCTAACGAAGGATTATCGTGAAACGTCTTAACGACGTTAAAAGTATAGGACGTTCGTGTCAGGAGATTCTCGCCAGTCTTCTCTTCTATGAAAGAGAAAGAAAGATAGAGAGAGAGAAAGAGAGAGAAAGAGAGAAAGTTAGCATCAGTTACGTCTTCGTTCGCTAGCTCATTCGCTAGCTCGTTCGCTAGCTCGTTCGCAAGAACGTTCACTTTGATCTCCCATGGACTTACTGTCGTCCTTAAGGAAGAGTTTGCTTAACATCCTACCGGCATAACCGCTCGTAACGTTTATCCTCGAACGCCTTAACAACGATATTATGTCTCCTGTAAGATTCTCGTGAAGTTTCATGGGGGTGTTATAATATCTACAATAGACAATGCCTATGTTTAATCATTGACAAATTAACGCGAAATATCGTTGCCAACATTACTGAAACGTTTACTTTGACTTTCTCGTCTATTTTCTTCGTCCTCTCTTCTTTATCTTCTACCACTATCTCAAAATAATATTACAAAAATGAGAACATATAATATATAATTTGAATTATCGATATCTTACAAATATCTCTCAAAGATGTTAATTGAAAGTCAATCGACTCTTGAAAGCATTCGAAATGCATGGAATTACTAATGATCTTCTTTTTGCTTTACCAATTGGTTCGGATATCTTCTGGATACTATTCGTGGAATGGTTAATACAACTGCGAGAGCTTTGCTTCTGTAAATTATGTATTCACAGATTTGTGTAAATATTTGCCCGTAAATGCATTACACTTTATCGATTTCGAAGGAATACCTACGCAAATTGGGCACGAAACGAACGTATACCTATATGCCGACATGAAATTCGACGTGAAAAACGACGAATGTAGAGAGTCAGACGAAGAGAAGAGGGAGATTGAGAGTGTTTGCGAGAAAGAGAGAGAGAGAGAGAGCGAATTTTTATTATTAACAGCACTCGTCACGTGGGAACGACAAGCTTCGAAATTGAACGGCGGGCCTTCGAACGAAATGCGGGGAAAATCCATTCCGTCGCTCGTATGAATTCTGCTTTTGAATGCAAACGTCAAATAACGAACGTGTAACGATGTCTATCGTCTTTTGGAACATCAGGGAACAAAAAAATCAAAAAATAGAAAAAAAAACAAACGAGTGAGCAAAAAAGATATATGTATATATATATATCGATATATTATATATATCGATCGTAGATAGACAGAGAGAGTAGAAAAATACGGTTGAGTCAGTAGTGTATTTAGAAAAATTAATATACGACGCGCATATCGAAATCTGCGTGTATGCAATACCGATTCTATTTTACCGCTTCTCCAACATTGCGATTACGTTTTCAGACGAAACGAAACGAAACGAAACGAGGCGATATTTGAAAACGAAGCGCTTGCAATAATTAAATTCTCTCATTCATATACGACTTCTCTTCATATAACATTCATATACGTATTTTATTTCGTTAATAATCATTAGAAATATCATTGAAGTGAAATGAAAATTGCAAATAATACGTTATTTGGATAGATTTTCTCCATGTTATCGATTTGAGAAAACGATAATAGTAAGTAGTATGTAGAACATATTAGTAGTAAGAAGTAAACGACGTTGTAGAATGAAGGAATTCTCGATTTTCTGGAATATGATCGTGAAAGAGAGAACGCGCATGGGAGTAGTCGCGACTTCGACTCTCGTTTCTACGTTCATTCGTTGGTTCGTTCAACAAGCCCTACCAACGCTGTTTCTCTCGGTTGTAACGATCCTCAGAGAGTAATTGCGGAGTTATTTTAGTCGAGTCAGCAGGGGAAGTCAAGAAAGGAGAAAAAGGAGAATCGTTTTGGTACGGTTAAACGAGGAAGGAAAAGAAAAAGAGAGAAATACAAAGGGAGAGGAAGAAGGGAAGGGAAGGAAAAGAAAGAAAGAAAGAAAGAGAAAAAAGATAGATAGAAAGAAAGAAAGAGGGTGAAATTCCCTTACCGTCACTGCATCGACTGCAAAGAAAGGGGGATAGTCCATCGTAAATTTTCAAATATTTTCCACCGTCCTAAAGTAAATCGGGATAGCGAAAATAATGCGACGTATGCAGAAACCTATGCATAATTCTCACGGCTTTTACTATTTCCTTTTATCCTTTTAAACTGTACCTCATATCAAAGAATTTTCTATTCTACGATTATTTTTTTTCTTCTTTTTTTTTTTTCTTTTTCTTTCACTTTACTTACTCCCTCGTTCCCTTTTTAATTCCACTTGGGCGAATATTTCGTTAAAAAATACTCCCCTCGAAAGTAGGATACCACTGTCCGACTTCAGCTTTGGAATTATAACTAGTTGTCGCGCGGGCGAACTACTATCCCGAACGAATAGGCAATAGTGGAAGATATTTATAGAGTTTTCGAATCGAATCGATGTGGAGCACGTTCCAAGTGGGAAATCGTGCCAGAGGATTTTATTTGGAATGAATTTGGAAAAATTTCCAGCTCGAAATATCTTTCTTTTTTTTTCTCTCTTTCTTTCTCTCTCTTACTCTCTCCCACTGTTTTTTTTTTTTACTCTCTTTGGATAATAGTAGGATTACAATGTATTTCAGTGTCATCGAGGAAAGCTTTGAACATTTATTTTATATATATTTGAATCCTTAGTGATATTTTTCTCTAAACGGTTTTCTCTCTTTCTCTCACTTTTTTTACAGGGAATACTCTGTTCTGAAGTACTCTTCGAAAATAAACATAACAGATAAAATTGTAAGGATAATTCTTTTTTGATGAACGACGAAAATAAGGCTTTGGATTTTATATTGTAATAGCGAATTACGTCATCGAATAAATCCACGATCAAAGAATGGGATGTACTCGAGTAGACTGGTAGAATATTTGAGGCCCTGCGCCAAATGGAACATGACCTCGTTGTGCCTTCGTAGTCTCATGGCACGCTCATGAGGAAAAGACAATCTTCGCGCGGAAATGAGCGTTCCCCGGTAGTTTTTATTTCTTCGCGTAACGTTGCAAAATTTACGACGGTATAAGAAAAACTTTTCCCTCGTTTATTTTTCTTTCTCTCTTTCTATTACTCTTACATACTTCCAAGTATATTCCTCGAAAATCAACAGATTTATTGAGAATTTCATGTCTTTTCTTTTTTTCTTTTCCTCTTTTTTGTCTGTGCATGTTTTTTGTTTCTTTTTGTTTTTGTTTTTTTTGTAATAGCAATACGGTTCTAGTCTCAAGAACGTTAAAATATTTTATTGTTTTAAGCTTAACGAGAAAATTTTTCATTCGCCCTAAAGAAAGAGATTCGCGAATTTTCTCACGAGAGCCATTCGTGAGCCTTTCTCTAGCTATGGCTTACGATCGTAAACTTTGCGAACATTGTACGCGCAATCCTGAAACAAATCGGAGATCAACCTTTCAAGTGGGATAGCTCAAGAGGAAAACCTCAGGTGAGTAACTTCGACAAGTCGGATAACTAGATCGTTATTTTTCTTATTTCAATGCATCATCCTAGACCATGAAATAGTTTCATTATACTTTTGCGATGGATTCTATTCGTTGATTTTCAACAATGTTGGAAATTGATCAAATCGATAAAACAAATAAATTTCTTGTAATCAAATCGATCGGGTTGATTTTAACGATTGTATTTTCATTAATTCATCTCGGTTTCGGTTTGAACTAATAAAAACATAAATAACATGCCTACGTTGGTTTTTGTTTTTAAATAAAACACAATTTAAAACGCATTTTAACCTCTCAGACCTTATTTCATTTATTTCCATTCTCACGTCTATTTCTAACGTACAATAGAATGATTTAGCACGAATTTCCAAGAAACAAATTTCAAATTTTTCATCAAAGCCATAAGTCGAGAATTGTTCCCCGACATGTTCCAAACGTCGTGGCTCAGTCACCTTAGACAATATGATCAGCACGGTTGAGTAATAATCGCATAATTCGATAATCGACCGGTACGGCGAATCGTGTTGAAACATTCAATTCATATTCGGTTACGATGTTCGTCAGACCAATCACGCTCGGACAAATCTTCTCGAAGAGAATCGCAACTGCGATACGTTTGCTGACTGGAGATAGAAGAGCTTAAATTTCCTCGAGCGTGCTTGCTCATTCTATTTAATCCTGACACGTTATATTAGATAATATATATAAAATATATGAATATATGATTATATTTCTAAATATATATATATATATATACCGAAAAATATTTTATTTTCTTTCTTATCGATTTGTCATATCTTTTTAACCCTTACACTCAAAGCTATTTATTTATATATGTAAAATACTTTTATGTATTTTTTCGTACATTGCCTGGCTTGTGGTTCGGGTGATGTACGAAATAACAGATCATTGTATTAAATACCTTTACATACTGAACCTCGAACTTTTCAGCCCTGTTCTGTGCTATATAAATAAAAATTGAATTAAATACAAATTTCAGCAAGTAATTTGATATTAAAGTAGTAAATGTTAAGTCAAGAATAATTGTTCGTAAGCGGCTTCCACAAATCGTAAGTGACGGTATTCTACCCCTATTCATTCAGCCACCCTTCATCCATCCCCTCTTTCTCTGTGTCCCTCTCTCTCCAGAAAATAGCAGCAGCAGGAAACTTTAACCGGACGTGACAGACGCTTAGTTTGGCTTCTACTGCTAATTGATCAGAAAATCCTGTCGCTGATCCTGATGTATTATAATCCTTTGGCCGCGTATATCAAGCTTTTTGTGACGTTACTGAAAACGTCAAAGTTTCGCGATAAGGATTTTATCCGTAATATCATCGAAGATTATATCTAACTCGATTTGTCATGAAATATTTAAAAATAACAAGTCAATTCTCGTTCCTTTTGATTGTACTTGTGTTCTCTTCATTTATAACGATGAGAACGTACGAACATTGACAAAATAAACTTTATCATTTGATTTGCATTTGTTTTTATTCGACGAATTTCTGTTGCATATGTAAATATAATTTTCATTCGCGACTAAACACACGTTTCCTGTATTCATAGATTCGTCCTATTTTTCGCTTAGGCTTTCGGCTCATATCGCACGAAATTTCACGAAAATGAAATGCTTTCGTGAGATTCGTCTCGCAGCCGTAAAGAGAGAAGAAAGAGAAAGAGAGGAAGCAACTGGGCGGTGGTGAAAGAGGTAGCCTGTAGATGTTTTACGACAACAATTTCAACGCCTCTTCCTATGCACGAAATTAAGGAACGAACAAGCGAGCGAGCGAGCGAGCGAACGGAGAGTACAGCTAACAATTTATCGAGGATGCCTAACGAAACTATTCATTTCGTAGTATCTCGTAACCTTTTCCTGGCACGATTATTCATAATTTATATTCTCGCGGTATTATGCAGGCAATATATTCGTCTGAGAAGTTCTCATATCTGTTTTTCTTTTTTTTTTTTTTTTTATTTCTTATATCTTTTTTTTTGTGTGTGCAAAACGTATAAGTATATCTATAAGTATTACATATATTACACGTATGCGTGTTTATACGCATTTATAAATGTATGTAAAATCCTTACTCGACGTTCTTCAAAAGAAATCTCTTGGAAATAAGATAAATTGTTGATAAATTACTCCGAGAAATCACTCCTCTTTTACCAACTCAAATGCAATGTCGACGCTTTTACTGACTCTCCATGCGACTAATTACGAACGATTAATCATTGTAGCCCGTCCCGACGGCAGTCGAGATGTCTACCTTCGATTTAACTTCTTTTCGCCAACGTCGATAACCGAATGAAGTGAGAGAATGAGAGAGAGAGAGAGGGAGAGAGAGGGAACGAGAGAGACGAATGGGAAAAGATTGTAAAAAATAAAATTAATCTTTTATACCTTGGAACTATTCGCTGAGAGTAGGGATAAAATAGAAAAAAAAATTTGTAACTAAGTAATTTAATTTTTCGTTGTAATTTATCATTAATTGTTAATATATTTGCGAACTATCATATTTTTTTCCTTCTATTTCTCTATCGGTCTTTTTATTAAATCACAATTATTAGTTATTTTCGAAAGAAATCAGTAATGATCAATCGTCGTACGATAAAAAAAAAGAAGAAAAAATAAAATTTCACTTTCGAAGAAACCATTCGGAGTGTCGTTACGGTGTTCGACGGAAAGAGCTACGTGTTCTGATATTCTATTTCTCCTTCTTGCTGAAACATCCTAATGAGGCTACTTCGTTGAAAAGCGACGGATGAGAAAAGGGAGGATAGGTTGGACGTGGTTTCTCTCTGTAAATGAGAACGCAACTGGAAAAACTTCATGGAATTTGATTCATCCGTTCCACTTTCTATTTTTAAGCTTTCAGTGAAACATTAAAAAAAGAAAAATAAAATAGGAAGAAAAAGGGAGACAGGAAAAATAGAATCTGCTGACTCGTGTCTTTTAAATCCTAACGAAAAGAATTCTATTTATAATTTGATTTCTTTTCCTCATTCTTCAGAGTAAAATCAAATTTTCTCTACAGTAGTAGACGACGATGTAAGGAAAACGAATAACGTGCAACTTCTTCTTCTTCTTCTTCTTCTTCTTCTGCTTCTTCTTCTTCATTTTTGTTTATTTATTAAATGTATCGAATGAAATTTTATCGTTTCGTTTCTTCGATAAATCGAAGGACAACAAAGGAAGTAAACTTATAAAATGTACATATGTAATATCGTTTCACAATACTCTTTTCTAGCGAGATTGGCATTCTCCAAAGGTTTTTCTATGATGGTGGAGCCACTTTTAATATTCTTAGACGATAAAATATCACCTGGATCTCGTCCAGGAACATTTCCGAGGACAGATCTTCCGTGTATCCACAGAGAACAAGCAATTTCCTGCACTCTTAGTTTTCTACTTTTTCCAATGTACTTTAGCGTCGTCAAAGACAAATGCCGAAATTAAGAAAGTCGATCGCGTCGAAGAGAAAAAGGGAGATAGAAAGAAGAAACGAGAGAACGAACGAACGAAAGAACGAACGAAAGAAAGAAGGAAGGAAAGAAAGCCTATTAGCGTACAAAGTGAAATAAGAAAAAGCAAAGCCTGGAGGTAAATGCGATCGTGTGTTTTCCTTCCTCGAGAGAGGTCATTATCGACGTAAACGATTGTTTTCTACTCCTATCCTTTATTTTTATTTTCTACAAAACACACGACATGCATACATACATACATATACACACACACATATAAAGTATTAAACTATAAAACACGTAAAAACATTTCATTTCATTATCCAAGAAAATGTTCATCATTCAATTTAATACATATGTATATCTACATATCTATATTTATCTATATATATATGTACATACACGAGTAGTATCAATAGAAATAATGAGAACGTCGAATTTCAACAGATCCAATCACGGGGGCGCGCAAACGACGTTAGAATTTATCGATTTTCTTTTGAAATTGAAAATGAAAAAATTTATTGAGAAAATAAAAACAAAAATAAAACAAACAAAAGACAGAATTAAAAAAACATATATATATATTTTACCTCGATAAACGGTTATACCGAGTTCCGCGTGTTAGGTAAGGAAAGTCAACGAAACAATGGTGTATCGTACGTTTATAATATATATATCTCTGTATAGGATGGTGCCAAAGACATTATAGAAATATTTCTGATTCTTTACGATAGCAGAAGTGGGTGGTAGCATCGTAAGAGGTGGCGAATCTGACAGTCGGAGGAAGCATAAATCAATATACCGGCATAATAATTTATCGTAAGCCATGCGCCTTGCGCAGCACATTTGTCTCTCTCTCTCTCTCTCTCTCTCTTTGTTTAGTTTTGTCCTGCATCTCTCTTTCGGTCGCATCTCCTTTCGTCGAATAATGCATCCGGACGCAACAACGCGGTATCTGATTTTGGCAGGGTCGCAATACTGCGCCTGGCACCGTGCCACCGGTCTATCAGCGTAATTATTTTTATGTCGTATTCCCTTCTATCTTTCTCTTTCTCCCTCATTCTCCTTCTTCCCCCCCCCGCTTTTTCTCTCTCTTTCAATCCCCTCACCGTCACCGACAGGCACTCCACGCGTTTCCATATTTCACTTCACTGGCAATCTTGACCTACCCCCCCGGTTTCGACTCGTTTTGACCTTTTAAACTTTCCAGGCGATGACCCATAGATTTTTCTCTCTTTCTCTTTCTTCATACACACACACACACACATACTATTTCTTTATTTATCTTTTTTCTCCCGAAAGAGCACACAAGCTGTTTCGAACTTTATACCCATCCGTTTTAAAGATTTTCTTTTTTTTTTTTTTTCAATACTCATCAGAATTTTTGACAATTATTGTGATTATTACGTCAAAAGTGTGTTTTCGATTCTATGTAGGATGGAGAAAAACCTATAAATAGATATAAAAACCAAGAAAAGTAAAATCTTTGTTTTATCTTTTAACGATTTGAAGAAAGATAACGAGTAGATCTGAAGTTCGAGAGGATAGTTCTCGCAATTATTTGGAAGGTGTTCATTAGTGTATATCACGTGATGTGTTATTAACGAGTTGTTTAAAAATTACACGTGACTTTTGTATCGATGAGCGAGTTAGAAAAAAATCATTACTAAATCATTATAACATTTTTTCATTAATTATAATTGTCAACATGAACAAAATAATGAAAAGATAGAAAATGTAAGGATCTATCTCGCTCTTTCTCGTTCATTGTAAGAATTCATAGAATGTGTATATGTGTGCGGAGAAAGAGAAAATGAGAAAACAAAAAAATCAGTGCTACCCAAGATACCCAATCACGTATGCATAGTGTTGAATAAATTGAAGATCGTATTTTAAAACACTTGCGAATATTATTTAAATTCGTAGTTTTTTTTTTTAGAAACTCCTTCCTTAAAAAAGAGAGAATATTTGTTTAAAATAAACATGAAAATAATATATCACCAAAGAGATTCCTTTGCCGTGAGATAGATTAGAAATCGAATTGGTTTGCAGAGTATCAATCGAATGACCTAAGGTAAAGACGCGTTCGTGCGGAAAGGAGTAAATCCGGGAGGACGTGTCGATCGACAATCCGCAAGGACAGACGTGAACTATTCCGTAGAGATCTGCTTAAGAGAAATCAACTGGTACAATCATGGCGGTCCCCACGAAACACGGCTTTGACTGGTATAATTAGCTGGATGTGCGATGTGATTTGGTACGATCGACACCTTCGTGATAGATTCCCAAAGCTATCTCGATGTCAAGGAGGATCGGTATTAACATCTTTATAACACGTATATATACGTAACATCGAGTTCGTACGTTTCATGCTTGACTTCTCGTCTTGATTGGCCTTCTAATTAATTGGTAAAGTTAATTAAGAATTCACACGTGTTGTGTCTGTAATGCGAATCGTTCTTTCGGTCGATTAATTTTCTCAACTATTTTCCCTCACTTCAAAACTCTTTACGAGAATACACCACCCTCTCTTTCATTTGTTTCCCAGATATATACGCAGATTTGAGAATCTAGATTATAGAGATCCGATAACGTTCTTGTCGTTCTCGATTGCCAGCGAAATGAGCACGTAGATTCGCCAATCCGATTCGACAATGTATGCACATATATATGACGAATCTCCGTGTCCAATCACGATGTTCACAGACGCGAATAAAGTCTCGCCTTGTATGATTTGTCGGACGTGTGTAACATTGGTAGTCTGTATCGTTGATCCATCGACGACACAATGACATTATTGGAAAATATTCGTACGAGCCGATGCTTAACGTAGATCGCAGGCTAGCGATGTTGACGTACTGTTATATTTTTCCACCCCCTATACATACGGTCTCCTCTCGTTTTTTCTTTTCATTTTCGTAAGGTAGTCGTTATTAGATCGTTGTATAGTAAACATCGTAAGTGTATTTGTTTATTTTTTATGTATAATTATCTTTTTATTGTATAAGTGTAAGTATATTTTTTTGTTTTGTGTCGAAATAAACCCGGTGTAAGAATACATTTGAGATAAGTGTATAATGTAAGTGACACGTGAACAATGATTTACAATATATCTTGTTCGAATTTTATTTCATATATATATATATGTTGGTACGTTGATACCAACCGAACAGCAGTAGATTTTCGAGATTCGAAAGAAACAGCATAACAAAGAGTATCGGTATTTTCTGTCACAGACAATGAATGCGAGCTGGAATGATAAGGGATACTACTGGGAGATCGATCTGGCTTGACCTACCGCTGTCCGTCCTATCGATTTTCCAAGCATATCGTATATGCATGCAAGTGCCAAATCCACGTGTTCAATCATAATAGCTATGGTGTACAGTTTTGATACGTCCGTTTAGTGATTAGTTCAACGACCAAATCACTATGTCTTATGTAATATCCGAAGGAATTCTAATTGGTTTATTTAATTGTAATTACTGTATGATTTACATGTAATATGATTCGTGTAATTTAAGAATATTTGGACATCGTGGAAAACAAAGATTCGACGGGATCGTTTGTCGAACGAGCACGTAGAAGAAACTTGTGTTTTAGATAGTATGAAAACTCTTTCGAGAGTGTTTACGAAAATGGGAGTGTCGTTACGTTTCGAGTCCCCTCGCTAACTTAACTAAGCGACGCTGAGCGTGCCCCAGGTCAAAACTTATAATTAAGTGGTACTTGCCCAGCGAAGAAAAGCGTAATTAAAAGTTTCTTCACAGTTGAATCATCGGGGCATTTTCATCCTGCCATTTGCCTTTCTCATTTGCTCAAGGCATCATTCATCCTTCCTTTTTATCTCGTCTTAAAATATAAATTCTCATTATTGATTTACAATATTAACTTGTTGTAACAAGATATATTATTATTAACAATGTCAATTATAGATAATACATTTATGGAAACGATTTTGATATAGTATATGCTAAGGTTTATTTGTGTAATACGTTCATTCGTGAAATAATTAAACTTATTAAATGATTTAAATAAAATTAATACAAATTACATTTGTCTACCATTAATATATTTCGAATATTAAACAATCTGATATTTTATTAGGAAGATTTTCGACTCAAAGTTATCACGGAACGTTACAACAAGTGTATTTTAGTTTCAACAATTCAAGATATTCGTAAAGTACATTAGATAATTAGACATACCTTAATTGATTGTTAATTAATTAAAGGAAATGTATATTTGAGTCTAAATAGATAGAATATAGTTTCAAATTACCGTCTGCTTCGATATCCACCGTTCAACTGTCTTATTGTCATCTATAAAACCAGTCCTTGTCGCAGAACTGGATGTGTAGTGGAGGCTATGTACACACACACACACACATACAACGGGAGAGAGTTCTTATATTAAATGTTGTTTATATGATTTTCCGGAGGTTACGTGTGTATTTATAACGAAAATAATATTCGAAAAATCATATGAAAGAGAATAAATAAAAGAAACTTTAACTGACTTTCATGAAAGACATTTCAACGGAAGAAGACAAGTTAGTTTACTGTTGGATTTTGAGGAGGATGGTGGCGTCGAATTTATACTCCGTGCTTCTAGACTACAATATACAGTTTTTTTGATTAATAATCAATCGATTAAGGTAAATCTAACATAGTACTATTTTTTAACAATTTTTATGATTGTATAAATTAAAATACATTTATTTTAATATTTTTGGCCAATGATAACTCGAAATAAAAAATTTTTTAATAAAATATCAGATCGAATTTGTACAATATTCGAAGTACATTAACAGAGAGAAAGAGAGAGAGAGATAGAGAAATGTCATTTTTCAACAAAGTTATTTTATATTATTTTTATTTTAATAGGTATCGAGTTAATATTAATATGAAAAAACGGATAATTCACCTACTTGTTATATCAACATGTACAATATTGAAGTATTAGCGATTTTTTGTACGTTTTTTCGTATTCTTTTAATTTATTTATTATAAAAAAGCTTCCAAGCGTTAACGTTATCAATCAGCGTTAAATTTTATACTTCAGTTAAATCGTGGAAACCGTAGGTCTTATTCGAAATGACTAGGTATTTTTAGGAAAGCATTTAGAAATAATTTTATTATATACTAAAACTAGTAGTTTTAGGAAATAACGAGATTATACATTTTATTTTCGTTTTTACAGTTTTGTATGTATTTTAATTCCTTGAATCAATAGAGAAATTCTATCTCGAGATTAGATAAGCTTTAAAACGAAGAAATACATATTTTCAGTTTTAAAAATTACAATAGTGCAGTATAAGCAGGCATTGGAACGAAATCGAAAAATATTTTTCTTATATTTGAGATCTCAATTTTTAATATTTCATACTTTAATTTCTTATCTTTTGCGAATTTATATATTACTTTGTTATTTCTTAAAACAACACTGATTAAGGTAAATATAATTATTTTTATATACTTTTCCAAAAACGCTAAATTATTTCATGTAAAACTTACAATTAGTTATTCATTGAATTAATTGAATTATATTATTTAACGCTGACATATAGATAGAAAATGTATGGAATTTTGTTAACTCGCTAAAAAGGTCAATGAGATTCCAACTCGATTTCGAGCATTAACGAATAATAAAAATCGTTCGTATAATATTAAACAATATGGAACCACACGGTAGCATTATTCACGTTTCATGCAAAATACATCAATTTTCGGACCAATGTTAGCATAATCGATGAGTAAGGCATATCAAACAGATACAGCAATGGGGGAGCTTTTAAAAAACGAATAACGTAAAGATGTTATATGTAACTAACCATAAGTCGTATTACTCGTGTCTTACCTACCTCTCGTCTTAATATTCTTTTAAATTAATTTTTTTGAATGCACGACACTCGAGAAATCATATCTACGATGAAAACAAAGAGCAAGAAAGTTTCGTTTCGAAAGAAACAAGACGTTTCATGGCGATTAAATCTTGTGGCTGAAAGACATGCTGATTCATTCATAAAGTGAATGGTTGCCTCGTGTCACGTCGTGAATGAGATAAAAAGAGACAGAGAGAGAAAGAGAGAGAGAGAGAGGGGGAAAGAAGATTTAGGAAAGGTAAAGAAAGCATTCGTGCAAAGAAGAAGGAAGGAGTAGAAAGGATAAGAGTAAGAGAGAGAGAGAGAGATAGACTAAAAAGGGTAGCACGAATGAGGCGTGGAGATGAATGATGAAGAGAAAGTGGAAAGGGAGAAAATGGGAGATGAGTTACATCTCGGCCAGATGCAGGGTGCGTCTGAAATTCTAGCGTAGAATCCACTCGCTATAGTGTTCTCCATTTTCCAAGTAAGAATATTATGCAACCGAATCGCTCGGCTGAGGAAGAACTAAGTAAATTTCTCACCATCTTCAGAACCGCCGGCCATTTGTGCCGAGTAAATTTTCTCTCCTTACTTGTTTCTTTTCCATCTCCGCCCGTCGAAAGCGAGTAAAAGCTTTTCGTCTTCTCGCGGTCCTCCCTATTCGCGCGATACGAAGATTCTTCTCTTCGGGAAGAGAGAGAGAAAGATGGAGAAAAAGGAGGAGTGAGAGAGAGAGAGAGAAGTAGCAGTTTTCACGAAGTCGCTCGATATCAAGCTTCTACGTCGAAGTTTATCGTCATCGTTAGAGAGTAACCCATGAAGAGGCTATGCTTTTCAACTATGAATGTCGTTCTATAAATATTAATATTCATTTATACAGATTAGATATTAACTCAGACTAATACCGTGCTTATTTCATCTCTTTCGAATTTATTAATTGTTTTAATCAAAATATATTCATTCAATATTGTTACGCGGATCAAGACAGAGAGAGAGAGAGAGAGCGAGAGAGAGAAAGAGGACCAATAAAAAAGAGGAGATTGAACAACCAAAACGAACGGAACGTATAAAAGCACGACGGATTTCCTATCAAAGTTGGTAATTAGTCCGAACCGATGGTTACATTCGTGCTTTAGAAATACATATTAACAAAAGACAGATAATGAAAGTACGTATACTAAAACACACACACACACACATATGTGTACTTATGTATATACGAATAATTGCACAAACGTATCTCCAATCGAAATACTCTCTCTTTCTCTCTCTCTCTCTCTCTTTTTTTTTGTCTTCTGTTCGATAGAACTGTACGCTTTCCAGACCAGACACCTCGTTCGTATCCTTTTCTTTTTTTTTCGTTGCACTTTTCCCTTTTATTTTATTTTTTTCTTTTTTTTTTTTTTGGAAAGGTCGGACGGAGGCTGTATTTTTAAGCGGTGGAACGTTCGGCTTCGCCTGGTCCAGTAAATTTATCCCTCGCGTTACTCCTGGGTCCATTTCGTAGTTCTCGTAGAATAGAGCTTCGGCCACCACCGTCTGTGGTGGTTCTAGCCAGCGTTAGAAGCTTTAGATCTATCAGACGGTCTACTCTAGGGGATGCTTACCTGTCCAAGGGATGCTGTTCTCTTGTACTTCCTTTCACGGTTCCTACCTATTCTATCTTTCTCTCTCTCTCTCTCTCTATCTCTTTCCTTCTTGCTCTTTGTTGAACTATTTCGTTCGTTCAACCCCCCACCCCGTTCACTAGCAAGCCGAACTTGGCTATCGGATTATATCCGTCTCGGAGGAAGTGCACGTCGACCTCGCAGCATCCACTTCCCTTTTTACCTAGCCCCAAAGTCGATCGCTGTTTTCAAGACCCACGGGAATCTTACTAACGTACCATACAGAGATATATATATATATGTATAGATACACACACATATATATATATATATTAAACATAAGCATGTATTTTTGTTAAATCAAATAATAATACGTTCTTTACGTTTCAACAGTTCACAATACAAAATTTATTTCGAACGATAAACAAACTAATACAGTTTTGTTATAACACCGACCTTTCAATTTTCTCTTTGATCTATTTGCTTTTTAATAAACTAAAGTTAATCGATTTGGCTTTATACGATGTTGCCGGAGAGTAATTCTCGAGTTGTAATCGTATATGCCAATCATCTGATCGATCACGCTTCACTTACAAATTATTACATGCGTACGTAAATACGCGGGTATGAAAAATATAAAAAGGTCATTCCCGTGATTTTTGAAAAATTATTTCGTTAGAAAGTTTTCAATATTTTTTCCGAATAAACGAAAAAAAAAAAAAAGAAAAAAAATAGAAAAAAAATCAAATACGATAAATCTTATGATTACATTCAGTTGGAGAAATGAAAGAGGGAACAGGAAAATTCTAACGCATATTGTCCGGAATATATATCATCGTCGTTTTGATATATAGGTATAAATAACAAAATAAAGAAAAAAAAAATCGCCTATCGGTGCGGACCGTTAAAGGGATCTGCCTTCATTGCTCGTTTAAGAGGCAAAGAAGGAGTGAGAGAGAGAGAAGAGGTTGTATCGGTATGCTGGTACCCTACTTCCGGTTGACAAAGCGGATATAATACAGCGATAGAGGAGAGAAACGGAGGTTGAACCCTCTGGGCACAGCCCCATCCATTTCCGCAGAACTGACGTTTCTATCGAGATGTAGTTTCTCTTTAAAAACTTTCTCGAAGGATCTAGAAACCGTGTACGCTTCTTCCTCTTCTTTACCCTTTTTCAGGCCTCTTCTCTCTTGTCTTTTTCTTTCTCCTTTCTCACCATTTTTTTTACTCTATTTTCTCTCTCACTCTCTCTCTCTTTCTCTTTCTCTTATTCTCTTATTCTCTTATTCTCCATCCTTACAATATACCATAACGATACCGCACGTCTCTCTATTTATGTTTAGCAATTTACGAGCGTCTGCTGCTTACACCCAGTCTTTCTTCTATTTCTCTATCTTTTTCTATCCGTCTCTCTTCTTCTCTCTTTTTGAAGCTTCACCTATACTTATAGAACGCTTTCGTATTTCTATACACAATTATATACGAGTTCGCAAATATATGAATGAGTATATGTGTTTTGTGCGTTTATATACGAACGAATGTATGTGTGTGTAAAACTCGTAGAAAACAGGCGTATATTATCGAAACATGAATGTGTGCTTTTCGTATATGTATATTCCAGATATGGATGTATTCGATGGTGTCCCTCTATTTCTGTTTTCCTATTTGTGTACCGAAATTATCCACTAGCGTTGAGTCCGATCCTTGACCAAAGGAGCTTATTAACTCGGAAAACCGCATATTTCATAATCAGCAAGGATTTCATTGATATATATATATGTTACCGGCATAGTTGGAAATCCGTCATTACTAGTAATACCCCGGCATTGTCATCAATGCAAAGCGCCTTTTAACAAAGTTGGAAATGTATTCACATATTTTTCACATTTCCTAGAAATTCTTCCTAGAACATTTCGTTCTAAACCCGCTTATCTTGCAATACAATAAGGAATAAAAGATACAGATTTTAGATACAAAATGTCGGGGTATTACTAGCATTGCCGGATTTCCTACTATGCCGGTAACATATATATGAAGAAAATCGTGAGATCGACGATTAGTTCGCAGTTTATACTTCACAACACCTTAATGAAGGTTCTTCCTTTTTGGTAACTAAATTGGGCAGAAATTAAACAAGAAATAGTAAATTAAAAGTATATATATTGTTAGTACGTATTGTTTCACATCGGATATAATCGATCATAGTTATTAAATATAAACGTGATAATAATAGTCTGTTGAAGAAAAAATATAAAATAAATATCAGAAGAAAAATCGAAAAAGGATAAGAGAAATGATGGATAGGTCCATTTATAGAGTTACTTATATATATATACAACAGTTTGCTTTTAAATGATGAGGAAATATAAAAAAAAATCGATTTAAGTGTAAATATACAAATACCATTCCAATGTTACTTGTTAACTTATTTCCTTTCGTTGGTTTTTATAAATTTCAAATTCATGTGTGTGTGTGTGTGTGTGTGTGTGCATCAATTTAAAATAGAAAAATATTAATATGAAATCGAGTGTAATTAAAAATAATATCATCGTTTTTTCGTGTCATTTAAAAGATAATATTTGTAATATGTTCTTCTTTTACTCTTTATTTTATCTGTTGTTCTTATTACAACGTGAAACGCGAAAAAAGGGAAAAAAATATTACGTAAAATTTGATCTCATTGTAGAGTCACAAAAATCTCGGAGGAAATTAAATTCATGGTTGATAAATTGTTAACATTTTTTTTCAACAATTTAGTAATAATACTTTTTTATAATATCAATATTTTTTTATTAATTACATTTTCATCGAACATTTAATTTCAATTTTACGATGAAATAGTTTATATTAAAAAATACGAAGGTAATATATAAGATCGCTATTAGAAATGAATGGAAGTTATTTGGATAAAAGATTTCCGAGAAGGAATATCGATCATTGTTCGCGAGTGAGAGAATCTTTCCATAAATGCAGATACCTTAGTTGGATATTAAAAATATTTAAGAAATGTCGTATCTCGAAAGGGAAGTCTTTTCTATTTCATGTATTTTTCAGTAAGGAAAAAGGAAGAATAAGAAAAAGGGAAAGAAATAAAAAAAAAAAAGAAAACAAGAAGAAGAAGAAAAAAAGAAAATGGAAATAAACGATCGTTCTTGAAAGGAAATTCGAAAAGCGTTTATCTCGAATCTCTTTAACGAGATCACTGGACTAGTAACAACTCGCCTGAAGCGACTGAATTCGATAGTTCGACTCGATTATCGGCGACGTGCGCATTCGATTAGTATTAACTCTCCAATAATGATGGGGTTGCACTAACACCTTAGTGTGGGAATTGTTTCAACGTTTCTACCTTTCTACAAAACCTTCAGGTTGCTTTCCCATTTTCCCCTCATAACGAACTAAGTGAACACACGGATAAAGTTCCGAGTTTCTAGCGGTGATTTATAATTGGACAATTCCCCGAGGCTTTGACTATGTCGATTCATTTGCCGTAGGATGTGTGAGTGCTACCGAGCGAAATGCGTCGAAAGTACGTCGCGAATTGTCGTTTTCTCTCACGTGGCCGAGTGGCTAAACGCAAAAGTTCGTTCGAAAGCTAGCTCGTGTTGGACGTTCATCTTTATTCTCGTACATGGAACGTATACATATACATATATGTATATACTTCTATGTATAGAGAACTTCAGAATCAGTTGAAAAAGCAACGAATTTTTACGCACATTCGACGAGTAACGCGTCCTATCAACTTTGTGTACGTGTATATGTGTATGGCGTAAGTGTTTGTATGTGTGTATTTTGCGATACGTAGATACTCTCTCTCTTTCTCTATGTCGTGTCTGCCTCTTCGTGATCACACATGTGTGTAGAAGCTCGCATTTGTATCGCAGCCGGTTAAAATGTGGCTGACTGGTGCACCGAAAGAGGATGAGTCGATGGCGAATTGTGAAAGGGAGGGAGATCAAGTGGAATGAACGTACAAGAGTGAGATAGTGAACAATGGAGAGAGTGAGAGAGAGGAAGAGTGAGATCCGATGTAAAGAGGGCACCGTTCGAAGCTTCGATAGGATTGGATATCGCACGGGGTAATCACATCGCTCGTGGAACCACTAGCACGTTCCCACATATTGAACCTGGTCTCCACAACCTTGCCCACGCACTTATTCGCATAGCTTCGGTCCAGCCGATATCGCGTTTCTAGCTTGTCTGGAAATGAAAAAAAAAGGAGAGAGAGAGAGAAGCAGAGGGACATGTCTCTGATTCATAAATTTTTTATACCTGCCTCTTCGACGTGGCTTTGTTTTCTCTTGCTTGTATGATTCTTTCTATAGGTTTGTCCTGTTTTCTTTTTTGTTTGTAATATTTATAGCTTCTCATTGTTATATCGTAGTCTATGTTGTACAGGTATACGTATAGTTAAGTGAGAAATAACGATAATATTTAAGAAATATAATCAATTGTTCATTTTGTTTTAAGTGTAGCAGATGATAATGTTATATGTGTACAAATGACAAATTGAAGAAATGAAAATATGTAGAGTTTATTTTTTTGATGAGAATGAATTGTTTATGAAAGAAGGGAATTCATGCTGGTCGTTGAGATAATACTAATCTCGATGTGTCCATCTTCTCGTACTAATTAAAGCGAGATGTATCTCATAACGTTACAAATTCATGTTTGATCGACAACCCGCAACCGTTAATGTACAGGTTAATAATTCGATAATGATCGCTATAATGATGGTACATGTATTTTCATCGTTGTGTCTACTCCAATCTATGTTGTAGTTTTTTTTTTTTTTTTTGTAATTAACGTTTTTTTTCACTCGATACAGTAAGAAAACATTAAAAATTAACTACGATGTGATATGAATTATTTATTATCACGATTATACCAAAAATAGGTCAACTTTAAACTAACTGTAGTTATAACGTTACATTTATAATTAGTATTTTAAGAATGATGATTTGAATTTGGTATTATGGAAACTATATAAAATATTGAAAATAAAATAAAATATTGTTAAAATCGGATAAATCATTTTATACGAATAACTTGAAAATGATGATTATTTTTAAAAGGTATGTTCGAGAGAATGTATATATGTCGACGTTTATTCTCGCATGCAAGTGGTCCCATAATATCATAATTTAGCGATGACGGGAGACGAGCCGCGAATTTTGATTTTGCACGTTCTCTCGTTCGCGAACCACGATAAATTTTATCATGTTTTACGCGCTTCCACACGGCTTATCGGCGAATATCAATGTAACTGTCGCGTTTCCTAGATGGCATACTTACTCAGCCGGGTTTGCACGAAAAACCGTGACTATGTGCTATTTATAATTCCGGCCACGTTATCGTAGCTCGTCGTTTGACGGCTTCGGATCACGTTACCTGTGTTACACTTTTACATTAGTTACATATATCTATGAGTTTTCCTACGAGTTGATAATTTATTCCTTTTTCTTTTTAATATACATACTTAATTTTGTTGGAAATGTTTATTTATTTATCATACTATATTATATTAGTATTAATAATAATTATTATTATTATACATAGTTAGATGAAATTATACGAAAAATAATGATTTGAAAATATCATCTTTAATTTTCATTTAAAAAATTCTAGTAAAGTGCCCAAGGTACTATGATACAAAAGCTTTACATTCTTTTTTCAGTCTATTGTTATTCGAGTGTATAGATGAATGGAGAATTTTAATAACGGAGGAAGCTTATAAAATGCCATTCTCAATTTCTTAAGCACGAAAATAAAATATGAGTATTGAAGAGATACGAGATATAGTACACTGTGACGTACTGTAAATGTATTCAGTTGCGTACTAGTTATTCGTATGTATAATATAATATATGCATTCCGTCTATGTTAAGTTAGAAGTTATTAACTAACATTTATGCTAATCTGAGTTATTGCTCGTCAAACACATTTTTAATGAGAATTGTCAGGTTTGGGAAAAGTATGATTTTTGTTAATACTTTCATATATTACCAATGATGCTTTTTATGGAATAATGACTATCTTTAATTGAATTGTATAGGAAATTGTAAGTAATGTGTGTAATCTACACAAATTATTTTGTGATTTTTTGATAAACATATATATACATACATAATATGTCAATTTGAGTTAATTCGTAATTTTTATTATTACTTTTAAATTGTATATATCACTTTCGAATATAAAGGCTTATATATAAAAAAAAAAAACATAAGAACATAAGATATATATTTATTATATTATATATTATATAATATATTTATTATATTTATTATATTTATATATATTAACATAAGAAAAAAAAACATAAGATATATATATAATATATATAAGAGTATTTATGAGACGAATTAAATATACATAATTTGGTCAATTCGTTCGCACTTGTCTGAGTTAATATTCTTTCCTTTCTCTTTGGTTACTAGCCATCGTTTTCTCACCCGCAATGTCTGCTAATAAACCCTTGATGAATGTAGCAAGGATGTTAGGTAAAACGTGCTACCGGTATACTTGGTGAAACGCGGAAACTCGAGGAAATACCGTGCGAAATCTTCTTCCGACGTCGACGAGGAGGAGACAGAGCCCACCGAAATTCGTTCTCGACAGGAAAGCAGGTTTTCCCGAATAGAAACGAAAAGAGAGAGACAGAGAGAGACAGAGAGAGAGAGAGAGAAGTCTGTGTGTGTCGTCATTGGACTTTGGTCGTACTGTTATTCGCATTTCATTTGAAAACTACCTTAAATTCACTTAGCGACTCTTCTCCATGTAAACCTCGTGATATATTGTAATAAATGTTTCTACTTTATCGTGATAGATGGATTTCTCGAGTTTTGTAATTTTTATTTTCCTTTTTTTTTGCTTTGCAATTTACACACGTATGCTTCGCACGCGAATATGTACGCGTGTTTACCGAGTTACGAGCTATACGTATATAGTAACATCGTTATTATTTGTTAACGTTAAAACTTTAAAGATATAACTAAGCTTATTACAACTTTTGTCGTTTACCAACAACGATGTGAACGATGACGTAGACGGTGACGACGACGACGACGACGATAATAACGACAAGGTTTGTGAGAACGTGTAATCGTGAAACTAGATGGAGACCTTTTATATCCATTGTACTATTATAGAACAGAATATCGTGTTTCATTCGCTCGATAAAAAAAAAAAGAAACCGTGACTTATAATGCTATCCTTACAATTTAGTTTTTTCACGACATTGCCGCACCTTTGAGACCCTTTCTTATCGACTTTTAAACAGATTCGCGTGAATTTACACGAATGATTTAATAATAATTAATTTACACGACAATAACATCCGTTTAATTAGTACTGATTTTAAATTGATATTATCTCGTATATATAAATATAAAATTTTAATTTCAGTTAAGAGATTTTTTTCTTTTTAACTCCTTTAGATCTACATTTATTCATTTATCATATTTTAGGTTGTTAATTAATGAGTTTTTGTGATATACAGATTACTAATTTTACTGAAAACGTTACAGTCGACTGTGATTATCTTCTAAAGTATTATCAAGTTTAGTTTTAGTTTTTGTATAGCAAATAATACAATGTTTATTTCATTTTTTTTTTTAAATTATTTATTAGAACAATTTCGTTGATTTTTTCATCTTCTTTTTTTTTTTACTTCTTTTTGTGATTTCATACATTATATTTTCTAGTTAAACTAATTTTTACTCGAGAAAATTAATTCGTTCGATTTTTTTTTTTAGAAATTCTTAAAATTATTTTTTTATCGTTTTAATTTCATTTGAAAGATTATTGATTAGAAATGATATCTTAATTTTCATAGAGATACGTAACGACGTTGTTTCAATACATATGTATATATTATAGATCCACGAAGGGAAACAATGAGAAATCGGAGATAGCAGGATGCGTGACTGACTATTAAACCGCAAACATTACGCCGAAAGTTGCCAATTATTGCCTGACTGCATCGCTTAGTGGCAGAGGGATTGAGCGCAATTAATTTGCGGTCGTAACGTGCTGTATATAGCTTACCGATGTGACCAATAACGGTAATTATACTAATTACGTTTGTGCTTAATATGTGTTGTACGGGTGGATATATTAGAAATTGTTCAATATAAGTGAATATATTCAACCAAGACGTTCAATGACTATTATTCCTTATTTTTTTTTATTATACATCCAAATTTTTTCATTATCGATACGAGAATACATCTTCTTTAGTTTAACAAACGTAATAATAATAGTAATTGAACAGGAACGACATTTTCCAAATTATCGATTAAACACAACTATTATACAAGGATTAACATTGGCCGGTTGTATACGTTATCATAAGACGACAGTTACTGCAGACACGGGGAATAATTGATTCAATTACATGTACCTTGCTGTTGCATCGTACTTGATTTATACTCTAAGTGTCTACCTTCAAGCAGATCTAGTTTATCCTGTTAAATACCTTACATACAGATTTGAATCGTCGAAAAATCTAATTCCTCGAACATCTTCTAATCGTAAGTTAACTTCTTTTAGTGAAAAAGTATTGTCATATTTAAGGCAAACGTACGAGAGATATTCTATCGATCTAACAATGTTAAGATAACAAAAGAAAGATCGTATACTTTCTACACAAAAAAATGTCCAAATTTGATCTATTTTGTTATATTTAAAAGTCAAATTACAATCTACAAAAAAAAAAAAAAAGAAAAAAATAAAGAAAAGTGTAAGAAGACCTGAAAAAAATAAGAATATAATTTGTATGTTTGAAAGCTTAATCAAGGGTTTTGTCGCTACGGAAACTAAATGACGTCGAAGATATTTGCGGAAAGGCAAATTAGACAGAACCCTTGCCGCTCTCGTAGTAGCGAACATGCGTGGCGCATAACTCTGAGAACATGAATGTAACGCCCAAGCGTATGGGAGTGGTGAATGAGGAGGTTAAGGAGGTGGAGGATGATGATGAGGAGGAGGAGGAAGAGGATAGTTCCGAATGCGCTAACTAAATGCAGCTTCCATAGCTCTTAAGTGAATTCCGCGGCATGTACCGGCGCCGTCGGCTTGCAATTTCCTCGATTCGAATTGATCGTATGTTCGAAATTCCTGCTAGATTTTTTTTTTGTTCATCCTATCTCGTTTTATCGACCATCTCATTTTATCTCTCTATCTCTTCCTTTCTATATTATTTAACTACTTTTCTTTTTTTATTTTTTCATTTTTATAATCCACATTATAATTTAATAATAGAATAAAAAAAATAACAGAAGATGGGACGGAAAATTTGAGTACCTCAATTAAGTAATTAGCAAACTCTAAGGCAATACTTTCAACTACTCATCGGGGTCCTGATTTCATTCGATTCAATCATGAGCTTTGTTGATCTTCAATTTTATATCCCGTGGCTCGAAAAGTTGAATTATTTTAATCTTAGAGATTTTCTTTACCATTGAATTTGGAATAAGTTTTTAAATTAGTTTAGTTTAATAATTAGCGATTTAAAATAATAGAATTTTGGATAATGAAAATATGAAAAGGAATATCTCGAAGATATTGTTGCTGTTCTCGCGAAAACGATAAGGTTACTTTCTCGATAACGCGTTAAAGCGTTTTTTAATTTTTCACTACTTTTATGATCCTTAATACCCTGCAATGTGAAAGTTTTTTCATCAGGAGTGTCGTTAAATGTTAACGACGACGGTTATAACTCTCTTCGATATTCTATTTACTATGTTTTATAATACTTTAACACGTTTATGAGTCTTTTCTCTGTTCCAATAGTTCTTCGTCGAGGAAGAAAAAGATACACAGAAATTCTCGTCAGCAAAAATTTCTATCGAAAAAGGTCATTGTGGTCAAAGTTTCGAAAAATTACGAGCTTATGTCTGCGTGGTGTCCTTAGGAAGGTTTAATAAAGTGGACGAGCTGTAAGAAGTTGGATGAAGCGTTCGATGAAACTTAAAATCCAAAGGTGCTGACCTTACGAAACGTGTTTCTTTCGTAGAAACTCTCGAGAAAATAAAAAGAAGAAAAGAGAGGAAGTGAGACACAGGGAGAGAGAGAGAGAGAGATAAAATAGATATATATATAGAAAGCTGACCATTCGATTGCACCGTGTGCTCGGCAAGCGCACGTGACTAACACTCTAATTATGTATTTAGTCTTAATTAGGCGGGCGTTACGTTCTCGTGACTGCAGGATGCTCGCAACGGAAGTTCAAAGTCTCCCTTGCTGCAAGCTCGTAACACGCTTTCAACCACGCCAGCTGTCAGACACCTTTCTCAACCAGAAATTACACTTTCCACGCTCTCGTTAAGGTAAAATCACTTCTAATAACGTTCGGCAAATCGTGCCTTTCCTTTTTATTCTCCTCTCTTTAACCGATAAATCAATATCAGCGAATTCGGAGTTTTACTTATTTGTATTTGTGTATGTGCACGCGGATATGAAGATAATTCAAAGAAATATATACTTGAATGTATCATGCGACGAATAGATACGAGTATTGCAATTGACTTCGTATTTTTATTCGAAATCGTTTATTATCATGTGATCATATCTAACGAAACTTTTATGGTTGCTCGTATATTAGTTTACTCATGGAAGATGATCTCTGTCAACTGGTAGATCGAATTCGAAATTATAAATATTCCGTATCGTTTGCTTTGACTTGCAAAAGATATTCAAGCGAATTGAGTATAAATATTTTATACGAAAAAAAAAAAAAAAACAAGAATAAAAGCTTTTTCTACGAATGCTTTACTTTTTTTTATTAATAGTACACTTTGTCCGGTAATTACGAAAATCCCCAAACACCATATTTAATTTTCATGAAAACTTCCGGTCCGCAGTTGCCGCTGCGACCTTTTTTATTCTTTCTTTCCCCTTTTTTTCTGTCCGTCTGTCTGTCCGTCTGTTTGTTTCTCTCTCTCTATCTACTCGGGCTAACTTTTAGAAGTTAGATACTTCGAGACTGCAAGTTGGCAAAAGTTCTCAAGCAAGTATAGTTCGTAGCCATCGGTAAGCCTAAATTTAACATTTTCGAAGAGTCGAAAACTCCATTATTTCTGTAGAAGCCGTCTTGACGTGACCGCAGTTCAAGATTTCACGTTAATTTCGGGGAAAGAAAAAAAAAAAAAGGAAATAGAAAAAAAATAAGCTAAAACGATGCCTCGTATTTCTTACGGGATCAAATAGAATTTTTCTTGTAAGAGGCTTAACCGAAGAAGTGGTGTAAAAGTAGACAAGGAAAAGTGGGTGTAGAAAAAGTATAATAGAAGAAAGACTATTCTTTCGCGATGGCAATGGCGACGACGATGACGACGACGACGACGACGACGACGACGACGGTGCCCGCTCGAATGATTTTGTCGAATCGACGAAACTTTTCCCGTGGGTGCTTTTTCACGAAATCCCGCTCCGTTTGTACGTCAGAAGACAGTCCCGGTTCAGTAGATCTGATATATCGTCTCGATAGCGCCGTTTTATTCAGACGTTATAACCATTAAACTCTGATATTGCTTGAAACCAATGAGAGAAAAAGTCTAAGATATCGGATAGCTTTCTTCTACGCTGATCGTTTTGCCATTCGATAAACGCATTGGATTATTCTACAATAAACGGAATTATTTTCGTGGACGATTGACGATAAAATAATTACTAGGCGTTTAACCTCTTATGCGTTTGCAATAGATTTGTATCGTTAACATTTGACGCAATTTTTTACTCGATTCTGATATTATCAAGTATCCATTTGGTAGATACAAGTTTTTTTTTTGTTTTCTTATGCGAGCGGATTATTTGATATTGCTGAAAAAAGGTGTTTCTTCTTTTCTCTCTCTTGCAAAATTTGTGCCCAAAAAAATAGATAATTTGTAAGAATAACTTTTCCTACAGTAAAAAACGCTTACTTTGGAAATATTTATAAAAAAACAAAACAAGCTCGCGTGTAAATCTTTATTTCTCCAATGAACCCTAAATCACTAAAATCAAGTAAAAATTGCAATCCTGACAATTTATTATCCCGAAACGAAATTTCAGTTATTTATAAAATGTAGAATTGTTACTATTATTATTATTATTATTATTAGGAATGAAATGAATTCGAATGAATTTCGAGGGACGAATAAAAGACTTGAAGCGTTTCGAATACGCGTATACGTATGTAAATAAAATAAGAAGGGTTGGGGTTGATTTGAAATAGGAAGAAAAGTGGGAAGAGGTTGTGTCCCGAGAAACGTTCCTCGGTAAGTTCGAAGAAGTAAAAGAGGCTCGCCCACGAAAGGTAACATAAAATTATTTTTCTCGTGGAGAACTAGAGTCCCGTGGGTACTTTTTCAGGAATTTACGAGTCCCTCGACCTGCTCGACAGGCCGGTTCACCAGGTCTCTGATATATTGGCTCGATAGTGCCGGTTCATTCAGACGTTATGCCCATTAAACTCTGATTTCGCCGCCACTACCAGCAGACGGTGACTATGCTACGAACCAAGGAAAACCGTTCTCCAACTGCTAGATAGCTTTTCAATGGAAGCGTTCATTTATTCTCGCCCGAGGTAAACGTGACAGTCGTCGGCGACGCAAGCTACTGGGCGAGCAAAGGGCTCCTCGAATTACGAAAGAAGGGAAGGGAAAGAGATAGAAAGAGAGACGAAGAGAGAGCGTGTAGTTGAAAGCATACGAAACAGAGATAGATAGAGAAAGAGAGAAAGAGAGAAAGAGAGAAAGAGAGAGAGAGAGATGGATAGATATAGGGAGAGCAAATTCAGGCCACAGGGACGAAGACGATGCCTCAACGAAGATAGACTGGGAGCAAGTATAAGCTACCATTCTTCTTCTTATTCTTGGAAGACCTTAAAGCGGACTTTCATGAGGCGAGAAGAAAGTCCAACGGATCTCTTTCGAGCATGCATGAAGACCCACCATGCTAATGAGTCTTTTATCGATTTTCGATTTCCCAAAGAAGAAGAATATGACAGTGAAATCCTCTGAAATTAGTTCTACGTGAAAACGAATCTAACACTCTCTCTTTCTCTAAGGAAAATCCCGTCCCCGTTAAGTTTTCGAGTGGATGAATCTGCGGTCTTGCTTCTCTCGCGAACGACTAACTATCGACGAGAAGCGGAAGCCGCGAGATATTGTACCTCCGGTTTGAACTTCGAAGTCTCCCTTATCTTGTCCCGTTCTGCTATCGAAACTCGAAGGAATCTTACCAGAGAGTGTCCCTTAAACTTGATATAAACTGACGAAGTAAAGGGTAAAAGCACCTCACGAGATATCGATACGTATAATACTTAACAAGTTTTATACTTAAAAACAAGTTTAATACTTAAAAAGAGATCAATTTTTTATATTAAATCCATTTATATTTATTTTATTTGTTTTTCTGCTTATATTACATACGACGGAATTTTAGTGATAAATAAATAACATAATACCGATTATGGCAACGATCGTTTTACGGATTTAAATCGGCAGCGAAGATACGAATTTTTCTATTACTTACCGTGTTCAACAATTAAAATAATTTACGAATTTGGAGACAATAAATACCAATGAGAAATATAATCGATAGAAAGGAAGGGGTAAAGGAAGAAATTAATGTTAAACGCTCGTAAAGATGAGAAATTTAATATACCTACTACTATCGACGTTGGAGGAAGATCAATCTGTAACGCTTCCGCTTTACCAACTCAAAAGTTTACCTTGTTTTACGTCAAACCACGTACGCTATATGAGTAACGTTTAATTACTTATGATACGGGGAAACACAAAGTAAGTAATTGAGCAGTTCAAAGTAAAACTATTTCCTTTAATCTTCTAAGTTTCCTTCGATGTTAAAGGAGGTTCTTTGGATGGGGCATGCGAATGACAAGTAAACCCTGTAATCGGTCCTTTTCATTGTTGCTAACATCATCGTCTACATAAATGACGAAAATCTAACCCACACTTTCATATATACTTTCAATCGATTCATTATTGTATCCGAATTAATTAGAATTCTTTAAGAAGTATCGAGGTATCGTCTGTTGATCGTTCAAAAAAAAAACAAATTTTTCCATGATTATAAATTAATTTTACAAATTGCATTTTTAAACGGGTGACAAACTTCCTTTTAAAAAAAGAATGAACTCCTTTCTCTCTGTTTTTGTCTCTGTGATGAATTTCAGGAAGCTCTGAAGATTGTTCTAGTAGTAGGTATCTGTCGGTGACAAGTAAAGAGAGAGAAGAGAGAGAGAGAGACGAGAGAAAGGTAGGTGGAGGTCATAGAACAAACCGAGACTTGGACGGAAGGTGAAATTGTCGGTACGTATCGATTGCGAATTCGTGCTTTCGTATTATCATCCACGCGATGGTGGCTGCAAGCTCGAGAACATGAGAGAAACAAAGAGAAGAAGTGAGAGAGAGAGAGAGGGAGAGAGATAAGAGAATATAAGCAGCAGTGTTATGAACGCACGTATCCACGGTATTTCCCTGGCAATCTAGAAGCCGCGCGCATTACATAAATTCATACACGCTTGTGGGTGGTCGAGAGAAGGGTTGCTACGTAGTGTAGAGGGTAAGAGAGGTGGGTAGGTGAGTGAGTGAGTGAGTGAGTGAGTAGGAGGGTGCAACGGGGTATACGTTCTGTACGATAGTGTACATTTGAGATACAGCGGGCGGACTACGGTTCTAATTCCGATGACGTATGAGCTTGCATAACCTAGTTTTCTGTTTGCCAGTCCTCGGTAATGAGTTGTCTAGTCCATCCCTTTCCTTCATCTCTCTCTCTCTCTCTCTGTTTCTCTTTCACCTTCATCCTTCCACCTGTAACCTTCCCCTTAATCCAAACCTCCCTTGCCGCGAGCATAGCGACTCTCCTCGCGTGGCATCGCGGATTCGTCTGTCGTAAATTATACGCCTGACGGATATACGTGAACGTGTTTGTATATATATGTATATATATGATTTGAATATGCCTACCGTAGGGAAGATAACCGAGCTCTACCGTAGGTACATATCTAAGAAATCTCCTGAAACGATATGGAGAATTTTCAATTTCTTTGAAATATAGAAAGTCGGAACATTTATTTTATTCACCTCATTTTTTTTTCTTATTTTACGCGCGCGCGCGTTTACCCAGAATAGAGATTTAACTTTTTCCAATAAAATGATATATCAATTCTCAAATGTATGATACAAGTTACAGTAAAAGTTGACGCGATAAAATGATGTAGGGTATATAATAGGGTTGTAAGTTTCATGATATTACAAAGGGTTAACAAAATATTTCGAAAACGTTTGAAATAAAATGAAATAAGAGTCGAGCGTCGGCCATGGTGGTATCTATGTCAGTCAACGTGTTAAGCTTCACGCTAATGAGAAAGGGTAGTTCCGTACGCTTGCGCAAAAAAACGTGCGTGCCTAGCACGTTGGCTAGCTGGATAACTGGTGCTGGTGCTGGTGCTGCTGCTGCTGCTGCTCCACATCCGGTTGAGCGATGGGAAAAAGTTGTCGACTTAACGAGCTAATTTAATCTGTTTTGTTAGCGGCACCCGCGGCGAAACGAGAACACTTCCCGCTCTCTCTGTCCCTCCAGCTACCACCACCTCCACCCCCCCTCCCACGCCCATATTCACCCACTCCATTCTTCTTTTTCTCTCTCGAGTGTACTCACGACAAAATAATAACTCGCAACGAATTTTACTGAATACGTATGTATATGCCTTGCCACTATGATTCACCTTAATGTGTTGTATCTACCTTTCTGTGTTTTCACTGTTCTCTCTTTATTCCCTATTCCAGTTATAATCTACGTGTTTTACGATGAATGTCTTTTCGGTAGCCTTCCAACTATTTTTAACAAATCTAACGTAAAAACGTTTTACGAATTATCGTTCGTTAAGAATTATCGTGCTAGACTTGTATAACAATTTATTATATATTATTAGTTATTTAAAGAAAAATAATAATTATTCTGTTTATATTAGAAATTAAATTTTAATTAGATTTCATTCGAAATTTTTATCAAGTAGTTATTCTTATTTATTTTGGTTCTTTTTCTTTTTCGTCTTCTTCTTCTTCTTCGTTTCTCTTTTTAACAGGGGCATATGTCTTCTTAAGTTGGAACTTCGTTCGAGAAACATTTTCTTGACTCCTTTTACCTTCCGCTATATCGTATTTCAAATGTAAAAGCCAACTCGAAATGATCGGATGAAAAGAGGAGACTTCTTATTATTCGACATTTCAGTTACATAAGTCTTACCTTTCGAATGAACAGAAGTATTTCTTTAACTTTCGCGATATAAATGTTGAAACATTTGATTACATTTTAAAGCCGAATAAATCGACATTTCTCGTTCGATCTTTCAACGTTTGCGGTTAACCAGCAATTTATCCGATGGGAACACGAAGAGGGTCCCTTAAAATTATCGCCAATATATTGTTGTTGCGGTACTACTAAGACATTAATTATTCGCGCGATAAACCGAAGCTGGTTTATCGAGTTTCCAAGTGCCGCGGCAAATCAGCTCGCCAACCCGAAAGCGTTCCAAGTGTCACGTGTACCATGTTGCACTTTGAAACAAGATAATTCGTATGAAATTTCTTAGGATTTATATCTGCCCTCGCTAAAATTAACTTTATATCGTTTACCAAATTTAGATACACGTATCATTTTCTTTCTGTCAAATAAATTTCTCATTCATTTCTTTATAATGCGAGTCAAAAAAGCGACAATATTTTCAGAATAAAAAGTTACAAGGATTAATACGAGATGTGAGATTAATTTTAAAGATTACTCGAATAAGTGAGTAGTTAAAATCAGTTATAATTGAATTAAAAATCGATAGAAACTCACGGATTGAAATTTTCGAGATTTTCTTCGGTTCGCCCTGTTTCGTGAAAATCCTCAGGCTCGTTTTGAAGATAAATTTGATAAATATATGAATGTATAAGTGTACAAGAAATTATTCGTTTAATGGTATAAAATTTCTTTTTCTCTTTCTTTCCTTCTCTCTCTCTCTCTCTCTCTTTCTTTTTAAATTTTCTACTTTTTCAAACCCGTACCTCCACACTCCAGACTTTCGGGTGCTCAGGAAAATATATCATCCGTGAAGGGACATTTTCAGCCCCTTATTTCGCCTTCTACCCTCGAACACACCCTCCCCAGCCAAACAGCCAGCCAGGCAGCTAGCATTAACGTCGGCACGAGACTTGGCTTTACCGCTGACACCTCGAGTGTCCAAATAAATAATACGCCTTATTTGTTATAGGAATTGTACGCTCGACTCGCTACGAAATCTGCGATGTCGTTGCACGCTGCCGTGTTTCGAGTGTGAGTTTACGATTAGGATAGAATGGTTAGTTTTTTTTTCTTTTCTTTTTTTTTGCTTTTACATCGAATAAAACGCCGAGGTTTAAATAAATTAAAATAAAATATAAAATAAAAAGAAAAAGATCAAACAATTTACATGAGTCAAATGAAATTAGGAATTTTGACGGAAAGTGAAAAGTCGTGAAATGAATTGTACGGAAAGAATTTCTAATGGTACCTCCTATTGGAAAACCGGTCGGAGAGTTGTACGAGGCGTAATTTACTGGCATACCACGTAACTGTGCTTGCATTAGCTCGTTCCACGGTCAATATTGAAATAAGATCCAATATCAGAATTTGTAGCGATGTCGCGCGCGTTTTCAAACGGAACACGTTCGAAAGTTTCTCGAGTGACTGACCCTACCGTGACTATTCCTCGTTCGTTCATTCGATCTTTCTCTCTCTCTCTCGTTTCGTATTTTTTAAAATGCAAAATGATAATAATCCAACGTTCAAAGAAAATGATTGTCAAATTTTTCATTTCTTTCATTTTCATTTAAATAGATATTTCACAATGAAAGTCAAACACGAAGTAAAATTGTTATGGTTTCTTTCGAACGAGTTGAGAAAAAAGAATATTATTTCTTTGTTCGATCTATTTTTCCAATTATTATACTTCTTAGCGACACATATTTTCTTTTGCTTACACTTACGTATTCAATGTCTTCTGCAATGTTTACGTTTTGCTTTCAACAGAACGTTACGTTTTGCTTACGTCTTATTTCTCCGACGTTTAGTCTGCCTCGAACAGTCGAAGTGACAAGGACGCAACGGTAGTAACCGACAATGAGTGTTATAAACTACAGTTTACAAATCGTCGTTATGCAGATAATAAAAAAAGGTAATACAGAAAAAAATAAAACGGATATTAATTGAATTCGAATTTTTCTGTAATTATAAATTTATTTATAGCAAAATGTCTTTTAATTTCGAATTCTTACATATGATTTTCTTTTTAAAAAGGAACCTCAAACAAATAAATTACTTTTTCTTTATTTTCGACTTATTTTTACACGTAAAATTATTTCTCTTTTGGTTGGACCACCTCTTCTTGGTACACCCCGTGTTTTTATATACTTCTTCCTTTTACTTTACTTATAATATCAGAAAATTAAGTAATTTAGATGACTTTGTGTCAGAGTAATTTACAGTAAGGACGCGGGTCGACAAAATAGCGAAGCAATTCCCAAAGGTCTGCAAGTTTGTGTTTCGTGAGGAAGCGAGAAACGTTGCTAAAACTCGATGAACCTTCTCCAGTCTGACGAAATTATTTGAAAACAGTATTCAAATATGGAGAACCACTTGCTTGACGTTCTTCCTTACAATAGCATCATTGTACTCACGAAAGTGGAATAAATCCTTTCAGATTATTTCGAGGATAATAAAGGTGAGTATTAATTAATTATTGTTTTGTATTCGTTTAAATAGAATTCACGGGAATTTCAAGTTTGAACAAATGAATTTCAAGAAATATATACGATTGTATAAAAATAACACGCGTCAACAAAGAATGAGAAAAAGAGAGAGAGAGAGAGAGAGAGAGAGAAAGTGAAAACGCGGTTTGTTTTCATCGAATATATTATACACATTATATAATATTTTTTGTTCCTCGGTTATTTACACTATTATTAAATGCATATTATAAAACACTTTTACAATATGTTATATCAACAGAGGTTGAAGATATTGATTAAATTTTCAACAAAATTACCATTTAAATTTTCTAATAAAAAATAAAACTCAATTATCATAGAAACGATTGAGAAAGTAAACATTGTTAAAAGCATTCTCGTTTATCAATCAATCTTAACTACGGGGAAAAAAGAAGAAGAAGAAGAAGAAGAAGAAAAAGAAGACAAAATAGAAAAAGACGAAATAATGAAAACGAAAAGGAGTCAGGACTCTTCGTTACACGCGAGAAATCTTAAAAGTCTTTTTCTCGTAACGCGACCAACAGCGAGTCCGCGAGAGTGTTAAAATTCAGCACCTTTAGCTTGCCGCCGGAGGCAACCCAACTGGGTCATTAAATATGAGAGATCTCGTTGGCGAGACTCTCGTGAGTGTGCTATATATAAGTTAGAAAGTGAGACAGAGAAGGATTTCTCTCGCTCACTCACTCTGTCCAGTCTCTCTCATCCATCCAAGAGTTGGCAAGTCTTTCTCTTACTCGGTACAGCCAGTTGTTTCTCAGCTGGGAGACGCGCGAGACGCGCAACTCTGGATGCACTTCTGTATAATTTTACTTTAATTGCTGTTGAGATCCCCGTAGTTTTCAAGTTCTCTACCCTTCCTGTCCTTACTTTTCTCAAGCTTTTTCCCTTTCTCTTAGAGATCCTCCTTTCTCTTTATAGCTACTCTTTACATTCTTCTTTTTCTTTTCTCTACCTTTCGGACTTACTTTTCAGGCCATTCCTATTACAGATTTCCGACTATGCAGCAGTTGAGGATCGTATTAACGTTGACTTGTATCTGTGTGTATATATGTGTCTCTTTCTCTCTCTCTCACTCCCTCTTTCTGTCTCTCCGTTTTACGCTTTAACGGACATCCATCATGTAAATTAACCTTAAGATAAACTAAAGCACCGCTGAAAACCTTTTATCTCTCTCTCTCTCTCTCTCTCTCTCTCACTCTCTCACCTTTTACTCTCTTGCACTCCTCGAAATCCACGAAATACGGACTCGTCCACCGAAGGATTAAGGGCGCACGCTCTGAAAACTGGGCAAGACGAGCAGACGCTCTTAGGAGAAACAGAAACGTTGGAATTTCTGGCAGAAGATACGAGAGGCATTAGCTGAATAGAGATGAGAAAGAGATGCTGTTTCTGATTATGATATGGAAATTATCAAGTGAATTTATTATTACCTTAGGGATGAATCTCTAAATCAAAATCATATTCATTTCTTAAATCATGTTAATGTTTTAACTTTTCCAATTTAAAATCGTTTTAAGGGGAAAGGTAATAAAAAGGAAGAAAAAGAATAATAAATATAAAAGAAAAAAGAGAAAAAGTGAGAGAGAGAAAAGTGAGGAGAGAGAGAAAAAAAAAATATTTTTGCATCGTCATCGTCGTCCTCGTTAACCTCTTTTTCTTTCTTCGGACAAAACGAATATCACGTGCGAGTCACATTGTTGGACAGTTTCTCGCACGTTCCTCACACAAGCACTGACAATCCTTTGTTATCGTTGTTCATCTACACCTTCTATAAGCAGTAGTGAAAAGAAAAAAAAGAAAAGAAGTTGTAGAGAGGAGTTGGAGGGGTGGTTCTATGCTCTTGACATCGCCCCAATGAGTTAAGATGTTATCAGACGGGGTTCGCTATGTTTACCCAAAGGCGGACTAAAGCCGATGCTAGCCTCGTCGTCCCTTCTCCTTTACAAGCATTATCAGTTATTTACATCCAGAGCCGTGCACCCAAGGAGAGGCTTTCTTCAACCTATTCAACCACCACTAATACCATCGCCACTGGGAACATCGTGAATGACACATTTCGAGAATAGAAAAAAAAAAAAGTATATATTCAAAGGGTCGATACCCTTCTTTCGAAAAAGGGTTGAAAATGTGAAGAGTGGGATTACAGTGGCAACAAAGAACACATGTGATAATCTTTTCAGTCATTTAAGGTGATATCCTATTCGATGAAATTCAAAGCCTCGTCCGACGATTTTTCTCGATACGAAAATATCTCTTCGAATTATATTTCTTTCCGAGAGAGATACGCAATCATATTTTATTTCGTCAATGCAGTTGTATTATTTTAGCCGAGCAGTTCGAGAGTTAGAAGTAAACGAACGATTTATTATTTCTATTTTAGATTTTCACGACATCTCGTTGATATTATACAAATTTTCGGCTTAATCTAAAGGTATAGTTCTATTTAAGCAATCTTCACTTTTCGTTAGAAATTTGACGGGATTTTTTCTATTTTTTTTTTTAGCAAACGATATATAAAACCGGATATTTGAGGTGTGCAAAATGATTGAAAATTTCAAGAAGGATCCTAGAATAACTAGAAAATTTGATAACAGTAATAGAAGTGAATGGATGGGGTGGTGGATGATCGGAACATGGAATACAATTCGGAAACAATCGGTGTGTTAACGCGAGGGCATTTTTGATTCGTAACACGTATCTACATACGTATGTAGGTACACGTTATACGTAGCTAGCAGCCGTCATTGCCAACTTTTACGGGCGATCGCATGCATATTAAACGGTAAATTCAATAGCTCGCTCACGCGATAGCTTTAAACGATAATACACGTCAGGCAGGACATAAATACGCTCGTATAAAGGACGGTACTCGATTTTATGGTGAATCACTGGCGTTTGGTTGACGTGCGGTACTGAAGTAGCCGTAATCGGTGCCTTTTAAAACGTAATTTCATTGTCATTGTAATTAACGTATCATACATTTTTAACAACGTTATTAATCACGAAGGTCTCGGTTAGTAACCGACTATGTACTTGAATGTTCTCTTTGGACGATGATCTTCCTCCTATCGTGATTTTTCTCTATAATAACTATTCTATACGAAATATATACACTTATACAATCAAGATTGAATGCACTATGTGTAGAATGGGGAAGGGGGCCCAGGTATTTTTCAAGATAAATCTTTGCCATATTTTTCATCGTCACAAGTAAATTCTTCATTAATCACTTGTTACAAGAGACTCGATAATTCTATTATAAAGTTCATGCAGAATCTTCCTCTAGAGAATGTCAATGGAATTTTGTAAAGAAAAAAAAAAAGATGGATAAAGTCGCTACGTCGACTTTAGATCGTATTTAAAAACAAACAAAAAATGTCATGAGATTTCCCAAGCGTTATTTAGCCAAGTGCTAGAATAAAAAATGTAGAATAGAAAGAAAAAAAAAAAAATGATATTTTAAAATAAATAGCGCAGCGCGTGTTGATCGCGATTATTGTCGTAGGTATACACGGCAACAACAAACCCCGTTCCTTCTCTTACCTTCGCGATACAAATTCTCTTCAATTTTTCAGTCGCTTTTATCGCTTGCGATACTCATCCGCGGCACGATCTCAGCCGCGATATCAAATACGAGTGGAATAATTCTCGGTGGAGTTTTGTAGGTGTAGGCAGTCGGTGGCCGAAGTAAAAAGTTGCCTTTCTTGGCGGGAAAGTCAAACAAATAAATGTTCTGACGGGCGAACATAAAACTCATAATATATGAGATAGAAGAAATACCGGCGATCTCTCACAGGAATCCTCACGTACAAAGCCCATGCATCAGCCCCGTCTACCAAGCGGCAGTTTTCTACCAACACAACACCCCCCCCCCACCACCGCACCCCTCTCCACCCCAACCCCTTCTTTCCAAAGCACCCCTTCGACCAAACCATCCCTACCGATTCTTCAACAACCCTTCCAACACTGTCCTCCATTTACATACGTACTACTTCCCTGGGATGTCTCGCATGTGTTGCATTTCATATTCGCCACGGATGACGACGTTGGATATCAACCAAACCTCGCTTTCATCCTCTTCAACCCCGTCCAAAAAACATTTCTACGCAGGTGCCTCCGCTGAAGCGCTTACGTTCGCAAAAAAAAAAGGATACAAAACAAAACGAAAAAAAAAAACATGAAGCAAAAAAATTCCGCGATACTGCTTCCAAAATCCCGACCCTACCCCATACGTAATTACTGTTGTTTCTCGATGTTTTTTGTTTTGTTTTTTGTTTTGTTCTTTTTTTTTGTAAAAGAGTATCTTATTAAATAATTTGTGGAATAAAGCAATCATGTTTACGCGATGTTACATGTTTTTATTTCTTTTTTTATGTTTAAGAATCTTGGTAGAAGAGTTTTATTTAGGATATAAAAGAAAAAGAGGAGAAGGAAGGAAAGAAAGAAAGGAAGAGAGGAAGAAAGACGTTCAAGGGGGAAGAGAACATCCAAAGAGGGATGCTCGAAGCAACTTGAGAACGATTTCGATATCGCCTTTTGCTTTTACGATCGCGTAAAGTCGCCGAGAATCGAAACGTGCCGAAAGATCGTCGCTTGTATGCTCGGCTTATCTCGACCATAAACTTTTCCGACAGCTAAAGATCGAATGTTCGAATTTGATCGTTAAAATATAATTGGAAAGCGTCCTTAATCCGTTTTTCTAACGATTTTGAATTAAAATTTTACGTAACATTTGGAATAATTTATTTACTCTGAAAAAGTAACTTTTACTTCGGTAAAAAAAATTATAAAATAATTTCGAATATCCCCAATTATACTTTAACGAGAAATTTTAAAATAACGAAAATCCGGAAACAAATATCGATAAATTCGTAAAATTCGCAATCTAAAAAAATAGCAACAAAAATATATGATTTAATATTTAACCTGCAAGAAAATATTACATCAAAAATATGTCAGAAACGTGATAATTCAATTTTAATTACTGTCAAAGTAGAGAGAGACAAAATGACGTAGAAATGGATAATGCGCTTTTCAATGTAATTACAAATACAAATCTAACCTCTGACAAGGAGCTAATTGTGAATCTGACACTTCAGGTAATACCAAGCCCAGAGATGGGTTCCCGTGGATATGGGTACGATCAGGCCCGATTGGGATTGGTCCGGCATCGCTGGCTAGGACATTCGAGAACAACTCTATTCATGCCCGAAACCTCGTGTCACCAGTTATGACATCGGTTGCGTGTACCAGGATTAATCAGTCCAGACATAATCCACTGAGTCATTGCAAATGGTCACGCTGGCGAATACAATCAGATACCGTTTCCCTTGTAATGGGAACGCTCCTGCATTGTCGACTTCTCCTACAATGCAATTATCTAGTCAATAAAAGGATGATCTTAAGTCAATTACTCGTAGATATGTGCGCAAAGGAAGATTTCCTTTCAAATTTTCTTCTTTCAATAAAATCTTCTGAATCTTCCCGATCACGTTTTTGCCGCAGTGTTTACGAGCATTTAAAGAAAATCTAGGCCACCGTAAAGAGTTCAAAGTTCTAACCTAGAGTTTTGTCCTATGTATGTAAACGACCGGTTAGAATAGCATCCAACATGGTCAACAACCATTTTCTAAGGTTTTAAGGTAGCTTCTCTGGATTCCTAACTGCAAACCTTACTACACTGTCTTTCTTCCTAAGATTTCCGATTACGACGTAGTCTAACAGTTTCTATCCCGAAGAAGTGGAAAGTACAACGGTACCAATTCTTACCGAATGTTAACTTTTGTAACTCGCGTCACGCAGCAGAGAATGGAAAGAACAAAAGTGAAAAGAAAATCCTGGTGAGTAAGGATTCGCGAGTATGATACTTGGAAATTCCTTTTTCGAAATTTTTCCTGTCTCTGGTAATCCAGCCAATCGAATTGAAGGATAAGACGAACGGGGTGATTTTAACAATAACGTCAAGAGAAATAAATAGACAGATACTATTGTTAATAATCTTGATAGTGACCAAGTTACGATACGTATTATAAAATGATAATAAAATACGAAAATATTCAATAAAGTCGATAAAACTTTGAAAACTAATATAAGTAACATACTTTATAGATAACAACAAATAAAAAATCAATAGATCTAAATAATAATTAAATAAGGTCACGATTTCCAACACTGATTTTAATGAATCGTTATAATTCCTTATTATTCAAACACTGTAAGGAAAATGTTCGTCAGCTTACATGTTGTCGACTCCTTCACGGATATGTCAGAGAATTCTTTTGTAAAAGTCGCACAAAAGTGTCTGGTAGCTTTTTTTCGTATATCTGAAAAAAGATGGACGTGTATCCAAGGAAGGAAGGGTATCACACGAAGATAGAACGCAGACGCAACGATGATGATGACGACGACGACGAAGAAGAAGAGGAGAACGGGTCTCTTTTCCCTCCTTTTGGTGGACACAATGTGCGAAGAATATAGTACGCTCACACACAGCTGGAAGCTCGGTGCAAACAATGTGCTGTTGAAAGAGAGCTTCTCGTTCTCTCTCTCTCTCTCTCTCTTGCTTTTTCTCTTTTACACTATCCCCTACTATTCGCCTTTTCCACAGCATTTCGCATACACAGCTTTCGAATTCCTCCTATCCCCCTACTATTTCCTCCTTCTCAGACTGAGCACTTTACGAAAAGGATGTCTGTTTTGTAAATCAGCAAAGTTGGTTAAAGTTACGTCCCGAATTGCAAAGCTTTAGTCGGTACTACAGCGGACAGATAAGAGCGTGTAAGAGAATCTGAGAGAGGGAGAGAGGGGTATAGGGATAGGGATAGGGATAGAGGTAACAATAGACGCTAGGGAATAGTCCAATGGTAACTGACGTACATGTGGAGTAGGTATATTGAAACCCCAAAGAGTGGACTAAAGTGAGCGAGAGATAGAGAGAAAGAGGGAGAGGTAGGGAGGCAGGAGGAAACATTCCACACACGATGTAAGCTTCACTTGCGTATACTCTCACTGTGCTCGACATTAAAGTTCTAAGCTTACAGCTTACAAACAACTACCAATGATTTTAATATTAATATTCCGGGGATATAGAGAAGGAAATTTCACTTGTGCGTTGATATCGATTTTCATTAATAAAATAAAGATAAAACGAGCAATTAATAGCTCGGTGGACCTTTATTAGGATAAAACGACGATTAAGTTACCACGAATTAATTCCTTTGAACAACTTTGTGTTCTCTGTTATAGTGGTTTCCCCCTAGAGATACGATAGCGAAATTGAGCTTTAATGTTTGCCAATTTCATGGAACGTTCCTTCGCAATACTATGTCTTTCTTCTTCCTAGGAATTATTATATCATGCTAACAAAAGCGTACGAGCGAACGTAATAAATAAAATCGGTTTTAATTAAGTCGGTATAACGCCTGAACCCGAGCATCCTCTTCATCGATTCATTTTCTTTTTTACTTTTATTTCTCTCTCTCTCTCTCTCTCTCTCTCTCTCTCTCTGTTACCCTCTTTTATTATCATTCTTTCTTTTCTTCTTTCTTTCGGATATCGCGCTAACGAGGAAAACGAAGGTAAAATCGCTAAGAACCAGTCTTCCAGAAGAAGATAAAACGATTTCGAAGTACTTAGGTGGTATTCATCGTGCCATACTAGTGGTGGCAAGGCCTTCTTATCGATTATTCTACCTCGACCGGCAGATTGAAGTAACTTGAACACATTGATAAAAGAAGCTGCAATCCACTTGCCACTTCGAAGTTCACTATAGATCCAACTTTTCACGATTTGCCGTATATGTATTCGTGTATATATATATATATAGAGAGAGAGAGAGAGAAGCAACTCTTCGATTTCAGCTCACACCGATTCTATTCTACACAAGGATCGCTTAGAAAACGATTTACCTTCCGGCCGATGAGACGTGTAAAATTTCATTTATCTCTCACAATCAATGAAATATTGCCAGACAAAGATTGACCGAACTGAAGTGTCATCAAGTTGTTTTATATATATATATAGATATTATATTTCTTGTTATTTTTATAGTATTTTCATCATTTTCTTATTTCAAGATTTTCTACGCGTTCGAGAAAGAAGAAACGTTTTTCGATGATGAAGTCGATTATTACAGAGATCTAGCTTCGTCTCGATGACATACCATAGATGGAAAAATCTCCTATCCCTCTTTCTTCCTGTCTTTTTCTCGATCTTTTTCATTTTACTGGAAAGCATTCGCAAGAATGAGAAAAGGCATCAATCTAAAGAAATGAAGGTTAACTTTCGTGTAGGTACATACAACGCAGAGATTGTAACAGTGGATAAAGATTATTAATGATGCTAGCGATATATTTTCTCTCTCGCAAATAATGTCTCTTTCGTGTAGTAGATAAACTAACACACACATAAATACGTGTACACATCCATATATGATATTTATATATATATACCTTACATGCCTACGTGGGTTGCTTACTTCTCCCGATATTTTCTTTTTATTTGCTCGCAGTCGAGTAAGAGACTATATCGTGTAAGATCGTTACGTGCTTCCTCGTGATTAGTCAAAAGTTTGTAGCTCGTATCCATTTAATGCTTCCGGTTAGATTATCTTCGGCCACGTTTTCGTTTAAGAAATGAATTATCACGGTGCCACGGAAATACAACAGACCTTTTCTTTCCTTCCTTCCTTCCTTCCTTCCTTCCTTCTTTCCTTTTAACGGTCTCATTTGATATATTTTTGTTTATTAATGTCAATATATTTAGACAATATCAAAGATTAATAATCATCTTTTGCATCAAAACTATACAATCTCATACGCGTGTACGTAGTATCGAGCATAGTTAATAAAATCTTTATCGATTATATGCGCGATTATATTACGAAATATATTGAGCAATATAATGAACACGTGCAGCGGGCACGTAAAAATTATCAGGGGAGACATTAATAAATTTAAACAAACAATCCGAAAATCGGTGGAATTTTCACAGGAATTTCATAATAGTTGACGTATGTGTAAGTAGATATTACGTTAAAAATGAGCACATATTTCTCACGCATTATTAATTTAAATGATTTATCGTTTGAACGGGAATATCGCGAATAATCGTTCTTTTGTTTGTTTTTTTTTTTGTTTGGTTTATTTTAAAAAGATTCATCACAAAAGAGATATTTTGACCGTGAAATATTTTACATAATAATACGATAAAATTATTCTCCAAAAAATGAGATCATTCACTCGTTTACTTCTCATTTACAAATTGGGATAATGCAAACTTCGGGAGCACATATTTGCATAAATTTTCATAGGAGATTATTTTCATAAAAATTATTCACGAGTCTCCGCGTCGTGGAAAAATTCGGGAAGGGGACAAAAAAAAAGAAAAAAAAGGAACGTAACCCAAAAAGAAGTCTGACGGACTGAGGGGATAAAAATTGAGAAGATAAATATTTAGAATGAAATTTATACAAGCCTTTTCTTTATCTTTCTCGACTTTTCTCTTCCTTCTTTCCTTTTTTGTTTTTTCTTTTTTTTTTATTTTATTTTCTATTTTTGTTTTTTATCTCCGCAGAGTAAAAGCGTCTCTTCTTTCAAAATTAAAAAGAACGGTCTGCGAGGGCGATTACGTAAGAGACGGTCGAGCCGAGGGTCGAGCGTAGGTTAAATTACTTTCGGTAACGTTTACCGCGGTCTTGATGCTCCGATGAAGATACCGCTTATGGGAGCTTCGCTAGTAACATGGCGTGGTTTTCCTTACACCTGCCGAGTTTCCCACAATTCTGCGCGGTGCTTTGCTCGTTTACAGACATTTCGAGAAGGTACGAGAAGGATGATCTAAAAAGAGAGAGAATGAGAGAGAGGGAAAGAGAGGGGGGAGGGAGGGAGAGGGAGAGAATGAGAAAAAGGAGTTCTTGCATTGAGATCGTTAGATCCATTTAATACGATTAGAGAACATCTCAGTATCATCATCGACCTCGTTGCTTCGTCTTTTTACCAAGAGAGAGAAAGAAAGAGAGAGAGAGAGAGAGAGAGCAGCTTCTAATGTCTCCCCTTTCCTTTCATTCTCATCTTTTTTCTTCTGTTTCTTTCTTTGATCCTCTTACTCTTTTCCTCTATCCATAGATCTCTTGTTCACCTAACTGCAGTCTAATGGACAGCTTGCTACTTCCGTCTAAAACGTAGCATACATTTTTTTTCGCGTAATAAAATCGGCGGCCCTGGTATGTGTTATTTCCTCTATCTTGACTATTTCTCTCTCGGTGTTTCCGTTACTTTTCAACTACTTTATTTTGTTCTTTCTGTTTTGCACGAGTAATACTGGAAAATATTAACCCGTTCGTCTATTTTTCGCCGACTTCATTTTTCACTCGTTCTTCGGGGTGAAATACGCCTTTTTGTTCGGTTAAAAGGACGTTGCTCGTCCGTCATCAGGGTGAGTCGTCGTCGTCGTAGTAGTCGTAGTAGTCGTAGTTATCGTCGTTGAAAGCATTACGCGAATATTTCGTATAATTAAATACGTTTTAATAGTTTGGGAGAGTAAATGAGGAAAGAGAACGAATTGAAATTAATTAAAGATTAATACGAAATTGTTGAACGAAATTTTATCGTTGCTATCGTGTCACGGAAATACGAAAGGGAGACAGAGATAAAAAGAGAGAAAAAAAAAGAGAAAGAAAATGAGAAAGGGAGAGAAGAGAGAGAAAGAGAGAGATAGTAACAGCTCGATGGTTCAGATCACCACGTCGTGATTTAATCTGACACTGATACTCGTTTATCCGCTTTTCGGATCGACATCAATGACGTGCACGTAACAATGCGTGTTCGTGTTCGAATTTGTAGATTTATTTATATTATCATCTCCTCGTTTCGCGAATAAACGGCACGTCTATTACGAATTCGACATACTGACGATGAAATTTTTCAAGATGACGATATAATATATATATTTTTTCAAAACTTTCAATTCGATCAAATTATTGATTTTAATATAATATATAATATATTCGACATGTTTGAAATATGTCTATGTATATATATACTTTTGTAGTATAGTACATAATGTGCTCACAAAGTTTACCACGCTCTTATATGGAAACTGAACGTAATACAAGTATACTTACACGCACGCACACACACACATATTCACGTTTATCGATTTTTGTCTAGCACAGGGTCATTTAATTTAGACAAAGTTAGGAATATTCATAAACGAGGCAAGTCTACATCATAATTACGATACGTGTTATTATAATTACATTTTCCTATCGTTCTCTCGTCCTATCATTAACGACTACACTTTGGTTACTTACATTAATATTTCTCACTCTGTTGATATCGCTTTTTCGTCTTTTTTTTAATTGAAAATAATCCAAGTAACGTCTCTCTCTCTCTCTCTCTCTATCCATAGATAATATATAATATTATATTTCGAAATTTTATATCGCGTTAAGAAAAAGAAAAAGAAGAAGAAGAAGAATAATAGGGTATGAATCTAGGCATGGATTCTCAGCAAACGGGAAAGTTGCAAGTATAATTAAAAGTGGCGGATGGATCGTAATTAAAAGGTGTAATTAAAGTAGACGTCGGCGCCTCTGAGAGGGGGAGCCTTGAGAAAAGAGAAAAAAGGTGAGTGGAGATCTTCGGTAGGTCTGGTAGATAAAGGAAAACGAAAACGAAAGAGAAAGAGAAAGAGAGAAAGAGAAAGATGGTGATAGAAAGATAATAGTGATGATGGGAGGCTGGGGTCCAAAGAAGGGATGAAGAATACAGAGATTCGGGTCGTCTTTAAGGATCGAACGATTTGCGGAACGACAATACTGATTTTTTTTGATTCCCTTTCGAGAAGTCGTCTCTTTCGTTATCTCTTCTTTCTCTTTCGAAGGGTAGAAAGATTGAAAGAGGGTCACGACGACGACGACATGCAAACTCGCAGTCAAGCGAGTGATTAGTAAAATTGAGTAAGGGTGTAAAACGGAATTGAAGGAAAAGACTGGCCAAGCTTTTTGCAAGTATTATATTAATATTCTTTTGTCGAATGGAAAGAAAAATTGACGCAATCCCGTAATAATATTTAATGCAACGGCAAGAATAAAACTGAAGAGGTGGAATCGTTTAAAATGATGATTTCAACGTTAACAAGTTTAAAACTCGATGTGCGTTCTCCTTTTCTTTTCTTTTTTATAAATAGATATGTATGCGTATAATTTTTATCTTTTTTTCTTTTATCCATCCTTTTAAATTTGATCTTTCTTCATTTCGTATTTCTTTATTCCTCTCAATCATTTTCTAGTATTTCCTCGGTTTTTCTTTTTCGATAAATTTTCGCTTAGCAACCTCTCTTCTTGTCAGGGTAATTTAATTAGTCCGGAAGAGAGCGGATAAGATAGAACGCAAGAAGAAACGACGACGAGAATAATAAGAAGAAGATTATGATGAGAAATATAAGAAATAGATGGAGAAGAAATAAATTCAAGATACGAAACACAATCAGCGACTGTCAGACCGATTTCCATAATTTCTTTTATGATTATTCCGTTGTTCTTATTGTAATTCGTTGCCCGGAGAATGAGCGATGAAGTATGCTAGTGATCGAACGTGCCGCGTTGTGAAATTAAACGGAGGACTGTTCGGACGGAAATGATAAATAAAACAGCGAACGTAAAAATTACCTTCAGTTAAATGAATACGAAAATTAAGAAAGAATAAGAGAAAGCAAAAAGAAAGAAAAAGGGACAGATGGAAATAATGAAAGGATAATGCAAACTCTTCACTCGAATAAGCGAATAATCGGATTTACTTTACAAGATTCATAGCAAACGTTCTTTCAACATTTATATGTTTTTCATGAAAAGGATATTGCTTTATATGAAGTATACCGTATCAATTCATTAAATTTATTTTCTAAGGGTTTTATGTAAATTATTCTTATATATACGTATGATATAATGAATCATAAAAGTATTCGTACTTTTACTATCAATTTAAAAGAATAAATATTTTGTTGAAATACGATCGTTTCCAATCGTACAATTAGTCTCACAGGATATTTCAAATTCTTTCAAAAGCGTTATAAGATGCAAGGGGAGGATCAATCAATTATTATTTACAAAAATAATAATTGCATTTTTATCATCAAATTTTTTGTATCAATTAGAAACATTAATAATACTAAAATAAGTATTATTGTATAAGAATTATGAAGTTTTATATTATTTATTAAACGCGCAAATATAAATTATTTCAAATTTACAGTGAATGTGAATACGAATATTCTCGTTATTCACTGTATATATCTAAAAGGACTTCAATTGATCTCGTTTGAATAAAATTGATACATAAAGATAATGGACAGTGTTTTAAGGTAGCGGAAAGAAAAAGAAAGAGAGAGAGAAAGAGAGAGAGAGAAAAGAATTCGTAGATAGATAACAGTCTTGTAGCGTCAATGTAATGGCAGAACGATTTACGGAAAGTGAGGGAGTAATAACGAAATAAGCTACGGTTAGTACGGTACTCTAGGGATGACGGGCCTTCAGGAATTTCATATATGTTCCCCATGGGAAAATAAAAACCATTCGCACTGGTTCAAATTGTCGGAGAGTTTAATATGATCGTTCTTCGGCACAATGACATGGAGAATAAGAAATATATAGAGAGAAAGAGAATCCGAAAAGATGACGAGAGTAGGAGAAATAAGAAGTAGAGACACGGATGAAAGAGGCAAATAAGGTCGTATGGGAATATCTTGGAAAAATATCGCATTAGTATCTGGAATATGATCGTGATAAATGTTGGAAATTGTTCGTGAATTATTCGTGAAAATGAACGATAAAATGGGCGAGAAATTTTTCAAAGATTTTCTAGAGATCGAATCTTATTTTTAATCATATATATATATATCAATTTTTCAATAATCTTTATACATTAAAAAATAATATTTTACGAAAGCATCGATCTTGAGAGAATAACTTTTTTTTTTTTAGATAGACAACATATATCTATGCTCATTAATAATTTCTTCTAATAGCTGTCTGTTATTTTCGTTGTATGAAAGTCGACAGATAAATTTGACATTGTGATGGTTTTGAAATCGATTAAAAATGAAGTACATTTTTCAAGTTATTTCGAGAACGGTCCATAAAAGAGAGGTTTGTGTCTCATGGGTATTCGGATAAAAAGGTCAAGGAGTAAAATAGACGAATCAAGAAAAAGAAAAATTCTTAAAAGATTGAGATTTGTGATAAGATAACGAAATAGCCGCAAGGTAACGCGGTTCTTTAAAGTGGAAGGGTCAAAAACATAGCCGGAAGTATAAAAGTTCTAAAACGGGTAAGATTAGGAAAAGGTTGAACCATTGTTCCATCTCGTTGAATTCTTTCACGGTGGTGATTTTATTATTTTCTTAGAACGGCGTATAAATAATGGCAAAATAAAGATACGTTAATCTTCGATTCTATCTTAACGAAAATTTTGTTGAAATCAACATTCTCTCGTACTTCGCTGTAAATATATATATATTATTTTAGATAATATTTAAAGATACATTTTTACCTCCGAATTTGAATCGTATTAATTCGATAACGAACGGCAAATAATCGTTCAAGGTATAGATTTTTATTCGAGTTGGTAGATAAGAAGAACGATCGAAGAAAATTCAAAATGCACTTATCTCTTGATCTCACCTCGAAAGGAAGGAAAAGGAAGAAAGAGGAAAAATACAAAAAAAAGTATTCAAACCGTTGCATTATCTCGAATCACCCAGTATATGTATACATTGGGTGTCTTTACGTTCCTTGTTTAATTTTATTACAACATCGTACTGCCGGCAGTTACGTTTCCGTGGAAATGAAATGGCGCGAGTAAAGAAAATTGAAATAATGAATACGAGATCCTTCCCTCACGAAATATATATATATGTATATATTGTACGAGCACGTATATAAAGTAGCCAGCCGTACGATCATTAATATACTTGGAGATAAGAAAGGACCAATCTGAATGCATCCGTCTACTAAGTTAAGTCCTTTTGGTTGGTTGGAAAAGAATCGGACGTTTCGACTTCTTCTTGTTCTTCTTCTTCTGCTTCTTCCTGTTTCTTTCATTCTTTCTTTCTCTCTCTCTCTCTCTCTCTCTCTCTCTTTCTCCCTTCATCCACTCTTTCTTCTTTCTATCTTTAGAAAAATTTTACGTTTCGAAAGAAAAGCACTCGAGCTTCTTATGAAAGCCTCTCTGTTCCAAGCGAGATCATTTTCATCGTGACGTAATTCTTCTTCGTACTCGTAGATTGAGCCGACGTTTTCATCGGTCAAGAGAATAAAAAGATAAAGAGGAGAGAGATACTAACTGGAAGAGTAGACCATAAAGAAGAAATGGATGTATATAAGTATGTACGTACATCTACACATACACATAGTTATATATATATATATATATGTTTTTTCTTCTCTACTTCATCAATTTCCAGCTAAAGAAGAGAACGTAAGCTTCATATCTTCTCTCTCTTTCTCTTCGTCGAGTTATCCCTGTCCTGTACAGTCCACCCTACTCATCTTCTTCATCCCTTTTCTAACATACTTTTCGTCCAAGGAAAATTAACGTCCCACGAATACAATCCAGAAACCTCTCTACACATCCACGTTGGTAACTCAAAAGCCACGATGGAGCACTTAGGTTTACCTGACGTTACACGACGCGAGTAAAACATTTCGTCCCAGACTTACGATGTGATTTCTTATGCGCCTTTTATTAATTTATTTCTCGTATGCGTAATAATTAGATACGTGAAAATCACGTTCGTAAATATTCACATTCGAGTGTGATGTCACATAGTATATCCATTTTTCGATTAAAAACTCGATATGAACCCGTTAGTTTGCTTTCATTCGTTCTCACTTTAGATTACATTTCTCGTTTCATATAATTTTCGAAAACACCATGATTTAGTAATAATTTCGAATGGTTACATTTCCAGCGTGATTATATCGTTCGAAAAGGTAGTTCCTTGTCGAACTAAATATTTATCTTGGGGTTTATTGTCCCTACGTGAGTTAAATACATACTAGGTTCATTTGAAATAACATAGCTTACCACCTCTAGCTTCTTTCGAGTGTCCAAAGAATTCCATTCGACATGGTTTCCTCTATTTCCTCTAGATATACATTGTATTATTATGAGAATGAAAGCTGAGAGTTAACTGTAATTTCAAAAAAAAGTTTCTTTTTAGGTAAAGGAACAAAAAAACGTAAGGATAATGATATCTTTTTATGCGATATAATGATGTTCGACAAAAAAAAAAAAAGAAATAAATAAAAATATAATAATAAACGGCGAGATGTTAAGCGTTATAAAACATCAACGGGCAAGATCAAATGACAGCATCGATCCTTTAGAGAAACAGGAGGGTCTTTATATCAAAGGAGTAAAACGGAGTAAGATCATGGAGCAGCTGTCAGCTGGAATGGAATGTCTGCAAGCATGTACACACACGTGTGTGTAGAAACGTCGTAGCGTCCGTCAGATCAAGCAGGCCTGTCTTGTCTTCGATGACGTGGACAGCAACGACGACGTAAACGACATTATCGTTATCTTCGTCGTCGTCGTCGTCGTCATCTTTAACGTTTGGTCGAAAAAGAGACTCAATATTCTCTCTCTCTCTCTCCCTCCCTCTCTTTGTCACTTTCCGTCTCCTTTTTTTTTCTTTTCCTTTGACCTCAAGCAAGAGCATCTCAAAGGGCCATTTTGACGTGGTCGATCAGACGGTGCAGGAAAGAGAAAAGCTATGGCAAAGGGTCAGAGGGGAGCATCAGGAGGGTTGGATGGTTGGTCGGTGGCTCGCTATGGGGGTAGAGTTGCTGGCCTTTGATCGACGATGGCGATGAAAAGAAAAAGTTTTATACCGAACGTAACTTTGATATTTCTCGAAATCGATCGATTTTCCTTCTCGTCGCTTCTTTAAAGCTATCGGTCAATCTCAAGGAATGAACCATTGTTATAATATATATATGCACAGATTTTTGAGTAAATTTATGCAAACGGGGACAAAAAACGTGTTAATGTTAATAACTGAACAATTATATGACTTACACGATTGCTTTAGTGAATTAAACAAAAAAAATCGTTTGTTCTTTCTGCTTTTTTTTAAACAAAAGGGTAACCACTGTTCATTGTAAAATTTTACCTTTATTAATGTCGAATGTAAAATATAAATACATTTCTCTCTTCTTTTATTAGATAATTATTAGTAGATTTATATTATATGTTTCACCCTTTATACTCGTTTGTTTTCTCTGTGTAATATTAGCATACCACGTACCTTTTTACATAACACAAAGGATTCAACGCGGAAACTTTCAAAACGTTTCGTTATTTCCTGTGCTCGTTCGACTCTTATCGAGTACCTGCTGGAACTTGTGCATTTAAAACCAAAAATGTTTTATATATTTATCCAATTAATCTTCTTTTTCTCCTTATTTGTTTTCTTTTAATGTTTCCAATAAACGAATAACAAAAAATTTGACGATGTAGAATAATATAATATATAATATTTTTATAAGAATAATTTAAAACAATTTTTATTTGATCTTCTATATTTAGAATACATGCCCGAGGAAAAGAATGAGATCTCCAATCGTTTCAACTTTATACACTTGAATTTCAATATTTTCTGTCTTTATTTTTCTCTGTCTTTCTCGTCAATTTGATTCAATTCGATTTGATTTTATTTGATTTGCAACGATAGAAGTCTCTTTCTCTCTAGAAGTTCTCACAATAATAAATTATAGTTTTCTCGGGTTAAGTTACTTATAGTCGTTTCTTCAAACGTAAACGAGCAATATAGATGAAGCTTTACCTTGCTGCTTTTAACACATTGACAACCGGCCCCGTGAAAACGCGGGTTTCTGGGTGTATTTTGCAACAGTATACGTTATATATATGTAATAATCCACCATGAAATGAGAAACTGTATTTTTTTCTATAATTATAAATTAAAAATTTCGATTTTGTTTCTATTTTTTAATTATCGTTAAATTGTATAATATATGACGGATATGCAAATAAAATGTTCTATTTTACGAAAGTATATGTTTTAAATATTTGTTTTTGGCTATTCGGTGATCAGAAACAAGCAAATAAAGCCAGCTTTTTGGATTTAAGTGGCTGATACGTAGCCGGCGCTCAGATTTTAAATGTCTCTTAGGCCACCGGTTGTCAATGTGTTAAGTTCAATATTGAAACTCAACCGAACGTTAGCCAAAGTAAAATCGAAATAACGTGCGTAACCGGAGATCAGCTTTTAGCGTACCTTTCGATGGAAATGGAAGTTGGTTGTAACGCTCACTCGTTTCGTTCGCGCAAGCTTTGTCGATCTTGTTTTTGACCGGCTCGAATTTAGGGACAAAATGATTTGGATTTGGATTTCTCGTCGACGAACGAACATTTAATTGACTTCAGTTCATTTACGAAACTTTGTGGTTCTCTGAATAAACTTACTGGTGTTTGTATTATTGTGAAAGTTTGAATAAATATGCAACGATGTTTATAAAAAAAAAAGAAAATATTTCTCCTCTTTCTCATTGCTTTCGTTTTCTTCTCTTTTTATATTAATAAAAAAAAAAAGAACAAAACACAAAATATTCACATGTCTGTGTTATCGTACTTTTATCAAAATAACATTTATTTATTCGTGTACTCGACCATATATTTTAACCAAGGAATATATAGGAAAAGGAAAGGTTAAAATATATAAAAAGATAGAAAATAATGAAACCATGTAATACGATGTTCATAGCATTATCGAAACGTGCATTTGGTGGAAAGAGTCAGGCGGGTACCCGCACACGCGTTATCACGAAAAACGAGAACGAAGAGGTGTATTCTGAAATGCTGCTTGAGGGCATTTCGCGAGAAATAAAAATATATGTAGGTTGACCCCATATTTGATATCATATAACGTTTCGACGATTTAACGGGATGTCGAGATGTTTACCGTTGAGATGTATTTTTCTATTGATTCGTCGATAACATTTAAATTATGATAAAACTGAAAGGTAATTAAATATAAGAAAAATGTTTAAAGACCAATGAGAAAGTAGAATTAATCTATTTGATAAAAATCCAATCTAATTCGTAACGGTTTAACGATTTTCTTCTCAATAGAGTCAACTGTATCTACGCACGATATAAATTTGTATTTTATTAGTATAGGTATATCGATTGCTGACAATAGCTTTAATTAATTGGCCATTAATTTTTGAAACTCGCCAAATTGAATGAATGAAGAGTGCGATCCGATTCGACATAGCTTCGACATACCAAAGCTTTGAATAAGAAGATAAAAAACGAGGAAAAAGGAGGTATACAATAAAACTAAATGAAACAAGAAACGTGAAACAAGAGAATTGGCTATGGTTATAACTGGACTAGCTCGTTAAAATTTTGATATCGCATGTTAGATTTTTCGCTACGGCTTGTTCGCTAATTTGATCAAATACGTTTCGTATTTCCAAAACTCGATATTTCCAACGTACGTAATACAATCATTTTTATAGAAAATAGTCGTGAAATCTTTTCAATAATAAATTCCGAATATGTATAAATATGAGAATATGCGAAATAAATAAATATATAAATATATATATGTGTGTATAAGAGTTGGTACGAAATGATAAATATAAAATAACGATAGGAACATTATCAAAAAATATTTCGTATTGCTGTGATAAAATTCTATCGTCGTTTTAAAAGTTCAACAAATTTAATGATTTAAATGAGAAAGAAAAGCGCAATAAAAATTGGAGAGGATGAAACGAAGAGAAGAAATATATGAGACCGATCGCGGTTAATTTTATTGGTCATGGCTATCGAAAAACTTGATCGACTCGGTAATTAAAATCTCTCTACAAACTTTACTCCCCGTTTCAGTCCCAGGCAGCAACAGTCGATCCGACTATTTTACCCTGCTATCGCGTTTACTCTCTCCCATTCTGTTTCTCTTTCTCTCATACTACTTTTCGGCTGAACTCGTTGTACCATGTTACCTTGTTAACGCGTGAATGGAAAAAACCATTTGCACGTCGCATGGATCCCACTATGTGTGATTTTCGTGCTCGTGTCGGAAAACATAAAATGATCGTTCGTGAATCGAACATGGTCAATATACTGTACCGTTTGTTGACCCGATTTACGTGATATTTAAATTTATACAGTGCAAGGATTCTCGTACAATCGGTACCAATATCATCCCCTATGATTTTTAAAAAAAAATCTCTATAGGTTTTTCAATCATTCTTATGATATAAGCAAATATTTGTGATCGTTTAATATTTACAAAATAATTAAAAAAATAAAATAAATAAAAAAAAATATATAATCGATAAAAAATTATATGTACATCCACGATATTATATCGATTAGTTTGCGACGATATTGTTCCATGTATCATTAAATGTAATTAATTTGGAACATCTACATTCGATGAGAGAATATACGTGCGAGAGAGCATAGTAGATGACATCGTTTAAGCTTCGAAAGGGTATTATGCCCTAGGGTATGGGTAAATGCTTGAAAATGCGAACCTCTGTCGAAGACTAATAAACGATACCCTTTCTCTCTTTATCACTTTCTTTCTGGTCTTCCCTTTACACAATTGTAACACTATTATAGTATTATGTTATTTAATCTTTAAACTCTCGGATTATGCGAAACAGTAGGAACTCCCTAAACTACAATTAGATCCCAATACATACCTTTTTTTTATTCGACGTAGATGCCTTTAGAGACATTTACACGCACACCCATATATATATATATATATATATATTCTACACAAGAAGAAATTCGATAAATGACCGAGAATAAAAGAGATTCGAGTGTCTCCGAGTTCGCTTTCGGTCCTTTGGTCTAGTCTCGTTTCTCAACATTCGTTGAATCCTAAACATCTTAAAAATACGATGGACATTGGAGAAAATGCGAAGATGCGACCAATTCTACTGATCCAGTTGAGTCCCCTTCCCTTACTACAGATACGTGTTTGTATCGGTTGCTTTTATCGAATCAAGAAATCTAGAACGCTGTACCTATTCCATTAAGAGAAGCTTTCTATTAACCGATAGGGTATGTTTGAGTATCGATGAGGAGACGCTGCAAGAAGAGAAGATTGCTATCCGTGTTTCTGAGGACGAATACAAGAAGATTCGACGAAGATTTCGAGATAGCAATGGAACGCACCATTGATTTTCTCTTTCTTAGCATTACCCAATGCGATTTCAGTAGACTCGCGAATATAAAATAACGAAGAAGAACATCTTGTATTCTTCTTCTTATTTTTTCTACTCTCTCTTATTCTTCTATGTCTACTTCTTCTTCATCTTCATCTTCGTCTACTTTCTTTCAGTTTCTTTGGTTTTTCCTTTCTCCTTCTTTTTATTACAACGACGATGACAACGACGATGACAAGAGAGTAGAATTTCAGCAACGCTTGTTAAACGAACGTACCATGGCGATTGACTAAAAACTGATTTGCATTTAAATTACAGGACGCCTATCTATGCAGTTTCTTCGTTCGCGGGTGGGCGAATGTAACAGAGAGAGTTGAATAAGGAGGTTTTAATTTATCTGTAGCCTCAATCCATTCCAAGATCCATTCCTTTTACTTTTGGGTATAATCTTATCATCTCTAGGAACCTAGGGATTTTCCCTACTTTCTTTCTCTCTCTCTCTCTCTATTTGTTTCTTATCCACCTCCACCTTCTCTTTCTTCACGCTAACCGATTTTAATATTCATAATTTATTGTCCGTGACTTCGTTGACTCAAGGGAAAAATTTACTGACAAAAATTCGCTTAAATCAAGCCTTCCTGTAGTTACCGTTATTTTAATAACAATGTTTTTCTTTTTCATTTGAATTAATATTCACTTTACCATTACGCCAACGTTCGTTTTTTCATTTCTGTGTTATTTTTAATAATTTAATATTTAATACAAAGAGTGATAAAAATTTTTAGAATAAATTTATTTTTCCTCCATGTTTAAATTTACGCTTTTGCGAATTTAAATTTATATATATATATTGTGCTTTTATATTATTTATTTAATACGTTATATAATGATTTCAAATTTAATTGAAATCAAAATAAATATCTGCTGACAAATAAATTCTTATATCGTGATGTTATAATATTATCTACAATATAGCTTTAACAACAATAGGTACGATAACGTTCGATCGAGGGGGAAACAACGAATGGGGACGGACGTGTCGGAGCACGTGTAGCTGAAGGAAAATGAGCGAACCAGCCAATGGGCCAATGGGTGAAATGCGTTGGTTCGCGCAGCCACGCTTGTTAATCAAGAGTACTTCCCGTTTGATTGGCACGAATCATGGATGCGCATTTCTACGTTAATGATCATACCGAAATAGAACGTCTATTCATATCGACGCACGTCAAGTAATTTCCCTATTTCACTTGGAGTTTTAATTTTTGTTTATATATATATATATATACCGGCACACACACACACACAAATTTATCTATCTATTAATATTTTATTTATTTCTAATGATTGTTTTAAGATTGTCAGCAAAGCTAGACGAAATAAATAAGGAAAGAAATAATCAATGAAAAGCAAGAATCTAAACTATAGTAAAAAAATTACATGAGAAGAACGTGCCAGTTATGAGGTCGACCGGATGTGAAAGACGTGGAATCGTTGAAAATACGTTGATATACAATAATATACGAATGTACGTTTTATAACGTATCGTGTATATGAAGAGATCTCACCTACGTACAAATTAAACATATATATATATATCCACACATAAATATATAACATATCATAGTTTCATAGAGTATAGGCAATACTTTGAAATATAATTTCTTTTTGAAATCGTTAAATAAACTCATAGGATGGATGAAAATTGCGATAAGTAATTGAAACATCGAGATAAATGGAAGAATCGATAGAAATAATAAATGAAAAATACATATATATGTAGGATTCGTGAAAAAATTAGGCCGTTGGACTGACTGGATACACCGGGACTCGAACCCGGATCTTTCGCTTTTTGGGCGACTGCTTTTTACCATTGAGCTACCCGTCCAATCTCTTCATGAATGCCTATTTAAGTATTTGGCATGAAGGTGCTCGTCCTACATATATAAAAGGAAAGAAAAATAATTATAATCAAATTGTTTTGATAATAGTTCGTTATCGACAGCATAAAGTGGGAGTGAGAGAGAGAAAGAAAGGTAACCGATAGATCGATCGATCCAGTCCATAATGTCCTATCTAATTAATTACGGTAACTTGATGGCGAGTAATTGATCGCATCAATTTGCCCGAAGAACACATCAAACTCGGCACTTACGCATTAGAGCCTATCGATTCGATGTAAGCTACATTGATTTCAGGCACGCTGCCAATAAACCTTCCGTTCTCATAATTGCTCTATGATATAAGCTTTTTCGATAAATTTTCCTTGTTTTTTATAATAAAAGTAATACAGCAAACTCTGACTCTAATCATGCTGTTCATTGTTCTTATTTTTATACGTAAAAAAACGTTGTTTAGAATTAATCGATTAAAACAATAGCATAAGCGAGATAAACAATCGCTGACCAAAAAATAGAGAAAAGATTGAATAAAGGGATAAAAAGAAAAGAAAAAGAAAGAGAGAGAGAGAGAGAGAGAAATGAAACTAGAGTATAGCATCCAGCACGAATAGAAGATTTGGTAAACTCTGAGCTTTCGAGTCTGGCGCCTCGTCCAATTCGGCTATTGAGGCAGCCGGTGAATTTCGTTAACCAAATTGGACAAGGCGCCAAGCCGAAAAAAGGCTACGTTTTCTAGCTCTGAAAACTGGCTCGCGTAATCTCTTTCATAATCTTTTATTTTTTATTCTCTCTCTCTCTCTCTCTCTCTCTCTCTACTTTTCTATTACATTCTGAACTTTAAATTTCTCGTTTATTCGTAAGGAAAATCAGGATTATGACTTTTCTTACTAGAAAAGAACGAAAAATAATAAGATAAATAAAAATCAAGGAGAGAAATAATCAAATACAAAATATGAATGAGTTTAAAAGGGAATATAATTGACTTTTAATAAATATAATATAAAAGGTTTTGCCATAAATATACATATATCTTTAGTTAAACAAAGCATCTTATCATCCCGTTTTTGGTCACCTCATATTGGGTAGAATTGTACGTTTCCTTACACACATATACACATATATATATATACACACACACACACACACACATGGATCGTCGTCGGAATAATGGATGTAGAAGCCCATGATATCCACATGCTATAGACTATGGGATGACAACAAAGAGAGGCTTTTCGGGTATAAAGGCTGTCCTGAAAGGTCCTCCAAAGTGCAGAACGTAAATCATCGTAATATGAGATAACTACGTGGGTGGGATCTTAAAGCTTTCGAAGAGCTTGCAATTAGAAAGTACGAACTTAGAAGGCTAGAAAAGCAAAGGAGTCAAAGTGTCGAGTAAATTCGTGGATAAAATTAAATGGAAACTCGTCTTTGGTTACTTGGAAATTTGTTACCTTTAGAAATTTAGCAAATTGCGTTGACCCGTTAATTCGTACGGTATGTTATACGAGGCTATTAACGTCGGTGTGTAAAATTGGGTTACAGTTGCTACGATTATCTACATATTACGTACAAATCCAAAATATCGTCCAGCAAAGGGGCTTTGAAATCTAATAGTATATTCGATGCACGTACCAATTTAACGCGGATAATTCTGACACTTAAGTTTCCAATGGGGAATTACTGTCTATGGTGCACGAGCACCGATTGTCGTCTATCCTCTTGACATTCGATGTACGACAAGAACGGAAGCATCAAGATGAAATGAAATTATTATTAAACTAGAAGAAATTTGAATATATTTGGGTCGTGAGATTGCGTATTCCATTTGTGTTTCTTATTCTAGTGGTTTATACGTATTTACATACATACCTTAATAACTTTGCTTATAAACGGAACTGTTGTGAATTACTTATCCTTTCTCTTTTCATTGGCTTACCTAAAACAATAAAAGAGAAAATATAAAGGTATATTTATATAATACGGTAAATCGTGGTGGAATATCTTGATTAAAATCTTAGAATGATCAACGATGAAAATATATTCTTGAAAGAGATGAAAAGCTTTTAAAAATAGACCGGCCAATTGAAAGTCCACCGAGCACGAGCTTTTGCTCGAAAGTTTGATCGTTACTTTTCTCAAGGAAAAGGACGTTCCTATGCGCGAGAAATGAATCCTTATGATTAATTCAGCGCATTACGCTTGGGCTATTAAACGAGTGGATTTAAATAACGAAATAGAGCTTGCCTCGAACGATTTCCGCGGTTTAGATCTCTCTTCGCTTAATAGTTTTTCCGGCGCAAAATAGGATTTTTAAATCGGCTTCGTTGAATACGATAACGATCTGTATAAATTAAAATGACTCGGTAGTGACTTTAATTAAGATACCAAGCTGTTGTTAAATCTTCAATAATTTCTAAATAAGGTTTTGATCAACAAAATTCATCAAAGATTCTAAGACGAAGAAAAAATAAATATTCTTTGTTCTTCTTCTTCTTCTAGTTTTATTAATACACTGATCTTTAGACTTTCTTCTTACGACATTTTTAAATTGAATTCGAAATTAACCAACTTTTCTTTGACCGAATACAAAAGAATTTCTACAAATGCATCCAATACTTTATGAAACTACCATAAATAATACTATATATATCGTGAAACAATCATAAACGGAAATAAGCGAACTTGACCGTACGGAATTAACTTTTCACATAAATCAAATCTTTTGCAAGTGGAGCACGAAGTCTCATATCCCGCGAGGTATACAAAAAACATTAATAGCATTCAGCAAGAAAGTGATTCGCGCGCAATGAAAGGATCAAAAATAAGCGGGGGGGTGGAGGGAGGGAGGGAGAGGAGAGTACAAGGAGACGTAACACATACGTTTCGAAGAGTTGAAAAGTGGAGCACGAGTATACTCAACCGGCTTTTCTAATATTATGCTCAGAAAGATGGAAAAAATGAGTAAAGGAGAAAGAGAAAGGGCGAAAAAAGGAAAGGAAAGGAAAGGAAAGAGGATAGAAAAAGTACGAGGAGTCAGCAAAACGAGAAACTAATACTCCCGTCAGCTCGATTATCCGCTCCGTCAAAGTATTGCGGACATTTTTGAGATGTCTGAACGCAATTTGAAGGAAGCTCAAAGTTGGCGGGAATAATATTCGGTAGGATGTAGGAAGATGGAGGAGGATAAAGAAGATGGAAGATTCGTAAGGGAGAGAAGGAAGACGAGGTGTTGCTGGTAAATTGCCAACCTATGAGAACAGTCAAGGTATTCACACGCGAACGTTTTGCAATGGGCAACTTAAGAATAGTACACAGGTATGTGAATTGTATGAACACTTTCATACATATTCACTTATGTTCTCTCTCTCTCTTTTTATTTTCCTATGCTTCCTATCACATGGAAACGAAGTAGAAGTAAGAGTAAGGTTAGCGTGAACCTCTGCTTTCTTCGTTCTCATAGAACGTCGCTTAAACATCGGATCGATGCTCGAGGGCTTAAACGGAATGCTGATCTTATCGGCGAATGACTTTCATTCCCGAAATGATTCGAGCTCGAGGCGATCTTGCCTTGAGTTTAAATTCGATAGTCGGAGAATGCACTAGCTAGCTTCAGTTGGCACTACTACCACATCGCATCACATCAGTAATGCCGTCGTCGCCATCCCTGGTATTCTGTAGACATTTTTTAATCTTTCTTTTCGGTCAAATATTAATACTGGAAGAAGCAGTAGAGATCAACGAGTTAAGGCACGAAGAAGCTTGTCTTAATTAACGTACTTTCTTCTTCTTCTTCTTCTTCTTCTTCTACTTCTTAATAAATCATTATCTATGATTATATAATTGAATTAACACGTAACACAACAGGTGGCTAGACACCACACACCTATTCACGTAATATTATATACATATATACGTATATACTCTTGTGATACGTTCGTCTATAACGCATGTTCGTTCGTACATGTAATTGATTATTAGTTCATTGAACAGAAAACCGGGAGGAGGCAGGAGCATAAACGCGATCAAGCCACTTTCGAAGGATTAAAATCTGCCTCTTTTTTTCTCTCTCTCTCCCTCTAACATACACACACACACACATACGTATACAAACATCTACATTTATTCACTATGTGAAAAGAGAAATTACGATCTAGTTAAATTCACCTTGATCGGACACAAAAGGGTCCTCGAAGCGTAGCGAAACGGAAAGAAATGATTTCGGTATACCATTGGAGCATTTTGCGATATAATTGATCGATTGTTCGATCTAACATTCTAGATAAAAATAGAAAATTCAAGTCGCACAATATTTTCGTCTAATTGTAAGAGTCGTTGTATTGTACAGAATATATATGATATGTGTCTCTACATATATGTATAATATACATCGAAGCTTACGTCTCTCTCTCTCTCTTTCTATCCTCTAGTCTTATCTTCCTTTCTTTTTTATTTACGATAGACTTTGCTTACAAGCGTAGACGACTCAGGTTCCCGTGATCCTCAGAGTCCTTCAAATGCATGTAGTCTGCATACACTTCTTTCTACGATCCGCTTGATCCTAACATTCACTCCACTTGTAAAAGAAGTATCCACATACGTTTTTGTCATTTTAAATATTTTCTTTTGTTTTCATTCTCGTTTTTCTTATGTAAACCGTGTAACTCGGACCTCGAATTCTCATCGACGAAAAAGAGACAAGAGACTTGGAATCGAAGTGTATCTGTCTTTATATCAGTAGTTATATTACATATTTAAGAAGACGCTGAGGAAAGATGCACGACGGAAAGACTGGAATTGAACGTTGTCGTCCGACTACATTATTCAACCGAGCGGCCTGGGACGAGTAGGTAACATTTATTATTCCACATCTCTCTCTCTCTCTCTCTGTTTCCTATTTTTTTGCTGTCTTTCTCAGAATTCTCTTCTTCTTTCCCAGTAGTATGAAAGCCCTCCCCCCCCTCCTCCTTCGTCGCTCACTAAGTCGATGGAGGTGCACAGAATTTTAACACATCCCAATCTCTTTTCTCTTTTCTCTTCCTCAACCTTTCTACCTACACCTCTCTCCACCTAAACCTTCTCCCTTCCTTCCTTCTTCTTCTTCTTCTTATTCTTCTTTTACCGACGAGCTACAGTTTAACTTTAGCGGCAACGCGAATATCTAACTAATACAATCCGGGCTGTTAAATAAGAATACCAACCAATTAGCGTTACCTCGATGAATCCTTTTTCCCCCATTTTGTTATTTTTACAATTTAATTGGTATGAGGACGAAAGAAAGAAAGAAAGATTCAAAAAAAAGAGAGAGAGAGAGAGAGAAACATAATGATTTAGAAAGACAAAGGTTCTGACTTTTTATACAGTTGGTCGTTAAAATTACATTCTTATCAAACATTTTTCAAATTATACAGTTGCAAGCTCGTTATGTATTATATATAGAATAAGTTAGTATGTGATATTGTATGGAAATAGTGGAAATTACGTTTAGAGTGCAAGAAAAAAATTATACAGCAGTCGACAATTATTTATGAAATATAAAAGTAAAAGAGAAAGAGAGAGAGAGAGAAGGAGAAAGAGAGAGGGAGAGGGAAAGGGACGAACGTCATATTTGCAATATTCCGGAATTATCGTCGACGTACGACGTAATGCGCGTTACGCGCCTGTACGCTTTTACCATTTAACCGCAAGCATAGTTATTGCCGCGGTTAATCGCGGTAAAGTACAGCGCGATTGTTCTCACCGAATGAGCGAAGAGTGGAACCGAGATAGAAAGCATAATCGGATGTTGTCGGTTTGCCGGTGAATGATTTTGTATTGCTGTGAAATATTTTATTGGTACTGGTTGGGACAAAAAAAAAAAAAAGTAAAAAAGAAGAAAAAAAAACACCAAGGTAATAATAATAATAGTCGTAACAGTATAACGATAATAAATTTTTGTGGTTGTTGTTTCGTAAAATGCATTTAAATATAGACTAGAAATGTAAATTAAAAAGAAAACAAAAAAATAATCGTAAGTACTTAATGGACTGGAATAATGATCACGTACGAATGTCGTTTGCCCTGTTTAATCATTTTTTTATCGTACTGTAAAATATTTCATTAGGAAACGGAATGAAATAATGATAAAATTGGGACAATTTTGCGAAAAGGGATTTAAATGGAAATAAGGTCTCTTTTAAAACCTCGTAGATCTTTTTTTTTTTTCAAGAAAGAAAGAAAGAAAGAAAGAAAGAAAGAAATAGAAATAGAGAAATAAAGAGAGAGACGGGGCATTTCTACCATTTAACAGGCTTCGCTTCTCTCATAATCACGCGGACGTGCATAATAAACGGGCTAACCCAAGGCTTTACGTTCGCGTATGGCAGCACTATACAGGATGAAGTGGGATTCATTGGAAAAGGAAGAATATGAACATTCAAAAGAAAGAGAGAGAAAGAGAAAAAGAATAAATGGAGAAACAGTATGAAACAGAAAAAGAGAAAGAGAGAGAGAGAGAGAGATAGAATGAAACTGACCGAGCAAGTCAAATATAAAAATATACGGCTAAGAAAGAGACAAGAACCATCTCTCTCTTTTCAAGTATGCTCTTTCTTCTTCCTATAGACATTAGGTACTTCCGAATTTCAGACGATTCGACGCCGTTGAAGAAGAAATTAAAAAAAAGGAATTGCAGATTTTACGACGAAGAACTAAAAAGAGAAACGATAGAAAGGAAAAAAGAAAAAAGAGAAAGAGAGAGAGAAAGAGTCAGTCCGGATATTCGAGTTAATCATACTCTTTTATTAGAGTAATTTGAGGATCTAATTATTATATGGAAATTTCCTTATTCCCGCGGTGGCCCTTGGTACAATTTTTCCTTTACAAGTTCCGAACTACCCTAGGGGCAATCCACTCCGCCACTGTGATGGCCTAAAAGAGAGAAAGAAAGGTAGAGTGTGTGAGAGAGAGAGAGACAAAAGCAAAGAAATACCTTCCAACGTCGACCGTATCTACTCCCTTCACGTAGAATGCTTTAAAAGTTCACTACCGTCAGAACTTTTGTCTTTCGTCCGCAAAATTAACTCCGAACGTTACTTGGTCCCCCACGATCGTCTACCCTTTCCAAGATTTCACCTTCCACCCCAACCCTGCAATGGGTATCGTCTCCTTTCGACCATCTTACGCGAGTTAATGTCAGAGGCATTTAACGCGATGGTCATTTGACTCTTTATTTCGATAAGGTAAGCCAGGAACTCGACGTAATTATAATATTTTCGTACTTTTCTTTTGTTTTTCTTTTTTTCCCTTCTAATTCTTTGTCTCTTTTTTTTCTTTAAAGGGGTATCTTCATTCTTATTCTTTTCTCAGTCATACGACTAAACTTAAATTCTTTTTTTTTTGTCTGGCGGATATGAGTGTAGAAAAGTTCGCTTGTTATACTTTCGGTGATATTATTCGAAAAAAGAAAAATAAGAAGAAGAAGAAGAAGAAACAGTAGCAATAGTTTACTTTATTGTTTCGTTGTAACGGCTAGCGTAATTTTGAAAATCTTCTTTTCCCCGTCTGTTTCGTAAAATAACTATGAGGTTTCAACGTTGGTTTTCTTCTATTTCGTAGAAACTGCCGATATAGAATAAAAGGGAGACATAATCGTGTAAAACGTTTCGAGAGTCAATCGAAAAAAAGGAAGAATTTGGGATAGAAAAGAAAAACCGATTTAGGTTTTTGGTTAAGAGAGTATATTTTATATATATATATATATTGTGAGCAACTTTTGGAAGCGAAGAAGCCATTCTACTTTTTTCATAAGAAACTAATTTGATAATGGAAAAGGTTGGTAGATCTCGAATTCCTCAAAGTACTTTCATTCGAAATAAGAAGCCCTTTTACTACTCGCTAAGAAATTATATCTTTCTAGAAAGTGAGAGAAAGAGAAACAGAAAGAAAGAGAAAGAACGAGAGAGAAAGAGATATTCGATGCTTTTTTCAGATTCGCTTGAATTTCATTTATCAACCAGTGGTCTATTTCGACGTTTTTTCCGTTCACTCATACACGTTACAAACGTACACGCACACGCGTACGTATTAATCTATGTAATATGATTCAGAGGGAAAGAGAGAGAAAGAGAGTAGCTATATATCTAAGTATAAGTTTAAAAACCGTTTCAGTTACTCTGTATCTAGATAATTCGATTTTCACATCCGCATGCATATGAATTTCGGAATAGCATATCACGATAAATCTTCGATCTCATTCGAAGATAGATGTAGGTATCTATCAATATATTTCAATACATTAAAAGACAAAATCGTCGTATAAATCATTCACGTACGAAGTATTACTTAAAAATTAGCAATTCTAGTCGATCTGTCTCTACCCGTACGGTTATTCACATACTGAACATTATTGGTAATGAATAAAAAAAGAATTAAAGTATTACGTTATCTTTTGATTCTTCAAATCGGATCGTTCGTATTCGTCGAATAATATTTTTTCGATTGCTCGTATTCGTGTGCATTCAGATAAAAAAAAAAATAAAAAGGAAAAGAAAAAGGATAGAAAAAAAAATATAAGAAAGAATACACATTTGAACGAACAAACGAATAGGTGCGATCTTAGGTAGGCTTATGATGAAACCCGCGAGAACCGATCGTGTGTGGGCGTGATCCGTGGTAGACGTGGCAAGAAGGGCTGGAGAAACATTGTGGAAATGGTTGAGAGATAGAGAGGTTGAGGTGACTGGTCCATCGGGGCCCTGCTAGGTATCCACCGGAGGATGAGATTTGCAGCAGCGTGCAGCGGTTCAGTTGACGTGATGCGTTGCATTATTCATTTCTACCCTGGTAACGTGGAACCACCAGCCGTATTCCTACTCACCCTACCACCACCAACACATCAACGTACCACCCTCAACGCGTTCTACGTTTCACCTACAACCTGGCCAACTCTAACAGAGGCTTGTCGAGTATACCAACGTTACCAATACCGTCAAGTCAAGCGTATCCAAACTTTAACGGATCATGTGTCATACGTAACGCTAGCTTTCCCACTTGCATTCGACAAATTTTAACAATATTTTCTACAATTCGATTTTATTTATTTTTGTCATTCGAAATTATGTATTATGTTATATATTATTGTACTCTCGAATAATGTGTTCTATATTTAAATTATTTAAATGCACGATCCACATTGCAGAATTTTTTATTCTTATTTGTTAGAGACAAAAAAGAAACGTGACACATTTGTACGATATTATTCATGGTTTTGTACAATGCTTGTCATGCTGTATCATCGAGGGAGATTTGTTTACTTTTTTTACGTACAACAAGATTGACACCTTGTCAAAGAAATCAATATCATCATAATAGGTACAATCGTTTTCAATTTCCTTTATCGAGTAAATCGTTTTGATATCAATCATATCGTTCACAATTTGACCAGAGCATATTCCATCTGAAATGAAAGTTTTCCGTGTTATGTACATATACTCGACTAGGAAATTGTCGTCGTGGTAGAAAAGCAGTGTCGTAAAGTTTGTACGACTCCGCGGACCGTCATTGTGATAAGGAAGATTTAAGAGTAGCTTTAGACGGGGAGATCTCGATGATGTATGCGCGCCAGCGTGATAACATTAATTTCAGAATTTACAAGACACATCGCTGGTCGAAGTTGCCGGAAGTGTTGCATTATATCTCCAACGCACAAAGCTGTCCAAGATGCGTTTGTAACTTGGCCCTTTCCTGATTTTATCTATGGAAATGTTGCAAATAATATTTCCCCTATCAAAAATTCGTTACCTTTCATTTGAAATAATCACGATGGTAACTATAAATATATATTATTATATTATATATTATTATATTATTATATATAATTTTCAGATTTAATAACTAATATTTGTTTAATACATTTTTTTTCTACGTTATACACATTTATTCAAAAGGTATTCGAAGTAAGAAAAATGTAACTAGCGTAAATCTATCTCGAATCTATGGTGATTCATGGAAAATGGAGGAAGGGAGATGATTAAACGGACGTCCCTTTAATTACGCCGTTCCAGACGTTGCATGAGCTGTGGTCGTAATATAAGGCCTTAATGCAGACTAATCGCTCTTCTACTGAAATCAAGGCGATAATTACGAAAACGGTGTAAAAATGTTTCCGACGCTTTCGTGACGTAACGCATCCCTTCATTTAATTTCGTTCATCTCCTCTCTCTCTCTTTCGTTCTATTTTTTTTTTTTTAGAATTCGTTAGCCATTCTTATTGGACGTTTAATTATAACGTCTTTGACCATTCACATCCACCCATGATTCATTCCAAAGTATAAGATTTTCAAGATACTTCGATAATCAAATTAATAATACTTTTATTTTCATTCATTTTCCTTGAAATAAATATTGTAGCATTATTACAATGAAAATTTATCGTTAACCGTGTAATAACTCCAAGGTTTTCTTTCTTACACGGAACTTCCTGAATAAAACGAAGAAACGTCCAAGAAGTTAAACGGTCACATGCTAATTTTTCATAAGCCTTACCTTATGGTCTCCCGTGCGAGATAAGGGATGACGAATATTTAACATTGAAATATTTTTATACCTAAGAAAATGCATGTTTCTGCATATCCGAAACGAGATAGAGGCATGTAAAAGAAAAAAATGTAGATTTGTTTTAACAAGTACAAGCAAATTACCCAAGATCTTACCTTGTAAAGGAAAAAAAAAAGTAATAGTGGTAAAAGTAAAATTTAACACGCAATAAGTTTTCACGTTAATCATTATCGATCCAACATCGGAATAACTAAATGCCATTCTTTTTTTTCTTTTTGCTTCTTCATTTTAATTCATTTAGAAACAAATAAATATAACGTTTGAAACAAATTAGTCGATTTGAACAAAATATTTTATTCATAAGCCGTTATAGATTTTTAAAGTTAAATTTAAACCATCGTAGAAACACAAATGCGTATAGGAATGAGTGTGTGTGTGTGTGTGTACGTCCATACTCGTAGAGTCCAAACAAATCTTTTTCTGTCGATTCAATTTTCCGTATATTTATCCCAAATAGTTTGCAGTTGTCCGAAAAAGCGGACAACGTCACTTACCGAATCAGTACTACAGTATCCACGTACATCAGTAATACAGTATCCACGATTCCAAATCTAGAGCTACATTCGTACATACGTACGTATTCCCGATATTGTCAAATTTGAAGCATTCTATTCTCTGACTCCTCTATCGGGTGATTATGAAATTGTTTTCGTGACTTACAATTAGAAACTCGACCAGAAACAACATATTAACTATTTTATATATCTATATACGTATACAGAGTGAGCCAGTTAAAACCAGTTACAATTAGTTCTACTATTTTAGCTATAGGTAGCAATATTTCAAATAAAAGTAATTTCAATGAAATTATGTGCTTTTTTAATTATTACAATTATAGTCTTTTTTAAACAATTTAAACAATTATTTATATTCAAGATCATTGACAGAAAAAATGGTTCAGATGGTCCGATCTTAATTCATGCACTTTGTATGCATATATACATCTGAATTGTGGTCTGAACAAAAAATTGCTATTAGCAAAGAGGGGGTAGTTGGGTACTCGGAGAAGAGGAACGCGTATATATCAAACATATAGTACAGTTACTAATATAGATGTAGTATATAATATATATTTATATCGGGAAAAGCGAAATTTCTCTTGGAAAGACTAACCTAACTCACACATCCTGGCTTTCAGTCGAAATTACTACGGTCTAATTCACCTTCTCTCTCTCTCCTTCTCATTCTATCTCGTAGGCATCTAGTTTGGTAATTTTCCACCAGTGAGAATTTGTTTAAACAGGAACTTCCTAATTCGAATCTCTTCGCAAATTTCGACAGTCCATCATGAAATTTAATAATCTTCCTGTAATACAATATAATCGTCGTCACTGTATTTAATATTATTATTTAGTATTTATCATTTTATCATTTTATCAAATATATAATTATGATAAAATAAATTAGTAACGTTTATGGAAAACAAAATAGGAAAAGTTGTTCGAACTAACAACCGAAAAGTTGTAAGAAATTTGATCACTAATGTAAGAATAAAACTGGAGTTCTATGAATCGAGAAAGTTCTAACATTAAATACGACGACGACGACGACGACGACGACTGATTGGTGGTGAATATAATTTTAATAATAATGCGTTGGATAGACTTGGTCAGAGAAAACTTGGAAAATACTCAGCATCAGAGATAATCACGGTTCGTTATCCAGTTCGCCATAAGTTCTCGGACCGTCGCGAATAGAAGTTAATTTATGAAAGAGCAGCTTACTTCGTATACCCGACTACTAAGTAGAAACGAAATCTAATGATAAAGTTTAAGCAACTTGTGCCGCCCCTATATCTATCTACCACCTTCTCTTTCTTTATTTTTCATAATGTTTCTTTCAAGTCAGGACTTTAAAGGGATAACGATGCCAACGTTTGTTCCCTAGTTCGTATTGGTATCGAGAAGAAATAGTAAATTTACGTGAAAATTTGGTGAAAAGATAAAAGTATATGAGGTAGATAGAGAAAGTGAAAGACAGCGAGAGAGAGAGAGAGAGAGAGAGAGAGAGAGAGAAAGAGATAGAATAAAATGAATGCTAGTGTTAGATAGAAGAACATGAAAGAAATTGATATCTCCGGGGTAAAGGTTGCTTGCACGGTTCCTTGAAATACATATCGAAATGATATCCCGATGGAAAACGAGAATCGACGGATCGCATTAGTCTGTACTGAAATATTATCGTCTCTCGGGGACAAGTCGCTAGTTTTAGTTGTGGTTCGTTACAAATTTCAATGTAAAAAAGAGATAAAGTTGAAGACAAATGAAAATAAAAAAAAAAAAGAAAAAGAAATAGGTAAAGAAATAAAGAAAGAAAGAAAGAGAGATAGAATGTTTCCATGTAAAAAGAAACAAATAAATAAAAGAAAAAGAAAAAAAAAAAGAAGCTGAATTTAATTTAGTTCTCGTTACTTTTCAGTGTAATAACGTTTTCGCGCGATTTCTCGGCCGTTTCAATGCAATTTGGTAGTGGTAAACTCGATAAACTCGCTGAAGGGGCTTCACCGTTAGATTTTAGCCGCTTACTTACGAGTTTCGGACATAAAACGTAACGAGGATATAGATCAAAGCGTTATACCGAACGTTAAAACTTCCTACAGCTATGTGTAAGAGCTTGCAAAGCTCATGGATGCAATAAACGTGTGTATATCTATGTATTTATGTATATGTGTATAGAATTTCTAAACATGCCCTCTGTTTCAGAAAGGTACGAACGTACTTACTTACATACGTGTATCGTGACCGAGGTGAGTCTCATTAAAAATCAGATGCGCGATAAACGAAACGCAATAAACTACGATTATCGGCCTCGTAAAATTGTTATTCTTCTTTCTTCGCTTATGACTTGACTTCCATGGACTAAGGGTTGAATGCATACGTAAGCACATATAACCCCTTTTCTTATTGCTGACCTTTATTATGAATCAGAGACGTGGAATACATAAGACGAGATGCTTTTCAAAATAATTTATACATAAATTGATTACTTTTCCATATGAATTACATTGAATTACATTATCATTATTGGTAAAAATATCTTTCGCAAGGATGGAGATGATGAAGGGAGCAGAAAGTTGATGACCTTTCTTTCGTGGGAAAGACAGAGGCTAGTAAGGGGTAGCATAAAACCCCTAACAAATATCTTCCATTGGAGAAGAGTAAATCTTCCAAAGTGTCATATCCCGTAGAATTTTATGGATAAGCTTGGTGGAGTACTGTTTGCGATAGGAAAATAAGCATTGCATTTGCATGTGAACTCAGTTTGGTAGGTGTATCGGAAAAAGATTGAACCTTACAAACCTTCATTTCTTTCTTTCCGTAAACCGACGAGAAATATCAAAACTTTCCTTCCTCTTTTATCCTATTTTGTATACTTTGATAAAAACAATAACCACTTTGAAAACAATCTTAATTTAATCTTGGAAAAGTAGAAAATCTTTATCGATAGTGTTCAAGCTCATTTTATCAAAGTACTTTTTCTTGAAATACGATTTATTATCTTTGTAACTAGAGTAACTTCCGGTTTAAATACGAGAACGTATTGATAGCGCGTAGCATGCTAAGTACTCACACGTTAAATCCCTTTCCTTTTATTCACCAACCCGGAAGCACGTGAGTCGTAGCAGTTTGTCTCACGAAATTAACCAACCTCCTCTAGTTCCCCTCTTCTCTTCATCCCAACCGACACCTTAAAACTCGTTTCGAGTCTACCCTTCAAGACGATTGCCGAGCTAATCGTGCTCTAATGGCAGCGATTAAACCACCACTGTTAAAATTACGTTGCGTTTTCTTCATGCTTACGCTTGATTCCGTTAACGAATCCCACACCTTTCGGAAACAACTATAAAAGGGGACTTTACGATAGTCTTATTGTCTGACCAATAATGGACTTTTTCTACTACGTCATTATAGTTCACTTACTGTCAGACATCCTCGAGTCGGTCAGAGTGATTTTAACAAAGAATTATTAATTTAAGGATAAAATGTTCATCGGATTTTAAATCAAATTGTGAAAAATTCTTTAATTAAATATTCTATTATATTTTATAATTAAGATTATTTTGAATATATTCAAACCATTGTAGGACAAATTTTTAAAAATATTTTTACTTAAAGGCAAGACAAAATTTCTTTCTACGAGAATGATATTAGCTAGAAAAGAAAAGAATCTCGATAAAAAAATATTATTAGTATTACTTTAGAAAGAAAAATCGAGACAAAGCAGAATCAACAGTCGACATCCATATAAGTTGGATCTCGTCGAATCGAAAAACATTATTTTTAATTGCGAGACCTCAAAATCGGAAAGGATCGGTGTATGCCAGATATCATAAATATTTTCTTACTGGCTTTATTCCAAAATGCGCTATGTAAATATCTCGATCTTGGCAATGCACCCTCGATGTAATATTCAGATTAGGTTGTAAAAATGCTTTAACCTTCCAAACCTAAGAAAGTACGACTTCCTTGTTATCCGGCGATAATAATTAATTGCATTATCATTTTACGTGGATTATTTTTTGCTTCTTCGGTCTTCTTATATGTTTTTCTTTTTTTGTAATTTTTAATAAAACAGGTAAGAGTGCATACCATTTGGCGTAATATTGTCGAGAAGGTAACATTTTTCTTGGCCATGCACGAACGTGGAAGTTGAAAGTTTTGCGTTTAAAAGTATATTTCCCAAACGTGCGATGCATCAAGTTGGAAGACACGCTCTTCTCCGATGGACACGCGATCCCCTTTAGCTTTCCTTCTTGTTTTTCACTATTTTTCCACGTTCGAAGTAAACTTTGCAAAAGATCTAAGGTGGTATAAGATTTTCACGGTTAGAATTGCAAGGGTCACTTGCTCGTCTCTCTCCCTCTCTCTCTCTCTCTCTAACTCTCTGTCTCTCTCGTTTCTATTTTAGTTCTAGATAAAATCTCGCGCTTGTTTCACCTCTTATGCGCTTGTAAGAACGAGATCTCTCGGGCAACGAGATAGGAACTAGGCGAATTGCTAGTGACTACACCTATGCGCTAGCATCCCACACATACCATGAATGTTCTCCTTGTCCCTGATTCCATTTTCTTCGGCCAGTTTTCGTAACTCCACCTAACTGTATGTGTTTGTATCTAGTATATATAAGAGAACGTGCGAGACTATAAAGACAGACAATAATAGAGAAAAAGAGAGAGAGAGAGAGAGACGTGGAAATAAACCGGATTGTGCCACATGGTAGAAGTTCCTTTTCAAGAAAAACAGATTCAATTGTTACTCGCAGACGTCGATCGAAATATCTCTCGTTTCGTTCTAAACACGACTAGAAAATGACTAAATCGGACTATTTTTTTCTACTCGAAAGAGTAATAATATTCTTTGATTTTTTTTTCTGATCTTATTTCTTCGATTTTTTTAAGGAAAGTACACTTTTTGCTTGACGGTAACTGGAGAACAATTTACAATGCGCTTGTCTAAAAGTGTTAGCTAAAAGCTAGGAGAGTAAAGGAAAAAAAGAAAACTAAAGGTTTGAAAGGAAAGTCTGACTTACAAGAAGTACTACATACATTTTACGGTTAGGAAAGGTTCCAACGAGACGTGATAAATGTCTCGGTACTTTCCTTTCCCTGAATGGTCCCCCTGGAATTCGCTAGGCGAGAATTTATGTTAAATTAGTTAAACCCTAATTCCGTACCGTTCAAAAGCACTCAAGGTATTTATGACGATCATCGATACTAAGATGTTTGCCGAACGATCTTTTATTCCTTTTTTCTCTCCCTTCAACTTGGAGTATTTTCTCATCTCGCGTATTACTTTTTTCCTCTTTTTTCAATTTGTCAATTTCTCTTTCTCTCTCTCTCTCTTATTTTTCTTTCTTTTTTTTTTTATATCTTTTTACGACAATTTGGTACGAACGAGAGATTGAATTATCAACGTGAAATCGAGTAATTTCTTTGAACATTCTCGGAATTGTCCGTTTCTTGCTCGAACGTATGGAAATTATATGATATCTAACCGAGGAACTCAAGAAATATGTTTTTACTATTATAATGTAGAATTTGATGGAGGTGATTAAGAGAGCAAAGTAGATCCTACAATAATAGATAATTAAATCGAACAACCTATTCATTTTAATTACCAAAGCCAATTAATTTATGAGAAAAAATGTCTACTTGTGACTTGATTAAAATAGTTTCTTTGTAACATTTAATTAATCGTATTCACCCTACGCTTAGCATTGATCTAATCGATTTGCATAGATACTAACGGAGATTAGTACTACCCTTTTGTCGTTACTCGCGTGGTTAATTTCCGGAATTGCGATAGAAAATGAGAGAGAGAGAGAAAGAGAGAGAGAGAGAAAGAGAGAGAGAGAGAAAGAGAGAGAGAGAGAAAGAATTTCATTTATCAGACAAAGTTAATTAACTTCATAAGTAATCACATCTAATATAATAATTATTCTATAAATTATTAAAACAATATTTTAACCAAGGTCATCAATTTCACGATAAAATAAATTGCATTAATCAAAGAAAGAAATAATAAATAATTAAAAAGATAGAATCATTTGTTCGTTACATTTTACGTTTATCTCTGGCTTTAGCTTTTTATTATGAAATATTTAATAGAAAAATTGTGATTAAGGGCTGAAAAAAATAATAGTCGGAGTACACCGAATTCTAAGCCATTTGGGTCTCCGATGCGAAACGCAACCGCGCGACAAGAGGAAACGAGTGCTAGAGAAATAAAGAGAGAGAGAGAGAGAGAGAAAGAGAGAGGGAGAGAGAGAGGGGGGGAAAGGAAAAAGAGAAAAAGAGAAGCATTTGGTAGATCGTCTGGCCGACAATAGCGCGACGAAGAAAGTATAGCAATTTTCGAAGGAGAAAAATTTTATTCGCTCCAACAAAAAAGAGAGAGAGAGAGAGGCAGAGAGAGAGGCAGAGAGAAAGGGAGAGAATCTTCTTCGAACCTTCCCATTTCTTTTCCAGACTCTCTTGCCGTTCCAGAACTCGACCTATTTACTTCCTCTGTCGTGACTAGTACACCTCCTACATAGAAACGAAATATTACGATGAGAGAGAGAGAGAGAGAGAAAGAGAAAGAGATAGACGTTATTTATGGAACAAAATCGTGACGTTTAACATTAACGAAAAGACATCTTATAAGTGAATTTTACGTACTAGTACGAATATAATCTATTGAAATAACCAAAGATAAGGGATGGGGGTTGAGCGGGGGAAATGTATCTTGCAACCACTTTTTAGGGGAGAACATTTTCTTCGAAAGAATAAATATATATTATTTTCTCTGTATAATTAAATATTAACACATATTTGACTATATTACTATATCGTATATGTAATGATTATGACGTAAGTGCTCGAAGTATTTAAGGATAAGGAAAAAGAACATTTGAATAAAGTTTACAAATTCCAAAAACATGTATTAAAAACTAAATAGACCATAAGGATCTTACTTTTTATCAATGACTTTTCTTTCAGAAGTAAAGGAACACCCATTTTTCCGTATCTTTTCTTTCTCTCTCCTTCTCTTCTCTCTCTCTCTCCTTCTCTTTCCGGACTTCTATTGGTTTTCCTCGAGGTTATGCAAGTGGGAAGGGTGAAGCGCCCTACTTAGCTTGCAACCGACGCGGAGAATCGTTTTCGTTGGGTATACCTCGGTTTACAACGTCGAGGCTCCTTCCCTTCCCAAATCCGCCGTACGCTAGGGTATTCCTGACAGCCTTTCTCATTTACTCTAATTATATACCGTGAGTCATGTTCGTCGTTGCAGCATGCAGACGAGCACTGCAATGAACAGAGCGAGAGAGAGAGAGAGAGAGAGAGAATGAGGAAGAAGATAGCGAAGAGGAGAAGGAGAGAAATAGAGAAGGAAGGAAATAGGATACGGAAGAAGGGTGGGAGAACGAGGAGGAGGAGGAGGAGAGGGTGGAGATCGAGAAGGAGAAGAAAGAGGAGAGACTATAGATATATCCGCGTACGTAAACGGCACCACAAAATATATACTTATATACATAGACTGGTATAACAGTTAGGTAACGCATCACGTCCTTCGTTGCTCTCTACTAAGCAGTAAGAATACACCATTAATTTAAGATCCTAAAGGCTTCGTACCTCTACGTCACTAATTATTTGGTCTGACGTAATACGTTACGAGAGTAAGCAAGATATAGGGATAAAGAGGAAGAGAAAGAGTGAGGGAGAGTGTTAGAGAACTCGATTGCTATTACCGAATATCATCGTTTGATCTTTCACATTTCCTTTTGTCAAAGCTAACGACTTGTATGGAAATTCAAAAGAGTTTCCGTCTCTTTATATTTAGCGTTACATATTCCTAAATCGGGGGAGGGTGGGGGGAAAAAAAAAGGAAGAGAGAAAAATCGGGTGAAAGGAAAAGATAACAAAGTACCGACATGTTCCTAGGGATCGATCTATTATTCAGGTAACGTGTGTGTATATATATATATATATATATATATGTATATATATATATATATGTATATATACAGATTCTAGTTACGAAAGCCGATAATGACGTGGAATCGATAAACAATATCGTGGTTACAAGACTCGGTGATATAAACCATCCGATATCTGCATCTAGTGCTGTTTGATTTACAAAGGGTAGGAATGCTGATAGATGTGGAGACGAAGGAGGAATAATCATGGTTCGTTAGAAAACACCCGATATTTTGTTTCTGACGACACCCTATTTCCTCTTTATCTTTCTTTTTCCTTGTTTACCATGATCGTATACGATGGTTCTGCTAGCAGTGCAACGCTCTGCCGACTCCTTGTATATTCCGTCATGCATATGAATGAAACTGTTTTACTGTGAGCCCACAAAAAATAAAAATGAGAAGAAAAAAGAAGAAAAAAGAAAGACAAGAGGAAAAATAAAACGCCGAAGGTAAACGTCGTAGGCACCGTTAAACGACTCGCGCTTATTCATAGTTCTGCAACCGGGAGGAGACTTCTGATGTGGTAAAACTTTAGATGATAATTTAAGCCTCCCAAAGAAGACCATCCTACATCCTACGACATTCTTTGTACCTTTGAATTACAATGGTATTCCTAGAAAGAATATATTTTCCACCTATGACTTTTCCACCTCGTTCTATCCTTTAAACTGCTATTATCTCTAACTATTATTATTATTATTATTATTATTATTCTTTAAGCTTCCGTTAGAGTGTATCAACAACTATATACCTAACTATCTATCTACCAACCCATAACAAACAATCCTGAATTTCATCCTTTGTAGAAATGAATTTAGAAAACTACTATTAGAAATTCCAACATGGTATATCAAAGAACAAATATCAGGCGCGTAAATTCGTTTTACTTTCTGACTCAAAGGACAGGAATTCTGTTCGAACAGGAAAACGAACACTATAGTTGGTCGGCTAGCATCATTCGACTATTCAATTCTATCTAATACCGTTCTCATTCTTTTCTTATCACAGACGTTCTATCGTTCGGCAAAATTCTTTCTCTCCGAGCAAAAGCTTCGAACGCGGTTCTCTGGAAAACGTAGTTTTCTTCTTCCGTATGGATCCAGCTAGAAACTCCTACGTACCTACTACTATCGGACATGAAAAGAAAGAAAGAAGATGGAGAATAATATAAAAAAAAAAAAAGAACTAGAAAAAGGCGCAACGAGGTGATGCGACAAAACCAGGAGCCATTGTTTAACATGCATCTCGGATATGCGCTTCATATGCGTTTTCTATCTCCACCTTTCCTATCCTTTTCCAGCTTACATCCTTTACGCGTTCATTCTTCTATCTTTCACCCCGCCCCCTCCCCCACGAGAAATGGAAGTCAAAGAAAGAAAGTCGACCACAAAGAACGCGTTGAATATGCTTTCTCGTATTTTTTCTATTAAAAAATACGTAAAGCTTGTTTCCTTTGTTTATACAAGTACGACGAGTTAGTTTATTTTTGAGATCTTGCGTCAGCTTACTATTTTGCAAAATATATTTATAATAAATTATCGATACTTACCGCGTATCGATCAATAATACAATATAATCGTGTTGCATTTGTCTCGTATTCAAAATCGATAAGACTTCACAATTTTTTTTATTTCAACAGAGACGATCGGGATTCGTTCGAGGTAAACACGTTTATTAGTAATAATACGTATCTATTTTTAAAATCTGTATACCTGATATAAAAAACGTGAATTATTTAACGTAGAAATGCAGCATATAAGCTTATAATATGATATTCGACTAACGATAAGTGTCTATAGAAAATTTTCAACGATTCTTTCTTTTTACGAACTAAACAAATTACTCGAAGTCTCCGTCATTAATTTAAACTATATATAACTAGAGGAACGAGAGACAGAGGAACGAAAGAGGGATAAAAAAGAAAAAAAAGAAAAATAAAAATAAAAATGAAAGAAATTGATCTGCATCGTACGCTTCTCGGACTGAGACCAGTACGGACAGCCTCACAGGGAATTGTTCAGTCGGCAGCCGAGATTTTTTGCGAATAGAGAGATGAAAATAAGGAAAAACGCGAAAGCCAATCTCGTTCGTTGGTACGTATTCCCGATAGACATCTGTATATGCTCTTTCCAGAGATTTCAGAAATATTCATTTTAATGGTTGATCTAACGCAGGTATTGGTTACTGTTGAAGTGCTACGTGTTCAGAATTCTTTGTGGGGAAACACGTACGAACAAAATACTCTTCCTCTCTTTCTCTTGAAAAGATGCCTGCGTAGCTGCCGTTATTCCTCACGTATATACTTCGCTGAATGTTACGATTAAAGTATCAAAAATATTTCAATCTTTTTTGAATCCATAAATCTATGAAGCTTTCATTAAAAAAAAAAAAAAAGAATCCTTAAATATACGACGTTTATCAAAGTTTGAACATTTCGTAGAAAATAATTTCCTTTCGAATTTACGAACGTAGAATGTTCAATATTAATCCTATATTGAATAGTATTTATTTGTAATTAAATGATAAGTTTTTATTAGAAATCCAATAAACGTGAAAGTATATTAATGGATGTAAATATGTACGATATATATACTCGTATGATAATATGCACAAGAAAGAGTAAGTTTATAAGAACTATATAAGAAGATATAAACGATTCTCCGACGACATGAAATCGAGTTCATGTAATATCGAGAGGAAAATCCGAGAAAACCAGGAGAGTTCGTCGTGCATTTGGAGGAAGCATGAATAAGATGATTCGCTGGAAGGCATGGTAACCGTCGCATAATTTTACGTCGTTTCACTCAGAAATTCGAGAGATCCTTTCAATCGAATAGCGCAACGAATCGTGCATCGAATTTGAATCGATCGCGACGTATCACGGATGAGAAATGACGCTAGAGATATCTGCTTAGTTTTTACTTCTTTCGTTAATTTTTTTCTTTTTTCTTACCCATCCGCTTTTTTACTTTTCTTTTTGTATGTTTGGGAAACGAGACGAGTAAAGTTATGGCAGAGAAGTTATGGTCTTGTGCTCTATCTCTCTCTCTCTCTCTCTTTCGTGATACCAACGACTATGGGACACGCCTCGGAGTAAAAGTTTGCTCTTGACGCGTTGAGTTACACGTGACGAATTCAAATCAGGCGTAAATACTTAAAGCAAACACTTCGTAAGGGTAGAGACCGAGTTTTAAAATAAAGCATTAGAAGATCGTCGAACACCGAGGTAGTTAGAGGGGATGGTGCCAGCCATACCCAATCCTTTCCCCTTCCTACTTTCCCAAAAAGTTCACCGTGAAGTTTGTGTAAACTCGGAAACTTTCCGAGTGAACTAGCTACCCGAACACAAATTGCGACCACAGTGAATGAATCAAAGAGTGACCATTACGCGGTTTTGCAAAGTAAGAAAAAAAAAAAACGGGGGAAAAAATAGAGAAAGAATGAGAGAACTGATCGAGAAAAATTACCGGGGGGGAAGAGAAAAAAAAGTAAAGAAAAAAGTAGGAAGGTAGACGGATGAGATAAGAAATAAAATTTAATGTCGTTGAAGTACAAACGATTCGTTTTTACTTATCACGAAAGTAAGCGAAAAGTAAATCGATATATTCCGAAGGAAGTGTAGAAAAGCGTTCTCGATGGGTATAGCTGCTGGCTAAAAGCAATAGAAAGTGCACTCGAAAAGTTTTCATCATTTTTAACCACGCAAGGAGGAACAGAAGAACTGCATTTGTACTTGGTAATGTCTCTATTCTTCGAGAAGAAACACGGCAAGATTTTGCCAGAAAGAATATGCATGATGTTGCTACTATACCGTATACCTTAGACCGGAACGCATCGATTTCGTTCCAAAATCGAAACGCGTTGACCGAGTTGGCCTCAACTTCGATGAGAGCTATGATATGGTAATAGCTAGATAGATAATTAGAGAAAATGTATAATTATCTGAACCGTTACGAAGACCATTTTCACATTCGAACGGAGAATGCAACCCCTCGCGGCAAGTTTATCCAATATCGTTGAAACAACGATATTGAGGTTACAAGAAGATCGCTACTAGTGTATAGTTGGAACGTACTTTGAGAAGGCCTTCAAATTGCCTTCGTTAGTAGTGCGATACCCTTTGAAAGTCCTTTTATATCTACATGTAAGGTTTCCTAAATTTCCCTCAACTAAAAGCAATTTCTAGTAACTCTGCAATCACTACCTTTTCCAACTAGTACTTACCTTTACGAAACAACGACTAACCAATACGAATTAGCTCTTGCTAATAGAAAGAAAATAATTTAATGTCGAATGAACGTGAGTAGATAAATGGAAATTTCAAAACTGGTTCGTATATCAAGAATATATACATTATGCATCTACGAATTTCTCGGACATCGTACCAGAGTTTAAATAGGGATATATTGACGCATGAGTTTGTTATTACAATGTTCTTCTACGTACATATATACCCAACGCATATAGAGTTATTAGATTCTGGGTTGAGATTTCTTCAAAAATAACAAAATCTTTGTTTTCGCTTCTCGATGAGCAAATATAATTTACATATACAGATTCAAATTAATGTGAATTATTTTGTATTCTAGTTGAAAAATCTCACTTTTTGTACGGACTACGATATGGTGAGAAAAAAAAAAGAAAATATTTTTCTAAAAGTATTGATAATAAAAAGAAGTAATAAAAAATGTGTAATAATTAAAAAATAAGTAACACTCACCTTGAACGATGAGCTTAATGACGGCTTCCGGTGTACTACGATTGTTTATCAGGCACTCGTACTTGGCCGAGTCCGGTGCTGTGACAGGATGAAATTGTAGAGCGTAATTTTTCAAAGAGAGAAACACCCTATTCTGATGACTCCGAACAACGGTGCCTCTGTTGGCGTGCTCGAGTTGCATCCCGTTAGCCCGCCACTCGAGCAGTTGCATACCGTCGGCTCGCCACTCGAGCATATACACCAGAGAGTCTTCCGTCACTCCTGGACAACTCAACGTCACGTTCTTGCCAGCCTCAACGACGAGCTCCTCGACCAACGAATTCATGGCATCTGAAAAGACGAAGGTCGATCTATTAATCTAAATAACTTTGTTTATTCATTTTAACAGCAGATCTTTCGTCAGTTACTGAAGAATATCTGACATCGTAAAATATCATATATATACTTAAGTACATCCAAACGTATAAATTTTTGTTTTCTTTTATCTTCCACCATTGCGAATACATCATAAAATCTACAACTATATTACAAAAACAGAAAATACTCATTCATTTTTCAATACTTCCAAAACAAATACCTACTTTACACAGACATAATATACGTGTGTTCTTATAAATTGAATAATTCATAAACGAATCATTAATATAAATACATAAACACATTATCAAAACATAAATCTCATCGTTAATATATCGTGGTCAATTTATAAAATCATACGATTGTGCAACAAAGATCCTATTTTTGTTGATTTCGAAAGTGAGGATAACAAACAAACTGTCCCCTTGATGGTACTTTTTTTTTTCCAAACTATCGTACATATGTATGCAATGTACATACATATACGCCAAACGTAACAATATTAAAAATACGAGAAAAACTATGAAATATGAAATGCGAGAGAAATGGAAAAAGGAGAAACGAATTCGAGTTAGTATGATCCAGGCAAACTCTGTCACTACTATTTCCCTCGGCATCAAATAAAACGACCATAGGATTCACAAGCGTACCAATTTTATGCAATGTAACTCGTTGCGTTATTAGCCGTACGTTTGTAACTGGATTAATATCTACCTGGGATCATACTCTCGCTCGCGTGCTTTCGCATTGATTACGAACGATTCCGTTTGGATGTATAAATATTGTGGATGCTTTTCAAATTTTCTATCTCTTTTGGTTTTGTTTCTTTTTATACGTATACCTATATATATACATGTACATATACATATACATTTTTTGTTCTTTTATTTATTTATTATTTCGTAGCATTCTCTCTGTTTGCTTTTTTTACATTCCATTTTTATCTTCACGCGAAAGAAAAATATTTCGAGGTTAAAACGAAACTTTCTCTCAAACCCTCCTATAGTTTCTCGTATCACGTAAAATAGTAACTCTTAAATAATAGAAAAAAAGAGGAAACATCTAACGTACACCGTACAAACTTAATTATCCCTTACCACAAATAAGGCAACCAGTCCGATTCACGATCTTTCCTCTTATGGTAACGGTGCTATACGATTACCGCAAACTTCTCAACTTTATTCCAAGCAAATACTCTTCCTTTTCTTTTCACCTTACCAATCTCTTCTTTTTCTCTCCCTGTCTCTCCACTCTCTCTTACTCTATTTTTTTATTCTCTCTCTGTTTTTTTTCTTCTTTTTTTTTTCTTTTATTTCTTAACGACAGTCTGATGGAGCTACACTAGTGATGCTAATCGTTGACAAGTTTACGAGTAGTAGATAAGCCGACTAAGTACGACTACCTGTGTCTTGTGTTGCCACAACAGATAAGTTCTTACCACCAATCGTTTTCTTTCTCTTCCTTCCACGAACAGTTTTCGTAGGGGAAAAAGAAAAGAGATTAAATAATGATACAACAAAACGAATAACTTCAATTGCTTTTTATAATTATTTTAATGATCTCATTTTATTACGAAAAATCTCATGAACTTTGTACGCGGTTAAAATATTTCATTTTTAAACGATAGAAAAAAATTTCGATAAGGATATTTTCCAATGGAAAAAGAAAAAAGAATATAAATATAATTGTTTACGAGATGATAGTAAAAATATCGAAAAAAAATATTTAGAAGGGAGAAATGAAATTATTAAATTTCAAATGACGATAAGAGAATTTTTCAAAAGACGATTAAGTTTTGGTCTTTTTCATGCAGGATGCTCAGAACAGATGCGAACTCTATCGGTCAATTATCGGGGAATCAAACTATCCAAAGTGAAAGGTCAACGGAGCTCTGCCCCGTTAAGTGTTTCGGTATTAAATTTCCGGAGCAACGCGATCGTTGGAAGCATTCGAAGCACGCGTACGTACTCATACGTGCATAAAGTGCGAGTTTGGTTCAACCAGCCATATCTCGATACCGCACTTTCTCTCCCAGAGGTGTCGATCCACCTCTGCAACCCTTCATCCCTCTCTACCAAACCAAACTTTGCATCTGGCGTATACACGTTCGCAAAAAAAAAAAATATAGCAATTTCCCTCTTTCTCTATTTTTTTATTTAATAAAACGAAATGACTGAATAAAATAATTGACCTGTAGGACCCCTATAGCTTGAAGATAAACCGTTTGTGTGTGAGCTAATGTAATAAATAGAATAAAAATAAAATATGAAAAAAAACAAACATTATACAAAATACGAGCATTAAAAGAAATTAATGAAATGGTCTCGAAAAGAAAATGTTTGTTTTAAATTCACTATTCATAATCCTCTTGGCCTATGGAACGATTTTCTCAGGATTGGAGCAAGATATAAGTATAAACTATGAAGTCATTCAAGATATACTCTTTAGAAGGCTGACAAGTGAATAATGAGGCTTCATTAACTCGCCGGTGGATTATACGGAGCGGAGAGTAGCTTCCAAGATCCGTATAAATATCGTAAAAGGAAGCTTCTCATCCGGAGATTTGCCGTTTTGGAAACGTTGTTGTTTAATATCCCAACCAAAAAGTAATCCCTGCATTTTTATATTACACTCTAATTTTAATGTATCTAACCTCAACGACGTTGCTAGTTTCCTCACAGATTAGAATAAAAATCTAAATTCATTTCGATGAAAAAGAAAAAAAAAAGAAAAGAAAACAAAGAAGAAAAAAAAAGGAAATCGCGAACGAAAACTAAAAGAGAATGAAATAAGAATTGTTAGCGAAGTTTTGTTCTTTTTCTCATGAGAGAATCACGTTTTCTTTAGACGAGAGAGTGAAAGAAGGAAAGAAATAGAAGGAGAGGAAGAAGATGGGCAGCCTAAACTTTCTGTCATCCTCCTCATCTACTCCTTGGTCATAGAAGCCCATTTCGCGCGCAGGTTAACATAATGTAAAAACTTTTCCGGCAGTTGATAACGCCCGCTGCCATTCTGCTAGCACGTTCGTGACAGCGCGAAATATATATAAGGATTTTTCCTACTAACTTCGATCGTCCGAACTTCCTTTCGAACATACGTTACTACAAAAGCGAATTAATGCGACGCTCTACCGATTTACGATTTTATCTCATCTTTTTTTTTCTTTCTTCCTTCCTTTCTAAGAACCTATCGGCGTAGGTCTAATTTTTTAAGAGGAAACAAAAATCTAGCTTAAATCTCACGTAAATATTATACGTCATCCTCTTATTATTTTCAAATAACTTATTTTTAATATTAAACAAAGTATATTATATTTTGAATATTAAGTAAAGTATATGTGGCAACGAGTACGAATTCATTCATCGTAATTAGAAAGGTTGTAATAGTCTATACTGTAAACTTCTACGTTATGAGTCTAATAATGTTTAATAGTACATCTTCTAGTAGTATGGTTGAAAGAGAAAGCTTGGATGAAATAAGAGAACGTTAACAATCTAGACGAATATTTAGGACGTCTGTCTAAAGTCTCGTGAACACCAATGTATTCGTCTTTCTTCGTGTCTTCTGTACCTTCTCCATTATCATTTTCATTTCTCTTTCTCTCTCTCTCTCTCTTTCTCTCGTTGCTACCTTAATTACTCGTCATAAAGTGGCAGCCACGCTACTTCCATTTCTTCGAGTTAAAAGTAGAATAGCTACTCGAATCAAGCCGAGTCCTTGAAATCAACTTTAATACCGTAGGTATATTACGAAGCTTAAAAGAACGTCTTAAAGCTGACAAAGAAAGACAGGCTACTGCAGTTTCTTTCAGTGAATTCACCGAAATATCTCCTATTATCCTGATGTCTGTTTTGCCGTTGTTATAAAATATGGACATTGAGGAGAGAAATAGAGAGAGAGACAGAGAGAGAGAGAGAGAGAGAGATCTAGGAAATACTTTAGTATAAACGGAAAGAAAACCGAAAGGAAACTGTTAAAACGCATTAAAACAAATGCCTTAAGAACTATCTCTTTTTCAATTATGAAATAAGCGATGGAAACTTGTTAATGTTCTTATTTCTTACCGAGTGTTAACTTTCATCCGATAAATATTCTATCCTCGTATATTACGAGCTTTCACGTTTATTTACAAATAAAAATAGAATAACGAACTTTGGTTCAAAGTTTCCTATGGAAAAGTGTATCCCATGGAATAAACCAACGATTTAATACCGTTCGAAAGACAAATTTTCGAAAAAGAAAAAAAGCAAGAAAAAAAAGACTTCGTCGTTTTGGGAAGTAGAATCTGAAATGGATTTTAAGAGGGTACTACGAAATACAGGGAAAAAGAAAGAGAGCCTAAAAAGGGAGAAAAGAAACGAAATAAGATAAAAGAGTAGGAATGAAAAGAGTGTGGATCGGATAGGGGGTGGAGATGGGGGTGGTATAGTGTATAGAACGAAGCTAGAACTGTATCCAGAGCCAGAAAAGCAAAAGCAATTAAGATAGTTACTTGGTTATGAGACAAAAAGGCGAGTCAGAACGAAGGTAGGAAGGTAATTACCGTGGTAACGGCTTGCCTTCGCCGTGTGACTGTGTCTCGTGGAGCGTGCTGGCTTCTGGGGAAATTAGTGCTGGAAAAATTCATGCCCACGGAAGATTTGCGTAAATTAATTTACGGCACGGAGCCAAGCTCCTGCCGAGGAAAAGAGGATGAAATTCAATTTCTTCGCGCTGAAGGTGCGCGGCTGGTTGCGAGAAGTGGATAGGAAAAGGAGTGGGGGGCGTGGGGGAGTAAGAAGGGGGTCAACGAAATTGCTTAGGCACTCCCTGGACAGTTCGACGATGGCGATAACTTATCCGAATTCAGCAATCTCGGTTTCTTCTTCCGGAGGGCTGTTCTACGGACGGCTGAAAGCTTTAATCTCGAGAAAATTTATTCGGCCACGGAGAAAGGTCTCGTTCCGAGATTCTCGAGACTCTCCCTGTCTCTTCTCTCTCTCTCTCTCTCTTTCTTTCTTTCTCTCGTCTTCTCATTCTTGCCTTACTATAGTTTAGCCGGTGCGAGTGTTTTATGTAGGTAGTATTTTTTGTTATACTTTTTATGTGCTGTATACATATCTTTTCACTTTGCCCTCATGACCGTCTTTCTTTTTCTTTCTCTTTCTCTTTCTCTTTGTTTTCATCCGCATCTTTCTCGGTTTTATCTCATAAGAAAAGTATTTCTTTGTGATCATCGGTAGAAGAATCTTTCAGTTATTTCCGACGAGCTCGTTATAACGGCGTAACATTTTTCGCGACCACAAAATTAGACCACCGCAAGATATAGTTATACTACTTTTTTTCCTTCCGTTCCTCTACTCAGGTAGCTTTACGGTGAAAAATAGGAAAGAACAAAAAATCAGCTTTTCTGGCCTCGTTAGAAGTAACGTTGAGTATAGGTATATAGTTCGGATCGCGAACCGAATTGCACCCACCGCGCCGTCGTAATTTAATATCTTTCGCGAAACACGAACGCAAAACGACGTACGATCAAGATAGTTTCATTCATATTTCATCGACGGTACGTAAGTACGCCGTGCTGACAACGCAAGAGAAAGTAATCAGCAAATAGACTAGTAAATAACGCTTTCACAGAGAAGTGTTCCTCGATGATAATAATGCGAAGACAATACTCGTTGTTTCTCTTTACACCTACTTTATCACCTCCTCCTCCTCCTCCTCCTCTTCCTCCTTCTTCTCTCCTTCCTCTGCCCCCTTCATCTCATTCCCTCATACCATCATTCCCATTTATTGCGATCAATCGTTCGACGCTTTCTCGCGATTATTTTCCGACCTCTGTCCACGATTCATTAATCACATCGTAGATTTCGATCGTTGAGAATTGAGAAACAGAAAGAGATAGGGTGGGAGGGAGAGAAAGAGGCTGAAAGAGGGGAAGGTAAAAAGAAGAGAGAGAGAGAGAGAGAGAGAGAGAGAAGGCATTTGCACGGAAACGAACTCGACTATCGTCGTCGTAGTAGTCGTTGAGGTACGAATCGAATTGCCAGGGCGTTGAACAACGTTGAAACAACTCGAACACGTCGTAAATCCACGAATGATTCTCGAATCGTCTATATCGGCAGCCAGTACGTAAACTTCCCGGTTTAATTACTCGCTCGGTCAGACGGTGCTCGTTAATTACTTCCCATTTAATTAGCGTTTACCCTCTTACGCTCGGTTGAGAACCGAGCCGTGCGCGATGTAAATCATCGAATTTGGGATGGTCCAAAGATTCGACTTGTTATTTTGCAAGCTACTTTTTGATCTTTCCAATTATTCTAGTTGATAGAATAACGAGAATATGATTTCACGTTAGTAAATGTATATTACATGGATAATATAATATTATATTTTCGAAGCACTCTTCGTTCTCTCATATTCTCTCTCTCTCTCTCTCTCTATCCTTCTCTCTTTTCAGGGAGATAGAAATGCGCAAGAAATTCGAGCCATGAGAATCGTAAGTCAAGCACGTTTAGGTGCTTTTCGCTAATGGATCATTCCCAGGAGAACCGAAACAAATGGATCTACCGTTTTATTTTCCTTCGTAAACGGAGTAAACACATCCGATCGTTTCTACGTTTCCATCTTTCTACGCAACAGAATTCGATATTCGATCTATAATTACACGAGAGCAAGGACGAATAGAAACGACTACACCTTTATACATACATATATATATTTATATTTATATATATATATATATATATATATATATATATATATATATATATATCGTAGATATTCGTTGAGACGATATATCCGTTTTCAATCGATCCTCTGCCATGTCGTGCACCAGCTTCTCGCGAAATTCACGACGAAATTCTGGCTCGCGTGTCGACAAAACGTAGCTCGTACTATTTGCGGAACGATACCACGAAGCCAGCAGAGTAGGCGGTACATTTTTGTATCAATAATGTAGAAGTGCGATTATCGTTGCTAGTATACCAGCACGAGGTAACGAAGGGCTAAAAAACGGGGGAAATACAGTTTCAACACTAACGCTAATGACATTGCGGTTTGATCACTGTTTCGATTGTAGCACGACGAATTGTTACCGCTAAGGCTGCTAACATTTTTTTTTGATCGAACTCGATATTGTTTGTCTCTTTCCTTTCTATCTCGTGATTCTAATCGTATCACGTCAGGGAATGTTTTCTAAGCACTACCCAAATTGAATTTAATAACGTTTACGTCATTAATCATGTCTCAAAAGGTTAGATTAAAAAAGACGAGAAGAAAACTCTCGTAAATTTCTTCTTTCTTGTCTGTCTGTGGTTTTTTTCTATTTTGTTCTTTTTTTAACCCTTTTTTTATTTCTCTTATTCCTTTTCTTTTTTTTTTTTTAATTTTTCTTTATCCTTTTTTTTTCCATTATGAAATCCCTTTTACCATTATCTTTTTTATTATTATAAACTCGGTCATGGTATACGAAAGATATTATATTGTAATAAGAATAATAGATATTCTAGAGAGAGAATCGTTTTCTCTATAATGGAAGGGAAAGAAAGAAAGAAAGAGAAAAACGGGAATCGATTATAACGGCATGAAAACAAAAGGACCAAGACGTTTCACGATAATAGAATACTCGTTCGAGTCCCTTATTCCTTGTAATTTATCGCTCAATTATATGCTCACCGTCCTTAAGATCTAAGCGTTTTCGTAACTTGAAAGTATCGCGATTCGTTTAATACGCCAACCGAAAAGACTGTTTTACGATTCGTTGAAGAAGAGAGAACGATAACAAAGGTTAGTTGAAATAAAGAAATTATTTAATTAAATATAAACTCGATTATACGGTTGCTCCTTTATTCTTGTTCAAAGGTAAATAATCATGGAATAGGAAACGAGATAAAAATAACAAATATAATAACTGACCTTACTAAATATATATACTCATTGGTGAAGCTTGATGTATCTGTCTACTAAAAAACCAAAAAAAAAAACATCTTTTAAACAATGAGCTTGTACAACAAAGGCTGGCCTACCGTAATAAAACACGGCATTCATGCGAAACGGTAAAAACATTTTTGTTCGTTTCAAACGAGCCCTTTATAATATTTTTATTAACTCTCGTTTATTTTATATGTCTCTCTCTCTCTCTCTCTCTCTTATTCTCCTCTTTCTTCCTTCACTTTTTCGTCCTCTTTCACTCTTTCCTTTCTAAACAAATAAACATATTTTGATTCTACCTGAAAATATTTTCGACCGAGATAAATATCATCCAACTCTCATTCTCTCTCTCTCCCTCTCTCTTCCTCTCTCTCTCGCTCTTTTTCTTTCTCTTTCATGTTCTTTATAACACATTCGCGTCTTTAATTTTCCATTATTCTTTCATTTGCATTAATACAAATACAAACAGGAATTATTCCCAACGGGAGATTAAGTTTAATTTTAAAAGCGATAGCAAACCTGCCATAATCATTAAATATTATTTCAAAAGATCTTATATCTCGTTGTTGCATTCATTTATCGTCTATTATATTTATCGTGGTACCAATCGACCCGATTTTTTTTTATACCTACTGTTATAATTCTAATGAAAAAGATCGGAAGATACGAGTCTTCAACGGAGTATACGACACGAATTGAATAGTAATTAAATATTCGATTTCACGTTCGAGTTGTTCGGTAGAATCAATATTTTTTCTTTATGCGTGGGTATGGGTGAGCCCGCGTGCAGATTCTCGTTAAAAGGAATAAAGAAAGAAAAAAGGAAAAAAGAAAAGCAGTAACACATCGAACGTACTTGAAAATAATTGCCTCTATCTTTTTGCTCGGTTTTTTTATACTTCAACTCGTCTTCTAAATATTATGTCTTTCGTTTTCTTCGAATTCGAGAGAATTATATTGTGTATCTTTTTATTTAATTTTTTTCTTTTGTATTTTTTTACTTTTTATTTGTTTCGTTACAATTTAACGAAATACAACGTTAAAGTCTATTAGACGAATGTTTTGTTAGGGAGTTTCGCATGTAATATAAAATAAAGAAATACACGAGTCCCTTGACGGAGAAACGCCATTATGGAACATTATGAACGGCAGCTTGTAGCTTTGGAGCTTTACGTTGAAATAAGCACAGTGTTAATCCCGTTATCGCGCTTCTACCAGAAGCGACCATTAATTTATGCTTCAGCTTTCGTACGTAAAAGATTACGCTTAATTAAAATTTTATCCTGTACCAAAAATTTTCGAATTTTCTTGAAACGGCGAGAACTGTTCTCGATTGTTGTTCATTCATGATTGAAGAAAAAGAAAAGAAGGTATTTTGAGTAACGAAACTAAAAGAATCAAGATAAGACGAGGAATAATTTTATCTGCTAAGGCAAGTCGCTGCAAAAAAATTCACTTTTCGTGAAAAATCAAGTACACGAGTCGCGTGCATTCGCGAGTTATTCGTTAATTTTATCGTCGTGACATTTTACTAAACCTTCGGCGAACCTTGCGTGGTACTTGGCATGGAAAAAATATAAAGAAAATAAATAAATGTAGGAAGAAAGAAAAAATTTACTAATTTAATTCAAGACACGTTCTTTTTACAAAAGAAAAGTCACTATTATTTCCTTCTTGTTAAGTTAAAAATTATTAACCGTGTTTTCATATTTTTTCATGAAAAAATTAATTGTTTGAATTCACTATTCATTATTCCACAAAAAAGTATTAATAATAATATAAAATTTATTATATATTCTTCAATTTATTCATTTAATATTTAACGTTGTTTATAATGTTTGATATAATGAAATAGGGTGATATCATAAGTATCTATAATCGTATAAATTAGTAATTAGTACTCGTCGTGTTTGTTAATACGTCGTAATTCTTAAAAGATCAATTGAGTGTCAGTCACCGATGACTGACATGAATTTTGAGAATTCGCGTGGCACTCAAAATGATAATTGTAAAAAAGATGTTGAAATAAGAAATAGAAAAATACATTGACAAAATATATAAGCGAAATCTAATTTCAATTTCAATTTCGAGAGAAAGAAAATCAAGTAACTAGATATACACGCGTATACGCTTATCTAAGTATATACATCTAAGTACGTGTATATGTGCATAACTAAATTCTGATGCAAATATTCTTGCATCTGAAGTAGTTGCCATAAACTATAACCTGGAGAAGATGGGTAGGGAAAACATGGATTTTAGAAAGGAGAAGGAAAAAAATTAGAAAAAGTAGATGAAGAAAGAGAGGAAAGTAGAGTAAAAGAGAGAAGAGGATAGAAAGAAAGAGACGAGAGAATAGCAGCTTGTCTGGATGAGCGAGTATATGTACTGGCAGTAACTCCGTTACATAAGTGATTGAGGTTAAACTCAGTGGGAAGGATTCGCAAACTTCTTACAACGCACAGCTGCCAGACTTTGCCACGTTTCCCATAGTGACGTTTCTCTCTCTCTCTCTCTCTCTCTTTCTCTCTTTCTCTCTCATATCGCGAGTTTACGAGGGATCGACCATTCGACAACGAAGAATCGACAGGTTGAGCTTGCGACGATGAACGAAAACGTTTGGCCCTGGATTTTACGAGGGAAAATTCTCAAATCCAGTAACGAAGCCGATCAAGCTTACGAACAAGAAAGAGAGAGATATATATAGAAGTATTGTCTCCATCTCTATTTCTCTCTCTTTTTCTCACTTCAACTCATATCGAGAAGGATCTCTAATATAAAACGTGCGTCAAAATATAAAAGCGAACGTAAAGGAGGTATATAATCGATCTGGGGAGAGTCGTTCAATAAAGCAGCAAAGTGAATAAACACGTGCTTTTGCTATTTTACTTAAGCTCCTTAAACCCATGCCTGTATATAGGTATATATCAAAGTATAGATCGTATAATACGAAACACTTCCGATAATGGTAACAATAAAAATTGTAAACTTGTATTTATGTATTTTAAACTGACGAAATATCATATGTGGTATAAAAATAATCCAAATCTTTATTCGTTCGTCCGCGTCTGTTATTTTCTTTTCTAATATCTAATAAAATATAGAAAATATAGAAACATATTGCGAACCGCTAATCGTATATATCCGGTGTATTCAAATGTTCATGTAAATTCTGGTACGCCGCGATGTTGTACTTCTGTTTCCTATTATCCGAAGCTACCATGCTTTACTTTTCGCAAACCCACAAACAACTATTTCTATACTCTCACAAATAACAAACACGTGGCCTGGTACGAGAAAATCACAATGAGAATATACCAATTTTAATCTCACTTCGCAACGTATACTATTCTTGTGCCTGTATTGTGCCAGGAATCGTTGCGACGTTACGTTCGACTTTTCGAGAACAGATCGAGAACAGAAAATTCTTGATTTTTCTAACACAGATGAGTAGAATTCTTTTGTCTACGTCACAAATCTTTTATTTTTATATTCAACGAGTAAAGTGCATTCGACTTACCATCAAAAGGAAGAAGAGATTACTTTCGGTATTGTTCGAAGACGTGATGTAAATGTATGTGTGCGTATTTCTCCTAGAAATATATGATATCACATAGACATTTACGTAAAATATATATACAACATATACGCATACATAAAAGAATCTATTTTGGAGGAGTATGTCAATGGAAGCTATTCGAAGTTGATTGTATCACGTTTGTAACAATATTTTAGCGAATACCAAAAGGCCAAGTCTCCAAAAGGATTTTCCACTGCGATTTATTCAGCTACGATAATGGTACAAAGGAAACCCCTATTTTATTCCTACACAAGCGTCTCGTGCATGTGAAGATCAAGAGAAACATAGGATACGCGGAGTAAATCTAATGTGAATATTTCTTTGCTGTTTTTCTTTCTTTATGAGATATTTAATGACCGTTTCACATTTTATATGCATGTGTCTGTATAATTTCGTTTTCGAAGAAATTTTTTTCTTTCTTTTTTTTTTCTTCTTTTTCTTTTTCATATTACATTTGTTCTCTTTTATCTTTATTCTATCATCTCTTAAATATCTCAATTCCTTTTAATACGGCGGAAATAGAAAATTACTTTTAAATACTTTTTTAATGAAGAAGAAAAAGTTGACAAATTTTCTCTACCTATTAGTAAGAAAAAGAGATAGAGAAAAGAAAAGTAGAAAAGGAATTTTATTCTTTTTCTCTTTTTTTTTTCTTTTTCGTTGAAAAAAAAAACTAAAAGATTCTTTAGTTCGATATAGTTTTAGGAAGGTTTATAATAAGACAATAAATGACGAAGATTCGAAGTTCTCCCTCCCTCCCACCCTCACTCCCTTTTCGCTTACAAGGAAAAGTACAAGCGATGCTCGAGTATACTCTCAGTGATGTAATTAAAATGAACAATAACCTCGAGTTCTATTGCTGAGTTTTAAAAGTCCATTTTGCGACATAATGACACTTTCTTCGTGTTCTTCGCAAGCTAGTTTAAGGGGGGTTTAGAGGGAGGGGGAGTAAAGGGAGGACGTATTTATCTCTCGACCAACAGCAGCAGCAGCAGCAGCAACAGCAGCAGCAGTAGAAGAAGTAGAAGCAAAAGCAGTACTAACAACACCAACGGCAGTAGTACAACAGCAACATCAGCAACGGCAACAAAATATCTGCTTGGATAAAAGTTTATTACGCGTTTAGCCAATTAAAAGAGGAGCATGCTGATATTATATCGCCTGAATCGAGTCTGAAAAGAAAGTAATATCGTTCCAGCCTTGGGAATATCACCGGGAGAGAGGTTACTTGGGTTTCTATATCTATATATTCCTTTCTCTCTCATTCCTAGTAGAAAGGAGGGAAGGATTGTCACTTTCAAAACGCGTTAACGAACTTTCACGTTGCGTCATAAATGAGCGACCTAATTGCCAAGTTTGTCATTATACTTTAATTTCCCATTTCTAGCTCGTACTACAACATCATCCAGAGTCAATCTCGAGTTCTCGACGATTTCGTAGAAAGAAGAAATAGGAGAAGAATAAGAAGAAGGAAAAGAAAGCAAAGAAAAAGTAACAACGGCGAAATCATATCTAATTTGTTTACTAAAAACGAAATCATTCGTTTCGATCGTTCGATCGGAATTTTACTTCCGTTTCTTTTTTTTTTCCTTTTATAAATCTATAAAATTAGAAAGATCATCAGAGATCTGATTTTTCGTAGGAAGAAAGGACGAAGGATATTTTAAAATAATTAGAAACCTTCTACCGTTTCTCTTGATGTCAAATGGCATGCGGCAGAGACCAAGTTTGGAAATTAATCGAATTAGGCGCTTCTAAGATCGAATTCAGAACGATCCGAGCGCAAGACTCATCTTAGAATAACCGTCGCTGTTTGACGTCAATGGCGAAGTGGTTTAACCGGTTGAAGCTCCGCATATAGATACGAATAATCCAATATCTCCATTAAACAGTGTAGGAGTTGGAATGAAATTTCGACCGTCCCCGATTGTTCTTTCTAATTAATCGACCTTCGCCAGTCACCACGATAAAGACGAATATTAATCGTGAAACAATCGTTTTTTAAACAAATAAACATTTTCTTTTATTTTTTAATATTTTGCTTGACGTATCTTTACGTAAAGAAACATTCATGATTATTGAACTTTAACGACGGACGTATGATGCCATTTCAAATATGCTTGTTGAGAAAAATCGATAAAGGAGCGAGACCGAGAGGATAGACGCTCCTACACCTGTCTTCCCATATCAAAACTTTTACGTTAAAGGAACACGATAAATTTTCCGTCTGTTTTTCTTTCTCTTTTTCTTTCTCTCTCTCTCTCTCTCTTTCCCTTTTTTATTTCTTGTCTGCGAACGCGCTATTACTTTATGACCATATTTTATCATTCGCAAATTTTCTACCGTCATTTTCTCAAATTTTGCATTGAAATATCTCTCGTATAAGAGATTCTTTTCTACGAGATAAATATTATTTTATAATCATCTTTGAAAATATCTTTGTTAAATATATGGAATTTTTTCTATTTTAATATTTAGAAAATAAAATTCTAGAGACACAGTGATTTTATTTAAATGACGCATACGTAATATTGGAAGCCGAAACTCAAATTACAAAGCGTATATCGCTTTTAAATCCGTTAATGCTGCTTTGGAAAAGCAATTTGCATAGGTTTCACAGATACCTAGGTACTGGCACGTATATACATACATTGTTCGAGTTATCATTGCGACAGTCAGGATCCTCGCTGCTGTTAATCCTTTGGACTTTACCTGTGAAGCTTCACCGCTAAACACGAGCATTTATATAATGTCGTGTTTGCTTTCCCTCTATTGCGGAAGAAGTCCCTTTTAATTAGAATTTTAGATCACGTGAAATAGAATATTTATATGTACATACATATTACTTTTTCTTTCTATTTATATTAAGTTTTCTTTACTGTTACATAATACATATGATATAAATATTCGAATTTTAAGTTAACGTTTGAGAAATCGATAAGTAATATTCTCTCTCTCTTTCTCTCTCTCTCTCTTTTTATTTTATTTCTTTCATTCCCTTTCCACTCTTATCCCTCTCGCATCGCTTTACTCGAAGAACTTTTATTATTCCTTCTCATCGATATAGCCGCAACGAATTTTCAAACAAGCTCGAACTGTCATGAAAAATCGAACAGGATATATTCGTAGCGTCGATGGCGAAAAGTATCGCGTTTCAAATTTATTCCGAACGCGACTGACTTACTTGATGTATGTACACTGAGGAAAGCTTCCATCCGCCTTTACGTTTCCTCTCTTATTCTCTTTCTCTTCCTATTTCTATCTCTTACTACATTAAATCAGAAAGAAGATTTAAAACCGTAAGAGTTAGCTGGTATATCGTCAAAAAAAAAAAAAAGAAAAAACCGAAACATTTTCCGCAGACTATTTCGCAATCGTGAAATTTCGTACGCCGGAAATATAAGTGGAAAAGAAACGAATGAAAAATATTACTAACGATTTGTGTTGAAAAAAACTAAAAACAAAAAAAAAACAAAATAATAATAAAAAAACAGTCGATGAATGGTGGTGCGTTTTCCAGTCCTTTGAGAAAAAGTTTCCACTCTTTTTTATATTTAATTTTTTCCCTCTCAACAATTTTTCTGTCTTTTAACGAGACACCCCAAACCTCTCTCTCTCTCTCTCTGCATCATTTGAACATTGTAACAATTGAGAAAAATTAAATCATGTACTACTCGAACGACGTACTTTGCGCCGACTAAAAGTGCTCGACAAAAAAAGAAAACCGTGAAGTATTATATTATTTAAAAATACTGTTTCTCCTTTCTCTCTTTCCTCGTCGTTTATTGAGAGTGAAGGCACAGAGCAACGAAGGATGACAAGGGGAAAAAGACCTTGTTAAATGTTCCAGAAAGAAATGCATTTTAAAATTTAGACGGATGAATGTAAAGCGTCCAAATGTTATAGAATCGTTATATAAACACCGTTAATATACATACATCGTTTAACCTAACGTATCTTCTAATCTCTACGAGATTCTAATCCCTTGAAACCATAGGAACGATATCTATGCTTTGGAAAGGCCGATATGCTTCGGTGGATAGGAAGGAATCGGCAATTCCGGCCGGTCCACAAGAATTCCAATAAAATTCAGCTGGTGTTAGTAATCTAGTGGGTGTCACGTGGAACTTCACTGGCTTGAATAATGAGCATTGATAACTCTAAGAAATTGTAGGTAAGATATCGAGGGACCAAAAGAGGGAGAGAAAGAAAGAAAGAAAGAAAGAAAGAAAAAGAAGAATAAGTGTAAGAGATAGAGGTAAAAGGAAAAAGAAAATAAAGAAAAGGGTAAGAGTGGAAAAAGAAGGAAGGAAGGTTGGATAAAGGGAGAGGAAACCGGAACTGGAATAAAAATGAGGGTAGTTACCGATGGTGGTCGGATCTCTCATTTGATTCCGCACTCCTGGAAAAATTGCATTTGTCGCTGGCAGCCTTTGGACTTGGAATAAGATGCGGCACCAGTGTAAAAAGGTACCCCCGGGCCCTTTACACCGGATCAGATATTATGTTAAACGTTTTTAGTTATTCACTCGACGCTCTTTTCGATTCCCCTTTCTCTTTTATCCGAGTGATATTCCTTTGGTAATCGAGAATGAATCGAGTACCAGTCATTTCTTTTCTTTTTAACGACCGATTGCTTTCTTTGAAGTTCAATGAACTTATCAGACGAGACTAAGGAAAAAAAAAGAATAAACTAAATAAAGAATGAGAAAAAGTGAGTAGTGGCGGCAAAAAGTCGAGGGCCTTTCGTATTTGAAAATAAATAGTACTCTCGTAGGATCGTATATGCATTTAAATATCTATAGGTATACCTCGCGATTGATTGCAAAGACTTACGAGTATGAAAAGTTTATACATTAAAAAGACGAACGTCTGCTGTGGGAAGTTATTGAAAAATAAGAGCCAACCGTTTGGCGAAACCCGTCTCTTTAGCGTATTTTTCATTTTTCAAGGATCCCTTTACCCTTCATTGGAAATCATTCACTTATCGCTCGAGCAGCAACAGCAGCAACAGCAGCAGCAGCAGCCTTTACAAATTTCTACGATGTCTCGCGGTAATATCCAAAGACGTATTTTTCTCAACGTTTAAGAGGAAACTTTACGAGGGCCATGACAACAACGGCGGCCTGCTACTGGTAATAAAGATATTACGTTCTCGTCATTGTCGTCAATGGATCGATAGTACGTCGTAATACGAATCGAAGGAAAGTTTTCTCTTTGGCAAAGTTCTTCTCTCGAATGTGTTGTCGGCGTATCGTCGTTGAGTAAGTTAAATGACGATTCAATGGTTTACAAAAGGGAAAAAGAGAGAGAGAGAAATAGAGGAGGGGGGAGGAGAGCTAGAAGATACTCAGCTTTTATTTTGTTCATCTTCTTCTTCTCCTCCTCCTTCTTCACTTTTTTTTTTTTGAGGAGGATGGCACCTGCTAGGATTACGTCCGTTTTAATAACGTGTCAGGGAGGAACGAGCGTTGACGTTCTTTGGCTGGCTGCATGCCTGAAAGAGGACAACGCTCATGCTCTCGGTAGTGCCCGTGGCTGGAATATTTTAGAGATAAGGTAGCTTGGATGAGGGTAGGTATAAGGTTCGAGTGAGAGGCTCGGTGGATTGAGCACTGGCTATGAAGAAAGAGAGAGAGAGAGAGAGAAATAGAAGGAGAGGTAGGAGCGGAAGGTATGCAAAGTTCCGAACTTAATTCATTTCTGAGGCGCCTCACGCGATTCCCGAACGTGCCAGATCGCTTGCCAGGGTCTCATACTCACTATTGCGGCTTCCGTACATCCGTGCATCCGCAAATTATTAACCACCTTCGTCCTGTCCGCCAAAAGGCTCGCTCAACAACTTCATCCAGTCCCACACTTTACTTCGCTTCTTATATCGGATTAAAAGTTTATAGTCAGTTCGAGTGTCGTTTTACGAGTAGAAAAATACAAAATGTATAATCGTATTTTGATTATTATCTTTTTTTTTTCTTCAGTTTATCTCATGTTATATATATGAATATTATAAATATTTATTAGATTATCTATTTTCGTAGGATATTTTGTATTTATTTGATTTTATTCGTGAATTTGTCAACTCGTTTGTTATACATTGACAATTTCTTATCATCACATGTGCTCGTTCATATATTCGATAAAACGATTACACACATAACATCGATCATTTTAAACAATTAACTGAGTGCTACATGATAACTCGAAGAAAGAAAACTGGGACTATGAATACAAAAGTGTCTGAAAACACGCGTTGCTTTTTATTCACGTGAACTTTTCTCTCGTTGAAAGATTAAACTGCCAATTACAGTGAGGTCGAGATTATCGATGAACTTCGTTTGTATGAATTATCTCGGAGTGCCAGTGACATCGATTATCTCGCAAACTCATAGAAAATATAAATAGCCAGACAGATCGTTCTTGTTTATTCAGAAATCGTCGGCTACAATCGGCACATCGTATGTTTATACGTGCATGTGGTATATCCTGCATGCATATGTATGTTTATATCCGCGTATATACGAATCGGCAAAATTTATTCGGTTCAACGCGATTGGAGGAAAAAAACAATTATTTATTCTCGATTAAAAATGCTTTCGGTCGTTCTTTTCTCCTTAAAAGTTTCTTTCACTTTACAAATTTTCTACCTCACCTTTTTAGAATTTTTTCGAAATATCACTCGACTCGATGTACTTACCTAGCAACCATGTTAACAGCTATATCGCTCAAGAATACAAATTCATGAAATAGAAACGTATATTTGATTGAAAAAAAAAAAAAAAATAAAAAATAAAAAGAAAAATGAAAAGAAAAAAAAAAGGAAGAAGAAATAGCTGGTAGTCTTTTGAAAAAAGTTTTCTTTTCATTAATCCTTCACCGACAGTTTTGTTAGTTCAATGAAAGTAAGCTTTTCTCGATTGTTCTTTCGTATTTATCTTGAAAAAGGTACCTACCCCTCGTTTCTCGTGTGTTCCCATTGAAAAGAATCATGCGATCGTTTTTACTCAGCACGTTGCTGCATTTCGGTTCTCGGGCTTCACCTCGTATTTTCCCCCATGAACTCTGACTATCTCTAATACCATAGCCATAGATAAAAAGAGGGAAAGATGAGTTTTTCTAATGAATGACCGTTGGATGTTTTTCATAACGAATGAATACCGAAGAGCTTATTTTCTCATTGGCAAAGCAGTCACAAGTAGCCTTGAAATATTCACACATACGCGCGCATTCACATATACATCCATAAACAAACATGTTCCCTCTTTATTTTGATCTCTTTTTTTTTTTCTTTCATTTTCTTTTCCCTTTTCTCTCCCACCTCTTTCCCTTTCGCCCTTTCAAATTTTGAATTCACGTTGAAGAATTTCTCGAACGTAATGTCAGAGACAATATAAAACAGCCAGAGTTTTCTTCGATTTATACACGCATACACACATATTTACATACGTGTACACGCGTATGCTTATATACGTGCAAAACGTACTACTTCGACCAGGAAAACTGGGTCTTCCGTGGAAAACTTTCGAAGTGTGGTTATTACGAGCATTCTTCCGACACGGCATACGTATCGTCGATTCCGCAAGAATGGACTTAGAATACTATTCAGGGAATAAGAATGAACGGTAAAATGTTCCGAAAGACTCCGAAACGATACTGTTACCGGTGAATCTCACGATTTCTAAGACCAAAATATAGTTTGTAATCATTGTTGAAAAGATAACAATAAATTATTCTTGAAAATAAATTTGAAATTTTGTCTAAAAGTAATAGAAAAAATAAAAATCAAAAATATACTTGCAAAACATTTTCATATTTGCGATTAAATGTAATATTAAATGTAACACGAATTGATTTTCTTTATTTTAATTCTCCGCCATTTATCGACGCGTATCATAAATTTATAAGTAAAATACGATGCACGAATAAAAAAAGATGAAGAAGTTTTCGTTGTGGTATATTGGATGAAATGTGTGGATAGTTTAGTTCTTCCGTGAATAAGTACCCAAAGAATCGATCGGATTACTATCCTCCAAGGCAAATATTTCCATGACAAACAGTCGTAAAGACTAGCTACGAGGAAGACCTCCTTTAAACCGGACGACTCTTCCTACGTTTATGTTCGTTTGAGCTTTTCAGCACACACGAATTCGTTCACACACACACACACACACACACACATTCACATATACAAACTTTATAGAGTATGTCAATGTTCTCGAACGTTTCTAGATCGTTTCTGACGTTCGTTAAATTAGTAGGTGATACGTCAGTTTATAGTTTGGATTAAAGCGTCTTGTAATAATCGCAGAACGTTTTTTAATGTTCCGATAACACAAGTTACAATATGGCTTTATCGAAAGATTATTATTTCGTTGGCTTTTCCTACCGTATATAACACGTTTAGCGTTAAACCGAATATACAGATAAATATTGCTCGACAAAATAGTACTAACGCACCATTACGTTGCACGAAGTGCTTTGATATATATCGGTTGAGTGTATTTTGGAAACGAAAAGACACACATCTTCCGATTATTAACTTCTCCGTGTAAACATTGTGCTTTAGAGCTCGCACTCTTTTCTTTTCATTTCTATTCTCTTTTATATATTTTTTCCTTTTTATATATTTTTTTTATTACATTTCTTTTTTCTTTTATTTCGATCCACACATAAGCGTTACTAAAACATCGTTTTATACTCGGAACCATTACTTTTTATCGCTACATTTATTTCTTTCTTTATTTCTTCGAATATATTTCTATTTAACTTGTATGATCACGATTTAAAATGTAAATTTAAATTGTTGATTATATTTCAATTGCGACAGATGGCTCGAGCTAACCTCAATTAAATTCTTCTTTGTTTTTGTTTCGTAAGAAATTACGGGCAAAACTATTAGAAAATAATCGAAATGTCGCTAACAGCGAGCTTTTCTCTCTTCGTAAATTGTATCCCAAGTAATCATTCTAAAATGAAGTATCTCGATTTGTCCGCAACTACTGCGATGTAGTTTGTCGCATAGAAAGGAAACGAGGAAAAAGAAGAAAAGGATGGTTAAATAAAATGGTAAACACAGTTTTCTATGTATATAGAAGCAAGAATACCTTCTTCATCTTCTTCTTCTTCTTCTTCGTCGTGTAGATAATGCTTCCGCACGTATCGTCTTCGTGATCTATATTTGATGACTCGATTTAGATATTCGAGTAGCTTCGTTCTAAAGCCTCGGGCATGACTGTTCTTCCAAGATTACCCTCACTATATTATCTTTCGTATCCATATCTACGCATTCTCTGTCTCTCTTTTACTTTCCACGCAACTCGCATACATAGCACAACGATATAAGTAAGGTACTCAAAAACGCCAAAGAATTATTACTTTGGCGATATCGATCACCAAGACGTTATTCCTTACTCGCTTCTGGCTACATATTTAAATATTTATCAAAGCCGTTACGAAGAAAACCCGAATTCATTTTATTTGACGTTGAACTTGATATATGTATAACGTGTAGGTATACCTATCGATTTAAAGAATCTATAACCGTTTAGTATTACGAACGATTAATTGAACAAACGTGTACTTCGAAGTAACAGATACAAGGATTGTTATGGTATTATTTTTTTTTTCAAGAAGAAAAAGATGAAGAATATTAAAGTAATAATATATTTGGAAATTTGATTATTCGTAAATTTATATTTTCATCGTACATATCAAATTTATTATTCAATAGAAATAATTTAGTTCACAATTGTAATTCCCCGCGTTTTTATTTCAGTCGTAAGAATAAGAAAGGCTTTTGCGAGAGTTTTTGTTACGAAAAGGATATTGAAGAGAAACGACCTTAGTAATAATTTAGCCGACAATTAGTACCTTGTTCGAGCCCATAGTCATTCCCTCTGACTATATAGAAACCTTCTCTCACCCTTCAAGCTGTCTCTCTTCGCACCCTCTTCTATCGTCGACTGTTACATATTTTCAACGACCTGGCGCACACACCCTACGATTAGTATAAGTTTGGCCGAGTGTTATACGTTTTCACCCTCGACGTGCCGTGGCGAGAAATCAAATCGTCGTGGTGCGAGGTATGCAACTTAATTAGTTCAAATAGGCATTCAAAGCGTCGTGTTTCTCGTAAATATTCTTCCCTTTTTTTCTTCTCTCTATTTCTCTCTTGGGATACGTACAGAAGGCGTAACAACTGTCATACTTTATTTTTTTTTTTTCTGGTTATAAAATGCAATTAGTGTAATAATTTTACATTTATTTCGCATCGCTTTTCTGTTATTGTTATTATTATTTTTCTTTCTTTCTTGCATTCTAGTTGTTACGTATTTAACGAAGAAAAAGGAAATAATGAAATATTTCATAAGAAGGGTGAGAGCGAATCGATAAAATGAAAATAATAATATCGATAAAGCAATTAGCGTTTGATAAACGATTTCTTAAACGTTCGAAACACTTTTAAATATCTATATATATATAATATCTAAGTTAGTTTATAATTACATTTGAAGACAAAATTAAGAAGAGAGATGAATAATAATAATAAGAAGAAAAATAAATAAGTAAGCGTTGGTAATACCTATTAGAGGTTTATACGAATAATTTTGCCGAATGAGGGAGCGCAATTTAGTCAAAATATCGGAAACAGGAGGAGAAAGTTTCCGTAATACATTGTCGTTTCCGCGTTCGAGGCGGAACTCGATAGAAAAGTTATAGTTAAGTTACTCGAGTACGACGAGTGGATAAGGAGCGTTCGCGCTCGATGTCTGAGAGTATTTCCTTAGCTGAGTTCGTGTTTAGCTTCTGTGTAGTGCTGTATCACTAAAAACGCACTGATTAAACTTGCTTGGAAGCCATGCAATTTGTTCCATACCGTACACTTAAAAATTGTCGTATTTACTACTATGCAACCTATGGATACGTAACTAATTTTAATAACAAGAAGAAAAGTCAAGAAGAGAAACAGAAATAATGGAAAACGAATAGTAGGGAGAGAATAACAAAAATTTGTAATAACCATTGGAAATGTTTCGAATGCGAGAGGGGATGCTAGAAAAGAAAAAAAAACGAAGAAAAAATATGAATTTACTAGATTTTACTTTTTTCCACCGGCTCAAAATAAAATATGTATATAAGAATAATAAAGGGGAAAAAAAATAGAGAGAAAAAAAAACTGGTATGCAGTTTCAACGATCTAAAAGAAGTTAATTCTAGCGAGGTGGAAAAAGTCGATCGATCACTATAGTATACGTTCAACGAGGGTGAACTTTTTCTCGATATCGGATCGCGATATTGACTTTGAGAAAAAGAGAAAGAAAAAAAGGAAAAAAAAATAGAAAGTAAGAGGAAGAGAGAGAGAGAGAGAGTGCCAAAGAAAGGAAGAAAGAAAGAGAGAGAGAGAGAGAGAGGGGAAGAAAGAATCGTATCTACAAGAGGGGTGCTTCTACGCGTTCGATACTCCGGTACCATTTCCATTATTCTTTACATCGTGAAAACCATCGTCACGCCCATGCCATTCGTCGACGACATTGTCCACGGACGCGTTAAATCGTTCCTCTTCTTTTCCTTTTCCTTTAAACCGATGGGAACGTCGTAAAAAGGGACGCGTGGGTGGAGATCCGTCTACAGTTTCGTAAGCACTTTCGGCCGTTTACTGTGCACAGTCGGATGCACTCAGCGGTGTATGCACCTCAACTTGATAAAGTTAAACAGAACGAGATAGAGATATAGATAGATAGATAGATAGAAAGAAAGAAAGAGAAAGAGAAAGAGAAACAGAAAGAGAAAGAAAGGAAGAAAGAAAGGAAAAGAAAAGGAAAGGGATACATGAAAAGAGACGAATGCTGGAAAAGCGGCCTCGAAGTGCCTTGTAAGCGTTCCTCGTGCGAAAGCTCGGACCATGCTCTCTTCTATAGTCGAAGCAATGTTTCAGAAGGACATGGCGGACACGGGGCCAGAGTTTGTTCGGAATGGCGGCCACTCCGTGGATAAAACGAACGAGTGTTTTCGCATGAAAGCTCGTCGAATCGACACTCAAGGCAATGTCCGGCACCGAACGAGTGAGCGACTCGGAAAAAGAGAAAAAGAGGGAAAAAGAGAGATAGAGAGGGAAGGGAGGGAGGGAAGGGTAAAAGTGGAAAAGGACGAAAGGGATGAAAGGTGGAGGAAGGGGGGGAGGGTACGGAAGAGGAGACCGTAAAAGGGGGCGAACATAAGGAGCAGGCGAGATATGTTGCCGTTTTATCGTCACGCTGCACTGAAGGCAAAACCCCGTGAGAAATTGGCTCGAAAACTGGACCTTTCGACCTTTTCTTTACTAGTGGGACTATTAAAAGTCATCTTTGGTAAGCTTTTATGTTAGCACTAATACTTTCATCTTAACTGTATACTATAAAATGAACGATTTAAGTGTTTCAAAAATGTTATTTTCTGTTTTGTACTCGCATCCACGCACGCGCGCAAGCACATACTTTGCTGTACAAAGAGATTAATATTTTGTAAACGTCTATTAATCGTCCGCAATTAAAACGATTTATTTTATATGATATATTATTATTTATAAATTAATGAACACCGATTCTCTCGAATGAAAAAGTCATTCGAGTTATATTTGCCAGACCATTATCCATTTTAATGAAGTTTCTTTGATGGGTTCGAACTAATCGCAAAAGTGAGAGCGAGAGTGAGAGAAAGAGGGAGAACAAGAAAAAGACGGATTTAAGATATTATGTTCGCAACAGTTGACTACGTCAAATGTCATTAACTTTTAACCACCCTGTAACGAAACACTAGCCTGTCCCTCCTCCTTAGCGTCTTAACATTAACGATCGCGATTAGAGTAAAAGACGAGGAAGCACAACGCCGGTGAATTTAACGATCGAGAACGATGTTGCTGCTCGATGAAGACGAAAAATAATAAAACTCAGTAACGACGACAACTACGTCATAGTCTTCGGCGTCTTGGTAATATAACAAGCTGCCTCGTCGACGATACGCCGCCATCGGAGTTGATTAACGTGTGTATTGTTCTGAAAATGAATCGACGTCGAGCGCATACAAATTTACTTCGTTTAATGAACGGTCCTCTCTCTCACTCTTTCTCGTTCTCTCTCTTTCTCTCTCTCTCTGTCTCTCTCATTCTCTATATATCTATCTATCTATCTATCTGTCTGGCAGTCTGCCTGTCTGTCCGTCTGTCTCTCTCTCTCTCTCTCTCCTTCTCGTTCCGGACGGAGATGAAGACGTTCGTGAAAATCTTTTGAAATATTCACGCAATCTGTTGCGATTCCCTCGATCCGACCATCCAACGAATTACACAGACCCATTGCAAATTACTTTCGGCTACTTTAATTATATCAAAATTCAGGTTATACCCGAGATACATATAAATTGATATAAATACAAGATGGTATAAAAAAGGAAAACAGATATTTTAAGGGCCTAATAGTTTTCACAGAGATGAGCAAAAAATTTCGGAATAATATGAATTCTAGAAATTAATCTTTTTTGATGTAATTGAAATTTTATTATTATTTATAAGAAAAACTGGATAATAAATATTAATTATATATTTGTAATTTTGCATATACGAAATTGATTTTTGTTGATATTAGGTATAATTTTGGCTTATTTGCATAATAAACTTATCTCTATAATTAACATGAATTGTATATATCTAAGCAAATTCCTCTTCGTACTTAGATTCATTATATTACCAAGAGACTCATTCATCATATCGAAAGCTAATAAATAATAAAAGTTAATTTACATTGAAAGGATTGATCTTAGAACCCGTGTTAATCGAACATTTCGTACTCATTTTAAAGCTGTTTAAATATCAGAGCCTAAATTTTACTACCCTACATATAGAAAATACGTGAAGATGAAAAGAACAGGGTCGGAATGAGAATTGTTCAGTGGAAGTGAAGGAAATGATGCGCAAAGTTTAAATCGTTTATAGTTCTATCGAAGATAAAATAGAATTCTTTTGAAGAGAGTAGATCAATGTAGTTTTTCTGTGTATGAAAGACCTTTCTCCGTTCAAAAAATCGTATTGTCGGGTTGCTGGGCGAGGCAGAATTACGTTTCTCGCCCTTCAGGAATTGCGTATATACGTAATATGTCGTCTTCTTACATTGTTCCTGTTAAACCGCTCACGTTTATACATGGTTACTTATAATGTGTACATGCATATATGTATATATATGTCTGCTCTTTGAGTCGAGTCAACTACTAAAGACTAAAGGAGAACTTTTGACCACCGAGGATATTATTCGCAAATATTCTCGGAGATCAAAGTCAGTGGTAAAAGATGTTTCTATATAATGCACGAGCGATTTATTAGTTAACGAAACTTTACGACAAAGAGAGAGAGAGTTTATTAAGAAAAAATTTATCTCGATACTTATCGGTTTATTAATAACATTTCAAATGAAATTTATACGTCGTATTTATATTATCGTCAATAAGCTGTTCATTTTATTCATTAAAAAACAAAAAAAAAACTATCAAAGATATTTCGATCTCCTGTTCTTACAGTGAACAAATTATAAATACCTTAGCGAATGAGCAGGTAGATGGGTGGGAGAAAAGAAGCTTACGCAATCTATTTCGTATTATCGTGACAAAGTAGTCTTTGATTACGAAACGTTTTCCCCCTTTTTAAATCCGTCGTCCCTTATCCTCATTTTTCTCACATGTCAGTGTATCTTCTATCTTTTTTCTTCTCTCTTTCTCTCTCTCTCTTACTTTCTTTTATTCCGCTGAAGCAAGCAAATGCTAATTTCTCAATGATAGATTTTATTGGCCGGAAATTCTGGTAGAGACGATGTTAAACTTATCTATTAGAACATCTTCTATATGTGTGCGTTCTAGTAAAGCCTGTTGGAATTCAAATGTAAACGTTCATCCTCAATCGGAGGAGTAATGTCTCGGTTAAGGCCGTCTTTACCTTCGAGATGGAATATGAATGAATTCACGATGAGGTGCACGCCAAATGAACCGGCCCGCGTTTGCATGTAATCGCGATCAATGGAGCTAGGAGTACCCAAAAGTGAACTACTACTACTACTACTACTACTACGACGTCGGCTCCTGTGCCGAACATATCGATGATTTTCCTGAAAATATTCTTCTATTCTTACTCTTTAAAGCTGTTCATCATCCATGCGCTTTTATAATGGTTTACGACAGCAATAAATCTCGAGGTCATTTTTAATTGATATTGATGAACAAGGTCTCGTTTGAAAGATTAAAGTTCCAACGTAAAGATATCTTTACCGAATTGTAGAAATTGTGGAGAAAGAACATTTTCATTTTTTTTTAAAGAAATATTTTATATATTTAATAATTGAATATTAATCTCGCGAAATTATGTCGCACGTGACAATTTTAAATTTAATCTGTTTTCAGTCAAATGTTATAAAGAACACGAACTAATCCAATGATACGACAGATACATGTCGGAAAATTCTATTCTTTCGTTATTCTCTTGTAATTCATATTTGACCTGTAATATATAGAATAAATAAAATATAGCGATGTTTAATTAGGAAAAAAAAAAATATGTAACTTACTGAAAAAAACATATCTAATCCAGGGATATAAAAGCTTGAACGTATATACGCGATAGGTATTTTATATGAATTTTTAGGGATTTAATAAGCAATAGTTCCGTTTTTACCGATAAGCCGAAGATTGAGTTTGACGTGTTATTATTGATCTGCCATTCAGGCGTCAAACGATCGACGAGAATACTCATCGTGTTGCAGCTGACGGACGGAGCTCTTTTTCTAGTGACACCGAAAAAAGAGGGGGAGGGGGCGGGGAGGGAAAAAAAGAAGAAAATTCGTAGCGGAGGAAAAGCTTTTGCCGAATATACGTTGGACATGCCTGTCCAAGCTATTACTCGAATCATCTGCCGATATCCTAACGTCAATTTACGAGAAAGTTAAGTACTGACTTTTTCAAATCTGCTGAATTTATGAGAAGACGAAAAAATTTGACGATTTTATAAAATTGGATTGTAATCTGTAATGTGATTTATTTATGTTTATTCAAAAGTTAAATATCCCATAATTTTATTTCATTCTTACGCGATTGTAAGTGATCTAATATACTCCCGCATGATTTCATTTAGCTAGATGGTAGATTCTAATACTATTTAGGTCGCGGAGCAGAGGAAGTTATGATTAATGCAGACCGCCAAAGAACCGTGTGAAATATGCATCCATGTTTCGCATACCGATGTGCAACGCGTTTGTCTCCATTCATTCTTTCCATGCTCGCTCTTTGAAAGTAATTAATTTATTACTAATTACCCGTGCAGTACGCGCAATGTCGGATCTATCTCGTAATATAGTATAGAGTATCGGGTAAATAACTATATATTATTCAACTGGTTTTATTAGTTCGTAAAAATGCAACTTATTTTTTGTACAAATATATAAAATGCAAATAACGGTATCGTTAGTTTCTCTATTTCATTTTTTTTTCATTTGGTCACTTTAATCGACGAATAAAACAAAATAATTTATTAGGAGATGCATTTAGTTCTAAATAGGAATTCGCGTTAAATAAAAATTTTATCGCAACAGCACAGTACACGCTTGCGAGGCCTCACGTACAATAATCGCATAATTATATGCGCTTGCACGTTGCGCGTCCTCTCTTGTTTTCTCCGTACACGTAATCCGTTTGTTGTAATTTCATTTATTCGACTTCGTCCAGCGCGTCGGCGATTTTGCTTTTTCATTTCACCGACATTGCAGTGGGTAGTTAATGACGCGTTAACGAGTAATGCATCGCGCGCACTTCCTCCCTCATTTTTGACGATAACTTTTACGACGTGATTTAATACTTTTTTTCTTTTCTTTTCCACGAGTTAGCTCATTTCCTCTTTGGCTTCACGCTAAATTAAATCAACGCGAATGTGAAAAATCATAGTACGACTTTTGAACCCGAATATTTTATATCTTACTTCTTACTTATCGCGTACAAAGATATCGATATCTTTCGTAACATCGAACAAAATTTTCTCAACTTGGAAGTATTTTTTTGAAAAATCTGAAAAAAACCACGTATATATATTTTTCCATCCGTAAGCCGTAATGGCTTATTCCGCAAGATTTTTCGAAAGAAGAAACCTTTTCCTTTTCAATATTTATCGCGAAACGAAGTCAATACGTTTTATCTAGGAAAGACTTATATCATTCGTAACCATCAAAAAGTTCTATAAAGTGTTCAAGAAAATGGCGATGCTTTTTGGTGGTATTCCATAGTATGATCGAATATCGAACACCTAAGCCTTGGTAGCAGTCCCAGACCGGTCATTCGGAAGTAACTTAAGATTGTAACTCCATCTCGAATCCGTGCTATTTTCTTTTTCTTCTTTTCCCCCTTTTACGCGAAGGTGGAAAAGTAAAGCTGGATTCGAAGTTTCTAGCCGAAGAACCGGATACGGTGGGGGGAAACTGCTATCCTTTCTTTTCTTCCTTTTTCATTCTTTCCCGTTTTTTCTTCTTTATTTCTTTCTTTCTATTTCTTCGAAGATAGTCGTCGTCGTCGTAGTCGTCGTAGTCCTCGTGGCCATCTATGCCACCATCTTTCTCTTCACTTCTATCTTTTCTTTTTACGTCTGATACTCTTGGATCTTTCTTTCGATCTAATCTTCCGTCATGACTTTCTAGCCTTCTTTTAGCAAAAGAAAAACTTATCCACATCGAGACAATTCTTCCTTTTAACGCTTTACTTCTCTATTGGGAGTATTTGCTCGATGTTTTCCTATTTATATATATATATATATTTATTTATATAATATCTATATATATATATATGTGTACATAGGTACGTACTTACGTACTAAAAGAATTTCGATAGAAAAAGAATTTAGATTAAGAAAGGTAAACGATGCACCAACCAACTGGTACTTCTACTTTCCAAAGGATTCTCCTCTTTACATGATATTTTTACTTTGGGAAGCTTGGGAAATTGAGGTTGTTAAAGCACGGGTTATAACAGGAGGATTAAGAGAGGGAAAGGGAAGAGAAGCAAAAACGAAAGTAAGCGTATTTCACGTTACAAACCAGAGAAATGGTTCTACCGTTCTAGTGCAAGCAGCTTCTGTGCTCTTGTCAGAGGTAATTGAACAGAGGTCTTTTGGTAGGGGCTCCAGTCCATTCAATATCAGCGACAGCAGGTAATGGCAAAGTCATGAGGTCTCACAAAGCTTAATAATACGAAGAAACGTTTGCCACTGTTATATTCCGTAAATTATCTCGACCAGGTGGTTTTACGTTCGTCACCTGCGAAAATCGTTTTCTTCTTCCGTTACCGGGAAACGTTCTCTAACAAAGGATATCGAACATCTAATGGCTAACAAGCAAAAGTGATGAAAAGAGACGAAAAGTGAAACGAACAAGCAAAGAACGAAAGAAGGAGAAAGAAAGATAAAGAGAGAGAGATAGATAGATAATGGAAAGAAAAATTGAAGAAAGTATGCATACTCTTGCCAATTTCACAAGGCGAGACACTTCATTAATTCCGACGACATGTTTTTTAAATCCTCTGTAAAGTTAATTTACCCTTAGGTATCTTACGCGTCAATAACCTAGCTACTTTCCAACGCATCGTAATTTTTTTATATCTCCGTCCTTTGTAGAAGGAATAAGCTGAAGTAGACAAAGGATCGACTAAAATGAAAGATATACTAAGCCATATAAAAGATGTAAAATATCATATCTATGTATATATAGAAGGACGCGCGTTGTGTAACATCACAGAGAAGTGTAAATAAAACATCCAATTTTTTTTCAGTGTCATCTAATATGAGATACCACTCGTGTTTCCCTTATTAATTAAAGCCCCTGCGATGCTCGGTCATAATTAATTGCAGCATACATTGTCTAGTTCCTTGTATCTCGGTAATTAGACCGCGCACCTCACGAGTAGGACCAGTCGAGTAAGAAGAAAGACGTTCTTGAGCATAGCGAGTGCTATAAAAGTTGACTGGGCAACCGTATAGATAAATTTGCTTTGCGCTAACTTGCTTCCTATCTCGACTACCTTTTTTCCCTTTCTTCCTTCCTTCTTCCTCTCTCTCTTTCTCTCTCTCTCTTTCTCTTTTTCTCATTTTCTCTTGCCATCGGGGGTGTCTCGAATCGAAATCATTTCATTCAAGTACTCTTCGACTAACCTCGGTCAACGAAAAAGAGGTTGCTAGTCCAACGTGAAAAATTGGCTTATTTAAATCAAGGACTTTTGAAAAAGACGAAAAATAACAAAAAAAAGAGAAAGAGAGAGAAAGAGAGAAATAAAAAAAAATCGACAGCAGAGAATGTGGCTAATGAGTTCCATTTTCTGGAAGGTACTTTCATTCGCGTTTAAGGTGGAAAATTTTTTGAGCTCGCATCACCGCACCACGATTCTCTCTCTCTCTCTCTCTTTCTCTCTGTCTCACTCTTTCTGTCTCTTTCTCTCTCCTTCGTTCTCTCTAAATTACTCTCCTTCATTTGAGACGGTTCGTGTAATAATGCTTCTGATGAAGTAGAATAGAAATAGACTGCAGTCCTAATTCGTAAGATTGCACCTCGCGCGTGCAAAAGAGAAAGAGAAAGAGAGAAAGAGAGAGAGGGAGAGAGATAGTAAACTTGCTTCTTCCCTCCGAAAAATGTCTTCTTCTCCGAAAAGACGAGTTCGTCTTCTACATAAACGTTCTACTCAAACTATCGCAAGTAAAATAAAGATTTTTCGCTCTGCCAACACCGAGAACTTCAAATTATTCATCCTCAAGTTTGATTTTCTCTTCAGGTCGATGTAAAAAAATATTACTCTATCTTTATTTTTTTAATTTTATTTTCCTTTAATTTAATTTTTTTATATTTATATATATATATTTTTTTTTGTAATGAAATCGTTTGAAGTAAATATCTAATAAAACGATTTTGAAAAGCAATCACAACTTTTCAAACGCTCCAACCACATGGAAAACAATTTTCCCTTGGTGCCATTTTCTTTTTTCTTTCTTTCTTTCCTTTTTTTTTTTTCTTCTCTTTTTCCATAAGCCTTGACAATTTAAATCGAATATACTTAGCATCGTGCCGAGCACCCTTATCTCATCGTGGTAATACGAATATAAAGAGCCCATTTCCACCCTAATTCCTCCGACGTATCGATAAAGGACACTAAGTGCCGTTCCCGATTGTGAAGCACACCACCGTAAATAGCTTGGAGAATATTTAATTTCGCCACGGGATGCTCGGCTGACGCCTTTTTCCATGGAAAAAGCTCTTTCCTTCCGTTTAAAAAAGGGACCAACCATCTACCTATTCTACATCCCCACTCTTCTTACTCTATTAAATATAGTATCGAACGAAAAACTTATCGAATTTTTATCTTAGCGCAAAACGTAACATGTATGTCGAAAGTCGAATTTTCATTGTACTATGATGTATAGTAAGTTCCAGAAGTTCTACTGTTAATATAAAATATTCAATGTTTTCTTTTTTTGTAATACAACGTATCCCAATTTTTATACACGGAAACATATTTTAGAATCATTAAGCTATAAAATTAATATAAATTTTATTACAAAAGAGAACAGTTTATTATAAGAGAAATATTATTTGACATAACTGATTAGAAAATTGGTCTCACGAGATAAGCCTAATCGTATCAAAAGTGTAATAAGATGCAAAGGAGGATCAACCAAGTATTACTTACAAAAAATCTTGTGTGAGATCGATTTTTTATTATTTAACTAAAATTATATTTATTCAACAATAAAATGTTCTTCTGTAATAACATTTATACGAATTAGAATGTTTAATACGGTTACGAAAACGAGTGTGATTCACTGTATATATTTATTCTATTTGAAAAGTATACAGTATGAATATCATTATTAAAATTGAAATGCATTAAATGGTCTTATGCCATGTCCTGAAACTTTTATTAAAAATAATTACATGTTTATATCCCAAGAGATAGAAATATTACCGAGTATGACGATGACAACTAATACGTCAAACGGAAAGATAAAGAGAAAGAGAAAGAGAACTTCTACACGTGGCGAATATTTCTCGTGGAAATATTTTTACATACTATCCGAAAAATGAAACCTACTAAAATATTCCAACATGGTGAGCTCGACAAAATAAATCCTCCGAAAAGAGCCAGCAGGCTATAAAAGGTTTCGACGATCGCTATGCTGCTCTAGCAAACCACGTGATATTTTGCGAGTTTCCCTTTCTCCGCATGTCTATTTCTTTTTTATGAAAAATTTCTTCACGCTTTAAACGTTGATACACAAAATATCACCAACCCCTCCAGTTTATTTCCTTATTCATCTACCATCTTGCATTTCGTTGTATTTATATAAACACATGTGCATGGAAACGTGAATCATTAGAATAAGTAGTATGAAATATTAAAAAACGAAACAAAAATCAAAAATATGTTTTCTCTTGATTTTTATATCTATTTTTTGGTTGTTGTCTATTATTCTTTTCCCTTTATTATCAGGTGATTCGGTTCGATAAATTTAAGTGAAAATACTTCAACCTTCTTGGTAATATGTAACCATGTATATATTACGTCAATTCGAGAATAAATGACATGCACGATAAGAGTGTGTATACCTCCTCTATATTATCGATAGGAAATCGAAAATATCATCTCTCGAGTTCGTATGCGATCTCTTCCACTCAGGCGCGTTCGCGCTCAATATATATTTGATATTGGCCATAAACGAGCAGTGGCACTGCTGAGCTTCGGGGTTTGCTAAACCGTAGGGATGATCTCTCTCGACCATGAGAAACGAAGAAGGGTGACCATCCAGGGATGGACATGATGGATTATCACGACCCATATAAATCATTCCGAGGCTATCTCACATTCGGTCCACTTCTACTGGTCCTTCTAGTCTCTCGTGTCCTTCCAGTTATGCTGCTTTTATTGATAGATGCCAAATGAGGAAAACTTTTGACTATACTCTTTCCTTTATCTGTTTTTATCTTCTTTCTCTCTTTTTTATCGTAAATTTTCAAAAGGCATTGATTAAATGTAACCTCCTATAAGCGTACACGCGTGCACTCAAACGAACAGTTTTAAATTCCTTTCAAATGATTTGCAATCAATATAACGAATTCGAGAGATTCTTTGTTTTCCTCATAAGAGCAGTTTATTAAAAAAAAAAAAAAAAAAAAAAACGTTACTATTATTATTTGTACGCGTATCAACGATTTCCCCGTTGTCTGGAAAATTCATTGAATCGTAGTAGGATACGTATGTATTTCATTGGAAATATTTCTCATTGTGTTTGGCTGGCAACATTTGACAGTTCGTTCGCGCAACTTATCAAGATTCATTCGAAATGTAAAAAGCAATTACGTTTGGTAGTTAGAAATAAAAATCAAAATCAAAATCAAAATCAAAATGAAAATCAAAATATACAGAAAAAGAAAAGAAACAAATGTGGAAGGGGGAAAAAGAAAAACGAACAAAAGGATAGGTTCCATGAACGATTATAAAGTAGGTCGCTTATCAGGAATCACACAAGCGGAGCTATCTGGAACCTGGAAAGTGTCAGATACATTTTGTATATGTTTTCATCGATACGAACGTAGTCCTTTTTGACTGTCAATAGAGACGATAGAAAAAGCAAGATAGATAAAGAGGGAGAGAAAAAGAGAGAGAAAGAAATCGGAAATAAACAAAACACGAAGTACATATATATATTTGGTAACTTGATAATATTCGGAAAACTCGATTCTAGGAATATATCGAACGAGACACACAAAACGTAAATGTTTCTACGTTCATTTTGTGCTTGTTTTTTAACCGACTAAACGCAGAAAAATAATAGCTATGATTTGTGAAACATTGGCGTGGATAAAACGTATTGGCCATGTAAAAATCATGAAGACAAATAAATACGTTGTACGATAGCTCTCGGTGATTACAACGTTGGGGTGATAACTTTACGCGAGAACAGGTAGTATACTCTATCGTAACTATATTAAAATATAAAGAGTCGTATAACTTTCAGCGAGAGGTCACGCGTCGATTTTGGCCGTAATTCAAAAGCTTCGCGATGTATAACAATCAAAAAGTTTCGTGGCAGCGTGTAACCATTTGTTTCGAGTTCCATCAATAGAGGATTTACAGTATTGTCATGCGTGTACCTACCTACGGGGACAGTCGAATATAGAAACCCTGATAAAAATAGCTCTTTCAAGCTCTTTCTCTTTCTCTTTTTTTCTCTTTTTTTCTCTTTTTTTCTCTCTCCCTCTCTCTCTCTTTACTTGCCAAGATTATTTTTTCTCTATATTTCTACGAAAATTCGCCCCGTCGTTGGTTTATAGTTTTAAAAGTTTTATTAGTCCTTTTCCCTCTACCCGTCGTCCTCCTCGTCGTGCGAGGCGTCGTCCTCGTATATTCAAGTTCGAAATGAAGCTTCATCCGCATTTGTTAAAAACGCTTTACGTAATAAATAAAATACCGTTAGAAGGTATCCAATTTTTACGTTACCGCTCGTGAAAAAAAATATAGTCAGTTATCTATTTTGTATTTTTGAACATTTTTCTCTGAAACATAGGTGATCCTTTTAATCCCTTGCGGTTTGACATTTTGGACAAATAGATATCTATAGTATATATAAAAACCTAAATTAAATTCTATAGTCAAATTATTATATTTCTTTTGGAACATAAATTCTATAGGCAACTATAGAATATATACAATACTATATGAAATACTATCGATTATAAGAGTTATCGATATTTACTATTAATTAGTCTACCTTGTATCATTATGTTTCATTTATTCAATTCATTGGAATTCAATTTAATCATTACTATTATAATAGTATCATGAATTTTGACCGATCCTACCGCAATAAAATTCATTCCTTTTTATTTCCTTTTTCTATCTACGTTCTGAAACAGAACGAATATACCCCTAGCCGAACGCCGTAAACGGCATAGGAAATATTTTCTGGAAGGTTGAAAGCCCGTTTAGGACGTTGGGATCGGTACGGGAAAACTCCCAGTAAAATGCATCGCACCGCTTAGAATTCCTTTTTCACCCGTGGGACCACTCCACGCGATATTTACTCGTGCGTACAGTTCGGTTCTCATTCGAAAAGGAATGAATTAAAGAGGGACGAGTCCCTTATTCCCTTATCGGCCGTTCGAGCTGGTTCAGGCCACACCTCGATGCTCCCGAAGCCCGTTGTTCTCTCTGAGAAAATCTGAACCTGAACGTTTAGCGAAGTCTAACGTACGAAAGATACACGTTGTGCCATGTCGATAAATATTTTATGTTTCCCTCGAATTTATGATTTCGTTTTACAATGTTTTCTCTCTTTTTACCCCTTCTTTTTTTTTTTTTTTATATAAATATATATTTTTGTTTGACATCTTCTTGTAATATTTTCTAACTATTAAAGATCATTTTAACGAGGACAGTTTTATCCGTCTTTGAAAAAAAAAAAATAAAGTTAGATCTCGTTCCGACGACAAAGAAGAGAAAGCAAAAACGTTGAAGTTTACCTTAATTACTTTCCTTTGGAAGTATCTTCTCAATTTTACATTGAAATTTTGGACGACGATTGAGGAACGTTCTCTCCGAACTTTAGGTTCAAACCTCCTTCGAGGTTCGTTGAAATTTCTCCGGATAGATATTTTATTTTAGAAAAAAAAAGTTTGAAAGTTAAAAAAATTATCTTGAAAAAAACATTATAGAATCGAACGAGTACACTAAAAGTTTGCGAATAGCTATACTACGTCTCTATTACCGAGAGATACAATGAACGCTTTAAAACCTGATTCACTGCTCGGTAAATTGAAAATCATGGTCGACGCATCGTTTTAATTCTGCGTTGAAGAAAAATAGCTTCTCGTAAATTTCAATGCTTACGTTAGACTTTGGTGAGTATAAAACGTTGGAACACATTTATTTTTCGAATAAAGAAAATAAAAGATATATTTGTCTGTTTTAAAGTGTTACTTCATTTTTCGACGATTATCGAAAAAAAGCAAGCACCCAGACAGGGTGACGTTGAAAAAAATTACAGAGAAAAGCTTATCGTCGATATTTTTCAAACGACGTTGGAAGATTTATTATATTTTAACAAAAAAAAGAACAAACAAAAAAGTATTCACATTTTTTAGTTTTACGTTATTTTTTGACAATCATCAAAAAAACGAGTATGAAACAAAAAGCGGTTAAAAAAATTATTGTAAAAAAAGTTATCGCCAATATTTTTCCACAAATACCTTTTCTCTTTTCTATTTTCTATTTTCTTATCTTTTCTATCTCTTTCTCTCTTTATCTTCGGCCCTTTCGAGAAGTCTGATACTAACAATGAACTTTCAATTTATTCTGTGTTCCTACGCTTTCACCTTTTGTCTAGGACCCTGTCTGTTGAATCTCGGTAAATGTCGTGCCTTAAAGGCAAACTCTTACTATGATTTATACCTTGAAGAACGTCGTACTAGTTGCTGAAAGTTGCTCGTACATGTATAACGAAATTCATTAACCTTTTCTAAGAAACATCTAAAAGAAAACGTTCTCTTTACTCGTCACATAACTTTGCCCTTTTTTTTTTTTTTTTATTTCTTTTCTTTGTTATGATTACTCATCACTCCTTTTATTTTATTCCTCGTGCAACGAACGAGAAAAGTAAATAATACGATTGTTCTTGTTTAATGAAGATAATTTTCAACGATTGAAAGAAACAGAGAGACAGACAGAGAGAGAGAAACAAAAATAAAAAGAAGAAAAGAGAAAAAGTGACACAGACAGAGGAAAGAGTTTTAGTTTAATTAAAATTTTTCGATGCATTGGTTTTGTCGTTATCTACGTTCGTACATTTCGATGATCGAATCTCTGCTTCGAATTTAATAAAGTCGAGCGGGAAACATTTTTTCCTGCCAATGTCTATGTACACCGTTGTAACGAGACGAGCAATTATGAAGCTCGTTGGTAGAACAACGGTGGTACAATTAACTTTTACTTTACTTTTTCCAAAAGCCATATTTTAAATTAAAATCAATTATTGTCCAATTTCTAATAAAAAAATTGAAACCATGAGAAATTTTCGTATCCCCTCTCTCCCATCACTCTCCATCACTCTCCCTCTCTCTCCCTCTCTCTGGTTTTATTGTCCTTCTGATCTTTACGTAATTAATGTTAATTAACTTTAGACCGACTTTACACGAGCAACGTTTCCTTTCACAAAACAAACATTTTTAAATGTTTCTCTAATTTTAATTATCTTACACATTATAATACTGTGATGAAATAATATAATAAATTCATTCGCAAATTTAATTGAAGAAAAATGAAAAAAAAAAAAAGATATATGTTCAAATGTTTACTAACGAAATAACTTTTTAATCAAATTTTTAGTAACGAATAAGATGATCGAACTCGTATCGTTACTTACGACTCACTAGAATCTAAAGATTTATATCTTAGAAGAATATACGAGAGAGAGAGAGAGAGGTTTTTAGAAAAGTGGTTTTCTTTCTAAAAGCTCCGTTCTAGCTTCCACATCTATACCTATCTCTATATATAGGTATATATATATACGTGAATATACCTTTTTACTCGAAGCGCAATGGCAGAAAGCGATAAGAACTGAACGGAGAATTGAAACATAATGCAACGATCCATTGGGTTTGCCCGATGAGTTCGATTTCGTAAATGTCCTTGGCGGAACCTCGTCATCGCGATTTTCGCGAAAGTTGGACGAGCAGTACGAGAGAATGGAATCGTTTCCTTTCAACTGCTAACTCTCTCTCTCTCTCTCTCTCTCTCTTCTCAACCCTCTCAATCCTCCGTCCTACCCCTTTCCTCTCTCATCTCCTTATCCTTTCTTAATCTTTTTTCTATTCTTCGATTAATCTTTTATTGCATACCGACACGGCGAGAAATGCACAACGAGCGTGGAATGACGTAAGAACCGATAATACCTTCGAAGTCTTCCCATTAATGGATCTTTTCTCTGCTATCCCTTTTATTCGTTCGCTACTGAATTATGTATGATCACCAACGAGCGACCCTATGAATTAGAACATTAAAATAGCAATTCCACGCATGACTCTGTCCATTTTTTTTTCTCATGGAATACCTTCGAAGTCTTCCCATTAATGGATCTTTTCTCTGCTATCCCTTTTATTCGTTCGCTACTGAATTATGTATGATCACCAACGAGCGACACCTATGAATTAGAACATTAAAATAGCAATTCCACGCATGACTCTGTCCATTTTTTTTTCTCATGGAACAATGAAAAAAGGATTGAAAGAATGAAAGAGAAAAAGAGAGAGAAATATATATATATGGAGAGAGAGAGAGAGGGAAAGGGAGAATGAGATACGATAAAGCATTGCTTGTGGACATTGATAAATCCATATAGTCAACGTGAACGATGGTTAAGCTTCATCGAATTGTTTTTCTAACGTATTTTACATTTTATCGTATTTTTATGCGATAATTTTTATTCATTTTTGTTTTCTAACACAAAAATAAAAAGAGAAAGAAAGAGAAAGAGAGAGAGAGGAAGAGCAGGTATTTTCGTTTCTCGTTAAAACTTGCGATTGGAATGATAAACGATGGAAAGATAATGACAAAAAGAGAGAAATAATACCTATAGAATAATCATATCGATTCGTAAGCGGCGATTAAAGTAACGACTATTATTGAAGCTTTTGATTTTAATCTATAAATGAATTTCTTTCTCAATAGAGACTGTTAATATCATAGAAATGTAAATATATTATATTACATTGCATGATTAATCTTATTATAAAGAAAGTAATTCTATAAAGCTGACTTTTTTTTATACCAAATGAATCCTTTGTATGGGGAATCATATAATACTCTATATATTATAAATATATATCAAATATAAAACAATGTAAATTTGAAAAAACATTATCTTTCTATAGTATTACGATTGAAATTAATTTCTCTAATCACGCGTATAGTAATACGTATATTTCATTATAGATATTTCACAAATTTGTTTGCATTACTCCAATGATTTCGATAAAATAAATATTCTCTTTACCGAGAGAGTAAAATCGAGGCAAGTTTTTTAATCCTCTCCTCTACGAATCTAGTCTACATTTCATATTATACATATCTATATCCAGTTGGTTCGTCGAACGCACATAGGATTCTTACTTTTTCGAACTTTTTTATAATACGTCGAAAGCATAACATAGTAAAAGTATTTGAAACTCTTTTAGATAGTGGTTGGTCATCGATCTTAAGTACGACCATGAGATTCTGCTCGAGAAAGAAGTTTTCTCGAAAAGAAGTTTCCCCGGAGTTTTTCATTCCTTTCCTTTCCATTCCTTTCCAATCCTTTATTTTATTTATTTTATTTTTTTTCTTGTTGTTGTTTCGACTTATTGTCCTAACGAGAATCAGTCTTCGATCTTTTCCGTACTTAATATAATGTCAATAACTGTGGAAGACGAAGAACGATCCTATCCGTTTATGGGATTTTTTTTTTTTCGAAATGTCTATTTAAAAGAGAAAAAAAACTTACAAACTTATTTGCATTTTTCATGTAGCAAGATGAAAGGCAAATGAAAAATACTACTCCCACCTTAATATCCCAATACGTATATACATACGAGACGACCTTCTCAGCCCTTATTTCCTTTCTTTCATCAGCGAGCGAATTTTTCATTATCGCGGCGTCACGCGGTTCTGACTGTCAAAAGAGAACACTACAAATTGCAAACGCGACGGTGTTCTTTCTTCGTTCACGTTGATTATGCTCGTTTCTTCATCTCTTTCTCTTCTTTCTTTCTTTCTTTCTTTTTCCGCCTTTTATATCAAGATATACGTAATGTATTACGACGAAAAACGTTGGCCTCTTTCATTAAATGCAATTTTATTTTTATATTTATTATTTTTATAACAAAGCCATTGTTTCTTTCTAATCAATTATGCATCATTTTCGCAAAGAAAAAACAGGGAAATCTTTATTTTCAATTAAAACTTTTTATAAAAAGATTTGATAAAATTATTGATCGGTTTTCACGAAAGATGAATATCTTTTTTAAAAATACCAAATGAATAATAAACGCGACAGAATGTGTCGATATCATTTTGAAATATAATTTTATAGAATATACCAAAATCTCAAGCAATTTGTTTCTTAATTTTTCTAGACTATCTAGATTATCTTTTTTTCTATTTCTTTCTTTCTATTTCCTGATCCTTTTTTACTCTTAATGACATCATAAACAATGGAAAGGCAAGCCCACTACAATCGAAACGTTAACTCTTTTCTTCGGTAGCAAAGTAATCTGCTCTAGTTCTAGACGATCGTAGCGGTAATAGAAGAAGAAGAAGAAGAAGAAGAAGAAGAAGAAGAAGAAGAAGAAGAAGAAGAAGAAGAGGATCGTTGAAAAGAAGGAAGAGAAGGAATTACAGACTGATATATCTTTCCTTCCTTCTTTTCTTTTTTACTAGCTTCCGAGGGCAAAAGAATAGTAAGACTTCGAGTAATATAACATTAACCTTCTATCGAAAAGCCGTGACCCGAATCGTCTAGACCCTTTTCGAAATCGTCCTGTTTCCGCCTAAGTATTCCCTTCGTCTAAAGATTTTTCTCAACGAACGAACGAACGAACGAACGAACGAACGAACGAACGTACGCCTAAAGTGCTCCCGTAGCTCTTCTTAAAAACGTCCTGTCGTACCGAAATTTTCTTACTGAAAGCTTCCACTTATTCTCGAAAATGTTTAAAGTCACTTAAAAGGGTCAACTATAAAAGAAATGATTTGTCTATTTATTTGCATTGAACGAAATAAAAATGTTAAGGGAAAGCACTTGCGGTGAATTCTCATCGAAATGATTTTTTGCTTTCCTCTTTGTCTTTCTTTTTTTCTTTTTTTTTTTCATTTTTTCATACACTCAAACTTTTTTCGTCTAATATTCGATTTTGGAAGTGAAATAACGTTAAAATTAAAAAGCTATCGGTCTAAAGCTCGACCTACTTTTAGAAATGCTATTTTCTTTCCCCTACCCCTTCTTTCTCTTGCTCTTTTACTTTGAAATTATGTAGTTTCACGCGCAACAGCTGCGAACGCTTGTACGCTGGCAACAAAGCGTGAAGCAATACCGCCAGTTTCTTTAATCAATAATTCGCCTGCTTCCTAATTATACTCTAGAGAGTAATATATTAGTGAAGTTGTTGATAAAACTTGGACGTGCTTACGCGTAAGAAACGAAGTGAACACGATTAACATTGTTTTCGAGATATAAATCTTTTCTGATCTCATTAGAACGAAGCTAAATTGATTATTCCAACGAGTATAACGTCTTCTACCTTATCTATTTATTCTTAAATGTAAATTAACGAATAATCACGGTATTGTATTTAATATGACCTACTATATCATTACGAAAGTATAACAATGAAGAAAATGTTAACAAATATCCGAATAACGATCGACAACACTCGCTCGTTTTTCTTCATTCTGTTTCTCACATTGTCACACCGCGCAAATAGTTTCGTATTTATTCGTTAATTTCACAACAAACCGTTTGAAAGAGAATTCTTTATTTATACATATACAATTTTGATATTCCCTTATTCGATTTATTTCTCATCTCTCGATTGAAGTATAAAGAGTTATTTTTTAACAAATTCACGTTGAATTTTCTTTCAAATCAGTTCAACGATAAAAATCTCCTTTTTCGATATGACATTTTACCCTGTTCACTTTTCTTTTTCTCTTTCCTTCAAGCTGTGCTTTCGAACGACATCGAGATGAGGGTAGCGTTGCTGTTACTGGTGATGGTGGTTAGGGGGTTGGAAACTTTTTCATCCTTTCGAGTAAGGAAACGGTCACGACGATGAGTGGAACTAAAAGAGGAACACTGAAAGACTGAGAGAGAGAGAAAGACTGATTGAGAGAGATAGAGATAAAGAAAGAGGTTTATATAGGTGGGCTGAGAAAACCGGAGGAAGTATAGACGAGGTAGAAGAGGACGGATTACATAAAATTACGAGAAGCTCGGAAGGAGTCAAAGTAGGATAAGAAAAGAAGAGTAAGAAGAGAAAACGTAACGGAGAGAGAGAGAGAGAGAGAGAGAGAGAGAGAATGTCCCGAAGGGAGTGGCATGGTCGACAAAGCGAGACGGAGTTAGCGAAAGAGAGAAATTTAGCCGCGTGTCACCGCAATCGATTTAATGAGAAAAATGTTCGGAGCCGCCCAAAAGTCGAGTTGTCCGAAGCTGACTCGAACCACTTCGTTTCTCCTTCTCCATCTTATCTTTCTTGTACTTTTTCTTCTTTTTTTCTATTTCTTTTTTTCTCTCTCTCTCTCTCTTTCTCTTTCTCTTTCTCTCGTCTATCTTCCCATCATTTTTCTCTCAATTCCCTCCTTCCCACCCCTCTTTCTCTTTCTCTTTTCTCCATAGCTCTTCCCGATATCAGTATCGCGTGAGCTCGCTTTCGTCGAGTTTCGATCCATTAACCCGTAGTGAACTTAAAGTGAAGACGAGAGAGAGAGAAAGGAAGAAAGAAAACGAAGGAGAAATCATTTGGCATTTTCTTGAAAGTCCATCGAAAGCCTGTCTAAGCGTTATAAGACCAACGAAGAAAATACGAAGAAAAATCCTTCATGGATTTCTCCATCCTGCGTTTAGCATTATTCCACTGTAATACTTTACTTTTTCTTCTGTTTAAACGATTGTCCTTTGTCTCGGGACGTTGGTGTGATCCATCGACAAGGTATGGAAAAAGGGAAGCAGCAGCTATGGGATGCGACGAGAGGTTCGTTATACCGTAATTACATTGACGACGGATAGACTTCGATTTTCTTTCCGAATAAAAGCGCGAGTGTTGTTCTTTTTTTATTTTTATTTTATTTTCAGATTCGATAAATTAAAACGGGTAAATAAGTTTGATAGGATGAATGAAATGGAACAGAATTAATAGTCCCTTCTTCTTCTTTCTTTTTTTTTATCTTTTCAATCAATTAGAATTAAATATATACGTAAAACGTTGGCGAGAGTCGTTATTTTTCTAAATATATATTCTAACGTAGAATTTCGAGAATAGTTGTTTGAATTTATTCATTCGATTGTAAATAAGAAGTTGTATTGTTTTAACAAGTGGTATAGTATACGAGTACATTTATTACAATGTTTCCTCTCGCGTGGTCTAACGCCTTTCGTAATATTTTTTGACTCTCAAGATAAAAGGAGGTCAACGAAACGTTTTATTCTAGCCTAGTTTTTCGCTGGAAGTTCTTTGCTAGGGTATAGCATAGCACAGACGCGCGCTTGACGTCCATAATTTCAGTATTTCATAGTTCTCCCAAGCAGGTTATACCAAGTGCGCAACGAGTATAGTTTCATTCTCTTTTTAGGACTAGGAAATGGTCATCGCCAAGCATCCTATAAGAGAAAGAAAAAGAGAAAGAGTGGCTCGATTTCGAAATGCGAACATCGTACCACTTTCGAGATCCAACAGAAATGAGGAAAGCTCGTTTTCTGTAGTTCGCTAATAGCTGCACGAACGAAGCCGTTACTTTGTTCGTCGTCGTCGTCGTCGTCGACGCAACGTCGTCCTCGGGAAACCAAAAAGTGGTCGTCGAAGCATCCACGTCGTTGACTTTTCTGCTCTTCCTCTTTTCTCTCTCTCTCTTTCTCTCTTTCTCCCCTGTTTTTTTTCTTTTTTCACCCCGACCTTCGCGTTTGCACGTGCAACGTTTGCACAAAGCATCCCAGTGCCGAAAATAACACACCGAAAATTCTTCTCGTTGCCAGTCGTACGTTCTTGATGGTGTCTTGATTCGACAAGACTTATCGCTAGACCGATCAAAGACTTCGTCTCTTTGAAAAAAAGAAAGAGAGAGAGAGGATGAAAGTAAAAAAAAAAAGAAAAGAAAAATTCTGTCAAAGAATTTGTCATAGAAATGTTCATAGCAAATAGAAAAGTTAACTTCGCTATACATCTGTCTGTTCCTGGTAAAAAAAAGTTTATGAGATAAAAAGTAAGAAAGGATGAAAATATGCAAGGACCGATTTCACGTAGTGGTAAAGTATACCCATCATATTCCGAAGCAACCCAGTAGAAAAGACTATTATAAAGTTCGATAATTCCGCAGGCATTCTTGTCGTCCACTGTCTATGAAGATCGGAACCAACCTATTTACCAATCTGGACCACCCTCTCGAAAGAAATCTTCCACTCTTGCGAGAACTCTGTTGTCGAAGAAAGAAAAACTCGGCTGTTTTCTCATTGTAAAAGAGAATAACGAACCGAAGAGTCTATTATTATTTACTCAGATCGAAAAGATCTTATTCTTCGTTTTACCTGAAGAGACAGTAATTCTCGTTTTTTCTCTCTCTCTCTCTTTAGTTGGGTCCAGACTTAGTAACTCTATTATTATTGTATTTTCTAAAATCCTATCGCTTTTGTCCAAATAGAATAATATACCTGGGTAGAGATATATCTATCTATTTTACTCTCTTTCTCTCTCTCTCTCTCTCTCTCTTCGTCTTGCAATTTTCCAACAAAACGGTGGCAGGCGAATCGTAAATCCTTACGTTTGTCTGCACCAGGCGAGAGACAACGCTCTGCATAATTCTTCAAAGTAAACACCGAGCTTCGCTTAGCAACGTCGATGCATTTGCATACTTGTAAACTCGCTGGCGCACCTCCGGCAAACGATAACGTCCTTAGACGCTGATATGGTAAACGTTCAACGTATGTATATACTTGCGTACGAACGAACGTAGTAGGTACTATAGTTCCTTGCTAATACAGAGATGCGAACCATTCACAGAGAGTGTCACCGCGATAATGGCGCTAACGTAATTGGTCCAAACGACAACGAAAACGAGGTAAATCGACGATAGTCCTTGATCAGGCGCGAGAAGTTGTAAGAGAGGAGAAAGAGACGAAGAATCGGAGAAAAGCTCCCTTTCCTCTTTTCTCTATGAAAATCTCCTCGAGAAAATCCACGTTCCGTAAGAGCCGCAAATTCGACCGAACTTAGACGCTTTTCCGCACCTACCATTCTCCCCTCCTTCTCCTTCGCCATCTTCTCATTCTCTTCATCGCCATCTTTGTAATTTCACGCTCGCTCGAACATAGTGATTTCATTGAATTATTTAACGCGCGATTCGCGACGGTGGTCCGTTCACCAAACTATGAGGACTTTTCGTCATCATCTTCTTCCATCCTTTTCCTTCCTCGTTTCACCACCACCATCATCACCTTCCCCCTCTTCCTCCTCCTCCGTCTCCTTCTTACCTTCCATTTCCAAAGACGACGACGACGACGACGACGAAGGTTCTTCCTTATACGCGCCCAATCATATACGCAAACATGCTCTATCCACACGAATTCGCGCCGCACGTATGCTGAACGCGAACGCATAGCGACATATGTATGTCTTATGTAAATACCTACCTACCTACTCGACTTTCTCAACGACGAACTACCAAATCCGTTCTATCTTTCTCCCTTTCCCCTTCTTCCCACTTTCCACCCTTTTTCTTTTATCTTACTCTTTCTTTCTATCTTTCTCTTTATCTTAAAGATTTTTACTTCTCGCTCATCTTCTTATCCATCGTTCTCTCTCTCTCTCTTTTTCTCTTTTCTTTTTCTTTTTTTTCCTCTTCCTCTACTTCTTTTTCTTTGTTCGTCACCTCTTTCTTTTCATAGAATCTGGCAGTGAAAACTTCTGCACCAACGACTCGTTCGTTCTTTACTCGAGAAACTACCTTTCCTCGTCTATCGGATTCCAAGCATTTCTTCGTATTTGTGACTCGAGAGAAAAGATAGAGGAAAGAGGAGGAGAAAGAGGAAATAAAGAAAGAAAGAAAGAAAGAAAAAGAGAGAGATGCGACGGTGACGCGGAAAAGTTCTTCCGTGTCTTTCGATGATAATAAAAAAAACTCGTTCTTATTCGTACCATACCCTTCACATCTCGTTCGAATCTCTCGTCTGGAGTATCCCTCGGCTATTATGCATAACACTCGATGTCCTCCTTTCCAAGATAATTCCTCGATCCCCGACTCGTTTCTCTGTAAGTAGCAATGATGATATTTATGCTACCGCTTACCGTTACACTTTTTCTACTTCTTTTATATCTTCTTTTACTACTACTCTTTCTTATTCTTCTATCTTTTCTTTGAAATTTTTTCTTATTTTTATAACTTTTCATTAAAAGAAAAAGAAAATGAAAAAAAGAAAAAGTTTCTGATACCTGTACTCTTATAATTATTGTGGAATGCGTACGTCTCCAAGCTAAACACTTAAATAGGCATTCGTGAGGGGATTGGACGGATAGCTCAATGGTTAAAGGGCAGTCGCGGAAAGCGGAAAATCCGGGTTCGAGTCCAGTCAGTCTCTAACGGCCCAATTTTTTCACGAATCCTACATTATACTAATTCTTTGTTTTGAGTATGCGATATTTCCAAGCTCAGGATTATCTAGGCAGTGTCATTGCAATCTCGTAGCCTGTGAGCTCTCTCTCTCTCTCTCTCTCTCTCTCTGAGAGTTTCTGCTTCCTTCCGCGATGTGGCTTTCAGCGTCAGCTGCTAACGATACCCATTATATCGGAAATAGGTTGGAGTTTAGAGTAAGAGCAAGAGATAGAGAGACAGGCAGAAAAAGAGAAAGAGATAGCTTTAGTACTTATTAGTACGCAAAGTTGTCACCGGATTTCCACCCTTCGCGGTTGCGCTTTTTGTAGTCTGTAGGATAGCGCAGACGCGTTAGCGTTTCGACTAAACATTGTGGAAGACATCGGTAACGATGTAACGAAGCATGCGAGCGGTTGACAGAAAATCGTTACGGAGTCGAGCACTCGAAAGAAAAATACCGTTGAAATAGAAAGAGAAAGAAAGAAAGAGAGAGAGAGAGAGAACGGAGTTTAAACGAGGCTCGCGAACAGGGCTAGAAAAGACAAAGGCAATGAGTGAAAGAGAGAGGGAGAGAGAGGAGAGCCTGACGGAAATGGAACGAAGAGAAAGAGAGAGAGAGAGGGAAATAGTGGTAAAAGGGAAGAGAGAATCGAGAGAAAATAGGTCGCTTCGAGAATGAGTACCATGGGAAAAGGACCTATCGACGTGCACTCCTCTCGTTATCGATTGTCAAGCATCCTTTACTTGCCTAAAATTCTCTCTCTCTCTCTCTTTCTCTCTCCCTCTGTATCATGTACCGGTGCCAGTGACATGGGAACGCGAGCTCGTTGGCGGATTCCAAACGAAAACGCACTCTCGGTACCGACATGACGTCGGATTTCTCTAGTAGCGTAATTGATTGTTATTCCGCGGGTTGCGTTCGTGGAAAGTTGCCAAGTAAATTTCGTTTGAGAGCAGACTCGAGAAACTCAACCAGTGGTCGTCGCCACCAAAGTCGTCGTCTCCAAACTACTTCACCTTTCCCCCTTCTTCATTTTCTTTTTCTTCTTCTTCTTCTTCTTATTTTTCCTTTTTCTATTTCTTCTATTTCTAGCTTTATCTCTCATTCTATCTCTTTTCGTCTGTCTTAGGTCGTCTCCCTACCAGCACGATTACTACGCTCCACATTGGCAGAATATTCGGACAACTTCATCGGAGATGCAGAAATTGTTCTAAAGTTAGAGCACCGTTCCTCGGTCCTCTCTGAGTTTCCTACATTCCTCCAACGAGAACTGACAATTTACTGTCTTCCTAGTCGAGCAGCGTGTCACTGGGCTTTCACTTAACCAATCCACGGTTTCCATGTGATTGTAGATTCATTTCTACCTATCTATCAATATCTCTTTGTCCAAAGATCCTGTCAATTTCATGAAATCCAGCTTAAAGAATCGTATAGGTTTCTCATGAAATCTCAATGATAATAGTATTAATCTAATTACTTTGACGAATATTGCCTATTATTAGTATGACCCCCTTTGTAATGTTCTACCAATTGTTGAAAGATATCCTTGACTATTATCGGCATTGGAATTAGTTCTTTAGTAATAGCTGTTTCCCGCTAAACACTTAGCACGAACGTTTATCGACTTCCGGTTAAAAGCTACAACTTCGATTCTTTATAAAAGTTAGAAGGATAGAACGCTTTAAGCAATTGATTCGATCCCGACAATAATGCACTGCAATTTTATCAAGGTGGTTTACCGAATCCCTAGAGGAAGTCTTTTATCTACACGTTAAAAACTATTCCAATCATATAACTCGTATTGAACCCTATCTCCAGATGACAATAAATCCTAAGAAGAAACGTTTCGTTCTTTTCTACATACGCGATAAAGAAACGTGTGTTCTCGTAGGGAAAACCGAAGAGACCTTCCCCACGCATTGGAAAAAGTCTTCTAAAGAAAATAAAATTGTAGTCACGTTCTTCTACACGCATATATTACACACGTAGATATAGAGACATATGAACTGTTATATATCACGTTTCCATCGAATTTACATTTCGAATGTTTCAAGTCAATTTATTAGCTCGCTTCTCGCCATAAAATCGCCAATGCCTTTTTCATCGCGACCGTTCTTTATCATTATTCCTATTATAGAAACAAACCGTCCCTTTGCCTCGCACGAATTCTCGCGAATATTTTCTAACATTTATCTCAACACCAGAAAAATTGACTTTCGTTTCGGCCACGGAGAAAACTTCTTTTTCCTTTTATCGTTCCCCCTCTTTGTTTGAAAGTCTTACATTAGCCTAGTTTATTGTAAGGGCCTCCGGCATCGTAACAAGACTTACGTGTTATCGCACGAACGGAATTGAATTACCGTCTTAAGCCGAGTCTCCATTAGGGTGTGCTTACCTGAAACAACAACAACAAAAAAGTTGAATAAATTTTATGATATATAAACATAAGGTCTCGCCAATTTTACGAGTACGTTAGACTTGTCATAAAAGGAAAGTCACTTTTTCTTTTTCAAACGTACTCTACCAACTGTTTTTACATGCCAATTTAAAAAAGGGAAATAATATAGTAAGCGCTTGTTAGATAATACCTTTGTTATTACTTTATATGTTTTTTTTTTACAGTTAAAACTACATTTACGCATCCCAGTTCTAGTTTTATTGATATTGCGTAAGTTAGTTCACGATTTTTACTTAAAAATGGCGTCCCTCTTTAACGAAGCACTTATCGAGTTACATCGTTTAGGATGTTTCGTGTTCCATTTAGGAAAGCACTCAAACCTACTATCCTGCACTTTTAATTCCGAGAGCGAAAAACGCTGTAACGTTAAGGTACGACGAGAACGCAGTCAAATTAGATGCGCGTTTTCAGCTTTCCCGTAGTTTCATTTGAATATACCAGAAAAATGTATCCCTTCGTTTACTTTCTTTCTTTCTCTATACACGTTTTTTTTTTTTCCTTTTTCCTTGTCCCTTTTTTTTACGGAGTTAATCTTTTTTTACCTTTTTTATTCTTCTTCTTCCATTCCCTCCTTCTCGTCCTTTATTTTTATTTTTTTGTTTTAATTTTATTTTTTACCATTACCATACGGTTATTTCGAGACTAGAGAAAATACCGACTCCACAAATTTCCCCTTACAAGCGCCCGTATGGTGCATAATTTTTTTCCCTTAAAATTTAAACGCGATTCGTTCGGTGGTACCTCTGCGAATCTAGGTCACTTACACGCGCTTAATCTACATTTTCCTATATACAGTATTATATAATGTGCTTTCCTAATAATTAATTACGATTATACTTAAAAAAAAAACGTGGTTAACGATCATTTATAATACTTTTAATTGTACGTTAGTTTCTACGAAAGATTGAAATCCTTGCCTATTTTTTCAATGAAATCTATGCCACCTGTATAACTTTTTTTTACATAAATATTACAAAATGTTTAATATTACAAATAAATCCAATGAATTTCTTTCAAGTGGAAAAAAGAGAAATCTCATGAAATCAAGAGTTAAACATTCAGCATTCTCTTTTCAAATAGATGAATTCGAAGCTAGAGCATATTTTATGGATTGTGCACGCTTTATCGAAGTATGTTTCACCTGTAATACTAAGATAACCACGTGTACATCTTACCGTCGTTAAACTTAGGTAACGTTTCACTCGATATCGGAAAGTAAACTTTCTACTCTTATAGAAAAGGCCAAAGAGTAACCTAAAACGATATCTCCATTTGATATGGTAGAACTTTTACGAGTTTCCTAAGAATTCACGGTGGAAACAAGAAGAAAATGCGTCGATAACACGAACGAAGTGAACGAGTTGCAAAATTATTATGCTTCTTCAAATTATTATGTAATACGTGATACTTTAAAAGTATATTAAGATCATTTACATTTACGAGGACATTCATTTTATTATCAATTCACCAAATTTCAAAAAAGTAGACAAGATTTTCTTATTTTAAGCTCACTTTTTTGTCACATATTATTGTAAATTAGTTATTAAAAGTGAAATACATGTACGCAGATTTCTTCAATATGGAATGGTGATTACGAAAGCTTGTGTGATGAGGAAGATAAGAGTTAAATTAGAATAATAAATAGAAAACGTGATTGAACCAATAGAAACGTAAAACCTTATTCCAAGAAAAAATAAGAGGAACGAACATTAGCCTTTGGAAAGTCCCTAAATAACTGAGGCGCACATTTTGAACATATAATATGTTAAAACTCTATAATCGTTTCCAATATTATACGAAACAGTGAAAACAGATCAAATAATAGAGTTTCTACTTATACTAGTCGATCTACTTCTGTTTTAAATCTGCACTTGATTGCACTTCGTGAACAATGCATCGTTGACGTAATGAATTATGAAATAGTACCGTTTAAACTCTAAGGTTAAACCATCTAATTCGAATCTAATCGTGGAAAATATCATTAATTATAAAAAAGAAATAGAACAAAATTACATTTCTTTCTTCTTACAATTTGTTACCAATTGAATAGAGAATAGATCGAATAGAAATAATACTGATTAAAATTAATATTATCGTGTAAAAGATAATTGAGTGAACTTTTTCAAAGCTTCGAAAAATAATATTAGAAATATAATAATAAATATATCGGATCGATTTGGATAATAATGAAAAATACAAACTACAAATGAACTACATTTTCTAATGGTATCCAGTATTATCCGGTCCTATAGTAGAAAAAAAATTAGTCTATTAAATTGGAAAGATCTCGTATTAAGAGATAAAAATTGGAATAATCGAAGATAGGTAGAAAATTCGTGGAAAAAGTGAAAAGCGATCGGTTTGCTGTGCAATCGGTTAAACGTGTAATCAAAAGCACGCGAGGAAACGCCATTAACAGAGCCGTCGAATAAATCGTCGGTCCTGGTAGGCAAGCGACACGGTGCCGCTTTCCCTACGGTACTGCCCTAGCGGAGAATGCAATTGCGGCACTTTGCTCCGCACGCATGCATTTCAATAAATAACGAGACAGGAGGTCCCGCTGCTTCGTTATCAAACGAGGCGGCTTAACTGTCGGGAAGCGACTGCTTGTTGTCAACTTGGACTAACGCGTGAGTGGTGCGACCACAAACATCGAGCTCCTAGCCAAGAGAGCTAGAATGAGATGGAGTAAAAGCAAGGGTAGCGAGGCAAACAGCCACACACACACACACACAGAGTGAGAGAGGGAGGGAGGGGGAGGGGGAGATAATATACGCTTATATTCATCCTTCTTGGAGAGACCTTCCCGACTGGACCGGAACACCGTTTCGCACCATAAGCTTGTTCGCGTGCACACTAGATATGACTAGGTTTCTCCCCTTTATCTGGCCTTATGCATAATTGCAACGTCGAATCTCTCAGTGTTCAGAACCGAACCTAAACCCGTAAAGCTTTACCTCTTGCACTCCCGCTGCGAACAACTTACTCGGATTCTCCGAAACTACGACAAAGACAGCAATCTCCTAGGAGATTGGATAGAGAAGTATGTCTAAATTAGTTATTCGACTAAGTTCGTAAACGCTAATATGTTGCTTTATGTTACTAATTGATTGGTTAGAGTCATTCGGAGAATAATATTAAATTCCATTTTTATGAATTGAAAAAATGCTAATCGCGTATTAGTTACGCTTATGTGAAATACCTTTTTTCTTTTTTTTAATTATTTCGAAATTTTCTTTATTTCTTCTTTTTATGCTTCTCCCATTATTCATCCTTTCTTTTTTTTAGATTTTTCTATTTTTTTCTTTATTCTTTGCGCTAGTCAAATCAGTCTTTCTCTTAAGGGAGCAACTTTAATCAGTGAGAAAAATTTTCTTCGAAATTTCCTCGAATTCGTAATTCGAGTCCAAGTTTCATAAGGAATTTACATTTGTAAAAAGTCAGTTTCAAAATTGAATTCTCAATGGTCCGATGACGACCACTAATGCAACATGAAAATGATGGTATATTAAACGAAGTATGATAGAAAGGAACAGAGGGAGAGAGAGACACAGATAATAGAGAAACATGGAAACGGAATGCAACGTGTATCACGTAACACAAATTAGTCCTATTACAAACATGAATATCACACACACATTAATAAACTTTATAGATATTATTATATAATAATAATAATTATAATATCTCTATATGAATAAATGAAAATACAAGACCCTTGACATAATATATGTCCGAAATTATTTTCATAGTAAAATTTAACAGCGTTGGCTGTTAAAACGTTAGTAGTAATGTGCGACAGTGTAACCGTGAACGAGTTCGAGATCGGCTCTGCGAGTTATCCGCAAAACTTAACGGTGTTTCTTAAGCAGCACGTTGCAATCAAGAACTCCCAAAGTTTTCTCGACTTGGTATAAGGCAGAATATCGTTCGTGAGAGAAACGGAGGAGCATGATGCGCGGTTTCCGAACAAATGCTCCGGCTACGCCAGAAACGTCTCCTGTCCGGAAAGTCTCCGAACATTTTCCTCGTCGTATTTCTTCTCTCTTACCCTCTCTCTTTTTCTCTTTTTCACTCATTTAAGATCTCTTTTCCTCTTGCAAACATTTCTAATTCCAGATAATTTATTATTTCCTAATAATCGTCACCAATTTTACGAGATAATCAATGTTATTACAAAAACTATTTAATTTAATCAATTTGATATGAAATAACAATAATTTTCATCCGATATTATTCTGCTACATATATTCAGTTATATTATATAAATTCCATAATTTTTTCTTCCCTCATATTGCTTTTTTAAAGAAATATTGTATACGTGAGATTGATTAATTAATATGAAACTTTTGTAGAAACAAATATCGAGTATTTGGATGGAAACTGTACGATTGTTATTGCCTGAAAAATGGTTGCATTCGTAAGTACTCGTGAGAAAGATCTTGAACAATATTCAATTTTGAAGTACGTTAATTGTATCCACTTGCAATCGTATACCTACACACACACATACACACATATATATATACGAATACGTGTAGAAAAAGTAGTAGTCGAAACACCACGTGCGTGAATGACTAGATTGAAGTATTGGTATCGTTTTGCATTATAAACGTTTAGAAAGGCAAATTGGATGAAACAAGAACGAATACTAGATTTTTTTCTCTCTCTCTCTCTCTCTCCCTTCCTCTGTTCCAAAAAATTGGAAGATCTACGTAGTGATTCTTAAGTCGGAAAATTCCGTTCGTGTGTCGGGTGCGAAGCGTATTATCGGCCATTTGACCAATCCCATGCGAATATTTGCAGTAGGTAAATTCGAATCGACATTTCACCTGGCGCACGAAAACGTATGCTGAATTTCAATCGATATAAGTTAGAGAGAAAGAGAAAGAGAAAGAGAGAGAGAGAGAGAGAGAGAAGTGAATGACAGGAAAACGGAGAGAGAAGAGAAAGAGACTATAACGTAGCAAACGTGCTTTCGAGTTATCGTGCGGTCCAGCGAGAAGACAGAGACCCGTAGTGATTTACTCGATCGAGTGAGTTCACTCGACTGCTGGTGAAAGCTTCACAGGGAAAGATAAAGAGAGCGAAATCAAGCGAGAATGAGAAAGAGAAAGAGAGAGAGAAAGAGAGAGAGAGAAAACTTTGACAAACGACACAAACTTATTCCACGACGAATGCCACAAAACGTACAATGCAATAAGCTTTGTAGTCTAGATGTGTTACCTTTCTCATTGACTTCATCATCATCCACCACTGATAATTTCCTCATCACCAAGAAACGCACGTTTGTCGCTCTTAATCAGCCGTCTCTCCTCGTCCCTTTTATCTTCTAATTCTCACTATTCTCATTCTTCCTATCCTATTGGAGATATAATAAATTAAGATCTTTCGTAACGCAATTAATTTCATAAAACTTTTCTCTTTTTTTTTTCATCATATCCAAACCGTACAAAATATCGATTTAAGATCGTCTCGAATTAATCGAATGCGTAAGTATTATATTTTTTTCTTATTTGATCTGCCATCTCGTAAAATAATTCGAGATAAAAATATCGATCTCTTCTGTTTTGTTCATTTTTATTTTCCATCGATGACGAGATTTCCTGTCACGTAGCTAAAAGACTAGCGTTCTTCAATTAGACCTACGAAAGTGCATCGTTTCATTCCTTTTCATTTCCTTTTTTCTCTTTTTCTTCTCCCTGCCTCGTCTAGAAACTAAAGTGCCAAGGAAAAGAAGGACAAGGAAGGGACTCGATCCACATGAACGTGTGAATTACCGACTCCTTTTCGTCCCTTACTACCAACATCTACCACTCTCGTTCTTGGTTTATCCATCGAGATGTCCGCTCGTTGAGCTAGAATGATCCATTCTCTTCTAAATGTTTTCCCAGCTTTTCTCCGAGCTTACTCGCTCAGCCAAAATCCTCTTATACTATCTTTTCTCTCCCCCCCTTCTTCGACAAAAAGAAAAAAAGAAGCGACGAAAGAAAAATAAAGAAAAATGGTCAATCGAAACGAAAAAATAAAACGAAAAATCTAATAATCGTAGAAGCGATCCATCCGTTTCAAATATTAACAACTAATTTATAAAATTGGGAAATAATATTTTATCGTCGAAACAAACTATCTTATAACAAATATATATCGAATGCATTTTTCTCTATTGGAGAAACTTTACGTTTGTTCGCTTTTTCGAGAATCAAAACGGAATCTATTTGTGACTGGATATTGATATCCACCCCGACAAGGTCAAACACTCTTTCTCAGAATTGTTCCCGGAGAGTTACCAGCCAGCTTGAATAGACATTTCTCTTCGCGAGATGCATACACGCATTCTCTTTATTTTATTCACGAACTTTCAATACGTTATATCCACAATTTTGATGTTGACACTTTGATTCGAGCGACAATTCTACGACAATGGTTATTCAAACGATTCTCTCTTTTTTATGAAAATGTCTCGTTAGTTGTTATTGCTCTACTAAAAGAAACGAATAAGGTTCGAGAAGGGAGGAAGTTTATTGCAAACGAAACATCGGTAAGTTCACTTGACGTAATTCAACGGACAATCTATTACCGAACAACGTAGGAAGAGAGAGAGAGAGAAATAGAGAAAGAACTCGTCGATTGGTGTACAGGAAAGAGAAAGGGAGATGGATGCATGGCGCAGAAAGGAGACTAAGAAACGGATATTGGTAGAGGTCCTCGGCGAGTATTAATTGCTTCCGTTTTGCGTGGATGCCAGAAGACAGAGTAATGGAAACACGACACGCGCACGATGGGTCACAAAGGATCGAGAGGGTGAGATAGTGTGAGAGAGATGAAGAGATGTGTCCTTTCCTATAAGCCATTGTTCTATCCATCTATTTCTCTTTTTATTTTTCTCTCTCTCTTTCTGAGACAAAGATTGCGTTATGATGTATGCATATTTGTATTTAAAGCCGTGAACAATTTGTTTACTGAAAAAAAAGGTAAAAAATAAGCTAACAATAATAGAAAAGATAAACGTTCCCGGAATGAGGACATTCAGATTAAATTTAGGCGAACAAAATGTCTTCACAAAAATATGTTCTACGATGACATGAATATCGTACGATGCATTACCGACTGTAATTAAAAACTCTGAACGAATTCATCAATTCAAGCAAGTTTTGAAGAAGAATATTTTTGATATATAATCATTTTTTGAAGTAGTGAGAGTCTGATGAAATTGGATAGATTTAGTAAATAGTATGTAATATAGTTAGGATTAAATATAAACGTATTAGAGATAGGATTAAATAGATCTAGCAAATATTATATTATATATGTAAATATGTAAATAAGGAGTAATATGTATAATAACTGAGAAAATTAAATTAATATCATATATTAACACACTATCGGCGAGTAACATCTGCTGAACTTAACTGGTCAGGCTTTACGAAAAACAACCAAAACCATCATTCTTGCCGAAAAATTAGTGACAATGGAAAAAAAACAAGCATTGGTAAGTGCTTTACTAAGATTTAATGTACGTTCTGCATAAAAGATATTTTAATACCCTTCCCACCGACAGTGTGTTAATTCTCTCTCTTTCTCTCTCTTTCTCCAGGTTACAAAATATCATAAAAAGAATGATTTTCTTCTTGAAAAGTTACAGAAGAAATGATGAAAAAGTATTCTGTAGAAAAGCGAAATGTTGGCAAAATCGTTTGGTACCAACTGTCCTGGCTTTTCGTAATAATTCAAGCAGGTCTCGAGGAAAAACTGTGAAACTCGTAAAACGAACGAATGGACGGATGAACGGGCGGATGGACGGATGGATGCGCGAAGAGAAAAGAAAGAAAGAACAAACAAAATAAATAAAGAGAGAGAGAGAGAGAGAAACCCGAGAAAACATGAGAACAGGAATATGGCATTCGGCTAGCCGTTACCACGTTGCTAGATAGAAAGAAAAAGATGCCACTAAATCCTTTTTAACGCCGCTTACAGTATCTGCGTGCGTGTATTTCTCTCTCACTCTGTCTGCCTGTCTGCCTGTCTGTCTGTCTGTCTGTCTGTCTCATTCTCTCTCTCTCTCTCTCTCTCTTTTTCAGTGTTCCTATTTTTTCTCTTTTTCATGGCATCTCTCTTTTTCTTCATTTATCTCTCGCCTTGTCTCTCGGACGATAGTGGAGGGCAGATGATAGTAGAAAGTACGAGATGAGGATGGTAGCTGGTGTTGAAGCGTTAGCGAGCCAACACGGAGAGAACGACTCTTAAATGAATATCCGTGGGCTTAGCCGAGGGTTCTGGGCAAGTGTATTTTAATTTGGTCAAAGCGGCTCTCTCTGTGCACGTGGTCCACGTTACGTTAATAAACTCTAGCTTAATTCTTTTTTTTTCTTCTCTAAGATCGCGTTTAAAAAGTTAACCTTTCCTTTCTCTTTCTCTTTACCTCTTCCTTTTTCTCCTCTTTCAATATATATATTTATCTATCTATCCGTCTTCCTTTCGTTTCATTATCCTATCTACAACTAAAACTTCAAGAAAAGATTGAATTTATTGTTAAATCAAAATGATTCAATGTAATAGTAGTAAGAATTATTTGAATTTCTTTCCACGTCCACGGACGTCGTGAGATAATTTGTATAATTTTCCTCGAATTCGCGTTAGTATTAATTTAATGTTTTTAAATATTTGTATATAATATGTATGTAATATATATCATGATATAGTACGTATTCATAGTTTAAAAATATTCAACGAGTAACGACGAATATGAAAGGAAGAATGTAATATATGCGTCAGTTTGTTGCAACCTCGGTACTTTAATAAGCTTCAGTAATTTTCATCAAGAGCTATTTTTTCCAAAAACCCGCATGTATCGACCTAATGCAAAGAGCGACCTACATTCATCGTGTATATGAACTCTTGGCAAACGGAATACGAACGAGGAGTATTTGTACCCGACTGAATGAATCTTCTCACTTTATATATCCATCTATCTGTACGTATATGTTATGCATATCGGACGTACTCGCAAAATCTGTTAATAATTACGCCAACGCGGTAGAGAAGAAAAATACGAGAAATATGAAACCGAGGTGCATCATTAAATTTTGCAAAAAAAAAAGAAAAAATAAAATCTATTTCAACATTTCTTTCAGGAATTGTGCAAATTGTTACGATTAAATTTTACAAACATCTCGTTCAACATGTTTTCGACTCAGCATTCGAAAACATTCCTTATAACTTTATTATATTAAGATACCTGTGTATAATTCGAAAAAAAAATCATTTTTTCGGAGTCGTTTATATATAAACAAACAAAAAATTCTGTCAATCTTATATTTTTCTTTGTTTTTTAAGTTGACTATTACGTTTTCGTTGACTTTTTGCGTTCCGCCGGTGAAAAGTGTGATGTCGGCATGCAATTTCAATAATTAAAAAGAACCTCGTATAAATTCGAAAAAAAGACAATCAAACGAGAGCCGATAACGTAGGGACCAAGACGCGATTTCAAATAGAAAGAAAAAGAGAAAGCTCAAAGAACCGACAAGAGACCAAATAAATTATTTCATAAAAATCGGAAAAAATAACGCCAACGTCGACGCCGCTGTGGCTCAAAGTATCCCTGCGGAAAAATGTTTTCTTTGTGCTTCTGAAATTAATTAAATTCGCTCGAGGAACCATAAAACTGGTATTAGGTAATGCTCGTTGGATGGAAGAAGTTGCAGAACGAAATGAAAATGAAGTAAGAGTAAGAGTGTGTCTGAGAGAGAGAGAGAGAGAGAGGGAGAGAAAATTTAATAGAAAAAAAAGAACGAAAGAAATAGTCGAATTGATTTCTTTATAATTTCTCTTATTGATGTGAAATATCGCGAAGAGGTAAAAGATGAAGCAAGATAAAGAAAAAACAAATGTAAACCACAAGAGAGGAGGAGGAGAATGGTGACATCGTCTGAGAGACGAAGGGGGAGGAATAATAAAACTTTAGTAGAACATTTTACAGACGAAACGGTCGTTCCTCCTATCGAAGCATTCGAGCATGTCATTCGTAAAATGCGCTTGTTCCTGTAAATTTACGCGAGTGTATTAGGGAGTACGTATGGTTCTCCAGATGTATTCGTGTCCATCCATGTTGAATAAGAAGAGGCAAGCAAATTTTTGTTCCTTCGATCTATCTCCAGCGCATTTACCTTAGACGAGACATTTTTCTCTCTTTTTTCCCCTCTTTTCTTCTCATTTTCTTTCTGCAACCTCTCCGTCATCCTCCTTTCTATTTCTTTTACCATTTCGTAGAGTAGTTCCTTTACTTTTTCGTCTTTTCCCCTTTCGCTTTTCTTCATCCTCGACTCAAGTATAATATATATATTGGCTGATCTAGAACGTTTGATACCGCATACATCCTTGTATTTCCTTTTAGAATATCAAACTTTATGCACACATGAAACTTTCAATTCTGTAATACATCTTTTTTCGATTTGTTTTCTTTTTCTCTGGCTGAAAGAAAGGAAAAGAGATAAGTAAATTGTAAAACGATAAAAGTCACTTCGGCACCAAACATTTTTCTCTCCGCGCGCGCATTTTTCCTTATTAAAATAAATTACTTTCCTTCTCTTTCAATTCATACGCGACATCATACACTAATGCAACAACGTAACTTTGAATTTTCTATTACCGAGAAAATATTTTCAAGGTTTTTCCTTTTTTGTTGTAATATTTGAAATTCGAGAATATTGAAAACTGAGTTTTCTTCTCCGATATCGAATTTTGTAAGGGTCCGCGAAGAAAAAGAAATAAAAAAGTAAAGAAGAGGCGAGAGGAAAAAATAGATAGAACATGGTTGGATTCCTTGAGTTTGCACGATGTTTAGGGGCATCGAATAAGGCCTAACTTGTCGGTCCAGTTGTTCCGAATGGAATCGCTTGTTCGGTCTTTGCCAGGACGTTGAATTTCATTGCTGATTTGAGATTCATGTCACGGACTGAATGTCGAAGGAATCAGAACGGCAAATAATGAAAGCAAGGCCGGATACGATTGAGACAAAGGAAGGACACGGTATGCCGTCGATCCTTTGCCAGTTCAAACCTTCCAATTTCTTTAGACGTTCTCTTTTAGACTCTTGCTTTTCTTTCAATCCCCTTTACTTTGTTTTATCCTTATATCCTTTCTCTCTAAGTACGAAAAAAAAAGAAATTGAAACCTTTTTTAAACACCACACATACAACAAACAAAAGGCTTTAACTCGTTGAGATTTCATTAATACCACTAATAATATTTATAATCGATAAACGTACATATACATACGTGTAGATATCCGAATTATATAATTCAAAAAATTCTCCTTTCCATTCAAAAAATCAAGAGAAACGTATTATAGCTAAAATTTGATCTTTTGTCTTATAGCAGTTGTCATCGTAATAATCATCGCCGTTAGAACAACGAGATGAAAGCTTTTCGATTATGATAGGAAAGGAATAGAATGAAGGGACGCATTGATCTCATTAACGGTCTCGATCGGCCCTAGCTTTACTGAATTACTATTATTATTATTCGCGAAACGATCGGGAAGCGAGTAAGCGAGCCTGAGCGCGATTAAAATTGGTACAACCAAACCGGGAGAGGCTGAATTTAACCGCCGCGAGGGATTTGTGTAATACTCAAGCGGCATAGATCCGGACTAGTCGAGATTTGGCTAGACGTTTGTTCGTACGTTCATTCGTTCGTTCGTTCGTTCGTTCGTTCATTCGTTCGCTCGTTTCTGGCGTCCATCCCTTTGCCCATTTTACCCGTTCTCACAACTACGTCCACCTCAGCGTATCATTCTCTTTCCCTCTCTCTCTCTCTCTCTTTTACTCATATTCCAACATAAACGACCGTACTCGGCTCGCTGCACGCCATTACCGTGTCCCGAGGGCCAAAACTTCGCGAAAAATGCTTGAATTTATGCCTTCCAAAGCTTCCTCTCTCGCCCTCTTCCCCACTCCCTTCCCCCTTCACCCCCACCAACACTTCCCTTTCTCATCCTACTCTTGCTATCGGCCAAATTCTTCTTTTCTCCGTGTCTACCTTCACCTTCCTTTCCCTTTATCACTGTTCTCTCACCTTCTCTCTCTCTCTGTTACTCTCATCTTCGATAGAACTTAACCGGAACGTAAACGGCTCCTTTTCTTGAGTTTGGAAATTATCTGCGGTCTCCTATTGTCTTCGCCCTTGCTATATGTACCGACCCTTCTCTTTCATTTAGCCGTCCCTTCCTTTCCCTTCCCTTCCCCACCCTCTTTTATTTTTCTTTCTATCTCTATTTATTATTATCCGACATAGCACCCAGATATATATTAAGCCGCTACGAACTTTGTGTTCTTTCGATCGAATCCAATGGAGCGCCAACTTCTATGCTATTCTTCTTCTTCTTCTCCTTCTTCTTCTTTTTCTTTTCTTTTCTTTTCTTTTCTTTTCTTTTCTTTTTCTATCATTCTCTTCCTATCTCTCTTCTTTTCCCTCTACTTGTCCTCTTTTTGCTCGTTGCTTTTCTTTCACGCCCTAGAAAGAACGATCTACCTTCGAACTTACTTCGGATTACATCGAAACTTCTTTCTTTCTCCTCTTGCTTTTAAACAGCCCTTCACGTATCGCTGATCGAGAGAACACTTAAACGTATTTTATTCTACCTACCATCATAATGCAATGATATCCATTCCCTGTTTGTATTCGATACCCGAAACTAGAATGTAATTGTTTTCCTGTTATTTCATTTCCATGTAATTCGATGAACTTTATTTTATAGAAATATTATCTACATTTTCTTGCTATGGTTTAATTTCATAATAACTGAATTATAGAAGAGATAATTAGTTTGTATTATTGTTATTAATCGTTAACAATGAAATTATCAATATTGATATCAATACGATAGAGCGATAATCATCGTGTAACATTATCAATTTAACGAATATTATCAATTAGAAATCATTTTGGAAGGTTAAGCGGAGAAAGTCACACAGTTAACTTTTGTCTACCTCTAAAATCGATCGAGGATCCGACCGACTCCCTCGTCTGCGCATTCCACGGACCGTTTCCACCGTGTACGACGATATAGCCCGCATATTAATTGTCAGGGCGTGAACGTTCGCTTCTATGCCTGAACGGTCTCTACATCTCGCTATTGGAACCTGTGCTACCGCTTACTATCGCCCAATAACGTTGCCTTATGATCGCTCGCTTAATTAGTTATATATAATACCCTTCACTATTTCCCTAATTTTAATTTGCACATAATAATACGATTAGAGGCATATTTAATTTTACGTTACCAATGATATCTCACACACACACATGTATATACATGTATATACGTATCGAGCTACTGTTTAATAATCAACAACAACTAGCTAACGATCTCATATTATCTCGTGAATGTTCATCTGTTTAGAATAATCAAATGGTCGATCTTCAAATATCATTCGGTTTATGTTTCATTGTAAACCGAAACAACTGTGTACGTGCACTGTACGTATTATAATTTAAACTCTAACGGCAAATATAATTAACTACCCAATTTTCGTAATAATGAAAAATGTTGTTGTTCATCTTGTATTTTGCTTTTATTTAGATCATTTTTTTTATCGGAAAATAATAATAAGATTATTTTTGGAATAAAATTAATATCTACGGAGTCGCGTCGTCTCTAAATGTTTTCAATTACGCGAACACGCTATATAAAATCAATTTCTCGTAATGGGGAGGGAGGTGTACGTGGCGAGTGTTCGAATCAAAACGGAGATCCCTCGATTTCGAGGTAAATAACAGTTTTCATCTTCGCTTCCATTCTCGTGATTAATCAACGATCGTCGTTTCGATGCATATCTAATCCGAACCGAATTAGAATCTATAGTACTACCATCAAATGTGCCCGTAATTATGAAAGTGGTCTAAATCAAAATTCAAAAAATATGAGTTTAACAGTTATTTCACACCACATTATTTTAAACTCAATTAATTCAACGTAATTTTCATGATATTGTCAAAAATCAATTATTAGATAGTGGTTGTTATTTCAAACATTATATGAAATTCATTCACTGTTCAAATATAATCTTTCAAATATCTCAAAACAAGAGATATATGACTTAGACCACTTTCATAATTATGAGCACAAATATATTTATTGCTTGATTGTTCAATTATGTAAATACAGTTTGCAAATTAATATCTAATTAAGTAAAACCTTCAGAGATATTATTTTGTTCCTTTTTTACGCATCAGCCATAATTTTTCTTTATGATTTGTATACACACACACACAATAAACATAATATATATTACGTATACGAACGAATTCAATTATTATTTCTCGTCATAGATAAATTATAAAAATTCACATGGATATTATAAACGATACAGAATATCATATGTCGTTAGCGGCACGTTCGAAAGGTTCGTCATAATTTGCGTGTTACTCAAGAAACCGTGCACGATCTCGTGACGGTTCTTACGAGTCTCGGAAGCAACGTAGTACCAAGAATATCAGCATCGATCGGCGATAACTCTGAGCTAAGTTATGCACCATCGCGAACTAATGAATCGTCGCTAACACAAATCGTCGCTCGTAATTCAGGAGAATTCCTAATCTAGTCCAAAAAGAGAGAGAGAGAGAGAAAGAGAGAAGAACGGTGGATAGTGGTATTAGCTATAGGAGTGAATGGTGCTGCCATTTAAGAGTAAATGAAGGAACTTTATAAGGCATTAAGGGAAAACTGTCATTCGGTATGGGAATTCACGGATTGCGAGAGAACAAGAAGAAGAATACGGAAGAGAGATAGAGATAGAGGTAAGAGAAGGATGTAGACAAAGTCGACGATTGGTACGAGACTAGAGATAGATCAGAGGTCGGTTCACGTGTGAATCTCGTGGCCCGGTTAAGGATACCTTGTAATCCGCATATTAATTGCCATGACATGGCGGCGAGCTGAGGAGGAGGCTTTCGCAACAAGGCTATCTCTCTCACACACACACACACTCACACACCAAGATAGCATAGTAAAGTTTCCAACATCGTGGTTCCAACAGCGGAGTCTGCGTTCACCGGCGAACGTTGCTCGAGCAACCATTCCAGTTATTACTCATTCGTTAATCCGGGCACGTCCCAAACGATATACTCTCCTGCCCCGTAACACTCGCTCCTTTGCGTCTGTGTAACTAAGTACATCTACAGATATATACACAGATCGACTGGCAACAGCAGCAACGCGTAGAACGCATTCTATTGTGTGTATGCGTGCATGTGATCGCATATCTCGATAAATCGGTTATGCATATAGAAGCTAGTCATGTATTGTAACGTACACACATATGCACATGTCGTAACGTGTCATCGAAGCATTCCACGATGAATCACAACGAGAGTCCGAGTACTCGCTTGAAAAGAACCTACCTTCCTTTTTCGAATATGTGAACCTTTCTCTTTTTTAAAAGAGAGACAGGCGTTTATTTGCGTTTTGCATGAAAGCCGTTGCATTCTATTCTCGATGTGTAGTAACGATATGAGAGAGACCATTCAATCGCTTTTTCTTTCCTATCTCTAAAGGCTCTCACTCGATATTTCATATTATTTTCATAGTACGGATGTATTATGCGTTTTTGAATGGATGATTATTTTGTAATTATTCATTGGCGCGAAATATGATTGTATTTAAATCTGAAAAAGATCGACGTTTTTTTTCACTATCCGATAGATATATTTTCATCATTCGTTCTGAGGTTTTTCGCTTATAATAATAAGGCACCTTTTCCAATATGTAAATCAGTTAATCCGACGAATTTAAAAATCGTACGTGTCGAGTACGTTTACTTCTATTCTCGGTACAGTCAACAACTTTTTCTCTCTCTTTCTCTCTCTTTCTCTCTCTCTATTTGCCTTTTCCTTCTGGCAAATATAACAGTTGGAAAATTAATTACACCTCAAATACGTAAATTTCGTCGATTACTACTACGATCAAATCTTTTCAACGACGCTTTACGTTATTTGCAAAGAATTGCAGTACAACTGTGTAAAATTCGTAAAACGACTAGTACAAATGGAAATGCTGATAAATGGACGCTTACTTTCCTTCCATTTTTCGTATCTTTTATTTTCCCTTCCATTTTTCGTATCTTTTATTTTCCCTCTTTTTTTTTTCTTTTTTTCTTTTGTTTTTCACATTCGTGGATACGTTCTGCGCGACTCGGCTTGACTGTCGTGTTTCTCGAAGGGTTTCCATATAAAATTAATACGTAAACGTGGAACGCGGCTCGTAAAGCTCTCGATAGAAATTTTATCGAGAAACTTGAGCGTGGAACGTTCGTTCGATATTGCGAGAACGTTCGAGCCCGGACTACGAGCGATAAAACCGGGGAAAACGCGTCGCTTTAAAAATTATAACTTTTCTAAGGTCGTGTGGATTTGTGGTTGGAAGAAAGAAAAAAGGAAAAGAGAAAATAATAATAATAATAATAATAAGAAGAAGAAGAAGAAGAAGAAGGAAAAAAGAAATGAAAACAAGAATATATATAGGAATATTTTACTTCCTTTTTTACTCGCGCGTGCTTGTACTTCGTTAATACGAATAAAGGAATGGGTGATACAGTTTAATGTCATAGAAATAAAAGAAAAAAAGGATAGATGATATGATGGAGATCGAAGAAAGAAGAAAGAGTAGAAGAAGATTCGGAAGAAAAATAAGATCAAAGAAGGAAAATAAAAACGAAGAAGAACGCGCAGCGATTCCCTAGCACGGAGGGAAATCTCGTTTTCATTCCTCTGCGAGACCCATATCTCGTATGTCTGCGGGTTGTGTGTATTTTGTCTCCTTTTATATCACGAGTTACCCGGGGGACCTCAATTCTATATATTTTCTTTTAGCCCTCAAGCTCGAAAGCGTAGTACCCAACCAACCTTCTTCTCCAGGCCCGAGTAGTCGTCGCATTTTTAGCGCCCCGCGTATGATTGTTAGTTTTTATTTATTTCTTATCCATTTCTTTTTCTTTCTCTCTCTCTCTCTCACTCTCACTCTCTCTCTTCTCTTTGAATGTTTCTTTTTCGTTATTTTTTTCGTTCTTTTTTTTCCCCCCTTATTTTTCTCTCTTAACTTTTTCTACTTATTTATTTTTTTTTCCGTTCTTTTTTTTCTTTTTCTTTTTATCTTTTTATTTTTATATTTTACGCTTCGCGTTACAATCCCTTTAAATCTTTTCCACTTCTATTCCTTCCCTCAGCTAACCGCGCTGCTATATATAACATTTTCCACCTGCACTTTTTCCCTTTTATGCTTCTTAATCATAATTTATGCAAACTCTCTTTTTCTTTGCTTATTAAAGAAACCATTTAAATAGGCCTGAAATTTCTTAGGTACTTTATGTTTTAACGATCACTTTTTATTCTTCTTTGCAACTACGAAGAATTGGATGAATAAACGTTTTTAAAATTAAGGACACGCGTTAGAAACGTTTCCTACAAAGACAAGCAATTCTTTCCTTCTATTTGCCAGTTTTCTATCATCACTGTTAGCTTCTATAGAAGAAGAAGAAAAAGAAAAAGAAGAAGAAGAAGAAACAGACAAAAAAATAAGAGGAAAAGGAAGAGCAAGTGGAAGGTGCTTTCTCTTTCTTCGAAAGGTTTTCTTTCGAGCCTCCTATTTCGTTGTCGACGTAACGCGTAGACGAGCGTCGTTGTCGACATCGTATAAAAGCAACCAAGCGAATGGGAAAAGATGAGGAACGGAAAGAAAAAGGATAAAAAACGAGTGAAGAGCCTAGCCTTCGTAGTACTCTTTATTTCAGTGCGAGAATGGGCACCCTTCTCAGTTTAAAGCGATCAGTCCCACCCACTTTGCGACACGTACAAAGCGCCGAAAGTATACAAAGCCGGAAGGCTCGAGCCAGCGAACCATTCGAAGCTCTTTTCTTCCTTTCTCTTCTTTCACTCTCTCTCTCTCTCCCTCTTTTTCTCTCCTCTTCCTTCTTCTTTTTCCACTTCTTCTTCTTCGTCTTCTTCTTCTTCTTCGTCTTCTTCTTCCTCTTCTTCAACGCTAGCCGACAACGACGGCGACGAGACGACGAGAACGACTCTGGCGTTCCGGCTTTGTAATCCAACAAATTCAGCTTATTTATATTCAATGTGGCGGTGCTACTGTTACTCCCACGTGCAATGCACGTACGTATTCCACTAACGCTCTCTTTTATTCTCCCTCTGTCTCTCTCTCTCTCTCTCTCTCTCTTGATCTCACTTCTATTCTACTACGCTTCTCTATACGAGTCCTTTTTGCCGGTATGTGACCGTACGTACATGTTTTGGGCGAGTTTATTGGTCGCGTGCTCACGGTACAAGTATGTGGCTCAGTTCGTGTTGAGAATTGCGACCGAAATGTAAAAGCTCGCGATAAAACGTTAGAGTCAAGAGAAAAAAAGATAAATAGATGAGTAGGAAACCTTTGTACCTAAGGAACCTATCCAACAATCATCCATGTTGTTGTTTAGAGACAACAAGAGATTTAATACTTTCCAAAATCTTAAACTACTAGCGATCATGATGATAACTCATACGATTCACCGACCTTCTAACATCGTCCTTTGATTGTCTATGCTGAATTGCATAGTATGTAATCCTCTATCCTTAGAAGTATACCCGTATTTGTCCAAATACTTTCCCAGTGTTTCTTCAGTTTACGTTAGACTAGATTCCCTTTTCTCAAAGACTCGTTCCTTAAACTCGAATCTTTATCTTCAAACCTTTTATTTCTCTCGATTTTGAAGTAATTCTACGGACATTGACTCTCTCTCTCTCTCTCTCTCTCTTTGTCTATCTCTCTCTATCTCTATCTTTCTCTTTCTATCTCTTTTTCTGCCTATACCATACCTCTTTGACTCTCTATCTTTCTTTCTCGTAGCACGATCGAGTCATTACTTTAAAGCTTCTCCTTGCATCAGAGAGGATTTCGTTTTTTACTACACCGTACCTCAGCTTGTATTTTATTACACACGCTTTCCTTGATCGTAGAAAATATATTCGTAGGTCGAACCATCTCTCAGTTATCCGGTATACATCTTTCTTCCTTTTTCTCGTTTTTGTTACCTCTTTTTCCCTTTTTCTTTCTTTGTCTCTCTCTCTCTCTCTCTCTCTCCTGTTTCTTTTTCAACCATGCAAACGTCGTAGATATCCTTATCTTATTCGCTTTCGCTCTTTGTTTCTTGATATTTTATAGGATCGTCAGATTATTGGCTCGGAAAGATATAGCCGCTTATTTATTTTTATTTCCCGTCAGCGGTCTACTATCATAGTTACTGATACATTCATACGCATATCGAGTTATGAATTTTTCAATATCATTGTAAATTGTATATTATGTATCTTTATTTTTCTCTCTCTCTCTCTCTCTCTTTTCTTTTAAGAGAAAGAGAAACGATAGAGACACAGAGTTATATTGAAACGAAATTTGAGTTAATGCGCGTTGAAACAGTATAAAAGATGCAATAACGTTACTGCTGTCTCGGTATCTCAGTTATTCATACGTAAGTCTCGTAATAACGAACGTTTACATTTCTAGACGAGAAAGCTATGGTTATTATCGGATAAATAAATATTTAACTATCTATCGTGCATCTAGATCTCGATAAGTAATATGCATGCGGTATACGTTTTTAATACAATTACTCAAATCCATGGTAAAAATACATTTTCCAAGTTTCATTAGAAAAATGAATTTCATTTAACCAAATATTCTTCTTTCCGTTATTTCATATTCCATATTATTCCTCATTTCAAGAATCTTCAATTAACCAACTGATTCATTTCACTTTTTATGAATGTCATCTCTTCCTTTTTATCTTTCAGCAAACAAGACAATTTCTTTTCCTAGATCGTGAGATTTCTTTTGAAGAAAAGACAACGAAGAAACGTGAAATACGACGTAATAGTTTGAGTATTAAATTGGGGATATGAAGTAACCCTCTCCTACATTTCTTACTATTACTGTTAGAAACTAGAGGAGTTTCCTTCTGCGTACGGGCTTCTATCTATGCATTTGTGTGTGCGTGTGTGTACGTGTACGTTCTCTCTCTCTCTCTCTCTCTCGTAAGTTTGTCGCAAGCGTGACACCTTTCTCTCTATCTCTGTCTCTATCTTTATCTTCCACGTTGCTCCTGTCTCTGGATGGCAGGAAATGCAGACGCATACAATATGCAAGCCACCAGATGCAATTTAAATTAGAAGGTTTCTCGCTGTCCGCTGCTACTCTGCAAACTTCTCCCCATGTCATCGAGAAACTTGTTAAAACTATAGTTTTTGGTTAATATTTGAATAAAATTCTTAACGAATGATCGATTTCTTCAATTTTTAATGAATACAATTTGTCCTTTCTTGCGTTCATTCTGTTTTTATCGTTTATTTTTTTTCAACTTTTTCCCAATGAAAAATTGATTACTAAATTACATTCTCGAATCGTTCTTATTTCATCATTTTTTATAAGTTTATAAAAATATACTCGATAAGAGACCTTGTCTTCGTAATTACAAATTTTTCTCTCTCTCTCTCTCTCTCGTCATTCTTGTCTTTCAGTACAAGTTCTTCGTTGTGCTTGCAAATATAAGAGCATAGCTATAACAGCGGACGCGATTATGGTACCGGGATAATAAGCCTTCGCGTGCGGTAGACATATTGAAATCCGTTGTTGAACACAGTGGCTCTCGAGTCAAGCCCACATCCTGCTTCCTGGCAAAGATTCCCGCACTTTCATCAAAGTGCAGTACCAACGTTTGAACCACAAATTTCCACAGTGTGCTTTATAACGCGTACTTAACCAAAGATGATGGAATAATTCGAGAACTTTGATCGAGGTTATCTGGTTAATCAACTTTCACAAAATCAAACAATCCTTCCTCCTTTCCTCTCTCTCTCTATCTCTCCCTCTTTTTCTCTCTTTACTTATTAACTTTAATAGTTTATTTGATTTGTTTATATAATTGTTTAATTTAAATTAACTTTATTATTGATTTAATTTTTCTCGTTTAGATAAAAATAAAACATGAATTATCGAATATATGAAATGGTTAATGAAATATTGATAAGTTGATTAAATACTCTCTTCTTCTTCAAATGGTTTTGGTTAATTGTAGCAAAAGTTTTTTTAAAAAAGATTTGACGATTCCTCCGAGATACACTTCCAAAGCTCGACGCAGAGCATTCTCTGGTACGAGCCGGAAATTCACGATGAATGTGAAGCGAGCATGTCATTAAAAGTTTAATGAGTATATTCAATGAAGAGCTTCACTAAATTTCCGACGTTGTGTCCATCCATGGTACTCGAAAATAGAATCAAGGGGAAATGTAACGGACAAATGAAATTACGGATCCAGAAATATATATATATGTGTATGTGTATAGATACAATATATAGATATATGTATATCTTCGTTTATAAATACACATATATTATAACTATGTACGTATATTAGGGGAACAGTCAAGCATCATGATACTCATTTTCCGGAAGTACTCGAAAATAACTCTCAACGTTCTTTTCTCGCTACTTTCGACCCATCTCAATAATAATCTCTTCCGCCAATTAACTGTTCTTCCCTTTTATCCTAAGCTTGTAATAAATATATGAATAAATTCATTTACCAGAGTCAGATCTTGTCTACTATTTCGTTTCGCTATTGTTTGAGAATTGACGGAAACCTTGATTTATTAGATATCTCTTTAGAAAATATTTGATAAAATCGTCAATAGTGAGAGAAAAAGAGAAAGAGAGAGAGAAAGATAAAGCTGGAAAAAGATCCTAATATTCGAAACTACCTATTTTATTAGAAACGTCAGGATAGAATGGTAAGAGTGTCAAATGGGTGAATCTTTCTTTCGCTTTCTTGACTCTGAAAGAAAGATAGGATACTTTCTTTTTCTCGAAAGCTTTATTGGATTTGCTTCCGAGAAATCGCTAGCTACTTCCGTTCGCAACCGAACTTTTTTCTTTTCATCTTCCTCGTCGTTTGGCAGAAGTGCTCCTAGAGCGGATAATTTTTGAAAGAATGATTGTTACCATAGTCCACGTGGACTATGGTCTGATGAAAAATGAAACCATCAGAATGAAATTAATTATTTAACGCGATAAAAGCCACCGTTAGTTATTTCCTCGTTCTTTTGGCTTCGTTGCATCAGAATGGCGTTTTTAATTTGTTGCTTTAAAAGAATGCATCCAATTTTCAAGAACCCTTTTACGTTTCTAACAATTTGATTATTTTCTTTATCCGTTTTCTTTTTTTAGAATCTTAAAAAATAAGGTAATTCACACGAATCGTTGGTATACGTAAAGGAAAACAACATTTACGAATTTGAACGACTCGAACGTGCTTACTCGTATCGGTCAGCGTCGTTTTGCGAATTAAACCAATACCCTTTGTGTGTAGGGTCAACGTGCATTCCTCATCGAAAATTTATTCTCACCAAGCGAGACAGTCACGACGTTGATTGTCACACCGGCCACGTCTTGAGTATACAAATCGATACGTTACTTTCCTTACATTAACTTCTTTCTCTTTCTTATTTTTTATTTTCTTATTTCCTTTTTCATTCCTTCTTTTGAATTTTTCATGAGAAACGGTAAAGTTATATAAATCTATTTTAATTCTATACCATCGATGTGTTGTAATAAATCACAAATATATCAATTAACCAATTTGAGTTATACATTTAATAGTGTAGAAAAAGTGTCATTAAAAAGATACACGAGATTCGTATTGCATTTTCTTCGATCATCGACTACAAGCATATCCCCTTAACGTAATAATCTCGAGTGCTTAGTCTCGCATATCGATGGTTTCTTGATGAATCGTTGGCATAATCTACGATCAATCGGTCGATGCCAATATCCCGTGGACCACGATATATATGTATGCCTATAGGAGATCGCGTGATCGAGCTACGAGTATTTGCTGTATGTCCAATCTCCTGACAGATACTCAGACGAATCCGGGAATCGAAGATCGGAAATCGATCACCACGAGAGCGCGGAAACTCACGATATTTGCTTGCAATTATACCTGACATTTACCTAACTCACCGCGCCTGTCTGTTTACAAATTTCCAATGGCTTCTGTTCGCGCGGGATTTTCTCTGGCCGGTACGCCGCTGGCCGCGATCGATTTGCCGTTTAATTTAATTGAACACCATGGTTAGACGAATCAACGTAATGTAGTATTAATCAAATAGTATTTCCTGTAAATCCTATAACAGATTTTTAATGTTCCTACTTGCCCAACGGAAATACGGAATACGTAAATAGGCGTTGACAACGAAAACGATAATGAAGATCGTGTGTGGTGTGTGTATTCCCTACGAGAACGATGAAAAATTCAAATGTTAAAACGGAAAATGAAAAAAGAAAAAAAAAAGAACGACGACAACTTTTTCATCGCGATCCAATTATTTTCCGGTTAATTTTTTTCAAAAACAAATTGAGAAATATTCATCGATAATATTGCGTCAATTGATACGTCCATTTTCACGGACGCGAATTAGATCGCGACAGATTGATTTATGTAATTCTGTTCTGTGGCACGCTTCGCGAATATGTTTTACTTCGGTGCACGTAACCATACGTAAAAACGTTCGAGTTCGCATTCCAATCGAAACATTTAATCGACACCGATAGGAATTTTGCATATTAAATCGATGATTCCATTAAAGTAATTATATATCTCGAATTTCTGCTATTAACCGACGAAACATTTTCCTCGCGTTTTTCATTCCTCCATCTTCTCTTCCTATTCCTCCAACCACCTAATACTTACCCCTTTTTCTCTCTACCACACTTATTTCCTACTTGTCCATTCAGTTCTCTCCACCACTTTTCCTCATCTTTCTATTCTTCTAACGAAACGATTCGTCGAAAAGACCGAACCAATTTTTTCCTTCGAGATTGATTTCCATTAATCGTCGAACGAGAATTTCGCGTGTATTTGCAGAAAAAAAGAAGAGAGAGAGAGAGAGAGAGACATAAAAAAGGAATTATTTACCAACGTTTCTCTCTCGTTCATCGAATTTCACGATTTTCGTACGCTAATGGCGAAACCTTTCACTAGATAAAACGAAAAGAAACTTACGAACGAGAGAGAGAAAGAGAGAGAGAGATTTAAAATGATAACATTGAATGAAGTATAATTACCTACGTTCGTATTTCACTGTAAAAATATATAATAAAATAAGTGTCTCTGTATATATATATTTTGTTAAAATCTAAATAATTATTTTCTCCCATGGAGCAATCGTAAATAACGAATATTGTGTTTATCTGTACTGTATATCTGTTTAGTAATATAACATTACTGATGTGTAGCTACGTCCGTTATTGAATGAAACGATAATGACGAACGTACAATTAGCGTCGCATCGTTTGCTCGTTCGATGAGATCGACTAGAACGAAAATGATGGTAGGAAGGGTGAAAGAGAGAGAGAGAGAGAGAGAGAGAGAATGGACAGAAGAAAGAGAAGGGGGTTAACGTTGACGTCATAAATTACGTTAATTTACGAGGGAATCGCGGTCGAATCAAGCGTAAACGTCGTTGAGTTTAACGACCACGTGGACTTGATGGTAATCGGTATTCACGTTAAAAGCGTACTGGTCTTCGCCATGCTATTAGCGCATAACACGAAGGATCACTGAGTTCGACGTAAACGGCTAGAACCCTTTAACCCAACCGTCTAATATTTTTCTTTTCTTCCCTCTTATTCACTCTCCCATCCCCCCTCTAATTTTCTCTCTCTTTCTGTCTTTTTCTCTGTTTTTTGTCTTTACTTTCCTTACTTTCTTGTTCTCCTTTTATTCTCCATCTTAGCGAGTGGTCATGAGGCCTGTCAAGAGAAAAGAGGATCCCACCCACGCGATATTTGTTCTTCTCGCGAATGTTCCACTTCCAGACAACACGAAGTAGATACACGATAACGATAATACTCACCGGTGGTAGAAAACCACGTACGCTTTCCCAGAAGTGAATAAGCTCTGGGGTATAATTTCTGTCGGTAAGGGGGAATAGGTATGTCTTTTCCCTTTTTCTCTTTCCATTTCTCTTCTCCTTTTTTCACCTTTTCCCTTCTACTACTTCATCTTGCACACAATCTATAAAGAAAAAGAAAAAAAAAGAAAGAAAAGAAGAAGAAGAAAAAAAAAAGGGGCCAGGCGTATGAACTTTGTTTTAGTTATTACATCGCAGAGTAAAAACAGGATCGTAATTGAACTTGTTAGAATATTGTAGCTAACGTTAAACTACCTTGCAACACCAGCAAGAGTTTTTAAAAAATAATGCCCGGAGCTTTTATGATTTGATTTTGCGTTAATTACAGTCTTATGCTTCGTTAATATAAATACGAGAGAGATAGAGATAAATATAAATCGTAGGTGCGTGTGTTTTTCTGTATGCTAAACAAAAGAAGCTCGTAATAGAAAAGAAAGAAAAAGAAAGGAGGAAAAGAAGAAAGAACAAAATGGTTGCAACCCTTTCCGTCTTATGTTAGATGCCCCTCGCCTCTCCCGATCTTAATCACTTGCGTCGTTTACGATATAATTGTTCAACATATTTCGTAATTGCGTTGGCCTCAAATAGAAAAACGCAAAGTCGTAACCGTGACGTTGGCTAGTATTTACTTATACGACAACAACGTACACCTTCGTAGTTTACATTCGCCAACGTTACATTCTTTTTTATGCATTCGTATGCAACCCGTATAACGCGACGCGGAAAATCTGATAATCGCCTACGGCCTTTTGTAAAAAGCCGCACGCGTTTTCCGTTCCTCTTCCTCCTCCTTCTCCTCCTCCTCATTCTCCTTCTCTGCCACCCCCTTTGCCACCTCTTCTTTCTCGTCCACTTGCTTTTACTTTACCCTTACATTAACGTCGTTCGAGGATTTACGTTCTTTACAAAGCGCGTTCACGTTTCGTTTAATGCCTTTGATTTACATCATGCGACTTTGACCTATTACACCTCTCTCTCTTCTTCTTCTTTTTTTTTCTATCTCTCTCTTCAGTTTCACTGTTGTCTAGCGAAAGAGATAGAGATTAATAGAAGAGAATAAACGAGATGCCATGACATAGAAATTTTACATTTACTGTCGGTCGAATATTCCAAAATCCTTCAGCAAACGTCAGCTATCACAAGTTTGACGATCGATCCGCGTGTATGTAACATTTTTCTCCTGTATGTATATATATATATATTCACAGATTTCGTTAGTAAAATATTTAACTAGCTTAAATAAGACAAAAATTTCATATAAATATAAGCTCTTAAATGCTTTATTATAAATTGTTAATAAAAACTGGTATCAGTGACTGATATCACACAAGTTAAAATCACTTCTAATTCCACGTACTGATTACAACTGCTGTTTGTTATTATTAATGCAAAATGCATTATCAATTTTGTATTAATATTTCTTCATTTCTATAAATACATTCTATAAATACATATTTAAAGCCTAAAACTTTTATTTTTTTAACTTTAAAGTTATACAAAAAAATAACTTCAAATATTTAAATAATTTCGTCTTATTTTTGCTTATAGAGTATGTTGGTAACGTTTGGCAGGAAAAAACTGGGAAACCCTATATATATATATATATATACATTTCGTATATATATATATACATTACATGTGCGTTTCAAAGCCATCTTATACTAGGACACAAGCCGTACATGGGTCTGCCATTTCCTCGAAATAGTATCACTGTATTCCTTGTATGAGAAAGAAAGAGAGAGAGACAGAGAAAGAGGCAAGGCCGAGGCACTCGAAATATACTGATACATATTTCTTTCAGACTACCCCAGGGAACGTTCTCTTTCTGTTACGATTGAGCCGAGGAAATTATTAGACTCTTCCTTTCCAGGACCTTTTCTCCACGATTTTCCTGTCTTTCACCGTTTGCTTTTCGTCTACTTCTTTCTCTCTCTCTCTCTCTCTCTCTCTCCCATTCTCGATATTCAACCCTCTTTTTCTTTCCCTTCTTCCCGAATCTCTCTCGATTTCTCTATCCGGTACTTTTCGTATCTTAAAAGTCTCTACCTATCTATATTTCTTCTTTCTCTTTCTACTATCCTTGTCGCCGTGTACCAAACTCTTGCTCTTTTTTGAAGAAGACAACTGGCTTTCAGGCGTTGCAACAAAGGCCCGCCGGGCAGTCGAACATTCGAACGGTGTCACGTATCTTAGCCGTTCCTCGCGAAAACTTAGATTGAATTCTCTCGCTCGAAGGCTTAGAAAAATAAACAATCGGTACGGCCAACCACCATCCTTTTCCCCCTACTATCCTATCTAACGGATTCCACCCTACATTTTTGTGATTGTTCGCTTGCTCGGTCGCTTGTTCCTTCGTTAGTTCGTTAACTTTTTTATGTACTTTTGTGGCACTCCTCAGATATGTGCATTCTCTCTGTATTGAGAGTTTCTACGTGTGTTTACTTTTTGAAATATTTGATCAATATCTCTCTCTCTCTCTCACTGTTTTTCTTTCTTTCTTTTTCTCTCTCTTTTTATCTGGAAAATGTCTCATATGTGTATTCCACAAGTAGGAACAAGAACAAAAAATGAATCTAAATAAGTTTACCGGTTATCTCTACAGTTTTACATATTTTTCATAGGACTCACTTCTTCCCTTTACACATTTCCGTATTTCTAATTACACCCCTTTCGTTGTAGCCACGATTCTAGGGAGAGAAAGCAAGAGAGAACAAGAGAAAAGAGAGAAAGAACAAATATACGATGGTCTTATGTCGTTCTGTCACGCAAGAGGTCATTCGCGGTACTAGTATTTGACCTCGGTAAAAATCGTATTTCTCTCTCTTTTTTCTCTTTTTTCCTCTCTCTCTATTTTGATCTTTTTCTTTTTAAACTAATTATCAAAACCAAATAATGAGATTGGAGATTTGGGTAGGCAAAAGGAATAGATAAACCAACGGAAAAGCGTAATAGTTTTACGTTTGAAATTCCTGTTGAATCCAGGAACGTTACTATCCAAAGTTTCAGAGATCGTAAAACGCGTACGCGAATTCCCTCTTCTATTTCTCATAAAGGTATGAATACAAATTTGCGATTCGTGTTTCATGAATAACCGAACGAATGTATCATTCGTAATTCAGGATTACGTCGAGTTTTGATTAATATCGCGTTGATATATTTTCGATATTTTATATTTGTATTATATGTAGGATAATATGTAAATGAATTTTTAATGCATGCCAATTATTTAAACAAACGTACATACGATTAATCGCAATTAAGTTTTAACTTTTCAACTACGTTTGTAAATAAGATCAAAGTCATTATACGGAAAAAACTGTGTATCGTTATTGTTCCCTCTAATTTATGAAAACTTTTTCGTTGCTTCGTCCTTTATCTTCGATGAAGAAAAGTAAAAAAAAAAAAAAGAAAAAAAAAGAAAAATTAAAAAAAGGAACCAAAAAGAAAAGAAATATCTAGAAGAATATCACCCGACCGTACCTTTGACTCTCAACAAAAGTTTTAACGAGGTATAATAACGAAGCAATATACAACATTCTCTCATTGTTATTTTCTGCTTGTGCATTTTGACATTTAATTGACTATTATTTCGTATTTTACATTCTACTTTATATGCCGTGAAACAATTTGGATCGTGCGGACGCGAACGTTTTTTTTTTTTTTTTTACGTTATACTTTGTATGCATTCGAAAATTCATTGCACGGTTATCTCACTCAAATGTAATAGAAAAGAAGCAAGTTTAAAAAAAAATGAAAAGCGACAAATGGCAGAATAAATGAGAATAATAATGAGAGAAATAGGAAGAATTAAAAAATAGAAAAAGGTTCGTCGAAAGCATTATTATTTCCGTCAAGCAAATACGAGTGGGCGAGGTCGAACAAGTGTTGGTCCCATATGTAAATAGAAGAGAGACGTTAATATATTACCCCTAATCTTGTCAAGAACTAATTGGCTGACTTATGACACGTAGCTGCGAAACCGCGTGGTTCGTTAACATAGCTTATGACCATAGTTCGGACTAATTACATCAAAAACTTTCATGGTGCAAATATTTTAAGCAGATAGGATCGAGGATCGAAGGTATATGGGAGAGGAATAGGGATGTAGAGAAAGAGTTAAAAAGGGAGAGAGAGAGATAGAGAAATAGAGAAAGAGAATGTATTCGTATATCTATATCGAGTAAAACGTATCTATCTACATGTATGAACTCTGTTAGAGATTAACGATAAGTCGAGTCGTACGGAATTTTAAAAGATCGACGAGAAAGAAGTTTTTAGTCTCGGCGATCAAATCAGTGGTTACGCTGTCGATCGTGGAAAAGCAATCGAGGTAATTGCTAATATACACCTCCAAATAATCGAGGTACTTGTGTTACCTCTCATACATACATATTTTATTCATGTGCATATATATAATATATACTTACACTATATCTGCATATCTATATTCACCATATATATCCGTATTTATTTTGTCACGAAATAACGCTATAGGGGGTATGGTAAATAGCAACGAACAAAAGCAACGACCATGCACTATATTTGCCGCTTACCCTGTTCCTTGTTTATCGTAGATTTTAACTATCCGCTCCGGCATTGTATTTGCACGATTATACGATCGTAATACCGATCGCGTATTTGCTTTTCGGAGTCATTTTTTGAGTACGTAATCGACATACATACGAGTATTATTTCTAGTTCGATACTCATTCGATCTCTTTTTTTTCTTCTTCTCTTTTCCTCGTTTATTTACTCGGGCTTGGCGACCTCGAGTATACTTTACAGAGAGATTTTCGATTCCCAAGCGGACTTTACGTTCTGACTTGCCGCTTTAACGCGGTTTATACGACACCGGTATCGTACAAAAAGAAAGGAGAACAAACAAAAGATATGAAAAGGAACGATTTTGAAATATCGGCCATGATGAAAAGACCACTATTAAATCGGGATTACTTAAACCATTTATATGCAAGACACTAGCCGATGTTTTATGGCTCACGATCGAGAGCTCTCTTTTAACGTCTGACTTTACAGTCACACGATAATCGATAGCGATATCTAGTAATATATTTCTTATTCGAACAACTTTTCAAAGCATCCGCTACGTTAATTAAAACCGTATTAGTACTGGCGTCTTTGAAAAATTCACCAAACAATAAGAACAAGAGTGAAAGGAAGTAAGTGCGGCTAGTAAGTCATTACAACGCAACCGCAACGTGGCAACGTTTCTACATCAATCCTTCGAATTTGCACCGTTTGCTTGAACACTGAAACAATGTTTAAAAAAGATTTTCCCCCTTTTTCCCTCCTCCTCCTTCCCTTTGTCTTTTTTACTCATCAGCTTTGATAGATATAAAATTTCAAGCGAGATCTATAAAAGAATTATCCTTTAATCGTTCTATCACATTTTCATCGTACGATACCTATTTCAGAGAAAATAAATTCAAAGAACCGGATGAGGTATTCGATTATCGATTTCCGTTCTCCTTTTACAATAAAAAACGCAAGGAAAGAAGAAGAAGAAATAGAAAAAGGAAAAAGGAATAAAATAAATAAAAAAAAAAAAGAACGCTATCATTTCCTTTCAACCGGATGTCCTATCATTTTTGGATTATTTTACGGAAAGTCCCGCACGGTAACATTCGATTCGTTTCGTTTCGTTTCGTTCTACTCGTTCGTTAGTACAGTTTATTTAGTTCGTTTGCTCGTTTCCGCCGTATGGGAATTCATTGTTTCATGGGAGGATTTTGAAAAGTACCGAGGAATACTCGGAGAGCTTTGAGGAGGTGGAAGACTAGAACGACCGGAAATTCATCCAATTTCGATGTGCAAACCGTCCACGCACAGTGCCCATACTGTTTGTCTTCGGTACGTAATTGAAATTGGACTTTCGCATCTTGAACCATTACTTTCCTTTCTCCGAGTAGTACTAGCTCGCTACCCCGACTCCTATCCCTCCTTCGTCCAACCCACTCAGCACTGTGGAAACATCTACTAATTATTTTCACTCACTTTTCTCGAGCATCTTTATCGGCGATAACACCATTCAGAGAGAAGTGCTGAAAAAAGAACGAAGTTTAACGAAAGGAGTCGGAAATTCGCGAGAGGATATCTAGTCTTGTTAAAAAGCATTGAATTAGAATCCTCTTGGTACATTAACTTAGGATTATCAAAAGAGATTAGTTCATCTATCCGATGGGAGTATTTTAATTATATTATTGCCAACAACATCGACTTTATCTCTCTCTCTCTCTCTTTCTATTTCTATTTCGTCCAATTTTCGTCCTATATTTCTCTCTACATTTCTCTTCCGGTTTTGTCCTTTATTACTCTTTCTCGTTCCCTCACTATCTCCCTTTATCGTTACTTAGCATTATATCTAGTTAAATTCGAGGTTTAGCGAATAATCGCCCTCTACGTTTAGTAACACGCTTGCATGCTCAAATATGAGTACCGAGGACTTTTCAGCGTTGGCATCCAACCTACTGCAAAATTCAAAACTGACATTCCATTCGGGATTCCTTATGTACGAACCATTTATACAGATATTACGTTCGGCCTGAGTTTCTCCCTGAACGAACCTTCTCAAACCCTCCCTGTCCCCCTCCCATCCTATTTCTCTTTCTCTTTCTCCTCGAACTTCTAGTTCCGCATAGCTGAACCGGATCATAGATTACACGTTGCAAAGCTGCATTTTTTAAAACTCGAATAAATTCTTTTTCCACTCTTGCACATTGGCTTTTATGATCAATGAACTAATCTATCCTTCGATCGCGAATTTTTACGACCGATACAAAAAAAAACTATCTTATTAACGTTACATAAATAATTATTATTGTTATATGAAGAAATGTTTTATGAGAAAAAGATAAGAAATTCCTTTCGCAAGATCTCTCTCTCTCTCTCTCTCTATCTCATACAAGTTTTACGCTCTATTGCGACGGTAAATGAGATTGGAAAGCTCGTAAAACGAATAGTACGAAATTATCTTGAAATCAAGGCAATACTCGATTCTCTGTGGGAACGTAACACTTGGATTCTTTTTCGATTGGAGTTGATCCATGCTAAGGGAATTTTTGAAATAATACAAAACAAAAAATAAAAATAAAAATAAAAATAAAAATAAAATAGAAAATATATAGAAAAAAACATTTCATCGTCCTATATTTTTCGATTCGATAACCCGACGGAATTCATAGTACATCCCGTATATAACTACATTCGTCATTTATTTTTATTTCTCTCTTTTTCTCTTCGGAGCTATACGCCGTGGACCATAAATCACAAACCTTAAAACTTTCGCGGAAAGTCGCTCGCGCTTATTCATTTTCGTTCACCTTTCGGATAGAACTCCTTTCTCGCCTCTATCAACGAAAGGTAGAAGGAAAAGGACGGAGAAAACGATGACGAAGTACGGAAGTCTCGAATGCGAAATTATACGTCGTAGTCGGCGTCGTTCATTGGTCTCTTTCGTCGTTTTCTTTCCTTCTTTTAAGCTGGAATACCTGCGTTTACGACGACCTATAAAGGAAGAAAAATGAAAAAAAAAAGAAAAAAAAAGAAAAAAAATAGTAGAGGAAGAAAGATGCCCTTTTCATCGATCAAGCTCCGTCGGTTAAAGAAGAATAGAGTTCTTTAGTGAAATTATTCCTGTCTTTTCCTCCGATATATTATATTCTTTCTTTTTTTTTTTTGTGTTTTCTTTTTTTCGTCTATTTAGAAATTTCTACTAAAGCATAACATTTCATTATTTGAATTTATACATTTTTAAAAGAAAATTCTTGTTCTTTTGCTTTTTACACCGATTGCAAAAAAATGATAATTAAACTCCGCAATGATTAATTAATCAATTAATTTATATACGAACGAGCTCCAATCTCTTTTGAATTGCGATTTAATTGATATCGATCACCAAAATCTGATAATTTCAGATAGGTAGGTAGGTAGATAGCTAGATAGGTAGGTAATTTTGCTCTGATTGCACATAGAACGAAACGTAGGAAATAAAATGAATGAGATAGAACACGAGAGTTTTGTGTATTGAGAAAACAGTCGTCCGAACGACTAGAAAGCGGAAATAAAATCCCAATTTCCGAGGTCTCGTACGATTCTACTGTAGGGGAACATACGTTATCCAATTGGCGTAGAAACTCACTGTGTTTATCGGCGCGAGTAGACACGTGTACCTTCTACAACACAACTCCTATATACATAAACATGTATATGCGCGAGAGCGCGCGCGCGCATGTGTGGGTGTTTGTGTGCATAGTCAGTCGCGTGTATCTCGAGTTTTGCCCGTTCAAGATTGATGCCACACGATTCACGCGTCGATGCTCCCGACACGATTGGAAAACCATAATTCCTGCGAATCTATTACAACGAGGAGGCCGCGCGTAAAATTCAACGAGCACGAGCCACCTAAATTCCCCAACTCCTCTTCTCTATCTCTTCTCTTTTATAAGACAGATAAGAATCAAAGAATATTTTAATAATCGATAATAAGCTTATCTTACTATTGCTCTCTTTTTTGTCCTCTTTCACTTTTCCTCGCATTTTATTGATCTTCAGTTTCCTTTTAAATCCTTAACGGGGATTCTCATTTTTATCTTTACGAGCGTTTATATCAAAGAAGCCGAGATTTGTGATGGGCAAATAGAGGCGACGGAGACGGCGGCGACGTTTCTGCGAGAAAAATCGCGCAGGTTAAAGCTTTTTGCCGAAGAAAACTCGTTTAATTTTTTGCTCTGTTAAACGAATCCTCAAAGTAGAACCTTATATCTCGAAGAAATCGTGCCGCCACGTCGAGTGTAGTTTCTCCGCAATATGTATATATATATATATATGTAGATGCTAACATATACGCATACGTAGATAGATACAAAGTATGCGTGATATATCAGACTACACACATATACTCTTACAAGATAACCAATTTGTCGCTTTAATTCAAATTCCTTCACGAAACTCTATACGGTTAAGCCCGATCGATCGGGTTATATCGGACTTTAGCTTCTAATTTCAAATATCTTCCTTCGAACTCACGAATTAATCCCAACGAGGACGACGATCTTAATGCAAACGCGAGTATTTTTCCACCTCGTTAAAAAATCTAAAGTAAATTTAAAGACAACTACTTATATAAATGAACTTTCTGAAGATCGGATACGAAACATTTTGTATGAAATTCGATTATACACCGAGCGGAAATTCCCCTTTCCAACTGGATAAAATGTTGCAGCGTTTCGATGCTAGGTATGAGGAAAGGGGCAAGGGGATTGGGGGGGGTTGTTCTCCCGTTTAATTGAAAATTCAAATTCCGTGGATATCCCTGGATACTCTCTGTAGAGAGTATCGGTGTTGTGACGACGACGCGACGATCGGGTTTGTGACGCTTCCCTGCAAGGGAATTATTTGTCGTCTCTCTACTTCCTTCCCACGGCAACGACCAAATTTCTCATATGTATATACATACACATACACATACAGATACACATACTTAATATATAAGTTAAAATATGGAAATTATGTGCATATGTGCATATGCGCGTGCGTGCATGCGTGTATGCGATAGGCAACGTATTCGCGAGTGGATAGGACTTCGACCGATGTCGTCGCTAGGAGAGAACAAAACTAGCCTTAAACTAGAACTTATGTCACGAGGGAGAACGGAGATTGGAAGAGAATGAGAGATAGAAGTGGAGATAGAAATAGAGAGAGAGAGAGAGAGAGGAAGGAATAAAACAGTCTCACGCATGCACACACATCCATACACACGCGCATACACTTTCGTATCAATCTATCTAATCACTCGCACATATATATATGTACACACACATTGGTATTCTCTACCTGCTTTTCTAACCTGTTACATTAAAGTGGAAGAATTAAAGAGAGAGGAGAGAGAGAGAGATAGAAGACATTTGCATATCTAGGTACGTATGTACATACAAGTACACCCTCTCCTTCTTTAACCTATTCCCAGAGAGAGAGAGAGAGAGAGAGAGAGAGAGGAGAATGAGAGCCAGGGAGTGCCATACCGAAGTTAATAGTCTAACTTGATTTGTCTAATTCGACTAGTTTCCTAACTGCTTTCCTCGCCAAGTATGCGCTTGATTTTCGTTCTAAGTGCCGTCCAATTTAAGTCGATTATCCGGGGAGCGTGGGACGAATGGTAGACTTTACCAATCAGAGAGAGAAAAACCCTTTTTTCCCAATGGGAGAAAGAGTCACAAGCGGATAGGGACCGGGCGGTAATCGTTACGGTGGTTAAGTGCTTCGAAATTGCGAAAACTCATGTTTATGGAGAACAGAAGTTTACCTTCTTTAGAAAAACTGATTCTGTTGAATGAATGAGAAAAAAGAGAGAGAGAAAGAGATGAAGGGAAAGAGGGAGGACACGCATATACGCTTTCGTGATCTCGATAATGGGCCTGAAAGGTTATCTCGACGTGTCATCTCACGGGACGTGGTAATCGATGCCCTCGTTATCGTCTTTTTCTATCGTATAGAGAGGTTCGAAAAATAAATGGAAAAAAAAAAACACATGAGAGTGAACTGGCAATGCACTTAACCACTATGTCGTGCCATTGTTTTCGTAAATATTAGTAGTACACGATACGTTGTTCTATCGATTCATCACGCGATACGGTAATTACCGTACTTGCAGAAACGCGTACCACGTGAACATCGTTTCTGCTCGTGATCGTAAAGCGACTCTTGATCACCGCGAATGAATGATTCCTAATCTTTTCGACTACTGTTGACTTAAGTTTTAAGGATTAAAGAAAAAAAAAATCCAGGGAGAATGAAACCAAGCCGAATTTTTCGAATTACTCACGCTACCGGGAAATTTACCACGATCATCGCCATTTAAAAGAGAATCGATCCTTGAAAAGAGAAAATTAAAGGAAAGGAGAGAGAGAAATAAAACGTGGGAAATCGCAGATGTTAGGAAATAAAAGGTATTCGAAGAACGAAGACATATTTTTCGGAAAAAAAATGATGAAAAGATTGACAAGGACTTATTGTTGGAATAAGAAGAATTCGGTATTAAACGCGAAAAATAATGTATAATTTGAAATAAGTATTTTCACGGTCTGACGAACTAGTTGAATAAAAAAAAAAATATATATATAGCGTGAAAGCGAGTACTTATGAAACACGAACGCCATTTATGAGCTGCGAACGTAGCGTTGCGAAACCGAACTGCTTTGAAATTCGATTATATGCAACGTTTGAACGTGTATATTCTAGATTTAGCGAGTGACCAATTCACGGTGGTTTATTTTACCCAAAAATTTTCTACTAGCGTAAAATAGAGATGCCAATAAAAAAAAAAATAATAATAAAAAAAATAAAAAGAAAGAAAATGTATTAATCAATCGAACATTTGTCTCGAACGTTCGAATGAAAAATTGATCGATAATTAATTATCGTAAATCGTTTGCGATAACTTAAATATAATTACTTTTAATAGAAGAAAAAAAAGGGAGAGAGAGAGAGAGAAAATATATATTGGCTGTTGTTCGTAAGTAAATTATTTTCTTTTTTACTTTCCCTCGGTACCCGTTGGACTTTTCTTATCGATAAAAAGTTTAAGATTGTTTGTAAAACGTCGAATAAAGGAGAGTATCGAGGAAAGAAAAGAAAAAGAAAGTTTTCTTCCGAATATAGAAGAGGACTCGAACGATACCGAGGAATCGAAAGTATTGGACTCCGAAATTTCTGTCGAGTATGCGTACTTAAGATACGGTTTACGATCAGTGACATCCACTTGGTCCGATATCAGTCGTATTAAGAAAAAGATACGATGGAAAAAGAAAAAGAATAAGAATAAGAGAGAGAGAGAGAAACGTTGGACACCGTGACAAATCGTTTTGGAGATTTCGCGTGGCGGCACGAGCGGAAGCGATCGATGACGATAGGATTTCCTGTCGGTCTTTCGAAGAATGCCGAACCTTAGGTTGGATCTAACCGAAGCTAATGCGACCACACGCGCGTACAGAAATCGTCCCGAAGGGTAGTGATTGAGGGTCACCCTATAAAGGACGAGCAATAAGCGTCGAAAGACGCTTCTTTCTTTTTTTGACTGATTGTGAGTGAGCAACACAGAAAGAAAGAGAGAGAGAGAGAGAAAACTTGAGAAAAATCAAAGACCGGCAAAAACCTATTACCGATGAAAAGCCAAAGGTTCCTCCTTTCTTTCAAACTTGATATTGAAAAGTCGACGCAAGTTATTTCGCGAGTTAATTTCAATTCGAAACTATTAAATGGATTTGATTAAATAGGAAAAACGGGAACAACATTAATGAAAGGAGAAAAAGAAAAGTTATCGTCTAAAGATAAACACCGAGCAAGATCTTACCGAACCGACTTCCTAAAAAAAAAAAAAAGACATTAACAACTAACTTTATTTCTATTCGTCCTTTTTTTTTCTTTCTCTCTCTTTCTCTCTTTTTTTTTTTTTTATTTCTCTCGTCTTGTTTCGTCCTCGTTTCAACTAGAAGTAACAGCTAATAGAATTATGCAAATCGAAAGCGCGTCTCACCGCCGAGAGCGATAAAGAAAGTCCGTCACGATATTTTTTTACGCGTAACTAGCGCGAAATATCGGGGATGCAATGAATTTTTCTCCTCTCGGCGTCGTTCGAAGCAATGCGCCGTCACGTACAGTCCTGAATATTTTATCGCGTTTTACTCGCTCTTACACAGTCGCTCGTCTATTTTTGTGAATAGTAATTATGAGAGGAAGAACGTGTCACAAGCTATGAAGTATACCGGTGAATCGTATAGAAAAGAGAGATCATTATCGTTTTAAGCACGACAACTAATTTCAAGTGCAGTATATTTGTTCCAATATAATCGCACACGTGATAGATCGATCCTGCGAAACGAGATATTATGCACAATTTACTTACATATAACTGATCCCTTTGATAACTTTTATTTTTCTCGATTCTCTTATAATAATATTCCTTATAATAATAATAATAACAACAACATATGAATAAAAGGATAATTGTATTGCGATAAAACGTGATGCGTGCGCGAGTTCAATTAATGCGATTAATTTTTAGTCTAGTAATTTGAAGTAACGAGAACGATAATAGAAGCGTCGATAAAGCTTAACTCGTATTCGGTAAGTGGAAATTTGGGAAGTAAACATGTAATGCTTTCAATCGAATAACAATCGCTTGAATAATGAAACTTTTAGATAATCGCTATGCCGATAATCGACGTTTCATTGAATTTCCAAATTGTAGATCAACACGCTTGTATATCGATTCGTACTAAATTTCGATAATGTTGTTTAGGAAAAATGTTTAATTATTCAATTTCTTGGTTACCTATATCTATCGATATATATATATTATATATATCTATCGATTCGCACTAAATTTCGATAATGTTGTTAAGGAAAAATGTTCAATTATTTAATTTCTTGGTTACCTATATCTATCGACCTATTGTGTATGTATGTTTAATATATATACGATACGTGTAAATTCGTGAATATATCTACAAACCGCGTTTCGAACACCGAGTTTAACACATTTCCTTGAGAATCACGATCCGCCATATTCGCGGCACGTAAATTGGAAAAGTCTTTGTCGTACTCGACGTTAAGCGTGTCTGACCTTGCGGAAGAACGGCTACGCTTTCTGCATTCCTAAGACGGCAACGACGAGAAGGAAAACTTGACATCGATGTTAAGATAAGCCGACTGAACTAAGCAGGGGTCAATTTGTGAGGAAAGAAAGAAGAAAAAAAGGAAAGAAAAAAACGAGAAAGAAGGAGTGAGAGAGAGAGAGAGAGGGAATGAGAGAGTTGGAAAAACAGTGAAAAATCAGGGCTCGCGTCGTTCCTTGCATTTCGAGATTCCTGTTCGGTTTAAGCTCGAAAAACGTTCGAGAAACTCTCTACACTCGCTAGCGAAATCGTTTTCCTTTTCTCTCATCCTCTTTCCTTTTTCACTTGAGTAACCAAGCACCAAAATAGATCGAATGTGTTAGACAAGAAACCATTTTCGTATAATTTTCTTCAATCCCATTTTCTATTTCATGAAATTAAAGTTAAAGAAACGTTTTACTATTAATGTTATTCTCAAGTATTATTTGTTATAAGAAAAATTACATTTTTTACATAAAATGTTTAACAACAAAGAGAACAATTTGTCAATCATCTGTAATCAATATTTTTGTAAAAATTTATAAACTCCTCTTAGAGAGGAAAATATAATTTCTTGTCATTTATTTTCTCCTTTGTAAAATCAAGATCAATCAACAAATCATGAGAGTTTAAAGATCGTCGTGATTTTCCATCTAAATAGCATCCACTTGGTCGGTGACATCGATTCGTGCATCGATTTCTCTCAACGCTCTTGGAAATAAATCGTTCGAGGGAAAAGGGACTGATGCATCGTTCGACGTGCATAAAACTGTATAAGAGCGAACGTTATCCAATTAACGGCTTTCGAGCTATCATCCGGGATATCGACGTGGATCGTAGCTTTTGATATTGGAAATACAAAGCTAAGCCTTTACGCTTGGGCTTTCGAAAAAAAAGAAAGAGAGGAAGAAAAAATGACAGGCGAAACGTTTGGCCTTCGTACGTAGGTAGGTGCGTGTTAACGAACGAGAATCTTTGTGATTTTCGACGTTTCGCGGAAACGGTTTTCGGAACGTGACAAACCGTTGATTCCCAAGAGAAAGAGAGACCCTCGCACGTTCGTTTCGTTAATTTTTCCAGTTCAAAAAATTTCTAAATTTTCCTACAAACGTTTTGCCTATTTTTATTTAAATGCAACATATTACACACTTTTTATATTAATTTAAAATCTCAAGTGGAAGTTCATTAAAAATTATCAGATGACAAAAATATTTTATCAAATATTAAAACAACGCGAATAATCAGATAATAACATCGTTTACTGTTATACAAATACAATTGCTAATGCGCAAACCACTTTGTATGAATTTTGCTCGAACGACGAAGAGATAGAAAGAGAAGGGGCGATATTAACGTGACCTCAGGAAATCGGGACACGCGCCTAAGGGTCGCGATCGGGTAGGTTCGAGGGGTAAATCCAACCCCTCGGTGTAACATTGAATTATTGTACACATAATAGGGCTGACACCGCATTGGCACCCTCGTTCACTATCGCTCTTATGTAGGTACTGCTGGTGTGTTGCTGGTAATAGTGGTAGTAGTGGTTGTTGTACCACGTGCACTTGGAAAGGGGTATTATTGACACTCTTGCATTTCGTGCTGTCAAACGTACCTCTCGACTCTGCACACTTACACACATTTACACGCATTTACCAATATACATACGTGCACGCATACGCACACATACGTACATACACGTACATATATATACTGTATGTACACACATTTAGGTAGGTATATAGGTGTAGGTATTTGTACATTCTCAGGTATGAACAAGAACGATTCGTCTCGTGCCTGAACGACGAACCTGGTAAACTCGCGAACGCTACATCGTCGGGACAAACAAATCCATCAGTCAGCAACGCGAACCGCTACACGTTCTCCTCCTGTCTTCTATTTGGCTGAAAGCCAACTTGGTTATTATTTCTGTCGGATCGAAATATCTACGCTTGGATGGCCTTACGAGAGCTTCGCTCGAAACACGTTTGGAACGCTTCGTTGCGTTACAGATCCAAACTTACTAAAACTATTTCTCTACGTTAATTGCCGTTTAGTATTTACAATTATCACAGTTAAATGTTGAAATATAGAATATTATCTTACATAATATTGTCGGGGAAACGTATCCTTTTTAGCCAATTTCCGATTGCTCAACGTTATAATGACTCGTGTGAAATAACGTTAGAACGTTATCTTTAAATAAATAATAATAAATGTCGTTGGGATATAACTGCGTTCCTTTATCAGTTCCTTACCCGCAGAGAGAATGTTATCGAAAGAATTAAGAAAAATAGTCGATTGGATTCCATTGTATTCAGCTTCGCTGTTGTTGTTGTCCTCCATTTTTCCCTCTCTCTCTCTCTATATATATATATCTTTATTTCTCATCCCTTTTGATCGTTTTGCGATCCACTCGATATCGTTTCTATCACGAATCGCGCGATTTCACTTTACTCGATTAAATCAGGACTGCGCAGCTTTTTTTTATTATATATATATATATATATATATTTTTTGTTCCCTCTCTTTTCCCCTTTCTTCCTCTTACTCTTCTTCCCACTCATTCTTCTCTCTTCGGGAATCTCTGCGGTTCTCTCGCGGTTTACTCTTGATATTGCTGGCGGGACGGTGCTTTGCCCCTTTGATAGAGATAGCGTGATCCTCGACGATACTCTTGTGTTGATCTATTTACACATATACATATCTGTATTAATACATATATATATGTGTATACCTGTGTATATGGAGAAAGAAGAAAAAAAGTAAAAAAGAAAAACCGAAGGGAAGCTCGTGCACAGCTCCCGTCGTTAACGAGATTGATCTTTATAACTTACGACGACCACGAATCGTGTGACTCATGGAAATAAAACATCTACGTCATCGCATGAACGACGTTCTACTAAACGAGATATCGGCTTTCACTCGATTAACAATCGTGTCCTGCGGCTTCGTAAATTGGCTCCAGTTGCTGTTATACTAGAATACATATACTATACAATATTTAATCTATGTATAAAGTTTCATTCTATTGTCGATGACATTTTTCCGAACTATTTTCCTATTTATTTTTCACTAATTTCTCTAACATACTAAACATAGAAAATATTATATTATTTGTAGGGTTGGGGGAATTTGAGAAGATTGCGTGTATCGAAGTTCATAGAATTATTAAATAGACGATTTCTGTATAAGTATCACCAAGTAAATGTTATTTTTTATTTGTCATATGTGTAATGGTATGAGTATAGGTGGGTGAGAGAATTTATCGTTGGAAGAAAGAGAAAGAAACCGTTTCGATAGATTAAAGTGTTTGAAAAAATAAATCGAACAATTGCAGGTCAAATTGAAACATTATACAGACCAATCGATACGAAAATGTAAACGAACAAAATTATTTCCAATTGATAAACTATTGAAAAGTTTATTTAGTAAATACCTTTTTCACGTATGTGTATATGCACGTATAAAGCAATTTTATGTTAATCAATTATTGTCTCAATTTATCGCGATTCGTTCATTCATACTATTCGTAATTTCATAAAAAATAACAAAAAAAACTATAAAGAAAATAATATTATCTAATGTTAAAAGTAAGAGTTGTTTTATAAAAGAAATCAGCATCGCTGGAATATAAGAGGATATTACAAAATGAGACTTCAACGGGGTTGGGGAGTGAGAGGGATACGATTTTTCTTAGCAATTAACTCTTAACTCACGCTCTTTAATTACGCGGAAAGTAACAAAGTGAGGGGGAAGAGACGAGTGGAAAGACGGAAAGCAAAACGTTGAAGACACCGGCTGGCTCGTCAGAAGGTCAGAATGGTAAAGCGTCGTTCTGGAAGGCAATCGTACTCGCCAACTTACGTTTGTCGCGTACCTCGATATTTTTCTACTGCGAAAGAAGAAGAAAGGAAATAAAAAAAAAGGAAAAAAAACAAAAGAATCAAGGAAGCAAGCAAGCATGCAAGAAAGAAAGCAAGAAAGAAAGCAAGAAAGCAAGAAAGAATAAATGAAAGAATAAAATAGAGAACCAACTACGGTGTGCAATCTTCGCAAAGGTTTTATAGCGTTTGGAGAGACGACGAAGAAGACAAGCTTTCCACGAGAAGGATTGTTTCCTCCGATTTAAAAAGATCGTACGGCCGCACGCGAGCTCGTCAGTGCGTTAATAATTGCGGCCGAATAAAAGCTGAGATGCGTCGTTGAGTTGGCTGTTGTATTAAAGGAGACGAGAATGATGATAAAAGAAAAATAATAGGAAATATCGAAGAAGGATGAAAAAATATGAATGAAAGAGAGAGAAAGAGAGAGAAGGAGGGAAAAATACTTTGACGCAAACTCAAATCACTTTCGTACTCGACAAACTAGTAGATTGCAACTAGTGCAATCGTTCGTGTAATTTGATTTAACTTGAAAGGTAAGATAAAATTGCATTACGTCTCTGGGGCCTATGTATATCTATACAGTTATACAGAAATTTTTCAGCCGCGAAAATGCACGAAGGGGAAAAGTTATGATATTTCGATAGGAGACGAGATTTCGTTCGTGGTGGAGGTGAGGAGAGGGGAAGAAAAGTGGAGGGCTTACCTTCAAAGAATATAGAGGAAAAATGGACGGTGAAGTGAACGAGGGAAACTAAAATATAATAAAAAAAAAAAAGAAGGAGAAAAAAATAAAAACCAAAAAAATAAAGAAAGAAAAAGAAAATCAACTAAACGGAGAAAAATGTTCAAACGCTTTTCGAATGTTATTCGTTTAAGATTGTATATTGGGATTCGAGAAAAATCGTTAATCGAACTTCGTTGTATGGTTAATCGATATAAAAGTATTTTTTCGTAATACTGAATTTTATGTATCAAATTCGTCGTTGAGTTAAGCGAACCCTGACCTACATATAAATCGATAGAATGTTATTTATTTTCTAAGATCTTTGATACGCTACCTTTATCGGAATAAATAACCGAGAAAAGTATATACGACTTTGACTTGTAAACGGATCTTGATAGCCTATAAAGACGAAATCGTGAAGAAATAAATCGTAAATAAATCGTCGTCTTCTTTTCTACCACGTTATGCGTCTACCGCGTTATTTTCTAGAAAAAAAAAAAAGAAACGTTTTTACGATTTAATAATTCTCTGAAAGGATAACCTTTTTTTTGCCATTGAAAATACTTATAAACTTTCAGAGAAACATCGAACATCCACGATGCGAGATCGGAGAGTTTTTAGATTGATCAAAAGAATGAAAGGAGGTAAAAAAAATTAAAAAAAAAGGAAGAGAGAAGAAAAGAGAAAAAGAGAAAGAGAGAGAGAGAGAGAGAAATGGAGAAATGTCGATGACAAGCATCTTAGCTCGATGCAAAATCAGAGACTACTCTAAGAAGGAGGAGATGACAAGAAACGCTTGACCCAAATCAAGCGGGAGAGGTTTTTGATAAGCAATCCTGGTGAAACTCGATTCTCGGGATCTTGGAAACGTGTTAGGACGCCATAACTATGACGAAAAGCCTATAAAACATCTCGATCATTCATTTAACGAAACGTCAGATGCAAAATTAGCTCGAGGGCTAAATTCCATTTTGGTTGTAACGACGAGCAGCTCCGTTGAATTTGCTAGACAAGGTGTGGGAGGGTCGATGAATGGACAGGAATAACGTGTATACCTATTAACGTGTACGTTCGTCGACGTTTAGAAGGTAGTAGAGAGAAGAGACAGAGTGAGAGTGAGAGAGAGAGAGTAGTAAAGGTGCTGGACACTGCATCGCTAATTAGTACCGTCCATTAATCGGCACTTGCAGGGTGAAAGGTCTTCTTACGTTTCCAACTACGTGATTCCATCAGCGTCAACGACGTGCTCGTATCAAGTAAACGAATCGATATCTTTATAAAATTAATTATTGTTCGATCGTTTAAGATGTGCGAAGACCAACCAGTCCTTTACTCGAAAGTGCCCAAGAAATTAAACACTTTGCCAACTAATAATTTCATTTATCTCTCTCTCGTTCCTTCTTTAGTTCGATTTAACTTCGTTATCGCGAAAATTACTAGACAAACGATTAATGATCGTTTAAAAGTACCCTAGCTAGACCACCTTTGGTATATCGCTTATTTCGTAAAATAGAAAAAGATGTCAGAGGGAAAGATATTTTCTTCGAAGACACTAATACGGTGATTGGTCGAATGATTTTTTTCAAGATTTCAAGGGGTCCCTCGAATGTCAACACATTGCACCTCGTTGGATTCGTTTTTATATAAGCTATAAGACTGTTGTAATAAAAATAAGCAGTCGCGATTAAGAAAAATACGATAACATTGAAATCTCGAGAAAAATGACTGAGAGAAATATTCGGCATTAGAACTGAATATTTTCTCGTTCAAACATTTGTTTCTATCTCACGAAATGAGCGATATATTTAAGGAGAACTAGTTAAGTAAAAGACCATGTATATTAAAGTTTACTGCTATTATTCAAACTTGTTTCTCTTAATCTTTTTTTTTTTTTGAAAAAGTAGTATTCGAATTAAATAATCATTTCTTGTTTTTTTTTGTTTCTTACTTCACTCCGATTTACTTGATTCGCGCGTGAAGAACGTTTTTCTTTAATTAATCCAAAAGGAAAGAAAAACTCGATCGTTCATTCGTCGAGTCTGTTCCAGTCGTTTCCTCTATCCCAAGGTAAGATGTTCACTCGTCTTACTCCACTTCGCTCAAGCCCGACCTTACTACTTTCCTTTATAATTCTCTGGCTGGCTCGAGCCAAGCGAGATCCTATAAGTCGCAATAGGTGAGTCTATTACAGAGGGGATCACTTCTGTAATTTGAAAACCCGTTTGATAAGCTTCCCTCGATTTCTTCTACTTTTTCCCTCCTTCCTCTTCCACTTTCCTCAGGTTCCATATCTTTTCTTTTCGTTCTTCTTCTTCTTCTTCTCCTTCTTTTTCTTTCCCTTTTTCTTTTTTTTTTTTATTCTTCTTTTCTTTTATTCTTACGTTAACTTCCCCTAACTCTCCACCTTCGTATTTCCACTGTAATATCCTCTCTATATACATACACAGGCGCGCGCGCGCGCGCGCTCAAATATATGATATAACCAACCAGTAATCGCGAAAATCCTCTTTTCCAGATCGTTGCAAAACTATCTATCATCCAGCTTCCGATAGCAATTGAATTCGATAAGCAAATTGAATCCTACCGAGCGTGTCTGCATACGTTCGGTTCTTTTATGAATTTCATAATATTCACATTAAAGCGATAACACGGATATATAATACAAAAAAAAAAAGTAATAATAACGAAAGAATAGAACGAGGAAAAAAGAGAGAGAAAAAAAACGAACAAATAAAGTGAAACGGAATTTGTTGTTTTAAGAATACCACGTAGCAATGTGACCAATGCGAGCAATCGATATATCGAGGAAAAGGAAGAGCAAGATATCGACCCTGTTGGTGACTCTTTTGACAGAGCAATCCGAGTTTCGGATGTCTAATCTTGGCTACCAACGGCAAGCTGTTCATTTCCCTGCAATTTCGATTTCACGACCGAGTCAATTTTGCCCTCTGCCATTCTCCTTCTCTTTCTCATTCTCTCTCTCTCTCTCTCTCTTGCTCTCTACTCTCTCTCTGGTATTCTCTTTTTCTCTCTTACTCCCTTTCTCACTTTCGTACATCAACCGAATCCCTTTCTCGCTCTGTTTCGTAAAAGTGAAGCGAGAACAGCGAGGAAAGGTAGAAATAGATCTAAAGGGAAATAGGGAGAAAGACAGAGAATAGCATATACATATTGAAGAAGAGAGAGAACTCGTTTCACGCTCGCGCGAACATTATTGAAAGAGTGGTTAAGGTACTCTCAGCGTTTCTTATGACTAACGTTGATTTCACCGTCGGAAAAAGTCATACAAAGTTTTTTAACGTCTTATCGTTTTTAACAACTCTTTTATATAAAATTATTTCAATATAATTAAGGAGAAAGAATATATGTCTCTCTCTCTCTCTCTCTATCTTTTCCCTTTATAAATTTATGAAATTAAGTTTCGCAAGTATAAAAATTTGCGTTAAAAAAAATTCATTTTACTCCTTAAATTATACACAAAATATAAAAAAACATAATTGTGCCAAATAATTATGAAAGTGGTCTAAGTCATATTTATTTCTCGTTTCGAGATATTTCATGGATTACATTTGAACATTAAATGAATTCTATATAATATTGAAATAACAAACACTATTCATTTAGTTTCAAATAATATGGTGTGAAATAACTAATAAACTTATTTTTTTTGTAATTTTGACTTAGACCACTTTCATAATTATGGGTACAATTATTTCGTCGGCATCAATCTTTAAAACTAAAGTAATTTTATCATTGGTCTCGTTTTCTTTCGTAATTACAGTTACAATCTTATGTCTAACAACGTAGCAGTGATATTAAAATTGGACGGATAAGATCGAATGAGACTGGTTGGTCTATTTCTTTGTAGATACGGTTAAATCGGTGCACACCGGTGTCGTAGAGGGTTAAACGAAACGAGGCAAAGGGTCGAGGGTATCAATCTAAGAAGCGTAATGATTTCCCCGAGGATGTTTTTCTTTTCTCGAAGAATAAGAGAACCAGTGAGAAAAGACTGAGCGAAATATAAAACGTAAGAACGACATAGAGAACACGCTTTTACCGTGTTTTATTAATATCAGCCTATTTATTCGACCTTGCTAACATCGCGACAGATATCTCTTCCCCTCTTTCTCTATCCTTCGTATCGTCTGATCGTTCACAGGATCGTGAATCACTCTAATTAACGGGTAGTTCGGTGCTGCTAATTCCAAAGACAAAAGAGCTACGTCATTATGGCTTAAAGGAATATCCTAGTTTCCAAGCACAGATGTTTAGAAATTTTTCTAATTAATTTTTTTCTTTTAACGGGACAGGGGGGCTACACACCTATGTGTATTTTTGTTCTAACGACTTACAATTAGTTTCTCTTCTTTTTAATTAAATATATTGTTATTTTTGAGTTACGAGGCTGCTAAAACTGTTTCAACAACAAAATTAACTTCTTTTTCAATCGTTAAAAATAAACAGGTTTTAGAGTTTATTTAAGTAGAAGGGTAATTAAAGTGAGATTTCTTTTTTTTTTTTTACTTTTACTTTTACTTTTCTTTTTCTTTTTCTTTTTTTTTTTTCTAGCAACGCGTGCAAACTTTCAAGTCGATTGCTTCGTTACTTCCGGAGATATTTACTCGGGCTGAGGTAACAAAAAAAAAAGGAGGAAAAGAAGCGATTGCCAGATAAATAAATCGAAACTTTGAAGTTTGTAGCGATTTATTTTCTTCTCCCTTTAGAATTTCAATATAGAAATTTGAAGAAACATTTTCGCCAACTCCAACTCTTCTTTTGAGTAAGAAAATTGAAGAGAGTAAAAGAGAGAGAAAAAATATTGGAGTTTTGAAAATGGGATAATTTCGAATCTGCTTCTCTTCTTTCATTTTTTCTTTCAATCATTATCTTAAACTCTTAACTCTGAAATTGTCGAGAAAGAGAGAATACGTCTGACAAAGAAGATCAAGTTTTGCCCCTTATAAGAAGATCCGGCAGCTCGTTGTCTTGCTCGATTCTCGCACAGGTGAGCCGCAAATCCTCCTTCTCTTTCGTTTTCTTAATGTAGAAGAGAAAGGGAAGGAAGAGTCAAAGAGACCGTATGGCTACCATTTTGGAAATTCCGCTCGTCTCCGGAAGCTGTCGCACCAATAAATCAAGAGACATCTGCGACTTCTGCGACACCTTACTGCGAACACTGACGTCACGTACGAACCACCATCTCTCTCTCTCTCTCTCTTTCACTCTTTCTTTCTCACTTTCTCGTATATGTACCATCTACCTCTTCACCTTTCTTTTCTAGTTTTCCGTTCTTCTCTATTTTCCTCCTCCTTCCTACATCTTCAAACTAATATTATGGCTTGCACTGAGGGCAGCATACTTTTCCCACGAGGTAAACCGAATGTTACTACTCTTTTCGTAGCTGCCATCGTATATATATGTATATATAAAAATAGAGAAAAAATAATATATGTATATAGATATATGTACAAAGCTCTCAGAAAGAGAGGAAGTTTTGAGAAAGAAAGAAAGAAAGAAAGAGAAAGGAGATGTTGCAGATGTAATAGAACTCGCTAGGTATACGATCAGAGAGAGTGGATATCAGGGTCGACTCGGTCCAAGTATCACGTTGTTACGCTCTCCTGCCTAAGCGTCTCTCAAGATCAGAGTTCGGATATAAACGAGAAAGAAACGTGCTTACTACGTGCCTTTACCTCGTGAAAATCTACAGCTTGTGAGATATATAAATCGATTTGGGTTCAACATGCTTCTGTTAAATCGACTATAATAATTGCAAAATATCTTTTGAATATGTTAACCGAACGAGATTATATTTATATTTGCATTCGTATTTTTGAATTGGAATTAAATAAATAATAAAGAGATATATATTAAAATGTCATATATATATATATATATTTAATTGTTATAAAAAATGATATTTTATTAAAATGTTGATCTTATTATAAATATAAAAAAGAATTGTAATTCGATAATAATATATAATCGATGCTCGTAGAATCAATTCGGAATCGGATTAAATTTAATTTAGTTAATAATATCAAAGATTTAAATTTATTATTGGAAAGTCAATTTAAAAAAGTCAAAGGTATAAAAATCTGACGAAGAGAGTTACGCTCGAAATCAAAAAGGTCTGGGATGCTTCTATGTAGCATCGCCTCGAGATACGACGTTATCGTTATCCTATCCGTATATTACTGTCGCAGTAATTGAGCGCGAATACATCTTTGTTCATTTATAAAGCGAAACAAGCACTTTGTAAGCTACGAGGAAACGATGAAACAGTCTCTAATGCGAACGCCGAAATACCATTAACAAGACATCACAAATTTTAGTTTTGACTTTGGCGCAAGCTTGTCCTTTAATATTTTCAACAGAGGGTGTTGAATAAATAAACTACGAGAGTATCTATTCCGATAGAATGATTGAAATTGATCGAGTAAAATATAAAAATAGATTGTTACTATAATTTAATCTTCATCTTCATATATATAAAAAAAGATGTTTAACAATAGAGAAACTTGAAGAAAAATAATTATAGAATCTATTCGGAAAACTCGACTCCTTGAAACGATCCATGGAAAATTCAATCTTTCCAAAATAACTAGCGAACTATTGAACGTTTCTCATACTATTGTTGTAATGGAAGAGGGATTCTCTGGAAGCTAGAGAGAAATGTTGGAAACGTTCGAACGATTTTCACATGATGTCCCGACGACTAAGCTTGTCGTAGGTCGACTCGAATCGAAACTTGAAGTAGCTCGATGAAGTCCGAGTGCTCGACGAAGTATCTTGACGAACTTGGAGTACTCGATACTATGGAATATATATATATATATATATGTATATCGAGTACTTCTAGTCAACGCTGCTTGACCCAATTAAATCAGAATTTCGAATACTCGAATACGCGTCCCTCTTCTATTACTATCTCGTCTTTTCGAAACGTGAAACCTTTTATATATATATATATATGTATTTATATATACCTCTATATACCTAAGCGATTACACATGTATTTACATTGTAAATACTCGCATATATGTATATGGGTTATATATAAATTCATGTCTATGCGAGCTTCGAAAAGCTTCTCATGTTATACGTTTACACCTCAACGCGTGTCAGATTTTACGATTGTCCCTGGACGTTCCATTTCGAAGCACGCGATCCTCGTCCAGTCGAATTGGATTTCAGAACTCGCCTATAAATTCTGAGAGCTCTTGCGATTGATTTGTCAAAATCAATTTTAAGCCTGGAACGTAAAGCAAGTTTATACGAGCCGACGCGAGATTTGCACCTTCGATAGGAGCTATTGAATTCGAGGTAAACACGAGGGAATGAGACTCGAAGATCTGGAATCCGAGAGGCTTCAAATTCTATGATAGAAAAATTTCTTCATTTCGTCGGGATTCTTCTTTTTTTTTTTTTAAATCCCGTATTACTTTCTTTTTTTCTCTTTCTCTCTCTCTCTCTCTTTTTCTTTTTTTTTTCTCTTTTTCCAGACCATATTGTAGAATTTTTAGCAATACGAGATTCACAAATAAAATTAAAAATTTTTTACCTACGGCAAAAATATATATGTTATGCGTTTCCATATCGCGGTGTTTCTTTTATAAATTTTATTCGTACGTTGGGAGATTGAAAACTAGATGTAAAATTTAACGATAATTACACACGAGCCACACACGAGCAATGTATTCTCATGAAAAAACACATGCATGATATTTTTATAAAGAACATTGCTTGGCATTCGGTAGAATTTTTTTAAAAAGAACTTATTCACACAAAAAAGCAACGAATTTCTTTTTAATTAGAATAAAATATGACAATAATTTGTATTTCTACGAATATTCGTTCTTGTTAATTAGATTTCGTTAATAATCAATATTACAAAAAAATATGTTTTACAATCTTTTCATTTTTATCAAAGTTACTAAAATAGTATCGAATACTTTAAAAGGTAAAATTGATCAATTTACTGTTCCCTCAAGGTATAGATAAAATTCGTTCAAAGCGGAGCGAACTAAATCAAGCCAAATCAAGCCGTGCGAAATGTTTGCCAACGTTTACCGCAGCTAAGATTCGCTTACGTGTCGGTACACAATTAACTAAGATCGCCAAGAACTGGCAAATTTGCTATTAACATCGGCATTAAATTGTGCATCAAGATTAAACGAAAATTCAATGTAAAAATATACCAACTGATATATAAATTCAACTATTTTCACATATAATATAATATAACGTTCATTAATATGTCCGATTAAAAATTAATACCTAATCTTTACATTGTTTTTCATTTACTAGGGGATAATCAACAATCTATTAAATTTTGTAAACACAATTAAATATATTTCTCAATCGCGTAAATCTAAAAAAGGATATTTGATTCTGAGATATATCGTGTTAAAATAGATTCGAAAAAGATACAAGACGCTTTAACACGTATGGAAGGACATGCTTGTAACGTGAGCAAGTTTAGGAAGCAACGGTTGGAACCTTCTAACAAATCGCTTCACATCGGTGGATCCGGAAATGCATGGATAAAGAGAGAGAGAGAGAGAGAAAGAGAGATGGGAAGAGTGAAAGAAAGAAAGAAAGAAAGAAAGAAAGAAAGAAAGAAAGAGGAGAGTTAGATCGCCAAGGGCGTATAAGGTATGGAAAATCAATTGGCACGTTTCGTTTTGTTCCTTTTAGCAAGACTTACCCCATAGCATAGTGGCCCATCTCCCTTGCTACTACCACCCTATTTGACGGCCACCCTTCTCGATATCCCTATCTTTCTACACGACCAACATCGGTTTAGTCGGCTTCAAACCTTCCGAATAAATATAACATCCGAGCATTCTTGACAGGCGAAGCCCCCTAGGTATGCAAGCGAGAAGGACGTATAAACGAAATAAATTATGCACCCTGACACTTCGCACTTCGCCGAGCCACGGAAAGAGTCGAGACCAAGGATGGGGATATATATTTGTCTGTATGCGGGTGTGCTGAAGCGAGAGAAAGAGAGACAGGAAGATGTATAAGCGCTTTAAACTTCAAGACACGAGGAATCGTGGGCTCCTCCGAAGATCGGTTGCGTCCTCTTGACGTTACAACGACGAAGAAATTACTAAACTCTCGAAAGAACGACTATCATACATCTTTACCTTATAGAGATATAAATTCATACTCGAACTTATATTTTATTAGAGATACTGACAAATCTTTTTATCATTTTTATCATCAATTTTCGGGGGAAAATAATACAAAAAGTAAGAATATTTTAAAGAAAACTGCGTATAATGTAAAATAAACCGGACATATTATTAACGTCATAAAATCACGCTGATTAAAATAGGCTGGCCACTTGGCGCGTATGAGTGAAGAACGAACTGTGTATAAAATACTCAATGAGAAGAGACCATTGGGTAGATCAAAGCGTAGATGGGAGGACAATAGGAGGGATATTAAAGAAAAGAGGATATGAGGATCGCGTTCAGGAACGAGAACACTGGTGGGATTTGGTATACGCGACAATGAGCTTTCCAGTTCCCAACGCCACTAAATAATAATAATAATTGAAAGGAAACAATCATTGTCATTATCATTGTTAATTAATTCAGAAAATATATAAATTAATGAAAAGTCAAAATTAAGAACCCATATTTGCAATAAAACCCCAATAAAACACGAAAAATAAGTACAAATGTCATATTTTTCTGTATGTTGATTAAATCACGCGACAAATCAAAACAAAATCTTTTCTTCTTAATCAATTTTAACACTGATTATCTATGGAATACAATTTTCCTAAAAGATTCCCTAAAATCGTAATAAGAAAGGGAGACATAAGAGAACCAAGAAGAAATCCATACAACATTTTCTATATATATATGTGTGTGTGTGTGTGTATCTACTTATATGTCACATGTTACATACCGTCTTTCTCTCCTCGACCAAATGCTCCGAATTAACGAACCTAATCTCTTAAGGCCTCTTCGGGGTTTCGTGCATGCCAGTCGTTAGGACTCTGTTTACTTCTATTATTGGCTCGATGAGTAACGTCACGAGTAAGTAAGAACAGGATAGATATGAAATTGTTACGAGTTTCTCTCTCTCTCTCTCTCTCTCTCTCTCTTTCCCTTAGTTTCCCTCTCCCTTAGGTTTTTTTTCTAACTGCATCTAATCTCCAACCTCACATGAATATTAATGCTTGTCGGGGTCGTGTGGTTCGACGATGGAATCAGATGATTCGAGGATATTGCGCGAAATATCAACGCGCGTGACGAACACTACAACGATAGGATCGTTTCTTTTGTTCGACGTTGACGCATAGAGAGAAAAAGAAAGAAAGAAAGAGAAATAGAGAGAGAGAGAGAGAGAGAGAGAGAAAGAACATGGGAGAGTACACCCTCCGAACCGTGAAATTCGGGAGATGGATTTATCGTCGATCGAACGAATTATTTCTTCTTTTTTTTCTTTTTTTTTTTCTTTTTCCTTTCGTTTTTGTCGAACGTCCATCGCATATATTAAAGGAGGACGATGTGAAAGGATCGATCTAGTGATTTCTTACATGTCAGATTTCGTTCCCCTTATCTGGATATATAGCATCACATAAAAGACGTAAATATAGAAAAATAACATACGATGCGTTTGATAGAAATTGAATAATGTTTTGCATAAATAATATCGTTTGCGTTCATCCCCAAAAGTCATCAAATAACAATTATGCTAATCTTAGTTGTTACTAGTCAAATCAATTTTCAATGAGAATAATCGACATTTTAGAAAAGTATGCTTCTTGCCGATGCTTTTTATCTATTGATTGTTTTTATGGAGTAATGGCTTGTAAATTAACATCTCATTGAATATGATGAAAATAGAATTAGTGACTTTTGGCCGACTATAAATGATATTATTAATCATCGAAGTAATGGTAAAAATCGATGAAAAAAAGTGCATACGTAAATTTATATCTATTTATAGATTAGTAGAAAGTTAGAAGAAAATGTGGTATATATTTTAACGAGAAATAAACGTTTCTGTTTGATACTTATCAATGATATACAGTAAATGGCTATTAGACGTATTGTGGAAGGCTCAAAGGCTCGTTTCAGAGCACCCCTGACATTGACACAGAGTGTAATTCGCGTTGGCGCGCACAAAAAAAATGTATGCGGCTTTAGCAACGGTGAAAGCTAGTTTGCCCTACGGTAGCGCGATTAACTTTTCATAAATATGGAAATTACTCGGCTATTTCGCGTCTACGGCTCGGTTAACACCGCGGTCGGCCGTTTGTATGTCGCCCGCGTTTATTCACCGTCCCACGAAAGCGTACGAACTCGTTCGAATGATACACACCGAACGAAAATCTAATCTACACGTGGACATCATTCTATGACAATAAAATGTGTAAACTTGTTATGTGTGATTGTAATATAAAAAGAAGAAGAAAATATAGGTTAATACATTCGTATGTGTATGTGTATATATATATATATATATATAAATTACAAAAACTTGTAAATGAATATATTTGACAAGATCAATGAACATTTACTTGACAGTGTTTATACTAATAAATAATTTTTTCAACCCGTATTAATATTACCATATACATGAACATATATAAACGACTATAATTATATTTTTATCGAACACATTTATTTTCTTACCATTTCATCCAACGTATTTTATTACTTGTCCAAACTTTTAATGCGAATTATATTTTTTTCTATTTAAAATTGTACGTCGACGTTTAATTATTTAACGAAGTTCGTAATTACGATCTATTATCAACCGAGCGATTTTTCTTTCAACACAATGAAAGTCTAATTTTTTTGTAACTCTTACATTAGACTATGCCATACTATTCTTGATGTAAACTTGATGTGACCGTGTTTTAAAAAGCTTCAACTAACGCGTAGCCGTCCTTATAGAAGAATGATAAAACGACGTTCGCACGCAAGATCATAATTAAAACGCGTCGTTGCAAGCGAGCTTACTCGTTTTATCCGAAATTACATCGTATATATATATATATATAGACGAAAGTTCTAGTATATAAGAGGTCTATTACGCGTATTTATAACCAAGGTAGTTTGATATTTTTAAACGACACTCGACGATATCTTGGGAAATAAAGAGAGAGAGAGAGAGAAAAAGGATACAAGAAGAAGGATGAGTATCATAACGCTGTTTATTGTTACAAAACGGACTATGTAATACCTCAAATGGAAACATAACAATATGTATATATAGAGCAGGATAGACAAACTGATAATGTTTCCGACAAAAGACTTTTTAGTATCGGACAGAATGATATATAAAATTCTAAGACTAGCGAGTTACAAGAAATGATTCCGTTGAGAATGTGAATTATTCAAGACGATGAAAAGCAACGTGAAATTTGTGCAAAGATTTGCCGAGAACTTTGCTACGAATTTCTTTGTGATCTATGTTCAAAAAAAAAAAAAAAAAAAAGAAAAAGAAGAAAAGAAAATGATGGACCTCGGAAAGAAATTCGTTTTAATCGTTTTTTTTTTTTTTTCAGGGAAACCGTCAACCGTTGACGTCGACGCAACCCACTTCTTTTTGCCAATTAAATTGTTACATCGGTGTAACCGAAATGAAACCGTACTTTTTATCGGGATTAGAAATTCATGACAGGAAGCCAGGAGTAGGCGGACCTTTAATTTATAACTCCGTTCTTCGGATCGTGCCTAATGGAGCCTCAACAGGCGATTCTTCGACTTAATGGGAGCCTTTTTATATGGAAATCGATAAACTCGGAAAGTTCTTCCTCTCGATTCGCAATTCTTCCTCGTCGTTCTTCTTCTTAACTCTCTATTTTCTTTTTTTTTTTTCTTTTCACGATATAGGTATACGAGATTCACGTAGGCAGCATCGACAACCCCGTTAAGAGTAAATTTGTAAAATTCCCGATCTATTCTCTAACGTATTCGAATTTAAATGTAATGCATACAATACCAACCAAAAGTTTTCAATCGTTACGTAGTAGATTCGGAGAAATAGAATATTTATAAGAAAAAATTTAGCCTAACCGAGATAGATTTATTTGCCGAAAAACTTATCAGTAATACGTTTTGTATTTTGTATTATTTTCTTTCATCAATGAATTAAGTATTTTTTCATCGAATTGCTCTTCCATAAAAAAAAACCCTACCCTTATCTTTAATGACAGTCTAATTTATCTCGCGCATCCTAGCAATTAGTTTTTCGAATGTGTCTAGTTGAATAATTCTCCAATGCTTCTTGTTGAAGTTGCCTAAGATATTCCAGAAAATAAATTCATTCTGTAGATAATTTATAAAAGAACATTAACGACATGAAAAAAATTACAAAAATCTCTCAAAACATTTAAACATTTATCAGGATATTCAATTTTAACAGAAATCGACAAGTTATTCCAAACTTTGTGCCGATATAATGCGATAAAAAAGAAATGAATGAAAGAAATAAATTTGCAATTAAAAAAGAATTGAAATTATCTTTTAGAGTTCTCCTATCGGATATTTCACTTCAATAGCAATTTGACTTTTCTTTTGAATGCACTAGAAATATATACGTATACCATATATATATATCTATGAACAGAGACAGAGACTATTCAGTAATAGTAGCAGTAACAAGGAAAGAGGTCGTCGGATTCGAGTTTATTTCCTTCCACGAGTGCTCGGCCGGATAGCTGGCGATTCGGAGCTTTTGTCGCGAGTGCATATCCGGATGGGGGATGGTGGTACATGGGCGTTTGATTAAAAAGAGATTCGTCGTCGTTCGTAGAGCTGAACCGTCGACGTAGGAAATGCACCACCAGCACCAGCACCAGCACCAGCACCAACACCAGCAGTAGCACTAGCACTAGTAGCACCAGCAACAGCAGCAACAGCAGGGTAGCCGTCAGTAGTCAGTTTGGGTCTACTGCCAAACGGTAGCTTTGTGCCGTTCTCGAGGATTACAGTCATATGCGCTAGGCCGCTGAGCTACGCTGAGTAAAATCGCAAGAGGAGACTCGGCAAACGCGTCTGTCAAAACGGCTTTTTCCCACCTTTTATTGAACGCGAACGGTGGCCGCGGCAATTGCAATCGCAATACCTCGTTGCAATCTCCTCCTATTCTCTTTCTCTATTTCCTTTTGTCTTCTTTCTCTTTTCTCTTTTTCACATCCCTCTAAATCTTTCGTTCTAGCATAGACACCAACCCTATTCGTTCAAATTTCTTTCTCTCTCTCTCTCTTTTTATACTCTTTTTATTTTTCTCTCATACCCCTTCACATTTATCGAAAGTTTAGCAAGAACGCGTTGAACGATTGGAAATCGCCAGACTTGAAACTTAAACCGAACCGTAAAACTCAAAAATGCGATACCTAGAATAGATTTTCACCGAGGACGACGAGTATTCGTCAAATGTCGATTAGAAAAGAAATAGAGATAATTTTGATATACATTTTATCTTTCTTTTCAATTATTCCGAGATTTTTCAATTTGTAATTTTTCATCGCGGCTGGTTCTTATTCTTTACGATCTTACAATATTAAGGAGGAAACTCTTGTGTATACGAATTATTGATTAATTGATTTGATTATATCGATAGTTTTTGAGAGTGTAAGTAAAAATATAATTTGTTTCCCTTTAAAATGGTTTTCGATTCGAGTATCTACGATTTTACGTTCCGGATATATAGCATTATAAAAATTGCCATTCATATTTTTGTCGGTACAGGTGTTCGTAGTAATAGTAGAAGCGATACAATAAATTTAGAAAATTTATATAGGTAAGTGTGTCATTGATGGTTTATCAAGGTTATTATATCGGTCAATGCGTTAACTTTTTTCGTTCGAAGAAATTATCTAGGTCAGTGGGTCAAAGTCAATAAGTTTTATTGATTTGCCAATTTCTCAGAAACTAACAATCGTAATAACTTCAAACAAAAACTATTTTTTATGATATTTCTTTCTTTACTTTTAAGAAAATGTATTACTTCAAATGATAATTATTTGAAGTATTTCAAATAATTACTTAATTAACGATTTGTTATAAACAATTTTATTTTGACGATACTTATTTGTTACTTACGTTAGAATATTTGGAGAAGAATTGTCTCTATTTCTTTGAAGCGTTATTAAAAATGATGAAAAAATTTTGCGTGATTATAAAAAATAAAGTAAACAAATTTGTTTTCTTTTTTTTCGTCAATACACGAATATCTTCCTCGTTACCATTGGCGGCGTACGAGGCAGTACCCTTAAGAGGTTAGTCGTATTGGTGCTAAGAAATGCGATAAGCGTGAAAGATATCGCGCGAGTTTGAACGATATATCGCGAGCGAAGAATTCCTTGTCTGCAGTCACGTTACGTCGCGTGCTCTAGTTAATGGATCCATCGTGCACCAATCGTACAACGATTTATGCGTGACGAAAAAGTTTTTATTTTCCTCTATTATTATCAATATTATACTGTTTAATAATAATGATTTCATCACATGCATGCAAACACACACACACACACAAACATACAAACACAAGAAATAATATTAGAACGATAAACACGTATTGTTATTAATATTTTAATAACATATTAAATAAAATAAAATAGATGAAAATAATACGATGGAAATTAATGAAAAAAAAATTTCAACAGAAAGAAATTTCACATATAAATTCGATTTAATAATAATTCCACATATTGCTGCTATTTTTTATGTTAGAATAAACGAACAATTATAAATAATAAGAGACGGGAAATAAAAGATAAGACGATAAAAAGAGACAGAGAGAGAGAGAGAGAGAAAAATGAAGATAGATAAAGTAAGGAAATAGGGTGAAAAGAAAAAGAGGGACAATGGTAAACAGCGCAACTGTGGGTGGATGCCTATTCACTCGTTTATCTTTTCACGAAGTTTGTTTCGTAGTAAGGGAAAAGTTCAGAGTACGAAGTAAGTTGTTACCGGTTGAAGGAGATCTAGAAGTAGTTGAAGTAATAATGTAATCGGATTCCTTTTGGACCGTTGGAAGCTGCTAAAACTTAAGGGAAAAGGAACCAATGAAAATTCGTAAAAGCCAATGGAATTAATAAGACGAGACTGTGCCGCTATTTTCCCAGCGTTTCTATCCCGAAACGTAATAAAAGGTGAAACGCGAATTAAACACAACCGAACGAGATTCTGCTAACGGTCTATGCTTCATATTTCATAACCTGGGGCGAAAGATACGAACTACTATCTTTCTCTCTCTCTCTCTTTCTCTTTCTTTCTCTACCTCCTTTTTTTTTCTTCTTTATTCTCACAATGTGCTCACATTTATCTTCTTCGACGTCTTCCAACGTTCCTACTACCTTTCGGTCATATCTAGTATTTTTTTTAGCGATATAATTTACATAAGCAAAATATAGGGTAGAACGAAAGGAAATATTTGTGCTTCTTTTCTTTTATTCAATAAATAAATGTTTTACATTCGATAATTCAAAGTTCTTCGTAATTTAAAAACAATCAAGAAAAAAGAAAAACAAATTCTAATCAAAGATAAAACGATGACAATTTTATTAATATTCTTTAAAACGATAAAAAGAAACATTATATTCTCAAACATTATGCATTTCCATTTGATTTGACCAAAATCGTTCTCAATCAATGATCCAAAATTATGACCTTATCTTGGCATCGATAAAAGAATGACAACGATCATTTTATTGAATACGATCGAAATATAATAGCACGCATAACGTTATTATGCAAATCAGGTCGTTTCAAAGTTGGTTTCTCTTTCCTATCACAATTCTATTCTAGTATCATTGAAATGGTTTTATGAGCATGAACGTATAATATCTGATTACCTGATTTATTAAAAAGCGAATCCTCGTTCGTGGGATGTACAAACGACTCTGTGATTAAAATTCCTCAAGTCAACCAGAATAATTAAATCCGTTTAGAATGTTTCACTAGCACTCCGGAGTTCCATTCTCTCTCTTTCTCTCTTCATCTATTTCTCTCTCTCTCACTCTGTTGTATCTACCATGAGGTTCCATTGAACTAAACAAATCACGATTTCAATTATTTCGCATTAACTGAACCACGCCTGATCGAGATCGTAAAATTCCGTGCTGATCAGTTTGACTCGCTTAACGCGTACGTACAAATGTACATATGCATACATTAAATCACCTTCCAATGATTTATCGAACAGATTTTCCATGACCAATTTGGAATCTTTCCATAGGAGCAATATAAAGACAAAATAATATCTAATATATATGTATAAAGGTATATGTCTATGTAAATCATTATATCTAAAGATTACTTTACGAGATATCATTAAAGTGGTTGATCTATCAAGAAGATTAGCCCTAAGTGAGAATTACTCGATAATGCGTAACTAATAGCGCGTTCACGACAGGTTATCGATAATGAGGGGACCACTGACGCGCGAAAAGCTTAACGCTAATTAACGGCTGAAATACCCCTGATCGAAGAACTCACCTCCCAACGGTGATTTTTCTTCGATAAGAAATTGCGGGATTGGAACGGGAAGTTCGGTAAAAAGTACTGAACTAAAAATGTGTCCCTACCGTGCTCGTAATTACGTTCCCGTCGCGATAACCTTCCAAGATCTCACCAAGATCGACTTTTGAGGATATCTCGTAACGTTTACGTAATGAAAGAAATTTCACGAATTTTACCTTCCACCTACTCACACGTACTACGTATTAACTTGTGCGAGTCGGTGTAATCTCTGTGTCTGTGCGAGCTGTAGAACGATCGTTTCCAGAAACTTTCGAAAGCCAGTCAGATCAAAAGAACCGCCAACGTATGTACCTCTTCTGTCGTTATTTCTTTTTTCCTTTTTTTTTCGTATTTTTCCTCTTTTTCCCCACTTTTCGAAAGCACTCGCATTTCCCTTTTTCCTCCTTTGCCTTTCCAGTCAATACTCGCATGGTTTTCCTATTGTGTGTAGCAGCATATAGCTATCTAGAACCTGGCTCGTATCCTCGTCGATTCCCGCATGCGTTAGAGGACCATTTCCAGGCATTATGATTGCGGAGTGGTTACAACCGTTGTGTTCATTGCACCGCTACACTTTGCATGAAAGATTAGACCGCAGATGAGAAAGAGATAGAGATAGATAAAGAGATAAAGAGAGAGAGAGAGAGTCAAACACCTTGCTGTTGTTATTTATGCTAGCGAATCCTTTCATAAGTACTAACCAATGATCGTAATATTTACGGAAAAGAACAAAATAAGAATATAAAAGAACATATGTTTTACCTATATCGTAATATCAACATTTCTTACACGCATTATCCTTATCAAGATCGTTTAACTTTTTGACTTGCTTTCCCGTTGAGTCACGACTTTTACCAAAAGTGAGATAGAGACAGAGATAGATAGATAGAGAGGAGAAGGAGGAGGGAGAGTAAGGGGGTTGGTTGGAATGAGACAAGACATTAAACTGTTTGCACGTAGCTCGAAGAACTTTGGTAATGGAGTAAACGGACTTAATGCGCGTCACGATTACGCATTAAAGTGAAACTGTTACTGCTCGGTAACGTGTTACTTCAAGTTATAGAAATTTTGGGACGCTCGACTCACCGCGAAACCGTTAAATCGAGCTTCGAGAGAAAACGTATTATCCTATTAGAACGATGACAGCTATCCGAAGGAATAAAATAAGGGACACTGTATTGTATATAAAGCTTTCTAGGTAAGCCTTAATAAACTACCACCATTGCCATTGCTCTCGTGTTGACCTAGTTTTGTTAACGGAAACTACATGAAAACGCATTGCAGATTTCTCTTGCATTTTATTAACCGTTAATATTACATTAGCTTGAAAAGCAAGCCAATGTATGTAGCTATCAAATTGTAATAGAGAGAATCATCGAGCATTCGTCGACAATCCACAATAATCCAACTTATCTCCACTTTGTGAGTCTACTAAATATATCTAAATAATGAAATAAAGCATACAAAGAAAGAGAAAGAGAAAGAGAAAGAGAGAGAGAGAGAGAGAGAGAAATAAAAGGAAACTTGTTCAATTGTAATCAAAAGGAAACTAGAAAAATTCATTTCTGAAATGGAAAAGTTATAAAACTATGATTTAAATTAAATTAAATATTGTACGCATTGAGCATATATATATATACATTTAAAAAATTATTTAAAAAAGTTTGAAGATCTATGAAGTCTTTGTTATTTTCAGAAGAAGAATAATCTAGTACACGATTGATAGATTCATAAATCTAAACGAAGCTTCGATTATTTCGAAGAGAATCAGTAACGAAACGACGAGGCTTTACCATTGACGTACGATCACAATAGCATCACAAAGAGATTGCGATTGGAATCCAGACTTTTACGGAGTATTGCGAGTAAAGCAGAAAGCTCGCTACCGAAGTTCGTTCGCGCGTGCTTACACAATAATGCAGACCGCGTGCACCACGATCGCTTGATTAATTCTATACGCTCTATCGAGAATCAACGGTAAGCGATCGAAGAGAATGACTGTTTATCTAACGCGAGGCTCGTAACTCTTTTGATCAAAAGCCCGGAGTCAAGATAGATACTGTTTAGCCATGATTCAATCACCATTATACCATTTTAACCCACGTTCCTATGTTTTATTTGATCATTCAAATAATCTTTATCTATATTGAGTCTTTTTTGTATAAACACAATTCAATATAAAATAATTCTACCTGGAACACCAAGCAAATATTAAACATTGCAATATCCAATCAATTAAAAAAATGTCAATTATCGAAAAATATACGAAATATTTATATATTTTGAATATTTTGTTTTTTAGATTAAAAAAACAATCGTATTTGCATTTGAATTCAATTAATCCTCCTCTCTGTACCGTGTATCATCCTTCTCTTCTGTGTCTGCATAACGACGATTTAGAAATTGTTGTTTAGAATATTCACCTACTGCTGTTTCGTTCTTGTTCACAGTTCGACTGTTAGAGACAGACTAATCCTAAAAAAAACAGCCGTGTTATTTCGTCGTAGAGCCTGAAGACAAAACGTAAACAGTAAAGATAGGAATAAATACAAATGTATAAGCAAAAGAAAATATTTGTAGATGATAAATTATTAAAGAAATAGTTTAAACTACGTATACTATTCCATAGTATTTGTAACAGAACAGTGCCCCGAACGAAAAAAATTTATTCTTATTCTACAATTTATTTTTACATAGCATAATCTTAAGCACAAGTTGTACAATTAGTCCGAATAAACTCTATACTTATTTCAATAAATGTAAAATATCATTTGACCTTATCGCGAAATAAATATTCTCTCTCTTTTTCTTTTTCTTTTTTTGTTTGCAAGAAAACGAATGATTTAACCGCCTTTCTTTCGAAGGATCATAAAAGAAACTGACAAGCTCTCTAATCGTTCTCGAGAAATTCAATTTCATCAATGCCAATGACTGGTCCAACTTTTCCCAGACGCAACTTGGTGCATTCACACGAGCATCAAACATCCTTACTTTTTCCCTTTTTTTTTTACTTCCCACCATCTTTTCTTCTTACTCGTCTGTTCTCTCTCTATTCTACCCTTTTCTTCTCGTCAATCGATATTTCCATTCTAAAGCGAACTCCCAACCTCATCTCCGAAGGATTTAAATCTTTGAATTAATTCCCTTTCGTTATGATCGAACGTAAATCATTGACGACGTTGCTGGGAAAGAAAACTCGAGTCCGTTCTGTGCGCCTTTGTCTTCTCTTTTCCCTCGAGTTTCATAAAACTAAGTGATCATCATTGATCTCTCTTTTTCTTTCTCCTTAATTTGCAACCCTTGTCATTTTGTTTTTTCTATTATTCTAAAAATATCATCTAACATATAAATGTATAGACGAACGTGCTTATGCAGATTATGTGGCATCGTCGAAATCCTTTGACGTTACTTCTGCTTATCCTAACAAAGTTCTCACTTTACTATGAACTTCCTTTTATCATAAATCATGTGAAACAAGTAACTATCTTCCCAAGCGCACAAGACAAAAATAATAATATCATTTTACAAACTCTTTTCTCTCGTATCATTATTTTTCCTTGCTCAAAAGGCTCCGACCTTAATTTTATATTCGAAAAAGGAATAGGAAAAGGAGAAAAAAAAGAAACACGAAAAAGAAAAGAAAAAAAAATGGAAGAATAAAAAAGACAGCAGGAACTCTTTCGATTCGATATTTTCCGTGAGTACGACCGTGATCAAAACACGGGTCAGAGAAACGACGGTACGAACCACTGACCATAATCTGGATTCCAGCCAAAAAATTCTACTATAGCAAAGTGACCTAGAAAAATATTTAATCTTCTCGTAATTGCATTTACGTTAGTAGCTTATGTTGGTAGTGGATCTGAAACTTAAAAGTATCTTTGAAATCTCTATCACACAATCTCGTAGATTACATTCAGTGATATTACGTATATAAAAATAAAAACGATAACAGCTCGGACGATAAAGGCTTTTCTTTGAAAGAGTGAAAGAGTGAAAGAGATAGAAAGAGAAATAGAGAAGGATGCTTTCTTCGTATCATAGAAGTAGTATTGCTAAAAATCGAATCAGTCGTTTCCCGACAAAATTATACAACCACGTCGTGTCTAGAAAAGTATCGATAATTGCATTCGATCGAACACTTGGTTATAGAAAGGAAGTTGGTTTCCTCCTCCAATTGAATGCATCCTAAATGCTCAATGAGATACGAAAGTAAAATGATATTTCTATTATAGAACGCACGTGTGTTTTTCATTTTCAACTGGCTTTGCTCTTCGATCCGTGATGTCATCTTCCATTTTATCCTTTCATCCTCGATCCCTTCCTCTTCTTTATCATATTTTTTCTCTTTTTTTCTTCTACTCGAATATATTCTCCGTAATACCTTTACGTTTCACGCGTTCCTTAAACGCTAACGCTTCGAGGATCAAACGAGAAGTTTTCCTTTTTGAGACTTTGCCCGTATTTCCAAGGAAACCAGCGACGAAATATCATCTCAAGAAAAGCAACGTAATATATCGCGTTTGACTTTAAAACTTAAAGCAACGAAAAAAAAAGATTAAGAAGACTTTATATAAGGTTTTTAATCAATGATCGGCGCAATTGTAAATAAGAATTCGTTAGATTAGCAATACTAATAATATTTCGTTTCTCGAACTCCTGAGGGATTAATTATGTTCGTTAAAATTGTTCTAATTATTAACTAAGTTATATATATATATATAATTTTCAACAAAGTTTGTAAAATAAACTTGACAAATTATCCGAAATTATTTCCACCGAGGAAAAATAATTGACTTTTATATGCATTAACGTTGTTTCTTTTTCATCTCGGGTATAAAATTAATATTTAAGAATCGAATAAAATGCATATCAAGTGAAAAAGGGTCTTTTTCTTGAAGGGTTCAATCTTGGGAGTACAATAGAGAAAAGCGTTTTTATATAAGAACGAACATCTATTGTGTTCTGTACTTTCGTGTTGTTCAATACGCTTAAAATAGCACGATTTATTGGCTTTTTAATTTTTAAGCCGAATTTAAACGTTCACCATGCACGGAATACGTGATCCGAAATATCGGAAAAAGAGAGAGAGAGAGAGAAAATACAAAAATCTCAAACCTTCTCTCGAGTCGTAAATGCTACAAGAATGTAATATGGAAAGATGAACAAAAATACAACGGAGTATATATTTAAAAAAAAAAAGAAAAATAATAAAATTATACGAACGAGTAAGATATATGCAAGCGCATACACGCATAGACAATGAATTGTTGCGCGCATGGAAATAAAATATGTACCCCGAAGTTTTGTGAAAACAGACCACGTAAGATTTCAAAGTAAACTCCAGCCGTCGTCAAAATATACATTTATGAATCTGCAGCTTGTAATTTCAAGAATTCATATTCTTCCAATGGAATTTGTAAAAAGAATGAGAAAGAGAGAAAGAGAGAAGGAAGAACTCAAAATTTCTCTCTCTCTCTTTCTCTCTCGTCAAAAGAAGACTCGACGACATCGTTTCATAATAAATTCACTCAGTCATGAATTCTTTCACAAGAGGTCAAAATTATATCTCGCACCTTCTCGAGATAACGAGTCACCAAGTACTCGGCCAAGAATTTCTCCAATTAACATTCGTTCGAAATGTCATGCGCTCGTCGCGGTGGCATCTCCGATAGTTAATCGATAACCGTTGGAGCTTCTGGAAGAGAATTCTGCAATTTCACCAGCTTCCTATCTTCCTTCATCCCCCATTCTGGTTCTCCCTCGATCCTCTTTAAACCCCATTTTCAAACTCCTCTTCTTCTTTCTTCACTTTTTCGATAACACGTTTACCAGTAATGTCCACGTAGATTAAGAATCGCTTATTGGAGAAACTAGGAATTGACCAGAAAACGAGTAAAAGGAAGGAAGTAAGAACGGAAGGAAGGAAGGAAGGAAGGAAGGAAGGAATGAGGATTACTAAAAAATCAAACGAATAATTCTGTGAAATGTAGTCGTTAATTGCGATTCCAATATACATGGAAAGTAGGCAGAAACTTGACAGAGCTAAACAACTCCTCTTGCACACATTTGTTGAATTCAGACGGAAAGGAATATTAGAGAGAGAAAGATAAAGATAGCAAAAGAGCACAATAGTAGTAGTAGTAGTAGTAATAATACTACTACCTACTCGCAGTACATCCTACGATATACGTATGTATATATGCATATGTTCCCTATATATATCCCGTGTAAATTTTCAACTTGTATGCGTTTATACGTGAACGTGCTCGTAGGATACCTACATTCCTTAGGTCTAATTCAGAGAGAACGCTCCACTATATCTCCGGAATGCGACCTTTCTTCGCGGTGGACGGTTCATTTACTTCCCCTCGTCTCTACCACATCGCGAGGGCGTTACATTTAGCGCGATATTCACTCGTAAGTGTTCATTAAAGCCGACGTTAAGCTCGTCCATGTGTTTGTATATATGTACATATATCCATACGCGTGTGTAGATATATGGAAAGGATCAAAGAACGAGAGAGAGAGAATGAGATATACGTATATATGTATATAGAAGAGCAGCACACAGATAGGCGTTAACGGTAACGGTAAGATTTATAAGCACCATGAGAGGTGTCGAGTTGAGAGGGACGATAAGCAGGTCAGAACGGTACGATTGTTAGTGTCCCATTTTCCGGCTGACATATTTTTGCAGTACCTTTGGGACCGAAATATAACATACGTTACGTTTCTCCCGTATACGTCGCTTAGGATTCTGACCTATCTCGTTCTTGATCTCGTGCTTCTTGTGCTAGACTGACCAAAACAATTTCCGAGAACCCATTCCTTTTTTTTTTCATTTTTAGTTCTTTTTTTTCTCTACCTCCTTTTCTCTACTTATTGCTTATTACTTTTTATCGACCTTTCTCTCTCTCTCTCACTCTCTCTCTCTTTCTTTATTTTTTTGTTTCTTTTTCACGCGAGCTTATCAACGTGCACCGTTCTTTTAATAATCGTCACGCTCGAAAGCTTCTGCTGAAAGAATTTGATCTATTCTAGCGGAAAGCTTTATGAAAATCTACAAGTTGGTTGTAATATAGTAAGCACTCGTTAGTTAAAAATATAAATTTTCCGTTCGTCATCGACCACGTCCTCGTCATTTTTTTCCGTTTAACTTTAAACAAACATTAATTCGCGTATATACCGTTTGAAAAATAAATTCCTATGAAATATTATTTCCTTTATTGTCTTACGTCAACATTGTTTATTCGCTTCGATTTACACATCGAGAAGAAATTATTCGTTTATTGTATTTTATCAATATTAGTATCATTTTGATTTAAATATTAGAACGGAATGATGGTAATGTAAGATGTGAATAATAAATGAAAAATAAAATAAACAACAGACACTAGAATTATCCGCCACCATCCTTTTCTGCGTTTCAAACGTTTCCCCTTTGATACACAAGAGCACTCCTATCTTTTAATATACATGAAACTCTAGAGAACAGCACACACTTCGATGTTCTCACGAGTATTGTGTATACGTATACTTTATGTATCGACATATATCTTCGCAACTGGTCGGTCCCAAGTTTAACGCTTCAAGTTTCTCGACCTTTGTATTTCATTAGTAGAACGAACCAATAATTTCTTTCCGCATTGCTTCAAAATCACGTTCATTTTAAATTATCATTTCATTTTGTTAATAGTTTATATATTTTTATGATAGAAATTTGATCTTAAAATTAAATACATATACATATACATACTTAAATATTCTTAATAAATACTAATTATCGAAAAAAAAAGAGAGAGAGAGAGAGAGAGAGATGTAAGGAATATTAACGTTTTATCCTAAGAAAATCCTGGCCATGAATAGATCACGTTAATTATACGAAGAGACCGATATTTCCAAGGAAACATGGCAGTCTTCTCCTAGTTTAGCGAGCCGAAGAATCTTACCTTGATTATCCGTTCTCGTATTATAAATGTCAACAATAATTAACGCTAGACCACTATACCTCACTCCTTCCTCTTCCCTTCATCATCATCATCTTAACTATCTTCCTTTCGTGTATCTTAGCAGCAAGTAATACAAGTTATAACCTCTCAACGTTGTAAGAGAAAACAAGTTTCTTTTTAGTAAACATATATATCACGTATTAAAGGATATAAAAGTAAATGCACTACAAACAAAAACTTGCAGGAATGATATCAACTACGTTGACAGATAGTCGGCTCTTTTCGCTTGGTCTTTTCAAATTCGCGAGTGTCGCAACAGCTTCGTTTGGAGCTTTTGGTATAGGATTATACACGAGCCCCTATCCTATGCACATTCGTAGATATATACATACTTACTACATACGTACTTATAGCACATCAGTGAATGCACGCATACTTCGTCATCGAGCCTTCTATTTGCGGTCTGAAAAGCCCTTCCCGACACCGATGCGCGGTTAAAGAGAGAAAGAGAAAGAGAGGAGAATTAAAGAAAAAAAAGAAAAAAAAAAAATGGAAAAAGGAAAAGAAGAGAAAAAGGAGAACAAAAAGAAAGCATGGAAATGAAAAGAGGGCTCTAACCTCGAGTGTTTACGTTAACTCGGTTTCGTTTCCCGGTATAAATCCAAAAGTGTACGAGAATGAATGAGAGGAAAGAAATGGTGACAATTTTTGCGACAAACGTAAAACTGTACACAACCGTTATTTCCATTGATAATTTCAATTGACGACCAAATTAACAATTTTTCTCATTTTCTTCCGTCCAACGTTTATCCGTTACATATGTTATTTCGTATGATAATTCGTATTCAATTTCTATAATCGTTTCACAGACTATTCGTTAATATCATCGTCGACTAGTTCGATTGTCGATTTCTCACAGCTTATCTTCGTTTAGTAACATTCAGCAAAAAGTTACGGCCTTTTAATAACTCGATTTAGTCGACCGAAATCGAGCCGGTCCAATCAAAGATTAATGCACAAGCAGAAATATATAGTTATTGATTTTCGTTGGCTAAATTTTAGCTTTCGAATATATATTTCGATGATTGTGATCTCCCTCTCTCTCCTTCTCTCTCTCTCTCTCTCTCTCTCTAATAAGTAAACGTGAACTATTATCATTACTTTAGCAGATGCCCCTTGTAGTAATTAAAACCATTAATAACATATTCTCACACTTGTTCAGATCGTTAATATTGTTAACGTCGTAACACTAGTTAAAACGATATTAATAAATAAATAAAAATATACCTATATATGTATATATATATTTTCATCACGAAATATACATTATTCATATAGTTTTTTATCAAGTGTTCGAAAGTTCGCAAGCACGACCTGATTTTTCTGAAGAGACCCTTTCAAAAAGGAAAATTTAATTAAAATAACATCCTTTTTCTTTTCACACTCCGGAAGAAATTAAACGACATGAATTGAAATGTCGAAACATTTGTTACATTTTTAATTAAATTAAAGTATACACGGGCAGTTTAATAATAGCATTTGTATATGGAACGCGTGTGGAGAACAAATAAAAACAAATTAACATTATAAAATAATCATTAGGTATAACATGTTAATTCTATATTGTCTATCCGCGTCTCTTTGTCTATTAATGAGGAAAATAATATATTTTTCATTGAATACATTTTTCCAAATTCATGGTTTCGTTAGTTAAGTATTCATTATTAACCAACAGATTTAATATACTCGTTAATGTCAGTCGCATTTTCCAGCAACCACCAGAAATACTGTATAGAGCTACGAATATTACGAACAAGTGCAAGTTAATGCTTGCGAACGGTCTGATTAAATTCAGGTTTTGAGCTACGTGGTCCGACTTGCGGTAATGAGATTTCACGTTACACTTACGTCTCTCCCTAGGAAAACAAGCTTGCTTAATCGCTCTCGTTGATAAATTGTGATGGATCTCTTGATCACAATGCAATAATTATAACCTAAGACAGTTGCTTGCTTGTCAATGACAAAATTAAATATAAACGATTAACGTTAGATATTTTGGTTTATTAAAACACTCGTCAACCAATACGAGAATATGATAATTATTATTCTTAAATTAATGTGTTGTTGTTGTTATTATTATTAATATTATTATATTTTAATTAAATTTCACTTTGGTAGAATTTCGACGGAAATCGAGTAGGTGCAAGTAAACTTTGTAACGTCGTACCGTACGATAAGTTCTTACAGAATGGACAGCTAATTAAATCGAAGCCGATAAGGTCTCCCGCATAATTTATGCGCTGTCTACATTATATCCGATACAGAAGGTTGTTCGCTTTCGCGATAAAAGAAGCGTGCTCTCTCTCTCTCTCTCTCTCTCACACACACACATACACACACAAACGTAAAAGCAAGAGTTCGCGCGCGTGTGCAAGCGAGAAAGAGGCTATCTCGTCATCGTTGTTTACAGTTACGACGAGGGCAGCTTGCACGCTCGGTGTAAAGGAAAAGGTTAAAGTTATTCTCGAGTCGAACCCTTTTCCGGAACGTTGCATACATTCATATTTACAAACTTTTTTTCTCTCTCTCTCTAACTCCGAACCCTTACGACCAATCTTTCCCTATCTATCTACCTTTTTATATATCTATCTATCTATCTATCTATTTCTTTTTATCACGAAGCATAGCGCGCGAGCAGATATTTATCGCTCAAGAGTGCCGTGATTAAAAATGCTTTCTCTCCGTTATTTCGACGTAATATTTTTCTGCGTCTCGTAATAATCACCGTCACCGTCAGGAAGATTAAAGCAGAAGCTACGATTTTCACGGTAAAAGCATCGACGGCTCTCTATTTTCTCTCTCTCTCTCTCTCTCTACTTTTTGCTCTTTTTCTATTTCCTTCTTTTTTTCATTCTTTCTCTCCCTAAATTCTTCTTACGCTCGTATCAACGAAATATATATACTCGGATCAAAGTGACAGTCGTGTTATGCCTCTCCAAAAGCAAACCGTGCCTTTCCTTTTTCTCTATCGCACTCGAACAACCTTTTTTTCCATTCCCATCCGTTCCTGTTACACTTCAGGCGAACGATATTTCACGAGGAAACGTTATTTTTGCTATCGACATTGAGGTGAAAAGAACCACCCTCCTCATCAGGAGATGGTTCCGTCAACGATCGAAAACAGCGATCGTTAGCATCGACCTGGAACCTTAATTACGATCGATACCGATGAATCTCTCTCTCTCTCTTTCTCTCTCCCTCTCTCTCTATTTATCTTTCCCTCTTCCTTCTCTTTTCTTTTTCTTCTTAGTTTCGAGTCGAAAAGCTACGTTATATCCGTTGCACCATGCTACAAGTAACACTTCGCCACGTAACAAAAGTTACTTCATTATCGGAAAAGTTTGTTCGCGTTGGGTCCATCGTGAGCTGCCTTAGGGGATAAAGAAGAAATCTATCTCACTCATTCTCTCTTCCTTTTTGCTTATCCTTATCCAGCCTATGCAATATCCCGTCGTCATTCGAGAACTCGACGAATCTCATCGAATCGAATAGGAAAAAAAGGAGATTAGGGAAGAATAATAATCGGAAGGTGGTAAAAAAATGATTAGGTGAGCCAAAAAAGTAAACAATCTTACTCACCGAACAGTCCTCCAGCTGCTGTAGCCTTGAAGACGACCCATATGAGATAAGCGTAGATAATCCTTCCGCGTTTCCACGCATCCATGATGCTCGATGAATTTTATTGTCACCCTCCGCACGGTGCCACCGACGACGACAACGACGATGACAAAGTTAACCCTAATTCGATAAACGCGACTGTCGTTACGCGTTACCACCGTTGGTGGTTGTTGTTCGAGCATAGGCGTTATTACACGAATACATAAATACACACACGCGCTCTTAGTAGACAGGTCTCTCTCTCTCTCTCTCTCTCTATCTCACTCTCTCTTTCTTTCTTCGTAATATCTGCAACAATTTTTCTCTCTTCTATATCTAAAGCAGATCTATACTTTTAATTCCGATGCACACGCGAACCAACAACTCGAACGAATAACCGGTAAGATCGTGGTGAATCCATTTCACGCACATGTCCACCACGAGAGGAAGAGAAGCTCCGTGTGTCCGTGTGTGTGCGAGGGTTTTATCCGGGTCTTATCGCGCACAGTACAGTCCGTTTCATTGCTCAAAGTCGTGAATAGTTTATTGTATATATTTTTTTCTATAAATCACTTTTTTTTATCTCTCTCTCTCTCTCTCTCTTTTTAACACTTTTCCTTTATTTATAAGAGTTGGTTAGTCGGATCTATCCAAAAACACTAACGATTAAATATTATCTTAAAATCGTCGTGACATATTATATCGACACTTCTTCTCATCGTTTAGATTCGCGTTCGCGAATGAAAAGCGCGCGACTCCGACGACGCGCTCGCGACGATCCGGAGGGTGCATTTCGCAAGTTTACTCACGTACTTCTTCTTTTCAATTTGTAAGTTCCGTAAAGTTGGTTCACTTTTTCTTGAAAAAAAAAATTTATATATATATATATATATTATCACACTCGAGAAGAGACCGACAAAGTTTAATATCCTTCCTTTCGTTGTTTCGTTAACAAAAAAAAAGAGGAAACCTTGAAGTTTCGGTCACTGCCGGAAATGATGGTATATACGTTTAAGTTCGTCTTCCTCACAGGTAAACACGTTCGAAAATCTTCTAAACAAATCTCATCGATCTCATTTAACTTGTACACAATGTAACTCGATTAAAAATCATCTCGAAAAAAGTTCGTCGTAGAAATTGATTAAATGTAGGATCTCTCTCTCTCTCTCACTCACTGTAAAATGTTTCGACAATGAACTCGCGGAAAAGAGAAACTCTGAAGAAGAAAAAGAAGATGAAGGAGAATAAAAAGAAGAAGAAGAAGAAGAAGCGAAACCGGTCGGTAACTTCCGTGGTGATCATTCGCGGAGAATCGTTGAAAGTCTTGCAAGCACTGAAAATACTCGCGACGTTGGAACTAGTAGCCGAGCCGAAGGAACGGAACAGAACAGCAACTCGCAAACTCGCAACTCGCTAAGGCGAGACCGATCGAGCGAGGAGAAAAAGAGAGTTGCGCTCGGACGAAGAATGAAAGAGAGGAAAGGAGAGATAAGCAGAGAGAGAAAGAGAGAGAGAGAGAGGAGAGAGTAAAAGAAAAAGAAAGAATAAAGAAAGGGTGGTGGGGGTAGAAGGAAGGACGGAGGGACGAGGACGCGAACAGGGCTGGTCGTCGAACCGGTTTCACTCCCAGAGATCGCAACGGGCCAATTGGAAATACCACTGACAATGAGTCCACCCAGCTTGGTCGTTTTACGATCTCCTGGCGTTCTTCACCTAACGACGATGACGACGACGACGAGGACAACGACGACTAGAACGAGAAGAAGGACTAGGACGAAAACGAGGACGAGGATGTTCTTTGAATGATCGCGATAATAGAACGCAATCGAGCGTGGATCCGGTCCGACCACTGTCAGGTGACTCCAAGGAAGCTGAATCTCGACTTCGATATGCTTTCGACCGTGAAGAAAAAAAAACATGTCTTTCCTACAATTCGATCTTCTCTTAACTTTCAAAAGAATCCTTTTGTTTTTCTTACCATCGGTTCTATCATTTTCCTCTTACTCTTTATAAATGTTTGTTGAAATCGTTCGAATGTAACTTTTCTTCTCATTTTTATTTACAATTCCAATTTTTCGATATATGTATGTTCAATTAATTTCGAAAAAGTAATAATAGCGAAAGAATATATGAATTTTGACAATATAAGTAGATATAAAAATAAAATACCGAATCGTTTATAATTTGATATATATGTGCGTTTATTTTATTTTATATTTTCGTCGTGTTCCAACAAACATCACGGATAGACACGGCCAGTAATATCAAAATACGAAAAACGAGAAAGACAATTTTTTCACTTCCACCTCCTACTCCTTCTTCATCCATGTATATCGACGTCCCTTTGCGATCGTTCGTGAACAGTATTCAGTTTCGGTTGTATAACTGTCGTACACGCGATGCGTCATGATGCACCGGTTGGCGCGTTAATTTTCTAGTTTTTTTATACGACGTAACTTCGCGCACAGTCCTGACAAAATATTGCATCGGCTTGAGGATTATCAAATAAACGAACGGCGGTGTGTAAGCTAAATCTCCAATTATTTATCCCTTGACTGATTAATAAACATTGCTTTCGTCGAGCATTTAATATTTTACACTAAGCTTAGTTTCATCCTATTTTTCTCTCAACTCTATAAAGAAAAGGATAAGAAAAATGAGGGTAGAAACGAGGAGACTGGAAAAAGGCAATTACTAACGGTCCACGGAGCGTTGAGATTAATTAATCGGTTTGGCGAGCGCGTGAACGGCACCTTCAGCTAGTCACCTCGCGTAGTAGGATTTAAATGTTCTCTCTCTCTCTCTCTCTCTCTATCTATCTATCTATCTATCTATCTATCTATCTATCTATCTATCTATCTATCTATCTATCTACCTATCTACCTATCTAACTATCTATCGATCTAACTATCTATCTATCTATCTACCTATCTCCCTCTCCCTCCCTCCCTCTGTCTCTATCTTTCTCTTTGCATCAGCGAGTTAGAGTAAAAGAAAGAAAGAGAAAGAATGACGTGAGGAAAAAAAAAAGAAGTCGCCGAAAGAAAGTAACGACAAAAGTTAGTTCTTCGAGTATCCTGGCGCACGCTCGTAGAAAGGACCACGGTGAAAAGGGCTTTGGAGAAGCCGTTGACCTTGAACGGCGCGTTCTCTCGATCGTAGGTTCCGCGCGGGCTGCCCAACCGACGGAACGGGCTGGTTCGAAGCGATAAAGTAAACCGCGTTTTCTAAGAATCTCACTCTCTTGTTTTCTTGCTCTCTCTCTCTCTCTTTTCTCCCCCCCCACCCTTTCTTTCTCTTTATCTATAACTTTATATACATCATCGTCCACGAGACTAGTACCTCTTTAAACGACGATTAAATGACGTTTCAGCGTGTTTTAATCTTATTTTATTAATGCTCCATCAATTGTTATTTTTCTAGTTGGTTTCGTGAACAACGACGTATACAATACGAGTGTCTATCTTCCCTCTCTATTTCTTAGAGGATACACGAAGAACACGCGAAGTATAATCGGCAGAATGAAGAAGATCAGAGAGGCCGACACGCGACACTGCGCGTCCCGCAGAATCACGATCCGCACTGGTACGCCATCGAGCGTTAGGGAAAGTTCGCTTACGCTCGTGCTTCTCTCTTTCTCTCTATCTCTCTCTCTCTCTCTCTCTCTTTCTTTCTCTCTCTCTCTCTCTTCTCCCACCCTACGCGGACAGGACACAAGCGCACACGTACGCGCGCCGCCGCTGGCTTCGCGCGCAGCAGCTACACCCCCACCCTTAGAGAACGTTTTGCTTGGGGTGGGGACCAACCGATAGGGTGCGCACCTTTGCTTCGAGTAAACGAGTGAGTGAGAGAGAGAGAGAGAAAGAGAGACGGTGATAGAGGAATAGAATGGAATAGAAGAAAGAGTTAGAAAGAATATGAGCAGGCTCTCTTGTCGATTTTCTACTTTCTTTTTTTCTTTCTTCCTTCCTTCCTTCCTTCCTTCCTTCCTCTCAACCTCTTCTTCTTCTCTCTTTCAAGCATCTCCTCACCCTCCCACTATTTTCTTTTTCACTTGTTACCTTTTTCTTTCTCATCTCTCTTTCTCTCCATTCTCTTTTCTTCGGATTACGACACGCTACATGACGATTTCGGACGAAAACATCGTCGAGTGGTTGCTCGAAACCTTGTCTGAAGGATCATAAGGAAAGGCACCCTGAAGAAAACGCGCTGCCATGCCCGTCGGGCAAAAAGGGATAAGCCCAAATGAAAAGTGAGGATACTTTACTGCTTACATTTTTGCGACAAAGATCTCACCCTGGCAACGTTCGCCACAGGATATAATCCTAGGAACGGAGTGGAGAAAGGGTGAATCCTTGATATTTTCGAATATCATTTTTCACAGCGCGATAGTCTCCTCCTCCATTTTATTTCTTTCGTTCATAGTCATCGCTCTATTTCTTTAAAGTAATCGGTTCGTTTGCTTTGTTTTTTCCTTTCTTATTTCTTTTTTTATTTTTTTATTTTTTTCATCGCAAACAGCGAAAAATAATAACTTTCTTTGAAATTTCTTAATGATATTGATAAAAAAAAATGATTGAAAAACAATCCTCGGAAGAAAACGTTACAAAGGATCTGTGTTTACCTATTCGTATTTATTCATCCATCGATGAATTGTTTAGAAACCAACGTATAAGCAGATCCAATACGGCGCTTACATCCTAATCTTATAGATTTCTCTCCGTTTACTCGAGTATATCCGGAAAATTTCCTTTAAAGAGGAAGCAGACCGGAACGAAAGAAGAGGGACATAAGAGTTTGAAATCCTTTTCCTGCGTGGCTAGCCAGCTCATTCGCATCCGTGGCCATAGTAAAGAGAAAGAAGAGAACGAAATAAGAATAATTTAAGCGCAATTGGATAACGTATCGTAGTCAAGGTTGGAAGAAGGGAACGCGTGTATTGAAGGATCCAGCTGGAAATTGGAAGTCCGTTCTCGGTCTGACCATACACATTGAGAGGAAGGTCAGATTGGAACACCTAATCCAATGTTTTACAGGTTTACTGATTGCGGTGGAGCAATGTGCAACCCTCTCTCTCTCTCTCTCTCTCTCTTTCTTTCTTTCATTCTGTCGCTCCCTTTCCTCTTATTGCCCCTGGATAGAATCTACCCCTTTCACCTTGTCTCCATTCTTCTCTTTCTCTCTCTTCTCCTCCTTTCTTCTCTCTTAACCATCCCATTCTTATCCTCGTCGCTTTGTCTCGCATCCTGCCCTAATTCTTCGACAAATAAACGCATCATTGAGCAGCCGTAGATTTACCAATCAGAGAAATGCCTTCATACGGAACGACAGAAGCCGTGCGGAAGCTCGATTCGCGATTCGGAATAGCAATGAAAGCGGACCTTTAAATCCAATCGTTCTCCACATCTGTTCTCCTCTTTCCCTCTCTCACTCCCTTTCTCCCTTTTTTCCCCCCTACCACCTCCGACTCGTCGTGATTCTCGATCATTCGAAACGATATGTCGTATCCTTTTTCCACCCCCCTCTGTCTCTAGTCGTCCATCGATACATATTAAAATACGTTCCACAGTGATATGGTTTCGTTTTTCCTCTCGAATTTCACTCCTCTTTTCATTTTCCCTTTTCCCTCTTTATCTGTCCTTCTCTCCCTCTTTCCATATTGCCTGCTCAAACTGACATTTTTATATATTTATTTCTATTCATATTTACATATTTATATTTATTTATTTATTTATTTTTATTTACGGGATAAACCTATTAGTACCTAAATTTAATAAAAGAGATCAAGTAAAAAAGAAAAAATAATAAATAATATATATATATAACAAATTAATAAAAATAATATAAATAATAAATAATAAAAATATATATCATAAATAAATAATAAGTCATATACGCTAATAAGAACTAAAGATTTGAATTTAAAGAGAAACTTTAACGAACATCTGTTCATTATGCTGTAATGAGATCTTTAACTAACAACTAGTGAGATGTTTACTACCGACATTAAATACACCGTCTCCACGCTTAAACGAGTAATTTTATTTATAACAGTCACGCCTGTAAACATTTAAATTGTATTTCAAATCGCTGAGCTTGATCCTTAGGCCCACGAGCATTTTGGTAATAGATCCTCGGTGTGAAAGTAAGCTTTATGAAAAGATGATTTTTTTGACAATTTTAGGTATGCCATTAAAAAATCCTTAATGATTCCTTAATAATTTTAAACGATCTTGTTGTACCTTTTTGTCCTGACTGATGTGAACTGGACCAGAGTATTTAAATTTATTTTTCAAAATAGAGAAAAATAACTTCATGTTTTGAGCCAAGAGTGAACAGGACGAACTTTTTTAGGACATTTTCTGCCTATTCTGATAAGACTGAAGAAACTAAATGAAAATTTAATAATTTAAATTGAAATATCTTAATTATGAATAAAAACTAATATAAGAAAACAATGAGGATTTACGGGGACAAAAAATATCGCAAATTTTTTCTTTACCTCTTGTCATGATGTAGTCTCATTTATCAGGGTCCGAAATTTCGCTAATAGTCTCGTCTGCATTGTCTCGCGTGTGTTTACGGTCTCATAGTGACATCGTCGGAATTCCTCTTCCTTCACCTCCACCGATACCACCTCTACCACCCACCTCCTCTATCCTCCTTCTACACCGACTCGTGCGACGTATTCGCGAAGGAAAGTCGAAGGGAAGAAGACAGCCAACACAAGCGAGACAACGATAATGCACACTTCTTGCACAACGTTGCACGCTGCGTTAGTTTCATGGATGGATGGATAGACGTACGGACGGATGGACGGACGGATGGATGGATGGACGGACCGAAGGATGGATGGATGGATGGATGGATGGATGGATGGATGGATGGATGGATGGATGGATGGATGGGTGGCCGAAGGGACGAACGGATTTCTGCGCTATCGATTAAGCGGAAGAAGTACGCGTGGCGGCTTCTGCCTGTATTAGTAATATCTATGGCTGTGTATATGTACATATAATATATGTGTGAAAATGTGTAGAAGGAGTGTAACAACGAAGAGAACGTTTGTTGAAGGCCGGCGCTGCATCGGCCGAGGCCGGCTAGATGTAAGCCGATGAAGACGAATGATAACGTCATTATTTTTGCAACGTTTGCAACGCAGCACTGACTCTCGAGTACTTTTCAAAGCTTGGAGAATCGCATTTCCAGCGAATTAAATGGTCTCCAACGTCAGCCGGCCGTTTAGCGAGCTTTAAAACGTTCAACTAAAAGTCCCCTGCAACGAGTCAATTCTATTTCGCTATCATCTCGGATAAAACGCAAAAAGTAGATCGATTAAGTAATAATATTTCTTTAATATTCTTTTTATTTTGATATATTTCATCCTGGATACGATTCGGTCTTAACTAAGTAAGAGGAAAAGAGATCTCTATGAGAGATAGAGTATAACTATACCGTATTTTCATTACATCAGCCAGCGGCGATATGCAAGACTCATAAATTTCAATCCAGTAGTCTTCCTTTTTTTTCCTTTTCTCTCTTTTCTTTTCTTTTCTTTTCTATTTTTTTATTACTTCTCTCTTACACAATGCCTAGAAAAGTTTGTAAGAATAATATAAGTTAATTCATTTCTTTTTATTCTTTGAAAAATATTTTCCACACGAATGCTTCCTTTAATTTTTTGATTTCTGCCTCTGTAGTTCTCTACATTTTTTCCGAGATTACTTCATTTTTCCGCAAGCCTTTTGTTTTCTTTTTTTTTTTTTTTTACTATTCTTCTTAAATAGTCAGAACGTTGGAAAAGAAGTAGTTACGCCTAAATCAAACGGTAGTCTCTCAAGACGATCTCCTCGATGTCTGGAAACGTTGGTCTTATCCACTTTCCAATGGTGCACAGTGCAATTAAACCCGTGAGCAGAAACTATCGATTTTTCCGTCGTGCTTATCTATTTCCCTTGGGAACCAGACGAGAGATATACGGACAAGGCGAAAAGCTTTTCTCAATTAAGAAATAATATTGCCGATCTTTCGATGTGATGTGTCTTTAGAAAATAAGCGGATATATAAACGTAGGATAAATTCGTATAGTCTACCAACTTTCGCGAATTTTTCAACTTTTATATAGACCCCCACCCTCCCTCCCCTTCCCCGTCCTTTTTATATATTTTTAACTTCTTTCTATATATCCTTTGGTAACTATCATTTTTGATCCCTTCAAGATCGACAATTTTTACGATGATCGAGTATTCTTTATCTCTTTTCCAAAGTATTATTACCTACGTGTATTACGATAATACTTTACGATAAAATTCATTTATAGACGATTGTTCGAAGATGATTTTTCAAAATGAGATCAAGATAATTAATTATTTCATGAAATATTTCATTTCAATAGCAAACATACTCTCAACGCTATCGTTCAAATCCTATAATCTCATCTAGAATGTGAAATGCGTTCTCTAAGACGATTGTCACTCGTGTTAATGAACCAGCTTACGATCTCGCGAATACGAAATGGACTTAAATCCCGTGAAAGCATCTATATAAGCTTTAGTAGTTCGATCATGTGTATCTACAATCGGCTTGTGTATTTACTCTTACGCGATGTAAGTGAAACTCCCTTACAAGATGTGAAATTAATTCGACGAAGTAAATGATGGAAAGCATTTTCATCGAAGCATTAAAACGTTTTCTTTTCAGTAAACGTTATAAAGTTTCATTCGTAACTTTCGAAAATACAATTCGTATCTCATACGCATTGATAATAACGAGCTTTAATCGTTCAAGCCAGTACGTTCTTACTTTTACGCAAAATGTTCCGGATTATCCTACGCGGCCAGCTTTTATCATAAATTCTCGTTTACGGGGGATGGGGTTGGAGGGGGAGGGGGAAGGGAAACCGTTTTTATCGGCGTAAAATAAATTCTGATATATTAAGTTGTAAAATGGGTTAGCATCTTGGATCAATTTTCTTTTTTTTTTTTCACTTTTTTCCTTTCATTTATTTTTCCATTACAGTTACGCGACATGTCGTTAAATAAGAGAAGTTTCAATGCTTTCTCGTAAATTATTTCTCTCTCTCGTAGTTTGAAATTAAATCATCCGTCAAACTTCATTTCTATACAAAAAAAAAAAAAACAAAATAATAATTACTTTTATTGTTAGTTAAAGATTGCGCGGAGGATGTGAAAAAGTTATGGAATTCGTAGCGTATATTCGCTTATCACGTGTTTCCATTTTCTTTTACTTTTCCCTATTTGTTATTAATCACATCTTTCAAGGAAATTCCGTTAATGTGTGAATTTTAGGGCCAAGCATAAAGCTCTCTCTGTACGTGGATAACACCGTGCGTTTTAATCACCACGTGCGGTCGCGCTATATCACGTCAACGCGTTCGTCCATGGTGTCATAAAATGGAGGGTAATGCAGTACCCAGTGCCTTTTCAATATCCGCGGTTCAGCGGATCGTAAATGAACTTACGGTTCGACGTGCTGTAATCCCTAAGTTTACAGCACCATTAACAGGCCGTGCTACTCACGGAAAAAGCTCCATCCTCTTTCTCTCTTTCTCTCTTGTCATCCTCTTCTTCTTCTTCTTCCTCTTCTTCACCTCCTTCTTATTTTCATCCTTTTTCTTCTTATCCTTAAGCTTTTTCACTCGATAAGCTACGATCAAAAGCTTTTGGTTCTATTTGAAAAGTTTGTAATATGTTTGATACTCAACAAGCACTTGAACAAGTTTTCATTACCCCCTTAGTTTACAAAATACATACTTTTTGTATAAAAATTTGTTCTATAATAAAAATATATAATATAAGTTTATATATATTATTATTATATTATATCAAATCAATGATTATATTAAATGATATTAAGTTTTCCAAATATTTAACAAGACATCTGAGTCCCCCACAGATCAAACATTTTACGAATGATAATTACAAGAATATGTATGCAATGTGCATAAGATATTCAGGAAGGACACAAATATTCTATGAATATATGCATATCTGTCTCATATGTAAAAGATATTCAGTTTCTCAGTGGTAATTTTGCTTGACCCTGGCGAAAGCAGTACATAGCAAACTGTTTTTCCCGCAAGTTGATAAAACTGAAATGTAAGATAAGAAAAAGAGAAGGAGGGAGAAAAAAAGAAAATCAAACAATTGTATATTTACCAATTATTTCTTTAACGAATTCATATTTACGAAATAATCTAGAAACTATCTGTAAACTTTAGAAACTTTATCTAAACGTTAAAGATCCCGCCGTAAAGGAAAGAACATATTTCTTTATGATTTTATTCGAAAATGAGACTCTTGGGAAACTTGCGTGTTACCATAAAATTTCAGGCGTCGATTACGCGAGTTCGCCAAAGGAGTCGAGTGCCGCCACGAGTTCACTGAAGATCCTGTTAGACTTTCGATAAGCAAAAACTTCAATTCGATACCCGCGTTTCGTAGTAGTTGATAATTTAGTACGATTCAACTCGATGGGGACTCGAATGTATGTATGCATGTATGTGTACATACATATTTAGTTATCTACCATGAACGGTACAAGCCCTTTGAACTTTGCCATCCGTTCTCGAACAACGTATCGCTACCAACGTTTATGTTTAATGTATGAATAAAAACTTAGAGAGTGTAGGTACATATATTTCTTGTGCGTAGGGGAAAGGTAACTCGAACGATTTCTTCTCTTTCTTACTCTACTATTACTACTACTATTACTACTACTACTACTACTACTATTATTACTACTGTAACCAACACCTCAGTAGTTGTACTAGCAGCAACACAAACCTTTTATCTCCATTTCAGAATACGTGTCTTATTGGCGAAAGGCGAGAGGCTTCGAAATGAAGTAAGAGCGTTTTCTTCTTTCGTATTGCCAATTCATTCTCACGAAGCTTCGAGAAGAAACGAACGGAGTTCTTGAAGGAGTTTGAAGAGGAGAAGAAGGAGGAAGAGGTTGGCTCCTAAAACGATGTAAACTGCGGAAACGTGCAAATAAGTAACCCACGAACCGCGAAGCTACCGACCTTCAACGTCTGATAAATTGTTCTCAGGTCGGAGGTTAGCGCTATTCCGAAGGATGAATGTGCACTAATATGCGGCTGCGAATAACTCGGTGAAAGTTCTTCGTTACTCTCTCTCTCTTTTTCTTTCTCTTTCTCTTTCTCACACTCTTCTTCATTCTTTCTCATTCTCTCTCTCTCTCCCTATTTTTCTCTTTCTCTTTTATTCCCAAGGGAAAAATTTCTATCGGAACCCGTGGGATCTTTTCGAAGCTACAGAAAACGTTCGCGAAGCTTTAGTAATAACGTAATATGGAAAGTACTTTCCCGTATGAGCTCTCGAAATGAAGCTTTAACTAGGAAACGTAGCAACGTCGTCAGGCGAGAACCGATTCGATCAAATTCACCTTCTATCTAACGCAGAATATTTGATCAAATCTCTTGGAAACTTCCAAACGTACTATATCCTTTTTACTTTTATTCTGCCACCTACTGCTACAACCTGCACCACCCCCCTCCTCCTCCTTATGAAAAATCTCGCGCTACATCGAACATTATAAAATGATGATTCATATGCTCGGCACGTTCCAAGAACGATAGCTATTGGGAATCCTTTTTTGTTAAAGCGAACTTTCCCGAGCTTGCGGAGCCACGTTACCCGTTTGCGAAACTGAAAAACAGCTTTACAAACAAACAAAATAACCATGGAACAGTGATAACAATTCAGGACGGATTGAAATTGAAAAACAATGAAGCCAGTTTTGAACTCCCATACGTGCAACGAACAATAATCGCGATCTCGCTAAGAAAATATTAACGGTTAAGAGAAAATATAATTATAACCAAACAATAATAATAATAATAATAGTAATTACAATAATAATAATAAAAATAAAAATAAAAGTGAAATAATAAAAAAAATATGAAAGAATGAAACAAAAAAAATACATTTCTCCTCGTTGAAGGATAGAATTTAATTGGCGCGGGAATTTTAACAATGTGCGTCGACTCGATTCTCGAATTTTCCAAATAAATACAAGATCGATACATGATACATATATCTACATACATATTACTATACAGGAATATATAAATATAATATACAGATATAGAAATGCACTGGGTAACAATGCATACGGCTCTCAAATAATATTCGCGGCTATAACGTTCCGTCGTATTGTTGCATGCATTAAGCTTATTTATCAGAAGAACATAAATCTTTCCGTTAATCGTATTACCAGTAATACCGTATAAACTTGATCAAAAATGCGATATTGACCAATCCGATTTCGAATTGGAATTCCTCTTTTTAGTATGACAAGTCCGAAGAAATGATCTCATTTTTTAAATACAAACAATATAAAATAATAATTATTATACATATTTAAATAATAGTAATAATAATGATGATAATAATAATGGGAAAGGAGAAAAAGAAATAGAAATACAAATTGAATAGAAAAGAAGTTTCTTTGACGAGCTCGAAATAAAATAACTAATTGCACGAATGATAGAGGACTCTGACGTTTCTTTTCTTCTCGACGATATTCTTTTTCTATGTACACGTTTCTAAAGTACCACGAAAGCTTAACGAACGTAATGAAATTATCGTTTTACCTTTCCCCGCGTGAGAAAAGTGAAACTGGCTAAACTGTAAGGAGGCTTACCTGCCGTGAAACGAGCTATTTACAAGGAAAACGTGTATGCGAGTTACATTTCTCTGTCTCTGTCTCTCTCCCTCTTACTCTGTCTCTCTCTCTCTTACTCTGTCTCTCTCTTTCTTTCCTTTCTACTTTTTTATTCTCATTGTAAGAACTTTCATGTTAGTCCCTGCAAAAAGACACTTTAAAGCATCATCCCTGCGTAAGAGAAAAATACAAACGGACGAGTTCGTACTTACAAATTGAGAGCGAATGGAATTAGATTTTTAGTTAAATTTTCTCACTAATCTACTGTTACTTTCTTTCTCTCTCTATTCCAACTCTTACCCTTTATTTTCTCTTTCCAAAGATAATATCAAAGATTAGAATAAATTATATCTCTCAAGATTTTAAAAAAAAAGGTCAAACTAATAAAATGTAATATCATTATTATATATTATTTCGAAAACTCTTTTATGAAAAATGGACATTTCCCAAATTTTTGATGACATTAAATTGAAAAACTCGACACATTAGATTTACAAAAATATCAATACATATATGAAATATATATATATTATAATATAACAAAAAAGAAAAAATCCCTAAAATTTAGAAGAAAAAAAAAAGAAAGAGAGAAAGATTGAGTGACGAGATCGAACGAAAGTAGAGATCTAAGAAGATAAAGGGTGTTCCGAGCGAAAGCGATGTTTGAAACGTGGTTAATAAAATCGCATGAATATTCAGTACCCGGGGAATTGAAGTTCCAGCAGGATCGAAACAAAAAAGTCGTTCGGATTTTCCGTTACACGCTCCCGTCGCTCCGGAAAATTGAACTTTTAGAATCCGCGTGGATAATTCTTTCCGTTCCTCTCTCATTCCCCCTTCCATTTTTCCCCTTTCCCCGTTTCACTCTCTTCCTCTTTTATCCACACATACATTCTGTCGTTGCTACTCTTTTTTTCCGACGCCAGGATTTCGAAATTCAACATTGGCTATAAAAATCCGAGTAATATTGGTTCTGTCGCTCCTTTTTAATCGTCGAATATTACCTTTTCCATTTCTCTCTCTCTCTCTCTCTCTTTCTCTCCCACTCTCTTTCTACATATATATAAATATATATGTATACATGGAGCGTGTGTATAGATATGCATATATTGTATCCATGTATGGGAACGGTAGCTGAGGCTGCTTCGTCGGCAGCTGAAAATATCGTTTGTGCCGATTTTGACCAGAGTCATCGCCGTGCTTGATTTTTTGAATGAATAAAATAGAAGAAAACGCCATTCTGCTTGGACGTTTCATTCGACCAGTCGAAGTTGAACATTCCAAACTCTTTATATTTTCTCAATATTTTTAAATTTGTATCGATACGAAATAGAGAGAAAAATTAAAGAAATTAAATAAACAAAACTACAAAATCATTCTGTGTGTGTGTGTGTGTGCACGAGTTGTACACACGCTTGGAATCTAACTTCCTTATCTCATTCTTCTGGTTACAGTTATATTTTCGTATACTAGTAAATTAAATTTATTTCTTCTTTCTTTAAGGATCTGTTAAGAAAAGTATTTGACTTTTTAATGAGTTTACTTGGATTTTTGATCTCTTTATATCGGCGAAAAAAAGTCTTTAAATGAAAATATGGCGTATCAAGGACGATGCTTCACGTTTCGGCTTGAAAGAGAATTCTCGTATATATTAAACATCGTTTGGTGGCGTCTATCGAACATTTCAATGCAAGTCAACGCTTCTTTGCTTGCGAAACAAACACCAGCAATTTAAAGATCCTTCGAAAGACTAAATAGAGTCAGCAAGGATACAGATTCCATCCGGCCTTGCTCTTTTCCTCTTCCTTCTTTCACCCTCTCTCTCTCTCTTAAACTTCCTTCCTCTTTCTTTTCCTATCCCCATTCTCTCCCTTCTCTACACCCTAGGGTCTCTCCTACACATCGACCCAACCCTCTACGTCTCCTCGTAATCCTCTGTTTTTCTCACCATCGAGAAGCTAAGATTTTTCTCGTTAATTGGTTCTCCGTGCTTCTCTTTTTATAATAACGATCGCATCAATGTTAATTATCAGATAAGTGGTAAAGAGAAAGGAAAAAGATTATCAAGAAGTAAATTGTTCTTTCTATTCCATTATTCCTTTTGTTTCCCTATTTTTTACTTTTCTCTCTAACTACTTCGACGATTACTTCTCGAAAAATATCTAAAGAAAAGAAGTGGTTAACTCGAAAATAACGTCGAATTTTTTAAACCAGCTAAGATATTCCAGCTGTCTCTTTTATTCTCTCCATTTTATGTCCCAACTCCCTCACTGAATTTTCTTAGATTGATGTTAATAAATCATTGACAACCTTCAATTATAGTCCAAGGTAAATGTAACTTACACGACATCCAATGCGTTGAGCACCAATGTAAGCAAAGAGACGAATAACTGTTTAATTAAACTTTCACAGTCGTCGTCGTCGTCGTCGTCGTCGTCGTCGTCGTCTCCCAGTTTCTAAGCTTACCTCTACCTGGTAATTAGGCTTGCGGCTCGCCGTGAGAAGCGTGGTTAAATAATTGAATCTTCCGTGTCTGCATGTGGCTTATGGGTACCGTTAGGTCCTTCCTCACGACTACCAAAATTCATAATGCATCGTCGTTCGTCGAACGAACGCTTTCCGTTAAGTAGTATGCCGATTCGATCGAAGAAAATTCAATTATTACCTGGATTGCGATGTGAAGATGAACTTTCGATCGCGAATCATCCTCAGTCAGTTGGTACAAAATTACTAATTTATTATAATTTACATTGGAAAATTTAGAAAACTTTTTATTGAATTCGATAATTATGTGAATAGAAAAAATAAGATTGATGAACAAATAAAAAAAAACTATATTCAATATAATATTATCATTATTTTTTGTTATATTTTCCATTGTATTTGTTCATGCAGGTTATGTCAATCGGATAGTGCGAATCACTGTGAATATTTAACTGACAATGAGACGAATAGTAATCTCTCTTAATCTCTCCTTCTCAATCAATCCATTCTCTCTCTTAATCAAGAATCAATTTATTCGTTAATAGCTTTACAAACTCGCAATGTACAGATGATAATTGTTTAACACTCTCATTGAAATATCGTGTCTCTTATCAACGAAATCGATATGCGGGCTTATTAACAAACGATGCGATTTATCTCTTATTTCTACAGTTACTTTGACATTTCTATATTTAATATTATTCATCGAATCGATAAACAGAATTCTACGATTTCGCAGTTATTATTCTAGAATATGAAATTACATTGGAGAAATGATTTGATTTTATATAAATTACGATGGTTTTAAACATGAAATCTGTCCTAGTTCGTGTATTTATTTCATCTCATGCGGTGCGGGATCATTTTAAAAGTCCTACCTCTTAAATAGTTTTCCTATTTTTTATATATATATATATATTAGTATGAAGTATTTCAATAATCCGAAGATCATTTCGTTCCTCACTTTTGCATCTCTTTTATTTTTATTTTTTGTCTTTATTTATTTTTTTGTTTTTTATTCTGAATAAAAACTTTCCATTTAAAGCTAGAGAAACTTCTATCAAATTAACAAGGGAAAAAAGAAAACTTTACATCAAAAGATCGTCGAGATATTCACGTTGACGAATGGTTGCTTATCCAAAGGTGCATTTTGACGAATTTATATGCTAATTTCGTGTGTCCGTCGAGTTTAGGATTAACTTTTCGTTCTAGTTAGTGATCGTTGCAACGGTTCTCTTTTCTCTTTCTTTCTTTCTCTCTCTCTCTCTCTCTCTCTTTTTCTCTCCCTTTCTCTGTCCCTTTGTGTTTTCTCTCACCACGAAACAAAGTCTAGAATATATCTCGTTCGTAATGTAGCAGGACTGTCGTAAGCATTGTGTTTTATTTCATAACGAGTCCTCAACGATGATTATGTATAAAATATCTTCAAAATCAAGGTACACACACACACACACACACACACTTAATTTTCTTTTTTAATACAAAAATATAATTCATGTTTCGAATAAATCTTACAGAAAAAAAAACTTGTGATTTTTCTTATTATTTACGCAAAATAATAACTTTGTATTGCGTTAAAAGAATATAAAAAGAAAATGACATAATATCATACTACACAAAGAATTTTTATAATTTGAGACTCGCCGATTCTCGCCAACCGAACGGAACTTTCTATCAAACTTGCCAGACTAACTTTTTAATCCGCTTCTACTCCAAACGATCGTTCCATCGTGTGAGATAGCTAAATGCAATTATTCTTCGTCTGCTCGATCAATAACCACCTGTTAATAATAATTTGTTAGAGAGCTTGGCAGCTGATCGAGAGTTCGCTCGCGGACATTAACCGCGAATTTAATTGAAGGGATAATGATATTAATACAAAAGCTAAACTTTCTCTTTCTACTATTTTTAATAAGTCATATCTTTTCTTTTTTGTTCTTTTTAATTTCATTTCGGTAGTATATCGGTCACGGCAAATTGGTTAAACAGACGGGGATGAACGTTGCACGTTTAAATCGTTCGTTAATACTTATACTAAATTAGACAACATTTTTTTGTCTAAAACCTGAATACTATTTTCATTTTATTTCATATAAATTAAAATTGAAGAAAAGGGTGTGTCCTTTATCATTGTTGATATATCCTAGACATTCTTTAAGAGCGAAATCCATTATCCTTAGAGAAGAAGAAAGAGGAGGAAAAAGAAGAAGAAGATGAGGAAGCTTTTCTCGTCCAAAAAGCTCGCACAACGTGTGAGCCTTACCTGAAAGTTTTATTGTTACTTGGAAACATCTTGCTTCTTCCCCAAGTATATAATTCCATTGTAGAACAATATGAAGGAAGAGGAAAAAGAAGAATGTTCAATGTACGTCACCAAAAACCTAAAAAAGAAAACAATCAAAAATACAAAGCGCCTAACGTTTCTAACTGCTCTGTGTTATTTTACCTCTGTAATTGTTAGGTTAAAAAAAAGTAAATGTGAAAAGAAAAATGACGATTATAACGGCAGCAATTTAATTGAAAAATTACACAATATTCAATTTAAATTTAAAATCAAATAATAATCGCTAAAAGTCAAATAAATTTTTTAATTAATAACTAAAAATTAATTAAAATTAAATTTAATTAAACAATTACACATCGGATGCATTAAAAAAGCATGTTAGCAAACAATTGTGTACTTGACAAGTAACTAGGACAAAGTAAAATAAGTTGTTCCAATTTTACCCGTCTGATTTCATGAATAAAACTATAACATAAATATATATATATGTCTGAGTTAAATCCTATCTTAAATAACTGTAAGACTACGTGTCAATGTTCCTCTTCAATGAAATGATTTTCCTCCCTCCCCACCACTAAAAAAATATATTCAATTAAATGGAAAATATAAAAATTAAATACTTGTCTTTCATTTTTTATCTTTTTAATTGTTTACCTTCGACAAATCTGTTCTCTCGTGCTTCGAGGAGCATATAAACGACGTGATTGCGTAAACAGGATAAAAAATAAATAACACGTAACATGTCCTCAGTAAAATCCAACGCTCGTACAATCTGAAACGATCATACAAATTTATTTGCGCGAAGAAACACGAAAGAACACGCATTCGACCCTCTTCTCCTCGTTTCGATAGGGTTCCGCTATAAAGGGATCACTTGGGGTCAGCTTAAGGCGATTTACTGTTTCAGTAAGTTTATTGTATAGATCATCGATGTGTATGCGTATGTGTAAGTTTATGCGCGCGTATGTGCACGTATGCGCGTGTAACCATCTAAAGTGTGAATTTGTTCGTATACGTAGCTGTAATAAAACTGACAAAGAAAATAAATTAAATAAAAATAAAATAAAAAAATAAAATAATATATAGAAGAGAACGTGGTAAGGTAAACTATCGATCCCTCGAAATGTCTCGTAATATTTTGCGATTAACTTTCTTTCCAAAACAAACTTCCCCCCTCGATTTTCCTCACCCCATTTCGATTCTATACAATAAATAAAAACTATACGTTCGACAGACATTTTTTTTATGACATATTTGTTATCGTCAGAAATTCTTTTTTAACGTGATCGAATATTGATTATTAATTGTCAATAAAATTTAAGCTTATCTTAAGTTATATCGCATTCTTATCGTATCGTTCATTCCTCTCTCATTCACACTCTCTTTCTCTCTTTCTCGTATACCTTCTGAAGAAAAGCTTTATCTAAATAGTTTTAAAATCGGATCGAAAAGTAGATTTCTAATTTATTTTACTCTACGTCGGTAATACTTTATATTAAGATTACCGACGGTAAATAGTATTAAGGTAGAAACTGCCATTTACAATGGTCGATATTTTAAAAATAGGAACCTACTAGTGCAGTTTTATTTAAACAATTGCATAAAAATTGAACTTTTAGACAACAATAGGCAGTAGCATCGATTATTTACAATTATTTTAATGCGCTAATGCATTTTTCTTATATTACTACAAAATTTTATCATCGAAGTCATTACTGTGCAGGAGCATTAAAATAATTACATAAAAATAATAAAAATGCTGAAATTAGAACGTTTTAATCTTAAATATTATGTATTATATGTATGACACCCTTTATACACATGCGCGACGTTCGAAAAGTCATATAAACAACATTTAATAAAAGTACTTTCATAGAGGACAATGTGCCAGTCTGAAGGGGAATTTCGAGGAAGACGGATGACAGTACATATACTCCGAGCTTTTTAACAACAATAGACATCTTTATCGATTAATTAACAATTATTTTAATTTAACAATTATAACAAAGGAAAACGAATGTAGGAACTAGTGTTTACGTCTTTGGTCGCTGCTAATACTTACGCGTGTGTCTCGCTCGATGGTTGGAACGGAAGAGAGCGAATAGCAGCGGTTATCATATACGTGGGGTTTTCTTAGTTATCAGTTTCGCCACCAGAGGAGTGACGGTAAAAGTGCCGGCGGCGCCAAACTTTGGCGTGACGGCCACATATTAAAAGACAGTAGCGACATCTTTGGGCTGCTTACCGACCGAGCACACGGTTAAAATTTTATGTGTTCCGTTATTATGGCTATCCTGTCTGAGAAATATTTTAACCTCATTCTGACCACGTCGATACTCTTGAAATTATACCGGTGATTTAAAAAACGAATAATAAATACAAAAGTTTATTTAAAAAGTCTATATCTCTGAATGACGACGACTGATCCGTGTAAAATACTTGCATGTAAATTGCAAAAGTGTTTAAAAGGTTTGTATTCTTAATGTTAAGTAAAGTTAGTAAAAAGTAAAGATTAAGATATTGGATTTTTGTTTATATGTAATTTATACGTATTTTAGAAAACGTATATCAAACTTCTCGTTGTGAAAATATTTTAGAAGATATACGACAATGTTGCATCAAGCATGCTGAAAATTCCATTGTATGTGATGGAATAGATAGATCCAAACCGTATGAACATAATACTGTTGATTATGTAAGTACTATATCATAGAAATTTAATTGAAATGATGATTATTTTACTTGTCAATTTATAATTCCTTTTTTAAAATAATTTCAGAAGAAAGTCATTAGATAAAATATGAAACGTAAAGTAAATATTTTTCATCGGTATCCGTTTCCTTTTATTTGTATAGGAACTATATTTTCATTATCGGTTATGTATGGTAGAGTTGTTTATAACATGTTCAGATCTTATTCAGAGGAAGAAATTGCTGCGTATGAGATAAAAAAACAAGAGTTAAAGGAGCGTGTTAGACTTATGAAATTAAAAGCAGAGTAAAATGGAGGCTGTAAAAAGTGCAAAAGATAGATTTAAAAAATATCCTTTATTAATAGCGCAATGCGAAGAGACTGCGAAACGGTATGCTATGTGTGTGTTAGAAAAAAAGACTCTTCGTAAAGACGACTGTAATGCAGAGTTTGCCCGTTTTAAAGCGTGCATTGTAAAAGCTGCTGCGAGTAAAAATACAAAATTATAAAAAATGTATAATAATTGAGAACTTGTATATCTTTGATTTGTGATTTATTGTAATTTTAATCTTAATCCAAAATGGATTTGTTATTTTTTCAAAAATATTGTTTAATTGCATTTTTTCTTAGAATAATATTAGTGGTGTATGCAAACTTTCATGATATTTATTTTAATGTGCCGTATACAGACATCGATTACGAAGTATTCACAGATGCTGCAAGGCATATTACCGAAGGTGATACACCTTTTAAGCGTCACACCTATCGTTATACACCACTGTTAGCTTTCTTTTTGATTCCAAATATCTACTTGCATAAAGATTTTGGTAAAATTTTGTTTTCTCTAGTAGACATCGTAGTGGCAGTGTTAATAAGAAGAATACTTACCCGACAAAAATGGAATAACAAGGTAGTAACTATTAGTGTATTTCTTTGGTTGTATAATCCACTTACTGTAGTGATTTCTACTAGAGGTAATGCTGATTCTTTAGCAGTACTACCAGTTATTTTAACACTAGATTTTTTACAAACGGATCAATTTTTTTTAGCCGGATTGATTCATGGATTTTCTGTACATTTCAGATTATATCCAATAATATTCAGTCTGGCTATGTTTCTATCTATTAATAAATATAATCGTTTTATACCGAGTTTAAATCAATTGAAATTTGTCATCGGATGTGCATTTTCTTTTCTCGCATTAACTGGATTTTGTTATAAACTTTATGGCTATGAATTTCTATATGAAAGTTTTCTCTATCATTTGATAAGAAGAGATGCGAAACACAATTTTTCAGTTTATTTCTACATGTCATATTTATCATCTGAAATCGAAATGAATATTATCAAAAAAATATTTATATTATTACCGCAAATAATGTTATTAATATCATTATCGTACAAGTACTCGGATAAATCTAATTTACCGTTTGCGTTATTCACTCAGGCTATGGTAATTGTAATTTACAATTCAGTGATGACGTCGCAATATTTTTTCTGGTTTTTATCCCTTTTACCACTTTGCCTACCAAATATTAAAATGAGCAACGGTAGATCTATAAATTTAATTAGTGCCTGGATTTTGAGTCAAGGTCTATGGTTATTTTTTGCTTATTTGTTAGAATTTCAAGGATTCAATACGTTTTTGTTTTTATGGATTTCAGGACTTTTATTTTTTGCTACGAATGTTAAAATTTTGATGGACCTTATTAAATGTTACAAGGCATCATAAGTATTCTTAAATTGTATCTTATAATGAGTTGTTTAGTTTGGTAGATTACCTAATTAACAAATAAAATGATGTATTTTCAATATCGTATTGAATAAAATTAATAAAAACAAAAACAAAAATAAAAATGTAAAAATGTTAATCCTTATTTTAAATAAACAAGATTTAATTAATATCTTCGTCATTCCTGTAAATCTATTATATTTTGTATATTTCTATAATAATTTCAAAGACACGATGATTTGTCACGTTTCTCTTATCTCGTTTTATTTTTGCAGGAATACAAAATACTTATTTACAGATAGTCTCGTAAAGTAATAGTGATAGATTCTTAAAAGGAATGTAGATATAGTAATGATACAATAATAGTAAATCTTACTGTGTAGTAATCTAGAGTAACTGTCAGCAAGAACATTTCTTGGATCATCTTCAGAAATATTTATTTTCTTCGCTTATGTAATCTAAGCTTGCTAATTAACGTGACGTCGATATCATCGGGTTATTCCGCGTTTTAAATTCATCTCGATTGTTTCAGGTGTTTCTTTTATTTTTCTTTTTGTTTTATTTATATTTATATTATATATATATGTATGTAAATATATATAATAATTTCGATGAATCTCGAATGAATCTATATGATGTATTCGTTAAAACGCGGATTTGAAATCGTTCAGACGATTTAAACCCAAATCACAGTACGCCAAGAAACAAATAGTAGACGTTTTTATATCTACATGTCACCATGGCAGATGATAAAGTGCAACATATAAAAATAGCATTTTCTTTCATTGCTTTCATTACAACTTACTGAACAATGTGTGCTATGTGAAATAATCTATTTTATTTTTTCCGTTTCCTCAATAGAATAATTGGTACTTGATTTTTATTTAAAGCATTTGTCGCTTTAAATAAAAATCGGACGAATAACGATAAAAGTAGAAGTTTCTAGCCCTTTTTTCTTTTCCTTCCTTTTTTTTTCTTCCTTCTTCTTTTATTATTTTTTTTACCCTACTAAAAATGGATTTCGGTCTACATACATTTATTAGCTGCTAATATTTTCGTCGTTATGTAATTATGTATGTATGTATGTATGTATGTAAATGGTAGAGATGTGTACGCAAGAGTTCAGATTTCGTCGATAAAATAATTTTCGATGTCACGGTTGATCTCAGAAAAATTCTTTCATCGAGAAACATAGAAACGCATTGTATTTCGAGGTACAGGAATAATAAATGAAAGATATAAGACATCGCAGCATTCGTGGCGTTGATCGAGTAGAAACGTTTGATTCTAAAAGCCTGCGAGGATATTCGGAAAAATATCTTTTACAAAGTGTATACACATATACAAGAAGAAGAGTGCAAGAAGAGTCTCGATTAATGATCCTACCCTCGTGCATTATTTATATTCCTTTCGTATATTTCTGAAAACGATGCAACAATCGATGCGTTCGGCGTATTTCGTTCTATTTTTTTTTTCCTATTCGAATCATTTTTTTTCTTTTTTCTTTTTTTTTTTTTTTGTAAATCTTTTTTTCCTCTTCTTTTCATTTCCTTTTTTCTTTTCTTACAAAATGTCCTTCGAGACAGAGTTCGCGAGTTTCTTCGATCAATTGTTGTTTCACGTCGATGAATAAAAAATGAGAAAAAAGAATTGTGATGTATGGTAAGAGGAAAAAAAAAACAAAATAATAGAAGAAATAATAAAAAAAAAAGAACCGAAAAAGAACGGTTTGAAAAACCTCGACAAATATTTTTACGTTTTAAATGAGGGAAACATCGTACGTACCACAAAGAACTACTATGGCAGATGTTTAATAAAATATAACAGTAGCGATATACATTGCACCCTATGAGAAAGTATAAAATAAACGGCACCTGTGCCTACATAAAGGATAAGCACATAAATCGGTTGAACTATAAATAAAATCGTTGACATTAATCAAATAGTAATAATTATAATAATATCTCGATATACAGTAAGACTTTGAAAAAATATACATCGTAATAACGACGCGCATACGAATTACGCTCTTATTTTTTTTCTATTTCTTTTAATCATCCCTTCAAAGATACATACGATCGAATTTTTATAACAAACGTCTATCATATAACTTAATTAAAATTATAGTATATATACTACATATAATATATAAGATTTAAAAATATACATAATAATAATAATAATAATAATAATAATAATAATAATAATAATAATAATAATAAAAAAGAAATATTAAAGCACTCGATCCACACAAATCTTTTTGCGTTATGACGTACACGACGCGGCGCAAAACTCAAGAAATGTACACAACGTAAAATAAAAATTCTCTTTGGTCTCTCTTTTCTTTTCTTTTCTTTTCTTTTTTTATACAAGCGCTAACAAAAAGAAAAAAAGAAATACACGTCGCTCTTATTATTGCCATCATTTTATTATTTAATAATCTAATCATTTGACTTATCTCCTCCTCCTCCTCCTCTTCCTCTTTTCTAAATAAAATGCAAAGCTCTCGGATGTTGTGTAAAACGATTTAAAAAAATCATGCCATTTGTTCCCTGCGTAGAGTCGATAAAATAAAACAGATAGAAAAATATTCAATTAATATCCAAAATGAGATAGACGTGTAACGAAAAGAACGTATAAGGTAGTGAAAGAAATGTAATATGATAAAGTACGAATATAAAGGTTGTTTGTCTGTAAAACGTGAAAGTGAAAATCAATATATGTATACATATATATATACGGTAAATAGTCTTTGTACTTGCATTCTCTCATAGTATATAATTTTTTGTTTGTTCTTGTGTACAATGTGCAATAATGAATACTACTATCTCGACGTACATTAGACCGAAGAAGACGAATAAACGAAACGATAAACTCGTGATGGACGTTAGCGATACTCGGATAAAGAGTTGGCACACTGTCATATAGAAGTAGATCGATGAATTTGTGTTGTATAAATTGTCAAGCTATCATTCTCTCCTTGTCTCTTTTTCATTCTTAAACATGTTGTTTTCTCTTTCTCTCTTTTTATCAATTACATTCATATTCTTGCATACTCTCTCTCTCTCTCTCTCTCTCACACGCATTCTCATTTGTTTTTTCCTCCTTGTCGTTTATTAATTTTATTTTTTTTCTCCCTCTCTTTTTCTTTATTTTTTTATCAAACGGAAGATCTTGTGCGAACGATGCATGTGATCCTTGCTAGCGTCGTATATGCCGGACTTTTATTCTACAGGTACATCTGAGGAATTCGGAATTGAATTATTTAACTTAAATCGAGAACGAAATCAAACGAGATTGGCTCGTTATATTTTTCGATTGTTTGAATCTCGGTTTATCAGTCAGTGCGATGAGAACAATCATAGAGAAAACGATAATACAAAGAATCTTATTTTTTTTTTTTCACATATCATACTCTCGATAAGTATAAAATCGTAACAATCGTTCGTAACAAATATTTATAGTTCTTATTGAAATGTGATATTTCGAAAAAAAAGTTCGTATGATTCGTCAGGTAGCATATTTACAGCGCATAACGAAGAGAAATTCCATTTATGTGGGTTCGTCACAATTTTTTTCCAACCCCCGTTCTCCGATCCCTCTCTTTCTTTGTTCTATTTTTTCGTTTAACAACGAAATGTAAATTATATTTTTTCCTTTTCTATTTTTGACGAATAAAATTTCTGATTTATCGACGATGTCGATTGATAAACATTATTATCAATGGGAGAAACTATCGCGAAAAGTTTGACGAACGATCCAATTCGTTATTCGGCTAATTAAATCCACCTTTTGATCTATTCGAAAGAATTTCTTGTAGGATAACATTTACAATGTTTGCCACATTTCGGTTGATAAACTCTATTTACAAGAAAATTTGTCGATTAATCTGACGAAGGAGGAATAAATCCTTGGATAAAAGTGAGAGGACCCAATCCTCATTAATTATTCGTGCAAATTTTTAATCTATAATTTTTATTGTTTCTTTTTTTTTTAAATCTTTTCTTTAATCTCACGACTTCTGTCCACGAGGGGCTGTTTGATATTTATTTCTCTCGAAACAAAAGCCATTCGAATGCGTATCCTTTTTTTTTCGTGACGAGTCACGATGGTCGATAGATTTTACTAATTAATAATAATTGTAAGTGGAATTTGCGGTACGAAGAACCATTGTTTTACAGTGTAAGTTACGACTTATTTACTATTGTGCAGATAGTTTCTATCGTTTCGTAGTGTCATTCTTTTTCATTTTTTTTTTTATTTTTTCTCGTACATCGCACGATACCAAATGTATCCAACGAGTATGACAATGATTTCGTGATACGGTTGCTATCGTACACAGGAGAAACAGTCTTTTATGTTTTAAGAAATGTTTTTTTTTTAATGATGCGTGCTGTGTCGAACGATTCTCATGTACGCTGCTTCATTTTATTTTGACTAACTTTTTGCGATTGGATAAGGCAAAGATCGTGCGACGAATCGTAGACATCCTTTACGCGAAATTAAATATAATAGAGAAGACAAAAAAACATAGAACGGAGAGAGAAAAACAACGCAAGACAAAAACTTCGAAATAAAACGAAAACAATAAGATGAATAGATAAACGTTTGAAGTAGAAAATAAATTATTATTATTATTTTTTTCTCGGAATGAACGATGGTCATCCCACATTTTTTTTGCTTAAATAATTATCGATCAATTTGAATGAGTTTCATATATATATATGGAAAGATAGAATCGAAAAAGATTTGTTCATTTTGCTTTGATAACAAGAAGATAAATGATAGGACATTTGCATAAGATTAGCAATTTATCTATTTGGGTATCTATCTATCTATCGATCGATCAAGAATCCTCGCTCGTCCCTCTCTTTTTCTCTCTTAATATTTCATTTTTTACTTTCTTTTTTAAGTTTTTGTCAATTCGTTACGATCGCCTCGACGATCAATCTTTCGTTTTTTTTTTCTTTCTTTCGTACATACACGTTCGTTCATTCGTTCGTTCGTTCGTTCGTTCGTTCGTACATTCGTTCGTACGTTCTTTCGATCATTCCCAATCTTGTAAAATCATGTACATATTTTTCTTATGCACTCTGCGAAAAAGCTTAACATCGAGAAAAATATGGGGGTATATATTATCTTCTATGTCGATTCAGTCGAATTCGAAATAGATTATATATTCGAGTATCAATGCGACGTTACACGCAATACGTTTCACGATAGTACGCAAAAGAGTGCTTGAGTTTTCTCTAAGAAGTCACTTTTCGTTTCACGAGTAAAGGCGACACGGTCATTTTCGTTAAATGATTTTTACGAAGAAAAAAAGTAGTTATACGTAAACATTTATTTATAAAAAGAAAAAAGATAACTAAAACATTTCATTCATTTTATTTTTCCTATATATATATATGTATAAATGTATATTTATATAATTATATTTATGTACAAAACGAACGTTAACGTTTATCTCGTCGTAAGAGATTTATTTTGAAATTACGAAGAAAAAATCATAAGGAAGATGACCGAGTCGTTGGATAAACTTTGCGAAACAGTAGTTAATAGGCCATAATAATTCCTAGTCGTAAAGTATGAAAAGTATCAACAAATTTGAAAAACTTCTCCATTCGCGCAAATAGGCTCCGTTTTTTGTTTTCTTTTTTTTCTTTTTTTCTTGTTTTAATTATCAATCATCCATTTCTATCTTCTTCTTTTTCTTTCTTTGCGAACTTTAATTAGTCGTTAGATTTTCTAGGAGTTTTGCCTTTGCAACAACATAAATCGGCCTGCGCAAAGTTTTCTTTTTTATACATTATCTTTCCCTTTTTTCTTTTCTACCAATAGAAATTTTAACAATTTCATCTAAAAAATTAATATTACTAGAGATAATTGATCTTTTTTTTTATAATAATAATAATAATTAATGACTAATAAGTAGTAATAACGATCTGATCACTTTGTGACAAGTACAATATTACTCTCTCTCTCTCTCTTTCTATCTTTCTCTGTTTTTCTCTTTGGAGAAATAGAAGAAAAAATGTAAAAATTTGTTACTAATAAACAAACGAGATCATTTGACTTGACGTTCAGAAGGAAACTTTGCGAAAGCCTTTCTTTCTTTTTATCCTCCCTCTTTCCTTCTTCTCTTTCTCTCTCTCTCTTTCTCTATCTTTCTCTCTTTCTCTTCTTCTTCTTCTTCTTTGACTAAAGGCGAAGAAATTGATATATAATTTAATTAATAATTGACAGATAACCAATTAATACGTATCGGAGTGGTAAACGTGGCAAGAAGGCGTAAACTTCTATGATTCAAACGACATAAACTTTTCTAATTTTAACATCGCCACGTACCACCCACTTTACATTGATTGTTAATTACTTATCGCAGTATACTTTGTTAACCTACGCTTTTCCACCCTTTTTATTTTTTTTTATTTTCATCTCGTCTCTCTTGTTCTTTTAATTACGATAGAAATGGCATGTGACTCTATGTATATATTTATATTTTATATTTTATATTTATATTTATATTTATATTTATATTTATATATATACTTATATTTATTTTTATATTTATATTTATATTTATATGTATATATGTATACGTAAATTTTTTCTCCTATGCACACACACGTACATGCATCTATATTCCCACACTTATTCACAGTAGATGCATTCGCAAATTTCCTCACACGAATAAGAGAAAATAAAATAAAACTACTCATAATCAGACACACAGAAGAACACGCGTATCTTCTATACATTCTCTTGTATATCTTCTTCTACTCGTTTTAATACATTCATGATGAATAAGTCTCTCTTTCGTAGTATGTGTGTGTCTGTATGCTGTTCGAATTTTATATATATATATATATCTAGAAAATTCATTTAAGCATCTTACATACGGAGTGCATTATTAATTACAGGTTCGATAATTAGATCGGGAATTGAAATTTCGTTATGTTATTATTATTATTTATATATTTATTTATTTATTTATTTATCTATTAAAGAAAAGAAAAAAAGAAGAACAATGAACAAATCCGTCTCTTTTATCGACAGCATTGTAATCATAAAAACACTCCATGTATATAATTATGTTTAACAGAAGCACGGACGCGCGCGTGCGCGCGCACGCGTACGCTCGTCGAATCTCTCCGTTTCTCTCGTTTGAAAAAAGAGAAAAAGAGAGAAAATTAGTGTGTGTGTGAGAGAGAGAGAGAGAGGGAGGTAAGATATTATAGTAAATACAGAAAAATCAAATATAGAAAAAGAGATAACGAGCGACCGTAAGCGCGATCGCGCACGCGACTTTGTATTTTGTTGCGCGCTTATTATGATAAAGATTTATTCGAAATCTTAAGTAGTTAACAGTAACATCGGGGTATGAAAAATGTACACAATGATTTCGTTAGATTTACAATATACGCTCGACGTTTACCAATCGCCAGACGAATCTCTCGCTCACTTAAGAATCAATTCGTCTTCATTGAATATCTATCTGTCCCTTGTTTATACGTATATTTATATATACATACATAGATAGTTGAAAATTTGAATGCACCTGGCATCGAAGATGAATATAAGTAATGGATGAATCTAAATTTTTGTTTCTCGCTAGCTGGAAATTGACGCGATTGCATGAAACGTCAGAGATTTACGTAAATAGAGTATATACGTATGTATGTATGTATTTACATACGTATGTATATGTAAGAACGAGATATGCACATAGTGATTTCACAGTTATAAAACTAACTAAAAACCTTATCGAGATACGCCGAGTGACGTCAAGTTTTATTTACACAAATTTATTTTACATGCTTATTTTTGTTAGAATAATACGTAAATATGTATATTTATATACATATGTAGGGTTTCTTTTTGTCGTGTACGATGTGTAGTATATGTGTACGCGTGTATATTTATATATTTATATATAAACATATTTGTCGACGAGATAACACGAACGTATACGATGCTTACAATCGTACATCGTACATCGTTCGATATATCTCGAAAAAGAGTAAAAAGAAAAAAAGCAATAAAATATAATAAGAGACAAAATACACGACACAGTGTAAACGATCACACGTTGAGTATTCGTGCTTTTCAACGATAATTCCGTCGATGTTCGAAGCTAAAGAACAAAGGTCTGATCCCTAAAGCGCAGCTTTTTCTCGAATCAACGTTTTTTTTAAATAATTGATAGACTACCCTGTTTCGTTATCGCTTTATTTATTTCAACAGCTTTGTCAACGGATGTAGCGTTTGTTACGCTTTAAGGATCAGCCTTTATTACGTAGATCATCGACGAGGAACGATGATAACCCCCGCCTCCCTCCCACCCCTCCCCCCATTCACCTGTCGCGTAAATATTTTTCTTCATATTTTTATATCCATTCGAAATTTCACACATTTGATCGTTTTTATTTTATTTTAAATATCTTATCCTCGCCGACGAGTTACGAATTCGCAATCGCTTCAACGTAGAATATAATAGAAGATATCCAAACGTCGAGAAACCCAAGGAACGAGCTCGGAATATTCTAATTGAAATTGTTGATTTTTTATATTCTGAATTGTTATTTTTTAAATCGAAAAGCGTCAATTCTCTATCGTCATTTGTAATTTTATATCCCTATTATCATTATTTATTATTATTATTATTATTATTATTATTATTAATATATATTATTACTATTATTATTATTATTAGTTTTATCGTTATTATTATAATTATTTTATTATTATCATTATTAATAATATTAATATTATTTTATATCATTCATTTATTGTATTACTATCGTTATTGTTATCGTCCTTAATCTCCAGGAATATATTTACAAAAAGCCATTCGCCGATTACGAACGTGCTTATTTTTAAACAGAGTTAGTTTCGCCCCCGCTTATTTGTTTTTGCTTTTCTTTGTTGCTTTTTTTTCTTTTTTTTTTTTCTTTAGCGCCATAGAAGAAACCTAAATAGGCCCTAGGTTTTGTATCGACAAAGTATGCATATGTATTTATATATCTATGTATAATATCGTAATAATACGTCTAACCAGTTTGTGCTATCTAATTATACAGACGCGACCCGTATTTTGAATACTTCGAGGGGGCACAGAAAGAGAGGCCGATATTTTCGACCTTCACTCCGCTTTTCGTGGATACGAGGGAAAGGAAGGGAGAGAGAAAGAGAGAGAGAGAGAGAGTGAGTGAGGGAACGAAGGAAAAAAGGCGGGGGAGGGTGGAAGAGTGTTTTGGTCGATGATTCGGCCATTATTGCAATACCAAATTTCATGCGAAAACCGATCCTACGTATTGCACTTTTCGTTGATACCTTTGCCATCTGCTGTCTCTCTCTCTCCCCCCCTCTTTCTCTCTCTCCTTCTCTACAAAAAAACATCAAAAAGGAAAGAAAAATAACGAAACAAAAAAAAAGTTAGTGCGAGGAGCGGAAGGGGTGGGTGGGAGAGGAAAAAACAAAACAAATCGTAAAAAGAACAAACAAAAAATAAACAATATAGTCCGACTGATATTAATCCTTTCCTTCGTTTTAGGGGATTCAAAATTCCATTAGTCCGTCGACTATTTAAATCGAAATGGGAGGAGGAAAAGCGCGGCGTCCCGTTTTTTTTCTTTTTTTTTTTTTGATTCGGGCGCGAACATTAAATGAAAATTTAATCGGCTTCGAAGGAAAACGTTCGATTTAGAAAATAACGAAACGGAATAAAAAATATTAAACAAACAAAAAATATATATATATATATATATATTGTGTATATGTATATTTCTCTAGCAGAGCTTAAACGCACCGAACGACGAAGTATACGGAGTCATATTTTTCTCTCTCTCTGTTCCTTTTTTTATTTTTCATTCTCTTTTTACTATCTCTGTTCTTTCTCTCTCTCTCTCTCTCTTTTTTTTTTTTTTTTTTTGATAAATATTCTTTCTTCACGAATCGTGGTATTACAAAATGCTCTTTATCCGCTAATTAGCCTAATTCTAACGAGAGAGAAAGAGCATACGAAATTACGAGATTGTCGTTCCTCGATGGTTATCTCAACGTTGTTATCCACGCTAATTCGTAAAGAATTTCGTCACTTCGAACGAATCGTTTAAATGCTTAAAGAGGTCTAAAATATGTCAGTAGTGGATTGTCGATACCGAGTGGTCTGTTTTCCGCATCGAAGAATGCAGTCTTTTCTCCGATATAAATCCGAACCTAACCATCAACGTCCGTTTGCTTATATACCCACATGCGCTACTTCGAGCAATATCTTCTTTTTTCTTCTTCTTCTTCTTCTTCTTTTTCTTCTTATTCTACTTTTCTTTATTTCTTCGTCGTCGTATTCGAAAAGAAGAACGAGAATACACCGTTCGAGTAGAACGTATTAGTACGTTCAACGTTAAAGAAACGTTGTTTTGTTAAAAATAGTCGAGAGAGAATGGAACGTCCATCGAAATTCTTTCGTTAAATTCGAATCGAGAATTTGACCCCTTTTAAGGCAGGTCGAGAAGTAGATTTTCAACGGTGTATATGTTATATATATATACATAAGTGAAATCTATGGGGTATCGCATTAAGTCACGAATATACGCGTCTATCTGTTTATATCCGTTCGTACATTTCGTTCTCTTTCTTTTTCGTGAAGGATTTATTGGAGAAACGACGAGTAGTAACGAAGTCCGATGGGATTACAAGTTGAAATCTTGGTTGATCCTAGGACGATCAAACGACGGTAGAAGTACCGCCGGTCGAGGTACCACCGGTCGAGGATCCATCCGTCCAGTCGAAGAGTTGCCGATCGAACAGTTTCCCCTCGAATCCTTCTTGATCGAGAACGTAATTCGGATCTCGACAGTTGCTCGACGCGACGATCCTCTCGAAAGCTCCTTTACTTTTACCGTATCCCAAGGTCCCACTTTTCTCTTCTTCTTGATCGACGTACGTCTTTCTTTTCGTCAACAACCTAGTTGCCGTTCGTGGATGATACTCCAAGAGTTCTTCCTGCATTTCCTCCCTTCTCGTTCTACCATTCTTTTTCCAATCTCTCGTATAAACTGACGAGGAAGTCGATGCCTCGAAGAAACGATGACGTTGGAACGTCGAAGAGTCGCCAAGATGACGTTGCTCGACGAGTAATCGATGATCCCTGCTGGCTTTTCTTAACTGCTTTAAAACGAAATCGATGTATCCCAACATCTCACCGTTCTCCAACATCCTCATACGTTCCCGTCTTATCTCATTTTTCAAGGATGATCCTATCTTCCTTACACCTAACTCACGCCTACGACGTTCCAATGAAGAAATTTGACGAAAACAACATTGCTCTTCTTGATCTTCTTGTTCTATCCGATACAAGTATTCTTCTTCTTCTTCTTCTTCCTCTTGAATACGACGAGAAGTCTCGAAGATGGCACTTCTCGTGCGTCGTCGATGGTTCTAGTTCGGATAGACCCCCTGGCCTCATACGTGCGTCGCTAACGTTCCCACTGCCGAAGTACGCTTTACGGTCGCCACTCCACCGTTTGGTCCTCCGGTTATATAATGCGCTGACAATGGCGCCTGTAAATATAAAATCAATTTGATGTTATAGCTAAAATACATATATTTTTTTCATGCTAATTTCTTACCGTTTACACACAGTATTTTTATAGATTTTTATTTCAAATTCTTACGAACGGTAAATTTGGAAAGAAAGAAACAAAATGATAAATATTATTATGATAAATAATACGTAAGTTATATATAAATCCAATTGGATAGATTTGCTCTTTGTAAAATTACCTTATAAATTATAAAATATATATAGTACCCTGTGTTTTCTTCTTCTGGTATAATATATTTTATTTTCTTGTATTTCTTTGAACTTTAGACAAAAAATGAAGAAAAAGGGAAATGGAAATGGGTGGTAAAGGGTCGCAAGCGCGCGCACGTACATGTCGACGCTTCCCCATCGAATTGAATTATTCGCGCGAAGAACGAGAACCATCTCCGTCGTCTGTTTTATGCGGCTCGCGTTTATCCGTCTCGACTTTTTTCTTACCGAGTCCAGAAAAAGAAGTTACCTAGCGATCGTGTCACCGGTTGTTTGGAAGTGACTCTCTCTGATTGCATTAAATTTCAAAGGAGTATACGTGCTGGGTTACACGTGTTACAAGTTTTGCCAAATTGGAGTATACGTTGGTAATCATACTTTTTGTCGTTAACTCATTTTTCTCTCTCTCCCCTTACGTGTTGTTCAATTTAATAAACTTATTTTTAACTCTTATAATATTTTTATCATGAAATTTTTAGACTCGCGATTATTATTATTATTATTATTATTATTATTATACAAATTTGAAATATCTATTAAATCGCAACGTCAAAATGAATAAAGAAGATGGAATATAAAGTGGGCTGTAAAAAGGGAACTAAAAATCGTTTCTTTGTTCATACGTTGTTAACAAGCTGAGAGTATAGAAGAAAAATTCTAAAGAAATCTTACCTGTGGTCCAGCACCATTCAAGGTGTTTAAGCTATTCATCCTCATCGCTTGAGTATATGGTGGCGGAGCTGGCGTGACTCCGGGCACTGCAGTGTGCGGCGCGTGCCTCAGCTGTTCAGCTGCTGACATCCTGTTATGAGTAATAATCCTTGCGATTAGTTATCGATTCTATTCCAAAATAATGAGATTATATTGTCGGACTAAGTAGGAGGAAGCTACGAAGACGAGCGTAAGATGACTTGAATAAACTTTACCACGAATGATATCCATTAACGAGCGAGCATATTGAATAATTGATATTAGCCAAGAGTTTTACGTGAGTTTCATCGAACGCGTTGTCTTAATCGGTTTCCTGTTCGAACTATAGAGACGTTTGCTTCCATTATCGGCTTAAGTACTCTAGCGTGTGAAGACGAGAAAAGTTTGAAGCATATGTACATAAATGTATACACATATATTTTATACATATGTATGTATACTATATATTAATAAGTATGTATAAGTAACATATACTTGTAAATATATTTTTCACATTAAATCTCAATTGAAGAACTTTCTCAATATCGATTAAATCAAATAATAATAGTTAAAATCAATATATCGAGGAACGTTCTTGTTGACATAGAAAAGGTCTTCAAGTTTTACCTGAGATAAGGGTTGCCATAGGTCGCGGAAAAACGTGGATCGATGACCGGCGTCGTTTGTGGAGTGGATGTTCCCAAGTTCGCCGAACTCAGTCCAATTTTCTTCGATGCGAGGATTCCACCGGATGGTATCCTGCTCAGGGATTCCCGTGACGCTCCCATTCCTTGTGTTGTCGGTGGCATGTAGTCCCGCGTGTAATCCACGTATGGCACATAACCGTTATTGTTGCTACCGTCCTATATTGCATAAGTCAATGCGTTCGAATAATTAGACTGAGCTCGATTTACATACGAAAGGATTCTATCAATAACGTTTCTGCTTGTTCCAACCATGAATGAACATAATTAAGACTGATTTGGGATTGCATAGATTGTATTGAAAATAAATAGAAAATATTAAAGGTAATTTTGTCAAATGAATATTTCGAAGACTTACGTTATTTTTTGGTGGAAAAGATGGCTCCGTGTAGTCTGCGCTATAACGGAAACCAAGGGGATTAGGAACAGGTCCAGCAAGTGCCAATGCATTCACTCCTCGAGTACTTCCTTCGCCTTCACTGTCGAGTGCTGTAACGCTTTCTGCATTGCTAACGCTGGAACCCGCTCGTATGTCTGCTTTGACATCCGACAGATTGCTGCTTCTATCGCTTTCACGATATCGATCAGCATTCGAATCTGTTTCTTCTACATTTTCACAAGTATAAGTATGGATATGTATATATTCGTATGGATGTACAAAGTTAAGGAAAACAACAAAATGTTAAACAATAATAATACTCACGCATATCGGTTTCTTGCGTTTGCGCTGTCCTAGGTCGTGGTTGCTTAATACGATCACGACATTGTAGAATGAGTAGAACAATAATGGCAACCAGGATCAAGCAGACGACGAGTCCGACGATGATGAGAATCATTTGCCAATCGACTGGAATCAACGCTAAGCGTCACGCCTAGTTAAAATCTTGCGTGTCAACTCGCAAACGTATGTATTGTATTGTATGCATACTGTCTGTGTTATCTATTTTTTTGGTTATCAATCGTTCTATGATCCCGAGAGATGAACGAAAACCCGGAAATGTTCAAACTTTAGACTCTAAAATGTTGGAAAGTTCTCTTCTAACCTGGAGAATCGTTGATATCGCGTTTTTAATATAACCGTCCTTGTAAAAGGTAATAATCGCTGCTACCCAATACACTTTCAAAAGAGACTGGAGAGAGAACAACGTTCTATTACAACGATTTATAAAATTTTAGATGTTGGGGTGAGATAGGATAGGAACGAGTCACGTTACTAGCGAGTGAAAGAGGTCGAGTATAAAATGAACTTACTGTGTGCTGTCAGCTTGATTATGACAGAATCCGTGCCGTAGCTGTTCGTCACCGTACAGTTGTAATCCCCGAAATACGCGGATACTGGATCGTCCAACGTGACGGTGCTGACGACTCTCTCCGCCGTATGTTCTTCCTGAACGTCGAATGGCGTATTGTTCAACGAGAAATTGAGCTCACGACCGGCGAAGCTCCATACTACTGATTCCGCTTTTGGCACTGATATCGCAGTGCATTTTACCTGTGAAGTCAACGAGAAACGATAGAAAAAAAAGGAAAAAGAATAAAAGTATGGGTTAGGTATCGGGTTTAAAAGGGTAACGCAAAATAAAAAGGCTTACGAGACATCCGTCTTACTTTTTCTATCTATGCGAGAAGAAAAAAGGTTAGCAGCATCGAAAAATCTACCGTCACAGAATCCTGACCTGGATTCTATTCTATCGATGACAAACGATTTACTTTATACGTCAGGGATATGAAAGTTCCAACGATTCAATATGTAAGTTATAAAAAACCTTTGGTAGGTTCTTCTTTTGTAGAAAAATAAAATCACTTGAAGTCTCTATCTTATAATTGATGATTTAATAAGAAAATAATATCGTATCAATTTGAGCGTTATTAAGTGGACTTGAGGAAACAAACGTTCTCGACAAATTGAACGATCTCTCTTAATAAAAAGATCAAGAAAAAAATCGTGAAATTTGGAAGAATAAAAATTACCTTGACCACTCCCTCGTCTGGCACGTACTGAATCCTTGGTGACACAATGCTAGGTGGTCCACGAATGTAAATGTTGGCTGAACCTGTTAGTAAAGGGAAACCTGGTACAAGAGCCTTGCAAAAATAACGTCCTGCTGTCTCAGGACTGACGAAAACGCTTATATTTGGGCTTCTGGCTACCACGTGTTCCGAATCCTCATGGTACCATAGAATCTCAGGTGTGGGATTTCCATCAACGTCACATTGTAAGATTTCCGTTGCACTGTAGTGTGTTTCTACGGAGGCGGGTGGATGTCGAAATTGTGGTCCATCTGTATAAAAAAACAAACGAAATAAAACCACCCCACCCGAAAGATTAATACCTTTTCTATTACTCATACGACCCACGAACCATTTTCACGCCAGTTTTTAAACTAAGAGTGTACAAACTAACTCGTGAATTTTCATAATTTCTCCATTTAAATTGTGCGAACTTTACGACCATCTTTTTTTTTTTCCTTTTCTTTGTTTCAAACCATATACACTGCACAGGTCCCGTTTTTACTACTTAAGGTAATTTCTAGAGTGCGTCGAGCGGGCACGACGGTAAAAATGATTTCGTCTCCGGAGTCGAATTTAAAGTTTCCGCTCGTAAACGTGAAAAGAAGGCTTTCGCGTGTATACCGTGTGTCCCGGTTATGTTCATACACACGTATACACACGTGGATACTCGTGTATAAGCAATTTCTGTGTAGATTTATGTGTATTATACTCACATGTTATATCTAGCGTCTCAGTTTCTTCGCTTTTGCCGACATCGTTATGAACTTCGCACTTTACGATCGCATCGTGAAGATCTCGCGTCGCGTTGTGAATGATCATTTCCGTCGTGTAGTCTCCGATGACCTTTTTCTCGTTGATAAACCACCTAAAGAGACGAGAGAAAACAAAGAATGATCGATAACGAGAAGAATCTTCGTCTTTTACCTATTTTCTTTTATTTTTTCATTTTTTCATATTTCTTATATATATTTTTGCGTTTCTCTTCAAATCGAATGCACAACATTTCTTTCTTTTTCGAATAAATCTGTTCTATCGTACGAACAAGACAACCGTTTCCATTATCTGTTTATTTCTTTTTTCCTATCACTTTGAAACGTTACAAAATAATATGAGGAAAGAAAAAGAAAAAGAAAAAGAAAAGAAAAAAAAACAATATGAAAGGAAGAAAAATATCGATCGAATCGAAAAAGAAACGAGATTTTCGAGTGGAAAACGTTTGTTCTTTTTACACGATCACCGAGAAAATCGTCTGATCGTTTCAAATGGTAATAAATGAAATGGCTTGGACATAGCCGAGTATTTTCTTTTTCATTCTCTCTTTTATTCTCTCATCCTCTATCTTATCCATTCATTCATTCTCTCTCTTCTTCTATCTATCTATCTATCCGTCTTTCTCATTTTAAAATCGTACTCGGTTACGATAAAAGAACAGAAACTGAAGTCGTACTCGAACGACTTAACCGATTCGTGTCCCTCTTAAATGGTATGATGTGTACCAACACATTCAAGAACCACAATAGAATCGATTTTATCGGACTCGTACCGCGAACGGTTTAAAAGCCAAAAGACCTACCAATAAATGATGACGTTGACAACCACCATTTGGACTAGAAAATTCAACGAACAAATCGTACAACCGTACTTTCCAAAAGAGAGAGAGAGATGTCTTTTCCCAAAGAAATTCGACATTATGGTGAAACGGATCGTTGGTCACAGTCTTAGTCCTTAACCTTACGAATGAATGAAGCTATTTCATGAAGGGAGAAAGGAAGAGATATCCTTTTCGGAAGTTCGACGATACCGATAGATAGAAGAACAGTTAGGAAAGAAGAGAAGGAAAAATAAGAAGAAGAAGAAGCTATATTCAAAATGTAGAATAGATTAGAACGGAAAATATATTCGCAACCGAGTTCAATGAGCCATTCCCTTTAAAACGATCCTTTTTTTCTCCTGGACTTGTCAGAAGGGTTTGTTAAAAGAGACGGTAATCCGATCGTTCAGTTCGCTTCCTTAAAATGGTAATCCGATCGCTTATGCCGGCTTTCATACATGACAGAACTGATCTATCCCAAGCGAAGCAGATACAATAGATTCTTGTCAAAAGAAAATTTCTATGCGGTTTTGTAATCCCTTTTAATAAAATTTACGCCTACGCTTACATTTATTTATCTTTCTTTATTCCTTATTTTTAACAAAATAAAAATTTAAGAAAAATATTATTACTAAGCAGATATAAACGGGCATAATATGATTACTTTCTTTTCGAGATTAAAAAAAAATGTCGTCGTGGTGATCTTCATGAAAAAAAAAAAAGAAAAAAAAATAATAAGTAAGATAGGCTATGAAACATTTAGAAAATGTCTCGCCTAGGAGAAGGTATTACGATCGATCACAATTTCCAGATCCGGAAAGAGGGGGAACTGACGCGTCGCCAGAGACAATGAAATCAGGACGCAAGAGGTGTGTCGTGCTAAAGACCGTACTTATTGTAAAAAGGGAGAGCTTCTTCGTGAACGTGTCCTAAAAACTTGAACGATTATATGGGTCAAACGAGGCTCGACGTGCGTATTGAACGTTCTGGATATCTAACAAATTCATCTCTACCTTATTTCCTCATTATAATAACATTAATTAACTTGTTACTATTTTCCTTTTTGTATATAATTAATTCAAAGAAATATTATTAAACGAAATTCTGACAATTTGACATACTTATATGAAATTATTAAATACTTTTATTAACTCTTAACACTCCGTGTGAAACTTTTTTGTTCTTCCAAATTTTTCATCGTCTTTAACAATATGTCATTTATTATGTCTAAAGTAAGAAAATCATAAGGTATAGAAACGTATTTAGTAAGATGGTAAAAACCGCCGCGGGATATCGTTCTGCGGACGCATGCTATAGCGCGCGCACGATCTGCGCGCGCAGACGTCGTCCTGAATTTGACATTGTCCTCTTTGCAGACGGATATCGATCATCCGTTCTCTTTTGCGTTCTCTGGTTTTGGTCTTTGTCAGACTCGTGAAGTGACCCGCTAATAAAAGCAACAACGTAGTCTCCCTACGCGAGACCAGGTAAAACCTGAATAGAGTCCATCCTTGTTGTGATTCACAAACACTCACCTGTATTCCATATCCGGAGGGTTGCCCTCGGCGCGACATTTGAACCTCAACTCTGTTCCCTCTACGATACGTTTCTTATCCGATATTCCAGAATTACGGATTTTTAATGAAACCTTCGGTGCGTATCGTACCTGAAAAACAAAATACATTTTTTTTATTTTGTTCCTTTTTCTTTTTTACGATAAAATCTTTTATTACTTTAAATTGATTATATAATTTTGCAGATATCATTGTTATATGTATTCCATATGTATTTATGTATAGGTCTGACATTTTGTCTCCCCCTTTCGTTTTTAAAAATGTATTTGCTTTAGTCAACTTTAGTTTGTCGTGCTTGAGTTGTGACACCGAGTTCAATTCGACGTTGGACTTGTGAAAGGAATTTTATTAAGGGATTTCGTGAGATGGGACTCGAGACTTTCGACTCGTTTCACTCGAGATAGAGTTCTCTTTCCAGATAGAGAATAAAGAAAGAAAGGAAGAAAGAGAGAGAGAGAGAGAGAGAGAGAAAAATGGAACATTTTGAAAAGTTTTTCTCTTCTCTTATCTTTCAATGCAAATCGTAACAATCGAAAAATGGTAACTTTATTGTGCAGTTTGGTGTAACTGCTATTGCGAATAAAATGTTTCCTTTTTTCTTTTTTACTTCTATTTATTTAAAAAGAGTTAAATTTTCTTTCTTTTTTTTTTATTTAATCGAATTATGGATACATATAACACATGTTATATGTATGACACATATCTTATACATACACACGTATCGTATACATACTTATATAAGATTTTGTATGTATAGAAAATGAATTCCAGTTTCGAGTATATCAATGATTCTCACTTGTTTGTAAAGTGATTGTAAACAATAGGTCAAACTTGGACGAGTGATCTTGTCTCACAAGTATCACCTTTCGATGGGAATATTCGTGAAAACTTTTAGTCGCTGAACATTTTACATATACATACCTATAGAAAAGTGATACGAATTGTGGTACTATCTTCTCTAGGATCAGAAACTTTACGAGAGATTTGTTTCACGAGAAAAATAGAGAAAGAGAGAGAGAAAGAGAGAGAAAGAGAAAAAGACTTTCTTTTAACACGGAACAAGACCATTCAGACTACGTAGAAAATTTTCAAAAGTTCCCTTCTTACGATCTTATCGTACATAAATTTTGACGACGACACACGGAAGAAAGTAATTTCGCTCTTCCAAGAAAAGAGTATTTCCTTGGGGCTCGCGACGGCACTCATTCTCTCGTCTCTCGTCTCTCGTCTCTCGTCTCTCGTTTCTGTCTCTTCCCCGTCTCTCTTGCTTGCGGTGATATTTCCTATCTTTGCAAAACGAAGAGCAAGAGGAATCTTTCTAGATAATATACGTCGCTGAATACTATTTGGGTATGTTGATTAAATATATTTTTCTTCATTGATAGCCTAAATATTAATAAAATGTTTCTTAATATTTAATAATTCAACCCGATAAATAGTTATCGCGAGTTAATCAATTGATAAATTAAGATAACTAAACGTTTATCTAATATCTAGAGTAAAGAATATTCAAAAGGGAAAGTTAGTAAGGTTCGTGCTCGTAATCAATCTATTGTCTAAGAAAAAGGACAAGAAAAAAAGGTAAAAGGAAAGGAAAGGAAAAGAAAAGAAAAGAAAAGAAAAACAACATAAAATGGTAACGAAAGAAGGAACGAAATACCTAGTCAAAAGGTAAAAAGTTACGCCGCCAGCAATAGACGATTATAACGCGAACCACTTCTCAAGAAACGACGTTAATTATTCTTCGCCTCGTTAATGCTGGCCGGCTTCTATTCAACAAGAAGGTCGTGTTAACTTTGCCCTCCGGCCAGCGTACGAAAAGCCAAACAGTACTTTTCCTTTTCCCGTTTAGATTTTAACTTCCCCGCCGTTGGTCTCCAGTGTAAAATAATAATAATAAAATAATAATAATAAAATAATAATAATGAACTAGAATTATAAAAAAAAAAAATGAAATTTCTCATTAAAATAGTTGACTTACTTCGACACGTAACTTGGCACTTTGCGGCGTCCGATCAGCCGCATTTTGACTTTGGCAGGTAAAGGTGGTATTGTCGTGCTCCTTGCGTGGCATCACTTTCAGAATCGATTTAACCGTGTACAAAGGGCCACCATCGAAGAGTTCCTTGGTAGTCTCTATACCTCTATGCTGCACATTGCCTCGCCCATCGATCCATGTGATCTGCATCAAAGATTTTCCGAAGATAAGTATCGGATAGATAAACGATTTAATATCGATTACGGAACCGATCACCTTATACTTACACACACACACACACACATATATATTACATTATATCTATCTCTATCTCTCGTGTATAATGTAAAAGACGGGCTTAAAAAGTTGTAACAGGCGTAGGTACAAGATTATCGAAACGTATTTGCGATCTCGCGGAGAGAATGTTGAGATGAGAAGAAGGAATATGATAAGGTGAGGGAAGAGGGGGAGTGGGAGAGGTGGGAAGGGGGTAGGTTACAGGGTGGTGTATCGATTGATCGGCTTGCACCGTTAGTACCGCTAACGTTTATTCAGCCCGGAGCGTTTCCCAAGCACCTCTTCTTCTTGACAGTCTTTGGAAGGAGGCCTCGAGCTCCATCGAGAAGCTTTCTCTCCAAACTTTTGAATCTTATTTAAAATTAATTCACCTTCGGTAGCCATCTTAACGGAGTAGAGAAGGTTGTTAACGATTGAAAATCTTTTCTCCTCGTTATAATTTTAGACCGATAGGATAGCAAAGATGTTTTTAAAGCATCCTTTCTTTGTGAAAGATACAAGTAGATTGAAAAGAACAAAGCATAGGGATTATTAAATAAAAAGAGAGGCTAACAAAATTGTTGTTTTCTTTCTTGGTCCGTTTGGTAATTGATGGAAAACTGTGTATAATACTACATTACTTTGTGATAATTCTATAGCTTGTTATAGTTTGTGCAAGAGAGAGAGAGAGAGAGAGAGAGAGAGAGAGAGAGAGTTATTTTATTTCTAGTTTTTATCTTGTAGATATACCTAGTTATACCAAACACTCGTATACCTATTCCACGGAAATCCGTCTTATCGAGTCTAATTACAAGTCCCGAGCGAGAGTTCTACTAGAGTCTGTTATCGATACGAGTTTGGTGCAAGTCATAAGTGTAAGCAACGTCGAGCACAAATTCGCATACCGTTATATAAGCCACTCAGAGTGCTACTTGTATTCGCTTGCATATTGCACGTCGATATTGTTGCGTTTCCTCTACTTTATTTTTTTCTCCTCCTCCTCCTCCTCCTCCTTTTGTTTCTCCTATTATTTACAATACAGCAGACGAGGAAAAAATCTCTCACGATACATCGTCACTCTTCGAAATCGCTTCATTAAAAAAGACAGAAGCACATCCATTTGTCACGAATGCATTCTATATATCTAGATCGGAGATACTCAAATTTAGTAGATTCTGTTATCTCTTACATATATACTATATGTAGGACGAGCACTTTCATGCCAAATACTTAAATAGACATTCGTGAAGAGATTGGACGGTAGGCCCTGGATAGCTCAGTGGATAAAAAGCAGTCGCCCGGAAAGCGGAAGATCCGTGGTTCGAGTCCCGGTCCAGTCAGTTTAACGGCCCTAATTTTTTCACGAATTCTAAACAATCTATAATTGTATATATAGCAATATATAATTGTATATATAACAGCAGCTGACCTAGTTATTTTAACTTGTATGATTGTTCGATGGCTGCTTTTATATTTCATTTCTTGATTCTGTCACTCGTAATTAGATACGCTTTCTCGTTGACAGTTAGATATTTCTTATTTTATGCTAGTCGAAGAGCAATGCTATCTGTAAAAGTTAATCGACGTAAAAGTAGAATAAGAAGAATAAGAAGAAAAAGAAGGAAAAGGAGAAGGAGAGCATTAAACGTACTGGTAACTCTGATTACTATCCCAAGATAAATCTCGAGAAGCCTCAGGACTTAAGCTTAAGAGGAAAAACAGAAAGAACGAAAAGCGGAGAGGGGTAGATGTCTGCCACTAACGAAAACTGATTATCGAACGGCTTTTTCTTCTTAGTCGTAGCCTTAATGAACGAGCTTCTACTTATGGTGCAAGCTTCCTTTTCTACCGGTTAGACCCTAGTGCCGAAAAGCTTACGGAAATAGATCTTCACCGCTCTAATTAAGGATTCTACGCAAGAAACTCTACGGTTCGGTACCGATGGTGTAGTTTCACGAGTTTGTGGTTTAACGGTGTTTAATACCGTCATTGTTACGCCATGAGTACGAATCTAATTAACCGACGACAACGACGAGCTTTTACCGACCTTTCGCGAGTTTCTAAGTTAGAAAAGCTACGCTGATTTTGCTACTGATCCTTATTCCCTTTTACCGATATTCCTTTTGTTTGACTTTTATTTTTATTTTCATTTATCTGGTCGATTTATGAATGAATAGAATGAAAACTTCAAAATCTTACTGTCAAATATTTTTATTCACGATTACGTTGTTTGATTTATTTCGTTTTAATTAAAAAATATGAAAACAACTAATATTAAATGACCCATCATATAACTATTTTCCAAAAATTATTTTTTCCGAGCAAACAAAAAATGCCCCGCAGAACGGTAAGTTTCTTTCGTGCAAAATTTATTCCCGTCTACGTTGAACGTAAATTTCTGCTATTTTTACGATGCAACGTCGTCCCATCTACCGTCCTGCTATCAATCGATCGGAAAGCTTAAACTGAAGTAAATTTTCCATCAACTTGAAAATCTATGAGAATGCAGGATACAATTTTATATCATGATTTATCTGGATATAACTTTCATTTTTTTCTGCTTAAATTAATAACTAGACGTTTTAATATAAGAACTATTTTTATATTAAATCATATATATATATATAAAAGACGAATGAAATGTTCCATAGTATTCTAAATAAATGCAAAATCGTGTCTCTTCCTCTCCCACCCACTCATTTTCCTTCTCAATGTTTTCATTGGCTTTCGCGTGTATATACCTATATTTAAACTCTCCTTCCTGAAACTCTCTTTATTCGTATAACATTCTTTCTTTCTTTTTTTCTTTCTTCTTCTTCTTCTTCTTTCTTCGTGGGCGCAGTGTCTTTTTTTACAACCTCTCGACGGCAAACAAGCTCCGTCTAAGCTTTCTACACTGCTGCATCAACCGACCTTATCGTCCTTATCGACATTAATTAGAGAAGCTGCACTAGCACGGGGAGGTAAAACAGGAAAGAGAGAGAGAGAGAGAGAGAGAGAGAGAGAAAGATACCACAATCCTGATAGAATTACTAACTCCACCGTCCGCGAAACACGTGGCGGCTGAACCTATAATCCTATTACACGCTCGAAACGTATCTCTTGGAAAATGACTTGGAAAAATTCATTGGACGAAAACCAAATGAAAATATTCAAGAAAAATAATAAAGTAGACAATTATTTTTTTTTTTTTTTTTTCAAGGAAAAATATAAGACGATCCAAATTTCGATTGAAACGATTTTTCGATCAATCGAAATCATTGCAAATTTATTTAGATCTTATGTCATTAGATATATTCAACGTCTTCTATGATCATAGTATACTCATAGTTATCTATGAACTCATCGGCATTCATTAGGATACGCTCAGGTCCAATTCTGATAGGAATTTCGAGAGGTTTCCTCCTCCTTCGAAATGCCTTTCAGCTTAACGGAATCCTCTTCTCTTCTCTTCTCAAACGTATTCCACGTTATTCCAGTGTCTCTTCTCGTTTCTTCGACCTCCTCTCTCTCTCTCTCTCTTTCTCTATCTCTGATTCTATTTCCATCCTTCTCTAGTTCAATTTCATCTGCTTCCTAAGCACAGTGGTAAGTAGTAATTAAACAAGGAAGCAAAACATTTACCCTATTTCCCTCTTGCTATTTCTCTCTATTTTCATCTTTTTCATTCTCTCTCTCTCTCTCTCTCTCTTTCTCTGTTGTTTTCTCTATTTTCGCTTATTCTCTTTCCATCTCTCTTTTTCTCTTTCTCATAACATCTCTTTTCCGACGTATCGTGTAACTCCCACTTTCCATGCTATTGTCCGTTTACCGTAGAGACAGTACACGTACCTCGTAAGAGTTACACACACGTCACCCCACGGGAAATTATTACCTGCAAATCTGTTTGTCCACGGTTAGGTCTGAACATCGGGCACTGAGCTCGGTGAACACGAATTATTAGCTACATTCATCGATGCTGTATTATTCACTGAATAGAGTGAATCTCGTTCGCGATATTTACGCATGGTCGATGCGTTAAATGTCCATCGAGTGCACCGATGTATTATGAGAAATAGATGTGGAAAGTAAATTTATCGTACCATAACGAAGATCTATGAGTAGGAAACGATAAGAGTAATAAAACTGTTAATAATTGTTATAACTGTTATAACTGTTTTAAAATAGAAAATAATTAATTTTCTCGTATCTACGATTTTTTATAATAAAAAGAGGATAATAATAATAAAAAAAAAAAAACTTCTCGATGAACAAACTTGCATTCGTGGCCCGTAAGGAATATTAAATATGAGAGTAAAATTTTTCGATAAAATTTAATAATTAAAAAATATTAATCTACCGTGACGAACTAACGAATAATGTTAATTAAGGTTGGATAAAATAAAATGTAAACCTCCACCCTCCCATTCCGCATCGAACAAATAAAATCAGATATAAGAGCGCGTGTGTCTTCAAAATTACACGGAGTTCTAAACGCGGCAATAAAAGCAATGCGAATTTAAAACGAGATAAGATATAAAAAGGTAATACTCGTTTCTAGGTAGCATTGGAGAAGCTTGTCGAAGAAGATCGGAAGATCGTTTCTCGTTCGAAGCTCGTTCGCGTAGACTCGTGCAAATTTTTCTCGCGATTCACGATCTCGTCAAACGATAAGCAAGTTTTTCCGGTTTTCTTCTTTCCGTGCAATCTATTCATTTCTTTTTTCGTAGAATCATCTCAGCACAGATGGAGGACGCTGAGAAGGATTCAACGAACTCACGGTTGGCAGCTACGTGAGTTACTTAAGCGTGAATACTCGGACCGACCAAACCGGTTCCACGTTCGTGGTTTTTTAATGTTTTATTCGAAAGATCGAAACGTTGGTAACAGTTCCTGCCAATTTTGTCACATCTTTTAATAACGTCCTTGGACTCAATATTGCATTACTCGACAGATTTTTAACGACTAATTTACAACGATTTGATCGTGAATATTTTTTCCAAGTTTACAACTGAATGAAACAATTGTATAATATCAATTTTCAATTAGTCACATTACATAATTCCATTTCGTTATTTAATTTATATTAATTGCAACTGAACGAGAAACGTTGTGCAGCGTTTGTTCTGCGAAGGACTGTAAAGGAGCGTTCGCGCAGATCTAATTCTCAATGCATAATGTGATACCTACGCATTTTCGAGATCGTTTGATTTAATCAAAAGGGAACATTGCCATTGCTGGGGAAGTGAGGGAGAAAGAGAAAGAGAGAAAGAGAAGTAACTCAGCCGACGCGTTTCCGCAGGCGTTCACTCTCAATTCTCGCGTAGAATAAAGCCGTCTGTTTAATGTAAAAGTAACACCCATAATGAATAGGAACTTAGACGGTGCTCGGTTTAATTGTACAAGGAAATCAACGTCAGCTTTGTTGCGACAAGTAGTAGAAAAGAAAGAAATAAAGAAGAAGAAAACGAAAGAATAAGAGAAGTGGAGATGGAAGGAAATGGGTGAAGCAAAATAGCTTCGACCTCGGCAATGAAATTAATTTTCCACTCGCGTGAATCAATTTTTATATATCTATCTCTCTCTCTCTCTCTTTCTTTGTTTCTTATTAAGTCTTTTTTTTTTCACGGGCAGACAGGTGTAAATTGGTGTCGGGGTATCGTCTTACCGTTATAATTACTATCCTCATTTCATTAGGCCACAAGTGGAAACTTGATAGATGCATTAACGGTTTTCATACCGTGCCACGCCTAAATCGAATCGAAATCTCACTGTTATGACAGATTATTCACATATTAAGTGTTTCGTATTCTCTATCTCTCTCCACATTTCTTATTTCTCTTTATATATATATAAATATTAGATATACACGTAGGTATAAGTATATTTATTTTTATCTCTATTTCGTCAGAGAAACTTTCGTGTAAATTTACCGAGACGACATCGCTCGTACGTTTCGCTAAAGTGCACCCCGACTCCGAGGAATAAGAATTTTTGAAGAAATATCTGGGAAGGATCTTCCAGTTTACGCGTACATGGATGGATCTCAGTACTCGTTCGCTTGCTCTCATTCACCTGTTATGGCTTCCTTTGAAAATTCCCGAACGAGTTTGCCGAGTGTCGGGTGCAGCCTTCTCTCACGAATCTTATCCGAGATTTTTCCGGAATATCGTAAAAATGTGTTAGCTTTGACGCAAAACGATTAGAGCAAGTAAAGTACGTATAAACTATCCGCTGAATCTATTTTGACTTCAATGAATATCGAGAGGAAGGGAGATAGAAATAGAAAGAAAATTGAAAAGGTAAGTCAGATTTTTATAAGTATTTTTATTTCTTTCTATTTTATCGTATGCAATTGCTGTGAAATTAAGACATTATATGTGAGAGGTATATATAGATTAAAGAAGAGAAAAAAATAGGAAAATAGAGAGAGAAAGAGAGATAGAAAATCCAAATTATGATTTAAAAGAAGTAACGTGATTACAATGAAAGCAGTTATACAGTTCGCACGTGGGTTATAAAATAATGAAGCTAACGAAAGAGGTGAATCTTTTTTTTCCGTGCAAATGTGTGTACTCTACACATTTTCATGCACATGTAGAAATAATCAAGTAGCGATTATACTTCGGTGTAAGCTGGTATGCAAGCTACTCTTGCCATTATACCTTAGTTATTCGGCTGTTGTTAATTTCCTAGTTGATCGATTCCTGTTTAATTCTCGAACTGTTTCAGGACAGTTCAATGACCTCGTCGAATCAACTTACACACACATATATAATGTATATGTCAGCGTTAAATTGAATAATTCAATTAAATCGTGAAAACTCTAAGTTTTACCTTAAATAACTATAGAATTAACATAAGTGTATTAGGTAACGTAAAAAAATAAAATTATTTTTTTTTACATTTTGAAAATCAAGGTTCCGTTAACCGTTTTCTATCGAATCTAATCTTTGAATTACATTTTAATTTTTATACCTTAAAACACCCTTCTCTCTCGCTTCTTATAAATTTATATATTACCTAGTTGATTTGTAGTTTAATATTACCTGCCAGTGGATAAATCGAATTAATCCCAGAAATTACCATATCACCGAATGCTGAAGCGTAGTATAAAGTCGAACAAATTTAATTAGAGAAACTCGTACTCGCGATTTTACTCCCGACACGATTCATTCCGCTAAAGGAAGCACGCTTGTGTTTTAAAGTATCAAAGAATTCCATTTATGTTGTTAACTTGTTAAACATGCGTCATCTCGACGTCTTTGATTACTATTGTTTAGTGAAAATCTCACATGAACATATACGCGAAGCCCATAGACGTGAAGTTTTAAGAGATGAGTATCAAAGTATCGGATGTTAATTAATACTTATTTTCATATAATGCGAGAGCTTTCAATGAAAACGAGAAAAAAAGAGAGAGAGAGAGAGAGAGAGAGAGGGAAAGAGAGAGACGGACCAAACTGTTTTCTGAAAATCCTCCTGTTTTATTCATCCAACCGAAAAACTCATGAATTATACAATCGGTACTTTAAATTAAATGCATTATACAACAATAAACCACTTGTATTTTATCTACTATCTTTCCAACGGGAAGCTGATTAATCAGTTTAAAGGATTATTCGAATAATCGAAGCCATTCTTATGCACGTTTATCGATTTCATTTATTTCTTTCGAATTCTCAAGAAATTTAAAAAAGAAAGAGATGAACGTAATTGTAACATATGTATCTTTTTGAGCGTAATTATCGATTGTAAATGAGCGCATAGAAATGAATTACAAAAAAAAGGATAATCTATATTTTTCAAAAAGAAATAAAACTTTTATATTAATAATACGAAAAAATATGTTGCTAGTTAAAAAATATATAAACTGGTTATACTTAATATTTTACGTGAAGACAATACCATATACGTTTTATCTTCTAACGAACACTGTAAAACTACCATTGAAATACAGGTAAACGGAAACAAAGCGATATTATGCAGGATATTTTATCCTACCGGGAGTGGATACATCCGCTTAATACTCCCCTTTCTTTTACATATCATACCAACACACAGATATACATATACGTGTATATTATACGTTTAAATTGTGAATCGAATATTTATCCCGTCAAACTCGATTCGATTATTAAAATATATATTCGGTGATCATGCATTGACTGTTTCATCGGGCATGAATAAAAAATAAATACAAAAGAAAACAAATCATCGATGTATCATCTAATAAAACTGTTAAAAAAATATTCTGAAATTCAACTTGTTCTATCTCGTTGATGATATTATAAAGAATAAAAAAAAAAAAATAAAGAGAGAGAGAAAGAAAAAGTGGGGAAAAAGGGAAAGAAGCGTAGTTGTAATTTCATTCTTTGTCATACGATGGACAGTCTATTTACAGCAAACCGAGTCGAGAGTGAGTAGATATACTCTATAGATACCGAAACGTTTCTAGTAGAACGACGACGAGGCTTTCAATAATTGAACAATGGTTCTGGCTTGCAGAAGAATATCGCAATTATTCCTCCGCTATGCGGTTTGAAAAAGCGCGTGATCGATGAATTTCAGAAGATTGGCGAGTAGTTCCTATACTCGGATGTACGTACGCATGTCCCTTTCTCTGTCCCTCTGTCCCTCTCTCTCTCTCTCAATTTTTCTCTGTTTTTTTCCCCCATTCACATTTTTGTTCGATTATTCGCAGGAAACAACAAAGGAGTAGCCATTGTGCTTCTCCTATGCGGAAACTTTTTCTTTTTTCCCCCCGTAAGATAGTGGTAGAAACGTTAATGACAATTCGTTGGTAACAATTGCAATTTTATTCTCATAAAATGATGGGAGACGTTTATTTCCTAACACTTCGGATTCGATCGATGATGCCTTTAATAATTGCATCTCTTTTTTCTTTTTTTTTTCTCGTTTTTTCACGTTATCCTTGTAAGAAATATATTTGAAGCTTAAATTAAAGGGTCTTTAGGTGGTTCTACGTCAAAATGACGGCGCAAAAGTTTTCGTTCTCAACATTTAACGCGAAGACTTTCGTGACGTTCATATCCCGAAAGGAATCTTACTCAGATACGAACAACTCTCGTTCCTTTTCTCTCTTTTATGAACCACCTCTTTTCTCCCTACTCCTCCTCCTCTCTTTTATTCTCTCTCTTCTTCTCTGTTTACTTCGGCATCACAATTACATATTCAACGATCGCTTCTGAAATCGGACGACGGTCTGCATCATTAATCATGGATTTGCATAATTTTAATTAAAAACTACGCGAATAGTCTCCAAACAAATTTCATTAATATCTTTTGGTGAGCCTGTTACGTGACCTTAACTGATATCCCCACTTTTAAACTAATTTCTCTCTCTCTCTCTCTTTATTTTTATTATTCAAGTATTTGATCAAAGATCATTGTGAAATAATAAATTCATTCGATTCGAGAGCATGGACACGCAAAAATTGAGACGTCAGCGTAAACTGGCACTCGCGTATATGTGTTAAAAGAGACGTAGGTATCTCGCTTGAGCAAATAAGTAAGCAAGCAAGCGAGCGAGCAAACAACAAAAGGTTCGGATCGATCTTTCGTGCACGCCGGGCGACGATTAATTCCAATTTATTGAGCTTTACGAAGGACTGCAGGAAAGGAGAAGTAAGGTAAGGTAAGGTAAGGTAAGGTAAGGTAAGGTAAGGTAAGGTAAGGTAAGGTTAAGGTAAGGTAAGGTAAGTTATTTTGTCGCGAGTTGCTAAGAATAAAACATAAGAAGGAACGACGAAAAGTGTGAGAAGATGCGGTAGGTTGATCTCATAAAGATTTCGACGTAAGTGAGTAAGATGTGTATGTATGTTGTATGATCTTACTTGACGTGTCATATACATTCTGTAGGTAAATCGTACTTGGCTGAGTGTACAACATTCTGACTGTAAAGGGTTAATGATAAGATTTAAATGGTGCAGGAGTCAAAGCAAGTGTCGTTTCAGGAACGACATACGTCTGTATTTATACATAGAGAATGAGAAGAAAGCGAGGGAAAGGGAGAGAGAGAGAGAGAGAGAGAGAGAGAGAGAGAGGAAGAGAGATCGTCGGGAAAGCAGAATGGATAAAGGTAGTGGAGAATGGCAAACGAAGGCTGAAACGCATCATGAACTGGCTCTATACGAGAGTACTATCTCTCTTTCTCTTTTTTCTTTTTTTTCTCTCTCGTGCTTTCTATCTTGCTCTCTTCCTCTCTCTCTCTTTTCTATCTTAACGGCTCGCGGCGGTTTTTTTTATCTCCTCGTAAAGCTGCACACCGTGATCTCAAAGATACAGAACATTTTTTTTTTCTTTTCAGTAGTAGATACACCACTAGAAGAGCGCAGACCGTTCCTGTTGGTGGTTAAGACTGACGATATCAGTGATAGTGTAATGGTAATGCTAGTGGTGGTGGTAATGGTAGTGGTGGAACAGCCGCTGGTGGTTCCGGCTTGTTCAAAGAAGAGCCGAACTCGGTCAAGCTGCCATTTCGCCAAGTCACTCGCGGTCTATCGTGTTAAAAGTATTCTGGTAGGGTAAGCTTGCGCTCGCGCGCTCACGATGTACCTACGAAAAGCCGGAAATACGGACAAACACGTACCGGCTAAAGATCCATTACCGTTCTCTTAACGTCGTCCCGGACGAGCTCGTTCGTCCCGTTCTAATTCTCGACCTTTGCTCTCTTTTTCCTTTATACATATACTCCTTACCATTACCACTATCCTTTCACTAGTTATACACCTACGACTAACCACCTACCATCATTTTGCACAGCTTTTTAGTTATATTTATAAATTTTTTTTTTGCGGTCACCGACTCATCCCCCTCTTTTTCTTTCCTTTCTTTCTTTCTTTACCCTTTTCATCAACTTTCATACATGTCCAGGTGCTACTGCCAAGCACAAAAATTGTAAACCACAGCTTTTAGTTATCATTTATACGTATTTTTCTTCTGTTCATCAAATCAGCTCTCTCTTTTTTTTTCTCTTTCTCTCTCTCTCGTTTTCCGTCTTTCAATTTTCCTTCACTCTTTTCACCAACTTACCTAAACGTCCAGAAATTAAGAGTCATGAAAATTACAAGTTAACGGGATAAAACTGTGAAATAAACGAGTTACTAAGTTTTATCGAAGTATGACACGCGTATCTAATACGAGAACGCGAGTATTATTGTCACTATTGCATTATTTTCAAAGCGTTTCTCGCATCCGGATTCGTCTTTTAGGTAAGGAGACGGTTTGTAGTTGCGGATTCGCGAGAGATCGTCACTACCATCGCAATGACCGCCATCGCCATCATCATCATCATCATCACACCATCATCACCACTGACATATTTCAACGAAACCCTGCGTCATTGTCAGCAACAATTGTAACGCGACGTCGATTTCCTCGGGCAACGACGCGAGACATATAATCGATCATGCGTAACCTTGCGAATTGGCGCCTTGTCCGTCAAATTTCCTCCTCACTCAACACCTTCCAGTCATTTCTATTGCTTTATTTTCTTGAATCTTAAACTAGTCTTCCTACTTGTCTATCTATCATTAATCAAAATTTACTATTATCGTTATTTCATCAGCAACACATTACTTATTTTCTTTTATAACAAAATTTCGCCGTTAAGTTTTTATTACATATGTAGGATTCGTGAAAAAAAATTAGGCCGTTGGACTGACCGGACCGGGACTCGAACCCGGATCTTCCGCTTTCCGGGTGACTGCTCTTTAACCATTGAGCTATCCAAGACCCACCGTCCAATCTCTTCGCGAATGCCTATTTATGTATTTGGCTCGGAGGTGCTCGCATCCTACACATATATTTTTTTTCCTGTCTTTTTATCTTTTTTGTTTTTTATTTTCTTTTTTCCTAAACATCGGATTTATGTTTTATTATCGTTCGATCTTACCTCAGCCGGTGGTTTTCCAGCAACGCTAACGCATTCGATAACGAGTTCTCGATCCTCGGTCGTCACAAGAAAGTCTCCCTGGAGGATCTTCGGTGGCTCAGGCGGCACCAGCACGCTCAAACGAGCGAATCTCGATCGTAATGCTGGCTGACCGTCATTCGTTGGCGAAGCCTGGCACTGATAAACACCGTCGTCCTCAAGTTCTACCGGATATATGTGTAATGAAAAATCACCTGAAATGTAAAAATACCTTAGAGTTAATATAATCAATACGGATTTGGATCTTCGGTTGATGATAAAACGAAACGAACAAATAAAAAAATACAAATTGCAGCCCCGTTCGGTTCGATCGCGTGAAATTGATAAGAGCTACGATGAAAACTTTCGCGATAGATTGAAAGAAGAAAAAAAAAATACGGACAGGGAGGGAAAGAGAGAAAGAGAGAAAGAGAGAGAGAGAGGTGAAGAAAGAATGGATTACTTTTATTTGAAAATCTCGGCGCGTGTACGTACATGTAAGCTGCCAACTGCAAAAGAATTTCTGCTATGTATATAACATACATACTGTGATCGACGAATTAAAGTGTCCGCTGGTACTAACGCAGAAGGTTTTGAACAGGTTAACAGCCAGCGGCCTGTGCCAACAGCCCTGGTTTGATAAAAGCTCTCTCTCTCTCTCTTTCTCTTTCTATTTCTCTCTCACTGTTTCTCGTTTCCTCTCGTTCACTCGTCAAATCGCGAGAACGCATTCGAGCGACGTCTCGATGGCAAAGGATCACGCTGGAATAAATTCGTCTCGATGCTCGGTTTACTGTTTTTCCAAGCTACGTTCGATCGTACAAACTCGTCACCCCGAAGGGAGAGAAATGGCTGAAACTACCGCTCTCGAAGAGAAACCTAAAGTAAACAGGGCTGAATCGATGAAAACCGTATAGAAAAAAAAAAAAAAGAAAATGAAGGATGGAAGGGAAAGAGAAATGACGAAAATATGTGCCTGAATTGTTATGGGTTTTTCCTGTCTTTCTTTTTTTCTCTTTGTGTGTGTGTGTGTCTCTCTCTCTCTCTCTCTCTCTCTCTCTCTTTCTGTCTATCTTTCTCTTATGCATAGCTTTCCGCTCCACCTTCCACGACGACGAATAATTCTTGCAATAAATTGCACCCTTAACGATGCCATACTACGTGGTGCATCGAAACGATCCTTTTGGTTCACGTTCGATAAAACGTACGCGTTGTGTGCTCGTAATGCCATTCGATCCATTATTGTACGGGCTTTCTCTATAACGAGAGAATTTAATCGTCGATCGTACGTTACACTATCCCGGAAATCCAAACGGATCGTTAAATAATCCGTACCTCGCCTAAGCTTCGAATACGATTTGTAAGAGAACAACTCCTCGAACCGATTACCAGCATTATGTTCTTGTAGGAATTTGTTCCTTTATTGTTACGACAAAGCAAACAGTATGATTATTGACCAGTTCCTCCATAATCATTAGTACAACACAACTGTTTTTATTTCTTTTTTTTTTTTAACGATTAAAGAACAAATACAATGAAATAGATTTAAATGTTAGCTTACTTAGTTACTTTTCTTCTTTAATCAATTGTCCCCTTTTTATTATAACTGCGTATAAATAAATTTCTACGAAAAAAGAGAGGAAAAAAAAACAATTAAAAAGAAAAAAAAAAAAACGATCAAAATAGACACTCACAGACACTCTAGCAAAAACTATAGAGGATTGAACGATCGAGTAACTCGTAACAACCGGTATTACGCGGGACAGCTATTAGCCCTTCTCTAGTCAAGTACAACGAACGAACTTTCGAAACACTCTAGCACTCGAGTTCGCGTTTCCGTAGCGAGCTGCGATAATTAACTTTCGCGCGAAACCTTGCCACCCCCTCTTTTCACTTTACCTCTCCTACCTCTCTGTGTGAAATCTTTTTAACGAATATATAACATACCTCTATATCTATGTTAGCAAAAGCAATTCGAGGAAACTGTTAGACTGAAAGAGAATTGCGCTCGTATACGATATAAGCGAATGATAACAATACTTAAACGTTTCAATCGTCGACACTTACGTTTTAAAAAAAGTTTTCAAGTAGAAAAACGACGTCGTCTTCGATAAAGAAGACAAAGTGCATGAATAAATAAAAAAAGAGAGAGAGAGAGAGGGAGAGAGAAATAAAAAGATAAAGAAAGAAGAGTAAAAGTGTAGACGATAAAAAAAGACAGAGTTGGTCTCCATACGTAAACAACGTATCACGAAAATTTACCTTCGGAACACAGAGTCGCATGATCACGAACGTTTGTAATTAATTTTAATTAGTTGAACCACCTAACGAGTAGTCTAGTGTAAACGTTCGTGATTAACTAGAATTCGTTCAAAGAAGGATCGGTCTTAAACTCTAGAGACCTATCTATACGTTTCTCTATACGAACGTTTACGCGTCTATCGAATTATTCTTTGAAATTACGACGAATATTATTCGGCATGTTTTTGCTTTAATTATCGGCACAACGAAATTGATGACGGATGCATCTACCCTTTCCGAAATTACTCGCTAACGGAATTAACGTACTCCCGCTTATTTACAATGTAATACGTCTTCTCTAGGAGCTTTGTATACGGTCTTATTTAGTTCCTGTATACGCATCGTAAATATATATATGTATATATAAATGTATATATAATATATTCACACACACACATACATAAACGCGTGCGCGAGCATACACATTTATGCAAGTATCAAATAGATACTAGAAATATCGCTTAGATGGGTTTGAGTTGCACATGTATACACATGTATGTGTGTGTATATGTGTGTGTGTGCATCTCAGAGCGCACAGGTGAATTTGGTGCATATAACTTATGCGGGTACTCAGCTTTTCACGTTGCAAAAGGCCAGACATTTTATGCTTGAAAGAACGTAAAACTGGAAAAGTTTGAAAATGTTCGCTCTGTACGTATACGAAGTATGTAGAGAGAGAGAGAGAGAAAGAGAGAAAGAGAAAGAAAGAGTAGACAACCCTGTGCATAGCAAGTTTTCTCCTATTCTTTTCTCCTTGCTTGCTTGGATTCGTCGTTACATTCTGTCTCTCTATCTTTTATTCTTTCTCTCTACTCTTTTTTTTCCTTTCTTTGTCTCCCTTTATTTTCCATTTTCGTATTCATGCGTATATGTTTGAGGTTTCATCGACGTTCTAGAAAATTTTTATTATTTTCTACGTTAATACTATTATTATTATTATTATTAAATGGCGTTAGATACTCGACAAATCATTTTCGCAAATACCAAATCCTATCAATGTTCCCATCCCTGTGCAAAATCCCTCCATTCGCGACCTTCGTGCCCCATTTCGATAATAAGATCTATGTCTACGTTAATATATTCAATAAAAAAGAATACAACGATTTTCATATTAAGAATTCGAACATTATCTGCATTAATTATCATCTTAAATATTCTAAAACAATATCTATGACCTCCTTTATATTAATTCAACTCAATATGAAAAAAGTAATGATTTTGTACGATTGGAAACGATCGTCAATTTTTATCGTATATTTGAAATGCGCGCCTTAGCCATCTAGGGAATTGAGAAGCACTAATTTTCGGGAATCCCCACTCTTCACGCCGTCGCTACGCACGTTCTGGTCGGTCCGCTAACAAAGGGGCACTCATTTTATTTTTTCCGCTGGACGCCCACGAGGACATATTTTAAGCGACGAAAGTAAACGAAACACACATCACGTGTTTTATTTGTTATTTTAATTTAACCCTTATCTTCCACATCACTAGTTTATCATAATTACCAGAGGACTCCACATGTTGGAGGAATTTGCGTACATACAGATTTTGATATATAAAATAAAGAAATTTTTGCATCAGTTCAACACGCGTGTGATTATTTTACATTAATCGAATCGATCGGAAAATAGGTTGTTAAGAAAATGACGATACACGAATTATGATTGATCACGTTAAGATTAGTCAAGTTCGTAGAGCCGCGAATAAATGCGTTATGGATAGTGGGCCGGTATGCCAGCGTGGATTTACACGGTTAAAACGAATATTCCAAGCACGAGAGCATAGCGAACGTGTCAACCTGCGCTATTATCGACATTATTATTTCGGCTAATTGGATCGCAATTTCCGTTATATCCGACGATGCGCTTTCTGAATTATGCGTTAGTAACATGCGCGTGCTGGTGCACCTAGGGACTCGTTCGCCAAAGCTTTATGAAGGTGGTATCCGCGAATCGAGCGAAAAACCGCAACCAACGTAAAGAGCCGGAAAACGTATTCTAACGAATTTTCCTCGCATCCGAGTACAATCGCGTTAAATGGAATTTTAAATGACACCGGCGATTAAACGACTGGATAGATAGATAGATAGACAGATAGATAGATAGAGAGAGAGAGAGGGAAATAGAGAATGAAACGACTCTATGCAAACATTCGACTGAATAGAAACGTTCGATGTTTTTGGACCTTGTGATATTTTCCTATTCGGAAAAAATAAATTAGCTTTTTCATTTACTTTTTCTATCTGATATCTTCATATACATACTAATACTTTTCCTAGTTTATTAATATTTCTTTGCTACCGTTCCTATTTATAAATTGGCAAAATAATATACGAAATCTTTTCACGAGTCATTTTTATAACTTCGCGATCTAATTCTAATGTTCGCATCCCCTACTATTTATACCCCCACTACACTGACGAGCCAATAAAGTATTATACTTCCTATTGGCTCAACCACGTGTTTTATTTCTTATTTTAATTTAATCCTTTATCTTCTTCATCAGCGGCTTATCACAATTACCAAAGGATTCCATGTTGGAGAAATCTGCGTACAATACAACCTGACTGAAAATCGCACTCAGAATCATATCCTTCCGGTTCGTAGACGGTGCTAATTGGAAACGCGGCTCTTGCTGGGAACTGCAATGACCCTCGATCGTTTTGCCCTACAACCAGATAAACGATGGCTTTACAGTACACAAGCAAGAGTGGGTCGCATGAACGACCTTTATTGCGACCCTAAATCAACTAAATGTCCATGATACAGTGAGTAGCGTTGCTACGAACGAGCCGATCATAACTATGCGTCAACCGTGACGAGATATTTTCCGTACTTTTTTTTTCGCACACTATAATTCCATTTTTTTATTTTCTTTTTAGTTTTATGTAAATATGTTGCAAATTTTTATCACTTTTTTTCACACGCATAAACATATATAATGTATATACATTTCAGTCTTAAATAACACCAAAAATTCGTATCACGAGTAATCTCGAATGCAATAACATCCTCTATTCCAAATAACGCATTTAAACTAATTACTGCACTAAGGTACACGTCGGTTATTCGATCGTGTACCCGGATTAACTAGTCTATATTTGCCAAGTAAACCTATCAGTCAAGTTTCCCGTTAACAGTAACTTTAATCCATAATTAGAGCATTAAGATACCGATCCAACTTGTCCGCTGTGGGATCAAATTCGAATCATATTTCGCGGTTGATATCTGTTGCATAAAATACGTACATTTTTAATCAGACATTGACATTCAATTAACGGTGTATTACTGTCTCTCGTTAAAAGTAATTTATTTCTTATATTATATATATATATATATGTTTAAAAATAAGAAGCGACAATACCTAAAACAGAAAATAGGAATGGATTCCAAGCCAGAACGGAAATGGTGAAAGATAGGAATAATAATCTGATTACAGATGCACCGGGAATACTAAATACGTGGACAAATTATTTTGATCGGTTATTAAATGTTGAATTTTAAAGCGACCAAGAAATAGAGAGTTTTAAGTTTCCACGCGGCAGAACCTATGATTAACAAACCGACAATTTTGGAAGTAAAAAGTGCAATCAAAAAATTAAAGAATTATAAAGCACCGGGTACCGACTTGATTCCGGCGGAATTAATTAAATTGGTGGGGAGAAAGTAGATTAATAGAAGAAATTCAAAAACTAATTAAATTAATATGGAATAAAGAAGCATTGCCGGAACAATGGAAAAATTCAATTATAATCCCGATTTTTAAATAGGGGGACAAAATGAATTGCAATAACTACCGGGGCATTTCACTTTTACCCACGTGTTATAAAATTCTGCCGAATAATTTACTAACGAGGATTGTGCCATATGCAGACAAGATAATTGGGGATCATCAATGCGGTTTTAGGAGAAATAGATCGACTACTGACCAAATCTTTACTATTCGGCAAATCTTGGAACAAAAATAGGAATATGATCAACCGGTACAACAACTTTATATTGATTTTCAAAAATCGTATGACTCAATAAAACGGGAGAAAATGTTTGAAATCCTAATACGACAGAACATACCAAGAAAACTGGTAAAGAGACACTGGTACGAGAACACTGACGGGATTTTGTATATGTGGCAATGAGTTTTCGAATTCCTAACGCCATTTAATAATAAAATTATACATATAGTAAATACATATGAAAGAAAAAAGAAAATATCGATATTTTTATATAAATGAATGTACATATATCATCAATACACACGCATACGTATGTATATCTACATACGATCTCGAAATTCAACTGAGTACAATCAATGTGCCTCTTAAAAGGTTTTTGTCGATATGAATCGATTAATTTTCTTCTTATTCTCTTTCGTTCAATCTCGTTCCTATTCTCTCTCTTTCTCATGCGTATATATATATATATACATCAACGCATACAATCATGGAGTTATTTTCTGACACGATATTGGAACAAAACGCTTTTTGTTAATTGGAACAAAAGGCGTATATTTCTCTAGAGAAAGAGACAAAAAATCGTGCCAATCGACCGATCGATCAATTGACCTAGTAGTATCGAGAATATAATTTAAGACAATCTAAAAACAAATAACCTAGCTAGTTGGAAGGGGTTGTATTTTCTCGATCTTTACTTATGTTTAGACTAGATCGATTTATGAGGAGTAAAGTTACGACCAGAGGCTCATATTACCACGTGAATATTCGCGTAATCAGTTATCCGAACAGTGATAGTCTACGTGCACGCTAGCCAGCTCTTTATCGCGATACTAAATCAGCGAACCGTCGATAACGCGGAGATGATCCTTTAGCGTAAGGTGGTCTCTCATATTAATGTTACTGTTCCTCTGAAATGTGAGATAGAGAGGGAAAGACAGACAGACAGAGAGAATGCATAAGGGATAGGTATGTAATAGCAGCCATAACTCCATGCCGAAATTAGTAACGGTTAGGCCTACAAACGGCTTGTAGGCAAGCGAATAGTCGCTCGGACGAGCCAACCATGACATTAATCGCGTCTGTAAATTTCACGAAAGCACGATCGGCATAGTTGTGTAAGTACTTTTAGCCGCGATCAGTGTCGTCCATTTACGATGAGCTTTGTGGTAGACTTAGAGGTATACATATACTATGTAGATATAGGTATATAGTGATCATTTGAATGAGACCGATATACTTTTATATTTATTTGATTTTAATGAATGTAAAAATAACCTTATTTGTATTTTTTCCCTTCCAAATGTTTTTCTTTTTAAAACAACTCCCTTTTTTCTTTATTTAGCATAATATAAGCATCTAATTTAAATAAATTTGCATAGAATCATGACTCGTATGCTGGTAAATAGATCGATTGAACTTATTCGTTGTCGGTGATACGATCTAGATAATACGCGATCAACACGAAACAAGATTATTTTTTTTTCTTTTCCTTTTCATTTTCTGTATAAATATTTCCTACTACTACTACTACTACTGCTGCTGCTTTCTTCATCTAATTTTCCTATTTTTAAATTCATTTTCTACGAAATATTATTGAGAATTTTAATAAAAAGAAGATGAAAATAAAAAGAAGAGGAAAAGAAGGAAGATGAAAAAGAAAGAAAGAAAAGCAGTCAAACGAACGAAATTCGATTTCGAGGAGATGAATAAAAGATGATACGACAACGACGAGGTGGTAGTAGTGATGCCGTAGCTCGGAGTCGTCGAGCTGATTCGCTGATTCGTATTCATAAAATCGTATTCATAAAATATGTAAAATACCGTTTTTGTTTCCTTTTAATCGAATCGAATTGGCACATATGTAGCAATATATCTATATATATATATAGAAAATAAATATATTACTGTCGATTTTCTACTTTTCTCGTGTATATAGTATAAGTATGTATATATAATACAAGAATAGAAGTGTCAGTATTTGTGTATATATGAGTGCTGTTATTAATTGAAATATTTAGTCGAGCCGTTGTAATCATTCGTTCGGTTGCATTTCAACAACGATAACGATCGATATATCTCCGACATGTTATCCCTCAGCAAGCTATCGAATAGTGGCACAGGGTGTTCTAAGGTCAGAGCGATTGCCAATTAACGCTTGACTCGATACTCGATCAACGATGACCGAGGACGAGGACGAGGACGAGGACGAGGACGACGGTGTCGACGTTCGTCGAGGAATATCGCGTGGACGACGACGACGACGACGACTACGACTACGACTACGACGACGACGACTACTACGATTACTGCTGGTAAATACAAGCAACAACAACAACTACGACTACTACTACTATTACTATCGCTAGTAGAATACTCCACGTATACACTATGAAAGTAACGCATGCACGCGGCCTGAATTGCAAATCTCAATTTGTCGCGTTGCACTAAAAGCGTGCGCTAGTTCGTTTCATCAGCATATGCATAAGGGGCTGAGATTTTCGGTAAAATTACTTCAGACTGGGCTATAAAATTAACGTTCATATTTTCGGCGCCTTGTGAACGAAAGAAGAGAGAGAGAGAGAGAGAGAGAGAAATAGTTACAGTTCGAAAAAGATATAGAATAAAGATAGAAAGAGACGACAAGATGAGTTTCGTTACGTGTTCGTTGTTCCACACACGAGAATATCTCGGTCACGTAGACTTCTCTTAATTGGCACAATCGCTAGAGCTTTTGGCGATTCGTTTTTCACGCTTCCCGCATTCGACTTTAACGACCGGTCTTTGGCTCTCAGGATTAATCGCGACGGCGCCGTCTGCTTTTTTCCATCATTTTTTTTTCTCTCTCTCTCTCTTTCTCTCTTACTCTCTCTCTCTGTCTCTTTCTCTTTGCTTTCACCTTTCTAACCGCCACTTCTTTTTTTTTGTTTTCTATTAAGTTTGTCTTCTATTTCATTTTCTCTCTCTCTCTCTCTCTCTCTCTCGATCCTCCTGCACCACCATAAATTCGCATCTCGAATCTCCGTCAACGTAATACGATATCGATCTGCACCGGAACTGCCGGACATTGATTAAATAAAGCCGTGAAATAAAACGCCTTTCGGGTTTTTATTTAGATTGCATCAGAGTTTCGGACAGAATCTAAAACGCGTCAGTGAAACCTTTTCTTTCTCCATTCATTCTATTTTTCTTCATTTCTTCAGTGAGAATACAGTTTTGCGATTCGCCTAGTTCGATCGTAGAACTTCGATCGAAGGCGCCTCCCTCGTTTAGCCGGGCTTTGTATATCCGAGAGATTAGAACGAACTTTACGATAAATCTTCTTGCTTCTATCCTGTCCGTAGAACAAATTTATAGGATCGATTCATTGTTTGTTAAACTTTAGAGACTTCATTATGATCTTTGGTGATCTATCTCTCTCTTTCTCTTTCTCTCTCTGTTAATCCAGTTTTTCACTCGCACACACGGTATATTTATGAATTAAAACGTCAATTTAAAACGTTACGATAGAAGATATCGAATAGTCGATGTCATGAGCTAACTCCAAACGAAAGAACAAATATCAACCGATACGTCGAGCAATAGGGATAGATAGACAGAGAGACAGACAGACAGACAGATAGACAGATAGAGATAGAGTTTTTGGAAGAAAAAGAAAAAGCGCGCCGACCGTTAAAAATTCGTGCGCGTGTATAGTTGACTGAGTTGCGTATATTTCTCTCTCTCTCTCTCTCTCTCTCACTCTCTTTCTCTTTCTCTCTTTCTATTAAAAACCGCTCTTCCACGATGTTGCTCCTTTTACAAAGTAACATAGGAATCGTAGACATCGCGACGTTCTCGTCAATAATAACAGCAAAAGGAAAAAGAAAAGGAGTAAAAAAGGGAAAAGAGAAAGAGAGAGAGAGAGAGAGTGAAAGAGGGAGAGAAAACAATGAACCAGAGAGCTTGATGAAGAGTCCTATCTATTGTCGAAATGCATTTTCTAGAATAGATCGTTGAGATGTGATCTTTCATGGAATTAAAAAGCTACTCTTTCTCCAAATTGTTTCGAAACAATGCATTTGTTTTCACTATCCAGTTAATCAAGCGCACGTGGAGGGAGAAAGAGAAAAAAAAAAGAAGAAAAGAGAGAGAGAGGGAGTGAGATTAATAAAAAAAAAATAGAAAGACAAATCTACAAACTTGTTCCGTTATCAAAAGTAATCATATAAAAAATGCATAATGATTCGTCGATAAAATTGATTCTTGCAGTTTTGTATTGTAGAATTTCGTGGAATAGAGAGGTTAAATGTATGTCCATGGGAAACAGCGATGCGAGGAAAATCGTAAAAGATCTATCTTGGTCGAGGTCGAAAAGCGTGAGTATGTGTAGGTGTGAGTGGTGTTGCTGGTGCAGTAGCAGTGCATACTAAAATATCGGGCCGCTTGCGGCTCGGAACGGAAGATTCGTGAGCCGTACTCCGCACATCCTCCAATCTGTCTGTCTGTCTGTCTGTCTCTCTCTCTCTCTTTCTCTCTCTTGTGTTCTCTATCTCTCTCTTACTCGTCTATTCGTTCGTTCCTTGCACATACTACGTAGCCCTATTGATCTATGGCAGAACTATTAACCACCGAAGCGTGCGCTAAATGTTTCGGAACTAATTTAAAGTTCGGGCCAGTCTTCCAAGGCAACGTTCCTGGGTATCGTCGTTCTTTCGAAGACTACCAAACAAAGCAGATATGTACGTGCGAAAATGTCGATTAAGACGCATCGATGAAACCTATAGTATAACAATAGTAATATCAAAGTATTTAACGCGTAACAATCCTTGACAATTTCTTTTCATTTGATTTTCATAATTATGTCTTCTTTCTTTCTACTGTTATATAAATGTACAAAGAAAACAAAATTTATATTCCACAGATCTATTTTATTGGACTTTTTCTTCTTCTTTGTCCTCTCTCTCTCTCTCTCTATCTCTCTTCTTAATCTAAAAGAATCTTATTATAATAATCATGACAAAGGAATAATCTTTGTTTTCTTAGTTTCTATTTATTTTTTATTACAACGTTCAGTTTTGTTACACGTAATAAGGGTTTTTTTATAAACTTCCTTGATTAATAATAATAATAATAATAATAATAATAATAAAAGTTCTATATCTACTCATCTTCCTTTCTTCTTTCTCTTCTTTTACCTTATCGCTGGGTTGATCGTTTTAGAGATGCCCTTTTACCTAGTCGTTTGAACTTATCGCAAAAATAGACGATAACTCAAGACCTAGAGAGAAATTTAATCTCAGCCGTATTGTAAGCTTACGGCGCTATTGTTGCGAAAAATGATGAGTCGAAGGATTCGAAAAAGCGTTCAAGCAAGGAAAGGTGCCGTGTTTTTATGCGAATTTATACGATTTCCTCGGCATTGTCCGTCGAGTATCTTACGATTTACGATCTCAAGAGTCATCGATTTATCCTTTTTCCTTTGCCCTCTCTCACTCTCTCTCTAACAACTTCCACCACCCTTTTCTACCCCCCTTCCTCGATTTCTAAACTATGAGAAGAGACTGCAAGAAGAGAGAGAGAGAGAGAGAGTAACCGCTCTATTACTTTGTCAAATATAATTTCTCTCGTGGAAAATTAAACGTACGTCGACGTGCTGGCAAAGTAGCAAAATAGCCAACCAAACTTGCGCCGTGAAGCCCACTTTTTTTTCTTTCCTAAGTTTCTCTAATGCTTTTATGTACTTTGATACATGCTCAACTCGGATAGTGTTTATCGATTGTTGGGAAAGTTCATGATAAATTTTCAAAGTACGATTAAAGAGTAATTATCGAAGATCCCCGAGATTCGAACGTACGTTTAAACGTTCATAGATACCGTTTTATGATTGACCGTACCATGTAGACATTTTCGAGCATTCTCTCTCGATGTGGATACTTGTTCTCAAATATTTGCTGCAATCGTATGCATACATATGTATATACGTCTCTATTTCACTCTTTCTCTCTCTCTCTCTTTCTCTGTCTCTCTCAATGCGGCATCAATACTATTTGGAATTCACCTATGAACTTGCGCAAAACGTTGTGAACTTTAGCGAGCTTTGGAAACTCATTTGCACACCGCTGGAAAACTATAGGAATAATATTTCCAAAGCTACGAATGGGGGATAATGTAGAATATTCGTTGGTCGGGGGCCCGCACCGATAACAGTCCCGCGAATTATCAGTTAAATTATCGATGACTTTCCAGATTCGATATTTAATGTTATCGATTAAATGTTGCGTACGTCCTTTAGAAGTTTATTGAAATTTACTGATATATATATAATAATATATATATAATATAATATTTATATATATATAAACCTGCATTAGTATATCTGGTAACATTTTTACGTATATGTATTAACAATCCAAACCAATATGATTATCAACAAATCAATTATATCGAATTAATTGTAACTACATACATTTCGTACTTTGATAAGTACACAAATCACATTGCACACCAATTGAAAGTACCCTTTTCAAACGTTTGAATCTTATCGTTTCCGGAAACAGTCTGATACCGTAAAAGCTGTACGATTGCACCGTACAATGTAAATGTGCCAGCAGACATAGAGAGTAAGAGAAGAAATATCGATATAGGATATCGTCGGATCGGTCTATCGCCTCACGAGGCTAATCCTCATGGCCTCGAATAGCCGAAAAACAAATAGAAACGACGAGAGTCATGTGCGATAGACGAAAACTCCGATATCGCCTGTAGCGCATATTCCACAACGGGCAGTACCGTGCAAAACGTTATGCTACCACTTCTGCGTATTCTTCTCTCTTTCTCTCTCTCTCTCTCTTTTCTTTTTCTCCTCTCCATAACTTTTATTGGCAAATCGAACGAACCGAACGTTGTGCACGTTACCGCCTTCTCGAAATGCCCGTGATAATATTTTATCTAGAAATTTTGCTCTATCATTTGTTCCCTTTCCGTTGCTGGAATTATGGATTTTAATAAGTTGGAATAACAATCGGATATCGTTTGAAGTAATTGTTTCTGATGTCTTCATTTTGATTCTTAGATTGCGACGTATAAGGTATTTACTCTATTCGAAAAGTTTTCTATCGATAAAACGTAGACTTTAATTTACTTTAACGAAACCTTTATCGATACTCAAAGATCTTCTCTTCACAGCAGGAAAATTCGTATTTTTATTTTTCATCAATCCACTCGATTATTCCATCGGCCCATTTCCAACGACGAATTAACGCATACGTGAAAAAGTAGAAAAAGAATCATGCAATTGATATCTACGTGCTATGGTCCTGAATCAGATTAAATTTCGAATAGCGTGGGATTGATGCTTTTTAAAGTCATCATTTGAAATGTAAAATTATCGTCCTTCCTGTATCCTTCCTATACCCCGAAATGAAATTTTATCTCATTGTTCTCGATCGCATGGCCAAATAACATATCATTAAAGCCGGAGTCAAATACAGAATTATCTGCGGAAAGCGCCAGTTAATTACTCTTAATTGAAAGCCAATTAAGTTACAACTCGAGCAATTGCTTGGATTGAGTACTACGTAAACCGTGCATGTACTACCAAATTTGTATCAAAGGAAGCCACAAAATTTGGAATTTCATGTAATACATTAATGTAAGTCGGAAGCATTAAACGTTTGCTCGATCGCGCAGATTGATCGTTTGAGAATCAAATCATTTCTCGAACATGCGCGAACGCGTGGCCATTGAATATATTTCTTCGTTTAAACATTCGGAGCACGTCAAGAATTTCTTATTGAATATTCTTTATCTTCCTTTGTAAAATCAAATATCTGAAAATTGAATTAAGTCAAGTTAATCTTTTTATGCATATATATATTTATATTTAAAAAAATAAAAAAAGAAAGATTGAACATTAAAATATATCTATTAACAAAATTAGTAACATCTGAAATTTCTCTTTATTGATCTCGTCCAGTATTATACAATTTTCTTTATGACAGCTACTAGCAAGGTAGCTTCTATTTTCTAAGAAATTCAACGGGTCAGCGAGTAGGATATTTTTCCAAGAAATTATACACTCGGTTCAACAGAGCATTGTTCCATTTACGTTAGTACGAGCGTGTAGACGTCGAAAAGAATTTCGACAAAATTCATTCGAGTAATATTTATTAGCTCGAAATTATTATAAAACATTTATTTAATATAATATGTTATATTAATCTAATTCAAAATGAAAATAATCCTTTAACAATATATTTAAAAGAAGCACACATTCGACGGATATATAATTAATTATATTATCCAATGAAGATATGTATATATATATATATATTCGTATAAAATAACCGTATATCTCTCTGATTTCAAAATAGACGATCGCATAATTCAACGATTTCGACATATAATATTTTTAATCCTAGAAATCTCTAGAGTATCTCACTATATACAGTTATCTCACTAGCTGTCTCTGAATTCGAATGACGTTGCCCTATATATCATATAATACGGATATTACGTGTTCGTTAATTATCTACATGTCACGCGAACAATTCGAGATGCTTGGACGAAGATAAGGACACGCGCTTACTTATCGTTTCGCTTTTACAACCCCGCGTCTAAGGGGAAGTTGAATTTGAAAACTTGAAGACTTCCTAATCGATTCAGAGACTCGTTCGAGCGAAAATTCGCGTCCTTTGCTAAAGGAACGATAGCAAGTATACCTACCTACGCTTCCAACGAAAAGTTCATAAGATTAATTAAGATTTTGATGGTGTACGAATATCAGGAAAGGTACAAGTAAACGAGTTCTGAGACTGCTAAATCATGGAAAAGACACTTAATCCTCGAGAGTCTAATGATCCTTTTCTTTGTTTTATTCAACTAAGCGAGTACGAACATTAGAAATATCCTTCGTCGAGATGTTATACAAATTTCAAATATCCTTCCCATATCTTTCCTCGTGCGATTACGTAACAATGTACGCGATATATACTACATAACGAGTTGTCATATAACTTTTTTATTTTTACGAGACGAAGGCGTTTCTGAAGTACAACGTAAATACACGTATCGATTGTAAATGAAATTGGCCTGGCAATCAAGCTTTAAAGGAAAAAGTACAAAAAGTACGGAAAAGATAAAAGAAAAAAAAAGAAAGAAAAAATAAAAAAAAAAGGAAAACAACGAAGGAAAAAAGTATCAACGAATCGTGCTCGATTCGATTGGCTTACAAAACGAGTACGACGATGGCAAACGACATAAAATATTTTGTTGCGGCTGTTCCGAGGAGAGCACGCACGATGATTTCGATTGGATTCTTTCGGTTGAAGCAGGAGAAAAAAAGAATAAATGGAATGAGTGCAAGCGGGAGTGATAGAGGAAAAGAAAGAGAAAACGAGAGAGCAAGAGAGAGAGAGAGAGAACAGAATGAGTAGACGGTACGCCGCGTAGGAAATTGAATTTCGCCGTGAAGACAAGCGCGGTCGGTTGGTCGTCGAAAAGCGCAATGAGAGCAGTTTTAATAAAATCGTATTCTCATTGGTTAAAAGAAGGAGGGAATGAGTTCGTCGATCGGTAGATACATAGATAACTCAGATATGGAAAAGAGAAGAAAAAAGAAAGAAAGAAAGAGATAGAGAGGGAAAAAATAAAAAGGAAAAGATAAAACGAAACAGTGAAAAAGGGAAGGGAAGGGTAACAAAAGTTTACTTTTTCCAGGAGGACGAGATCGTTCGTTCTTTGACGAGCAAATGAAACGCTTCCATTACGGAGTTGTAATTAATTTCATTCGACCGAGATACAGGAGAAATAATAGAGAAGGAAACTACGAAAAGCTTCTATCACTACCACATACAATGAATTATTATGCAAACTGGGGAATTGATAAAAGTATATTAACGATGTACCAGGACGAACACACTTTTGTTTATTTTCCTAACAGTCAATGAAAGATAGTAATCAGAAGAGAGAACGGATCAGAGCAAATAGAGACGTTTGAGAAATTGACGTCAAGATAAATAGGAATTCTTCAAAGGAAATACTTACCCTCTTCGTCGCTACCGATCATAGCGTAACGTTCGTATCCAGTCAAATTCCTAACAGCACCAAGTCCAAAATCATCCTTCGTCCATTGAATGGGTCCCTTTTGATCGAGAACTCGACACGGAAGGGTCACCCTGCTACCAACCACCGCGGTTTGATCCATTGGTTCGATGGCGAATCGCTGATAAACTACTTCCGTCGTTGTAATCGGCTTTAACGTCGACACTGCTGACGATGAGGATGAGGATGAGGAGGAGGACGAGGATGACGACGACGACGACGACGACAAAGATGAGGACGATGAAGAGGAGGACGAAGACGACGACGACGACAAGGAGGATGAGGAGGATAAGGAGGAGGACGCATTTGTCATATTCGCACCCTCTACGCTTCTAGCTTCCATTGTTAATAACAGCGTAAGGCAGATTACGATTGACCTCGTTCTCGATGCTGTCCTCGACCTGGAGCTGAAACCAAAACGAAAATAATGATTGAGGCGTTAACGATACGACGAGAAAAACGAACGGTTCTTTTCGAAGAAAACGACTCGCTTGCACGGTCAATGATATTACGTGTCTTGATATGTATAAGATTGGTGTATTGGAAAGAAAAAGAGAGAGAGAGAGAGAGAGGGAATGAGAGATGTCGATGAGAGGAATATCGAGCAAACCTGTTGAGACGGAATACATTTTAAAAATTCATCATAGCGAAGAAGTCAAACGTTTCCTCGACAAGTTCGCCACTACTTTCGAGAGAAACGAATGGAATGCGACTATATTGTAACGGGTGGATCATTTAAATATGAACACTTGGATGCTTTCCATTGCTTACGATTTGTATATCGAAATATTTCTCCTATAAGATATCATATTATCGAAGTTTTCTTTTCTTATATTTACGAGATCGTTTATTCTCTTTCATATTATTATACGTATGTGTGTTTAGTATTGTATTTAATGTAAATACAATAGACCTATACATTGATTTTTTTGTCCAAATTCGTTTTCAAACATTTCTACGAGTTAAATTCTTTTAACGACCTCGCCGAGAGCATCGCGCCCGCTTTCGAGCGTCCATTTACCTTCGAACCATACTTAATTTATCTTTATAGTCCCATCGGATTCGAAAACGAAGTTACGGCCAAGAGAACGGACCTCTCGTAAAATGGACGATAAAAGTATTGCCGTTTTGCAATTTATTACTACGTTTGGGGTGCTATTTCTTTATATGAGACACGCGTATGTGTGTCGCTAACACAAATATGCATATCCATGAGAGTTGATATACGAAGAACAACATTTTCGTTATTCATTTAGCAATCATTACGTCAAATATGCCTCAAGGACAGAGTTACTATGCTAATAATCGATCAATCGTTCGTTCGCTTCAACGAACAACTTTATCGATCCCTCTTATATTAGATTCCATTGTGGTTGTTTTTTTTCTTCTTCGTATTATTTCTTCCATTTTATTTTTTTTCTTTATTATTCAAGATCCAATCGATCATTGTCATTTTCATGGACGATTTCATTTCTTTTCTATCTTTTCTTCTCGTAATATTTTCCAAGGCTATTCGTATTTCTTTTTCTACGTTCGTAGTAAACAGAAAAACGTAACGACGGTGCCACGGAATGGAGAAATTTCAAACGCGTGTGTTACCTCAAGAGTACACTTTCGAAATCGACCTTTCTCCCCCTTTGGTATTTGTTTTTTCGTATAAAATAACCGCTCCGTGAAATAGGAATAAGAATCATAAAAGGAAAGAAAAGAAAAAAGAGAAAGAAAGGAAAAATAATAAAAAAGAAAAGTTAAAAGAGAGAGAAAAAACAGGATAAGAGAAGGTGACACCTGAAAGAAGAAAAAACAGAGAATTTGTCGTCTAATTACGCCAGATAATTGCCGTCTTTCCAAAGTGATCCTTTTTCCAAAAGTCCCTTCCCCTTATTATCTTCCGATCTGGACGTTTTCCGGATGGGGAAACGTTTTTGTCCGTGGAGAAAAGGAAGAAAAAGTAAGGAGAGAGACAGAGATAGATAAGAAGAAGCAAAAAGAGATAGGTCAAGACAGAGAAAGAGAGAAAATTATAGATAAAGAGAAGGAACATTGTTTGCCACGAAATAATTTTTCGATTTCTTTATTGGGTACTCAATTAACCTCCGTTTCCCCCCCCCCATTTATATTCAAATCAGTCCTCATCCGTCTTCATATCTGCTCTTGATCTAATAACTAGGGAGTCCAAATGAAAGATTTTCTTTCTCTCTCTCTCTCTCTGTCTCTTTCTTTATCGTTTATCCTTTTTTCTATACCGACATCATTTCTAAAAGAAGCGAGATGATCGATCAAATCGACGAGCAAAGCTAAAAAAAAAAAGCACAAAAGCTTTTCACTTCCATCGCAGACGAAAATTCGACGAAAAAAACTCACACAAAATCCTGTCTTCATTGTTGGTTTCTTTTTAATAGCGGACTCGAACGTGGGAGTAATCAAGAAAGTAAGTAAAGTAATACATGTTCATCTTTTTCTTTAGCCGCCTTTGATCCGACGTTCACCGTGCAAGGAAGGAGTTTCGTTCGATGAGCTCGGATGGAAGCTCGTTTCTTGGAAGGGAAGCTGCAACGTTAAAGCGGTAAACCGACCTTCTTCTTGTCTCGTCTCTTTGCTAGACGCTGAAGTAAAGTGGGAGAGAGAAGAAGAAAGAGAAAGAGAAAGAGAGAAAGAGAGATAGAGAGTGAGAGTGAGAGAGAGAGACAGAAGGAAAGGGAGGATGTCGTAAGATGCTCGTACGACATCGTTCCCGACCGTTTCTTACAAGCTCAATAGGATAATAACCTCGGCGAGTGACTGCTGGTAGAACGGTTTGAATGGAGTGAAGAAATAACGAGAGTAATAATAATTGCGCTTGTGCCGTCCACGTTAATACTATATACTTGGTGTGTATGTAAACGTTTATACATTCTTATATATACATAGGGTGATCTTAAAATGTTTCTGCTTCTAAAGATAATAATATTTTATCGATAAAAATATAGAGTTTATATTTCGGTTTTAACTTTCTTTCCACGAAGTTGAATATTTGACGATCGACTTATATACTGTATAATATTATTATAATACTTAAATATAGATGGTAAAAAAAGATTGGAAAACTAACATGAGAAAAAAGCGTCTTCTTTGGTCGACGTTTAACATAGGTCTTCGGCGGTAGTGTCGTGGGTTAACCCCATGCTGACCTTCCATAAACATGGAAATCAGTCTACCGTTTTGCGAGCGTATCGTTGGTAAAGCCGTAGTTTATATGGCTACAATATATCACGAAAGCGACGCTTTCGTGTCCAACGCGTTCCAGATATTAACTGTGTTGTTCGGCCGAGCCACTCGCACGAACGACCCGCTCGTTTTGCAACCGGAGAAGATTATGTTTTGATGTGTATAGAAGGTAGGTAGGTGAAGACGTAATCCTCGGAAAATGAGCAAGTACGCAAGACCTTGGGGCCGGTATCCTTTAGGTAGGGGATCAAAACTTTTGCGATGTTTATACGCGTATACGCGTATAAGTATAGATACATATGTATAAGAACTTTTCTACCCTTCCACGTTTATGAATATACATTCCTGTAAATGCATAAATGCGTAGGGAAATATATTTACATACATATGTATATGTTGATATTAGTAACATGAATATTTTTAAATAGTGTATAAACGTAAATATATAGGTAGGTACGTATAATAGATGCCTACCTACACATATGTACATACGTACGAATACGTTTCGTTTGAAAATGGATGACTGCGAGCAGATCCAAAGTTTATGGATCGTCTCCTGGGATATATGTATATCCCATGACAGAAGTATAGGCACTGTGTACCAGCTTCTCTCTTGGTATTTCGTAACGTTCCTATCGGATCGGATTTCGGAGTAAAACATTCGTCCTCTCTGAAGAACGTTACCTCCTCCTCTTCCTCCTCCTCCTCCTCCTTCTCCTACTACACTACTACTACTACTACACTACGAGCGAACCCTCTTTCGTACCAAATCGTTCGCAGATGTTAAGAAAAAATGTGGCGATACTTTTTTAACGACTTCCCTCGATCTACGATCTCGTAATTCATCGGCAGCTAGCCAGCCAACCAGCTAGCCGGCCAGATCGACGACGATGGTTCGAGAAAAGCTCGTGTTACCGTGTCGCGTTCGTAGCGCTTCCTGGAACGAAGAAGCCGCTGTGTACCCCAATGTTGTTGTCGTTCGGGGGGTCACAGAGGGATGTCGGGTAGAAAAAAGGTACCAACGGGGAAAGTAACAGGAGAGAGAGAGAGAAAAATTGCCATTGTATCCGATAACGAATTTCCGTAGCGTATAGTGCCGCGGTATGTATCGGATTTATGGCGGTTTCGCTTCCGCTTTATATTCCAACTTGGACGCAAGCCATTTCGAGTTTTCCTATAAGAGCAAAGTTTCCATAGTATGGAGAAAAGATTTTTTTTGTTTTTTTGTTTTTTTCTTTTGGAATCTACGTTGCTAGAACTATCTTTCGATCATCGCTGGATTATTTCCGGAGTTGGTGGAACAACGACGCGTGCTTAAACAAACATTTCTTCGAAGAATTTCATAAATATTCGACTGGCCGTAGAAAATACGCGAAATTTGTATATATATTTTCTTTTTTTTTTTCGATGAAATATTTAATACTCACGAGTGATGGATAGATCGACAAGTTGAAAAAGAGAAAGAAATACAAATAGTCAAATGTTTCCTTTTTATTTCCCCATGGTGAGTTACAATTAAAGAGATGAAGAATAGAAAAAGAGAGAGAGAGAGAGAGAGAGAGGTCAAGCGTGATATTTAATTTGGTTTTTGTGAGGCTAACCGATGGTTTAATCTCAATATTACGAGAAAAGGGGAGGGACGAGTGACAAAGAATGGGGAATGGCTTGCATGAAAATGTTACGCGTGCTACGTCAATGGATCCAATCAGATCCTCTTGTTTTTTATCAATCGTGATAGAGAGAGAGAGAGAAAGAGAGGGGAGAGAGTGTTGGAATTTCGTAGGTTGCTATGACGTAATGGTGGGTGCGAGTAAACGCACGAACGAGAAAACCACCCTCCCCTCTTTTCGATGGCGTCCACGCGTGCGTCAAACCTTTATCTCTCTCTCTCTCTCTCCCTCCCTCTCTATCTCTTTATTTCTCTATCTCACTCACACTCGCACACTTGTATAGATCATGGTCTCTTGCTCGCCAATAAAATAGCGCGACGCGGACAGAATCGTGCGATAATTAATTGCCGTGCTGTTCCAACAATTAATCCCGAATGTCGCGACAATTATCGGCTAGAACTCATGGTAATGTTTAAATTTAAATGAGATCGTTGATCGTTCCTCTACTAGAATTCAGAGTGAGAAAGATTATGGAGAAAAATAACGATAGAATGAGTGCGAATAGATGTACCGCAGGGTAGGTCTATGTGTTCGTTTATTATACACCGCATTTGTATCCGAATTAAATCGATTTTAATCAATATTTGACGATGAAGAACGTTCTTTCGATCGACCATATAGAAAATACGATACTCTGTTATCTACCGTTCAACTTTACCCCATCTAATTTAATTTAGCGATGACGATTATTAAAGAGCTGCACGGGCAACGACGAAAATGGAATTTCAAGCGTGCGAATGTTATGCGAGACGAAAAGGGTACGTGTACGGAGATGCATTTCACATCGAGACTACGCTCGCTTCTTGTGTATCTTTTTTTCTTCTTCTTTTTCCTTTTTTCTTTTTTCGAATGAGACTGAAGATCTCATTCGAAAAAAAAAAGAAAAAGAAAAAGAGAGAGAAAGAAAGATAGAGATAAAGCGAAGTACGGAATGACAAGCGGAAAGAGATAAAAAGATAGAGACAGAGAAAGAAATAATGGTGGATAGAGACACAAGGCCGTATGTTTATCGTGAAACATAGAAGCCGAATGTAAAGCGTACGAGGGTTGGCAGAAACTAAACGAAAGCTTCACAAAGGACTTTGTCCCGCGACGAAACACGAAAGACTTGTTCCAAAGCTCTACGATCCAATGCCACCGATCAATTTGTTATGGGATGACCCAGTATCAAAGATAGGGGCCCCTTGGGTTAGAGTAACTTGTTTTCGTATTAGACACCAACCCTCGTACGAAATGCACATATACATATACTTAAATATGTACGCTTGCGCAAGCACAAATCGAGCTTACACACGACTCCCTGCAGAAGCACCAATACGTTTACGAATGTGTAATTTATGCAGGAACCGATACATCTATATACATTCCTCCTCTCGTTCCGACAGCTATCTAAATATAACTACCCACACTCTTTCAATCGCACTTATTTATATATATATATACACATACACATACACACATATACAAGGAGACAGCGATATATATTCTCTGATTATCTCGATTTCCGATATTTCCTTAAGTAAAAGGAAATAAAAAAAGATCAAGAGAAAGGAGGGCATATCTTTGATGGATTTCTCAAAGAATAATAGGAGCTTTGCGGAGATACATTAATTTTCAATCTTCATGTAAATTTAAACGTTAGTTATTTTTTCAACTTTTAAACAGTATCGCATAAATAGAACACTTATTTCTCAAGCGAGTAATAAATCTAACGAGAAATTAATCGGAGAATCCTTTTGAAACAAATGAATGGGGGGTGGGGGGGTCTTTCCATTAAAAATCAAAGCAACATTTTTTTTTTGTTTTTACCTCGAGGATCAATTAGCGTAATAAACGACTCGCTTAGCAAATTTGGCAAGGACGATTCGTTTTACGAAAGAGAAGAAAAATATACCTTTCGGAAGGAACGATTGACAAAGGGCGTGCATCATTTTCATAATGGGCTCGACGGACAAAGTACTACGGCAAGTGCTTTCGCTACTGCTGTCGTTTGAAATGACGCGTCTGTCGCGTTTCGAATCGTAAGAGAACACACCTCGATTGTTCTTAAGCGGCTCCCCCCCCGCTGCCCCCCTTAGTGGTGGTACTCACCTGGATGAAACGCACTAAAAGCTGCTCCGGATAGTTTCTAAAAGCTTCGCCAGTACTTTTCTTCTTACTAAACGTATATTTCGTTCGATTTTTCTTTTCCTCTTACCCGTTTATAGGATGAAACGTCGAAGTTCAATCATTTAATCGATATTACGTAATCCTTAAATGTTACGACAACAAAATAGACCAATTCTTTAAAGACAAATTTTTATCCAAATAATATAATCATATTAAATTCGTTCGAATTATTCTAAGAAAGTAATTAAAATGATTACATTAAGAAACACCACAATAATTCCTTTTAAACGTTACATCTGAGGTATAAATTGGATAGTAGGTTATCTTTAAAATGCGAACGAAGTATTTTCATTTTCGTTTCGGTTCCCTTGCAAGCGGAGATTGCAAAGTGACCCTACCCAATCTCAGCACTATAGCCCGAATGCCTACGCGTTTTCCTATAGAGAGCATGCAAGCGTGTGTACCGTGTCGATGTTTCCCAACAACGCTACATTGTACGGCATGCACACTAAACTAGGAATATGTGTACGTTGTAAGTACGTGTGTACAGATATACATACACATATATATATATATGTATATATACATATGTATACATATGTAGGATAGTATTGGCGTCGGTAGGCAAGTAGGCTTGGTATGCACGACGTTTCACACGAGCCATGTTGATTGTCGTGTAAGCATACAATGCAGCAAGCGCAGTATGGCAACGGTTAGGCGTGCCGACGTAAGACGTAGTTTCCATAGTACTATTCCATAGTAGTTCATTCTTGAATGCCGATAAGTATCAAACAGGTTCCAAGAGAGATACGTTTTCGTGTGATAAAGAGCATAATATTTGATGTCAACAACAACAATGCCTGTCGATACGAAAGCTGCAGTCGTTTCATTGCCGTTCATAGAATCCTTCGGAGTTTGAATTTACGAAACTTATCAAAGTAAACTCTCTCTCTCTCTCTCTCTCTCTCTCTCTCTTCCGATTGATGGTTCTTCCTTAGTCGCAAAGGGTGTGAAAAAATAATTGGTAAAGTTGCAGGAGAACTTTTGCGGCTTCACTAACGAGTTTGGAAATATGATTTATGATAAAATGTGATATACCTCCTGTGAGAGGGAATAAATTTGATTGTGAGAGATAAAGAAAGAAAGAGAGAGAGAGAGAGAGAGAGATGTGGAATAAAAGGTATATAGGCAGAAAGCTCAGTCTTTTTTTTTTTTTTAAGCGACAGATGGCCGCTCCATTACTCGATGCAGCTTTCATTTCGTAGCTGCGATTTCAGTTCCATTGGCACAGCCGTCGCGGAGTTAAGGAAGTACTAATGGCTTCGTTAATGTCGACCGATTCGAACGAGGAATAATGCTTAAATCCTGAAGCGCTGGAGTACTCCCTCAAGTATAATCTCAATCCCTCGTTACTTTTCCCCTCCTCCTCCTCCTTCTTCACCTATTTCTCTCTCCCTCTCACTCTTTGACTCTTGTTCAATCTCTTCACACATACTCTCTCTCTCTCTCTCTATTTTCTAGCTCGAAGAGATTAAGTTCTACTTCCGGTATGCTTTCGAAACCAATCAAAAATTATGTCGCTATGACTCAGCCCTCCACGAACGATATAACTAATACGAGTGTGTTGTATGTGGCGTGCGTGCTTACGAAAATAATCTTCTGCGAACGGTGGGCGTTCACGTTAATCGTTCTTCTCGACGTGTTTTCTTTTTCTTTTTTTCTTTTTTTATAGGCGTTTCTTATCGTTTTAAAATAAATCCTAGGAGAGTAGAAAAATTCATTTATCTGACTGTAGAAATTTTTTATTAAAATTGATACAAAACAAATGCGATTACGATACAAACACACGCGCGCGCGCATAGAACATACACACAGGCGTGCATACATATCTACAATGTGCATACACGCGCAATCAAATCAATTAACTTCGTTGACAATTCTACAGTGAAAATATTTATCATTTGATAGAAATTTAAAGAGATTTTCTGTTAATTCGATAAACTAATCGATCGTATTCGCTTTTTAATCTATGTTAATTTGATAGAATCAAAAGCCTTTTTCAAATATTTGCGACATTAAATTGAAGAGTTTAATAATGTTAGCCATTTGTGCGCGTGATCTGTTGATAAAAAAGTATTGCTTTATTCAAACGTATAAATTTATTTGTATTTACACGGGAAGGAAAAGCATAGATAAAATGAAAAATACAGCTCCGTATTATCCCATGTTCTCTCTTTTATCCTGTTATCGTTTCTTAACGATTTCGAAAGCCCACACCTTCCTTATATTTCTACGAAGATTTTCTTTCTACAAATCGAACACGCCTGTATCTTATTCTTTTATCTTCGTGATGATCCCACATGAATTATTCAAAGAAACACACGCCGTATAATATATTTCGCTATATCTTTCTCTCTATTTTTCTCCCAGATAAGTATGATATACGATAATTTACCATTCGAGTGATAATTAAATTAAAAAATAACACGGACGATTTATATACGGACCCTTACTTTCGCTATACTTACAAAACAACATTTAATAAGCGAGTTAAATCAAGACGACTGTCTCGTATACTGTTTGAATACAATAGCTTCCAATAAAGGTCTGGTACAAACACCATCAGATAGTAAAGTATACAGAACTTCGTCGAAGATTTTATTATAGAAAAATTCCAAATTATACGAAGTCGTCGTCCTCGTTGGCTCTAACAAGCTCGGTTTTCACTATATTCTCGGACAAATCGAAGATTGGGCGTCTGATGCAACGGGTAACACCTCGAGAAAATATTCTCACGACTTGTCCTCAAAGTTTCCAACGTCTCGAGAAGGCCGACGTGTCGTTGAAATGTTGGATAAAGTATAGGTATGCATCTGGGAATTTATATATATATATATATAATACATACATATGTATGTAGATATGTATGCATGTTCGTATGGTTCAACGGTAGAATCCTATGGCGAGTCTACATAATATCAAAGTTACGTTGTCGTCGTCGTCGTCACACGACAGCACGTTACCAGCTTTCTGATGGGAAAACTTGTAACACATACTTACACACGTATATATATATTATATTTATGTATATATATATATACGACTACACAACTACGTTTACTTTCACACGCATATACATAACGCAACAACATGCATAAGTCCCACGAGAAAATTTAACGATGACGACGACGACGACGTTTCGATTCGATGACTCGATGGCAACGTCAATCGTTTTCGAAGTTACGTCAATGTCAATGTTGAAAGTTAATTTAACGTTTCTCGACGTTCTCCTACGAAAAGCATACATAAACAACGTTTGCACTTTTCCGTAGTAACTACTCGTTATTAAAAGAATCTCAAACGTTTCGATCGATCGTTCCGATGGTGCGTGTACTTTGAAGCTTGTTAATCAGCTGTGCAACACGTGGTAGGTATGAAAACAAGTAGGGTTGAGGTAGGTATTAGCAATTCGACTTAAAAAAGCAAATAAATTTTTTCTCTCATATCTTCCTCTCTCTCTCTTTCTCACTCTCCTTTACCTTTTTCCTTCTCCTTCATGGAATTTCTCTAGTGATACTTTCATGCCGTATATTTTATACTCGAACCCTTGGAAATGTACGTTTAAAGAATTTTCATGTCCGTCATTGTGGATGTTACGAAGGCGTTGAAGTTTACTTATTACCTCATTTTTCTTCTCGCGTTTTTCTTATCGATTATATCTCCATAGTCTCGCATTTTTATTTATGGCATATTACTCGATTTCAACGCAAAACACGATAAGTAAGATATATATGTTACTTTGATCAATTTTTTGGGGGAAAATTTCTTCTCATTTCCTCCAATAACGAGAATTTTTCGTATTTACGAATATATGCACGAGTTGCGATTAAATTATTAGATTTCCTTTTCGAAAAATACTTTTTCTCACGTTTAAAGTATATCAAGATTTTATTTCTTTTTTTTTTTTTTCTATTTTTTTTTTCTCTTCATAATTCTACGGATGAACGCATAAACTTGGCCGGGCGAAAGCGAATTTATCCGCATTGCAGGAACGAGACGGCCATGCAAATTCAATATTTGCTTCACGATGAAACGATCATGAAACGAAGAGAAATGCGTACACGCGCGCACGTGCCTATGTGACCTAGATAGTTAAAACGTTCTCGGTAAGGGCCGATCGTTTCAAAGTGTAGAGACGCGTTCGAGCGTACATCGAGAAAACGATGTTAACATACGTAATAATATAGTTCATAGTACATAGTAATATATACAAGTGGTTACCGACTAATGTATACGAATTATAAATACAAATATTAGAATAATAATTATTATTTTACAACAATTTTAAATTTCAACGATCTTTTCGTTATCTATAAATTAATTTAATATAAACGAAAAGAGTATCGTAAAGATGAAAATAACAAAATAAAAGTATAAAAATATCTGAACTTTTTGATGTTTGTAGAAATCTTGTAACAAAAGAATTTCCTATTAGACTAATAATTATTATTTTACAAATTTCAACGATCTATAAATTAATTTAATATAAACGAAAAGAGTATCGTAAAGATGAAAATAACAAAATAAAAGTATAAATATCTGAACTTTTTGATGTTTGTAGAAATCTTGTAACAAAAGAATTTCCCTTTTGAGAATTAGCTTACACCAATATTATTTTCAAGGCATCCTGTAGTTCTCTTGTCTCTATGTTCCCCTTTTTATCTCTATCTCTTTTCTATCCATGTATAGAGAATTTCGTATATACACGTTCAAGAATAGAATGCGAGTTATGCGCCGTATTGTTATACCACGATACGTATGTCATACATGTAAGGGGGTAATATGTTCAGCCACGCTCGAGATAGACGTTGCCAATGTCCTTGCCATTTACGCACCGGGAAATTGCAGTTGCCGTTCTCTACGGTCCCCTGGCATATGGGAAACCACGGAAAAATGGAACTAGCGAATAGATTCAATTGCTTTTTGCCCGCGAGTGTGCTGCAATTTAAATGACGCGCATGGAAAATACGCTTACCAGGAAAATATTCTCTACCCTTTTTCGTGGAACTACACACAAACACATACACACACACACAGATCGCTATTCTTGCCCTTCGGCAAATTTTTTCTAGCAAAATAGGAACTTACTATACTATAAAGTATAATAAATATGTTTGAAATTGGAAAGGAAGATTGCTTCGCTAATTTGTGAAAATGGAAGTCTCGTTTGGTAGCTTCCTCGTGAAGACGATATTTCAAGGAAGTTCGAAGCGTGAGAAAGAAACATTTTGCACTTTCCTGGCATCGATTATGATTCATGGCGGATACGAGCGTCCACCACGCTTTTGTCCCTTTTACCGTAAAGTAGAATTCGTTCGTTCAATAGCTTTACCTCCGGTTGTGTTGTAATAGTACCTACGCGAAATACGTGTTTTTCTTTCTGTACCTACTATTGTTCAATATTTATTGCTCGATATTTGTATACGAGTTTTGGTCGAAACAAACTCTTTTCGATGAAATACTACGATTGTAATAAACGTGACCTATACAAATTAGTTGAGAGAGAAACGTATATTTCTTCTTTTTTTATTTTTTTTTCTTCACACAAGAACGTTATCAGTATTCAAATCATTTTTTAAACTAACCAACGTTTGTAACGTTTGTAAGATTCGTTTGACGATATAAACCAGATAGCATTGTATTGCTGATAAAAAGGGAATAACTTTTGATCTAAATTCTGTCCAATACTCGAATGTAACTAGAAATGGTTTTGTAAGAATCAAAGTATTAAAGGATTAAACGCAAAATCGTTTTAAAGTTTACTGTATCTATCTGAAAAAACAAAATTGATGAACAAATTTTTGGCAGAACGAATTTATTTTTTACCATTTGAAACGTATGAGTTATAAAAAAAAAAAAAAATAATGAACGAGATTTCATGAATAACCTACGGTTCGGATTTTTATTCAAACGTTAAGTAATATCATGGCTAAAATAACAGGACCTTTTTTGTACGATATTAATTGATTGTTAAAAGATAATGTTGCTTTTCATGTCATTGTGATATTGCTTCAATGCATAGAATCGATTCACGTGTCTCATGTCTACGGTATATATAACAAATAACGAGCCTTTTTCGTCGCATGTCCTTTTATATAAAACGGATCGATATCGCAAAACGATATTTCCTCATTATCGCTGCGCTTCGTCGACACGGCTCGAGCATAAATTCTCTCAAAAGTGTTGGATAGAAAAGTAGAAAGAAAAAGAGAGAGAGAGAGAGAGAGAGAGAGAAAGAAAAACGAAGTAGGAAATAGTCTGATACCATTCGTTATGTCAACTGCAATAGTACAATACAAGAAGATGATTCATACACATTGGTACTTACATGATTATATAAAATATTTTCTTACTATTTTTTTCTCATATAAATTTTTAACGATGATTATAAGATAACTAATGTTATTTTTTTTGTGGACGTGAGTTAGATTTTTTCTGTATTTTCGTAAAGTCATTCATTGATATGAAAGAATGGTATAAAAATAATTCTGACTCTGTTAAAGAAATTGTTCGAAAAAACGTCATTAGAAATTGTCGATTAATCGTAATTCGTTATTGTAGTAGTAGTTTGATCGACACACATCATCGAGTCAACGTATTAAATATAGAAATAATCTTTTATATACGAGAGAACGAGCTGCTAGTTATAAAATATATTCGAATTATCCTGCGAGAATGTCATTAATTCTAAAATATAACTTGCCATTTTTCGAAGACAATACATCTCATTGACGTTTCTGTCGAATTGATCGAACATCGACTATTCGTTATTTTATACCTTCGTTATCATTCGCACGCCATCGTCGTTGAGATCATTATGCTTTCGATTCGATAACATTTTACTACAATATTTTATCGATTATTCCAAACGGTACTTGTAATGCTAGTCTTTTATGTATTCTTTATTAATTTATAACACGCCTTGCCATTGCAATTGCGAATTTATATTTAACACCTATAAAATCAATCTTTTCCTTTTTTATTTTTACATATAACAGATCAAAATAAAATAGACACGTTTCTATTTTATACTATACCCTAGATCACTGAAGTCAAGCAACATAGACACGGACGAGGATGGGTGACCCGTGCGATGAAACAAAGGACAAGAACCGTGGACCAATACCACCTCTTTGGTAATAAAATACATTAAATATAACATGTATGAATGATTTAAAAAATTCGTTACAAAATGCTATATTAATATAATTACAAGAGAAAAAAAAATGCGATTGAAATAAATGTAATTTCAATGAAAAGTAATGAACGTTTGTCGGTTTCGTATAAAGAGCATTAAAATAAAATAGGTAGAATAGGTATGTCAAATAGGGTTGGTATCCAATGATAATGTACCAATAGTAGAATCTAACAATAAGCGACGATTAACGAGAAACATTGTCCCGAGGACAAGCGATGTCCTTTCTGCAAGTGACGTCTCGATGATCGGCCTTCTCTACGGCGTGGGAAGGCGCAGAACATTGGCCGGTAATTCGACTAATCTTCAATTAATCACACATTTGCAGATTCGAGTCTCGTAACGCAAGAGGCCGACGGGCATCGAGCACATCCGTCTGACACATTGGCAGAAACTGACGGAGATGTCCGACGAATCGGCGTAATCCTGAGGGAGAGACGTAGCATCTCTCTATACGGTTAGTATTACTGTTATCATTACCATTCCTCTACTATAATATCACTGCTGCTACTACTACTACTACTACTACTACTACGTTGGTAATATCGGTGCTGCGAATTTCTATGCTACTTGCATTCACACATACACCAGAATTCAATGTATAGATGCGTGTGTATCTATCGCTTGATATAAGCCGCTCTTACCAATGAATGGCAATAGCCCGTTGGTTGCCATAAACTATTCCACGGTTGGCCTTACATCATATTATAAGGTGTTTCCTTTGATATATTCCCAAGTATATGTATATTTTAGAGAAACGTCAACATAATTTAGCAACGAAACGAGCGAGCAGTCTATAATATCCTACCAAACGTATCACTCGACCGAATATAATATTATGCTGGTAATCGTTACGAAATATCTATGAAGTATTATAACTTTACCTGTGGCTTATAGAAAAAAGGATAGATAGATAAAGATAGAAGAAGGAAGAGTCTCTATCTTCGAAGCTTTGAAATACTTCATGATGTGTTCCGTTATCGTGTGGAAATGACGCTAAAACTCGGTAACGGTGGCCAAAAATCGTTAGTGCTTTCCAGGACGATACGGTGAAAAGCTCGTCCTCTGTACGCTCTATTTCTCGCGAAAATAAATGCTCGAATATTCGATCGGAAGATACCGGGGAAATTCTCGGCAGAAAGAGCGTTATAGTCAGAATTTTTCTACGAGGAAAAATTTTATATTACATATATATATATAAAATATTGTTTACAATTGCTAAAAAAAAAATATAAATGAAGTATCATAATATTATATACATTTTTATATAAAATTGAAGAACATTTCGATTAAAGTTTATATTCAATTTAAAAGTAATTTTCTAAAAATCTTAAAAGTGTTTTTCTATTCGGAGTTGGCTTTTGCGTTTTATGAAAACATCCTGTGATTGGAAATAGAAGATAAAGAAGATTCCATCGAGCCTTCTTCCGGAATAATGATGCCGATTGAACAAACAATAACATCGTTAATTCGGTAAGCGGTATACTCGAAGTATCGGTAATCTTGTACAAGAACGAGCGAGCTAGCCGTGAAAACACGGTTTGTTGGTCGACTCAGAGCCACGTCAATAGATAAGTACTTTCGATGGATAAGTAGCCGCTGTTTGTTCGATCCTCTTCTCTTGGTAGCACTCGTGCTCTTGTGATTCATACCGGATTCACTATGATTTATTAAAGAAACGATTTTTCTATCGACAAAATTATGATATTGCAATAATAAGAGTTAATGTAAAAATAACAAACAGAAGAAGGTAATAATAAATAAAAAAAGGATATAATTTGTGTGTGTGTGGTCACCACACAGAACGTTATGCTTACTCTAGATTTTTTTTCTTGAAAATTATTAAAATATAGTGTATTTAAAACGAAGAATATTTAGAAATAAATACATTATTATATCTTAATTACATATTTAATAAGTTTAATTTGAAAGATTTTTTCATAAGAAGTGAATTAAACAAATATGAAAATAATGTACAGGAAATGCCCATACTTTAAAATCGTTCATGTTAGTGTAACTGTGAAAACAAGGAGATACCCGATTTTTTCATATCTAACAATTGGTTATCTTTTATATTTTTACTCTTACACACATATACACACCTTCCATGATTTTGTTCAACTGTCAAAATCGGCTGTGGATTCTGTCCCACTTCTCTTTTCATGTCGTTTCACCAAATTTCGTAATTATCATCGCCTAATCAAGGAGCAAGAAAAAGACAGAGACAATTTAATCCTATCCGTGGGCGTAATATTATAGATTAACATATCCCACCCCACCCCCCAGAGAGATCTAATAAAAAAGATGACAGAACAAAAGCCGTCGAGTAAGATAAAAATAAAAAGACTTTGCTCGGATGACAAGAATTCGAAATAAAGGTGATAAGCGAGATAAATAGTTCGCATTATCGTAACCAACGCTCAAATATCTTCATTATTTTCCCATTACATTTATTTATTATAATAAATTCATTCTAATGAAAATTGTTTTTAAACGATAAACTTGGCGAATATCACATCTCTCGCAATAAATTATTCCGTGTTCTGTATTATTGCATAATGTGTAACTTACATTAGAAATTGCGATACGTACATAAGCAAAAGTAATTTTCCTTGATAGTTCGATGAGAACATGAATCTTCGCGAATCGTACTGAATGAAAATAGAAGTTTAGAGCGATATTCCGTAGAAATTCCCAAGTCTCGTGTAACAATTGTAAGTTCTTAACGAGATATCGTATTTTCAAACAATAAGAATATATTCTGTCAAGCACGCACAATTAATTTATATGCATACAAGTGTATATGTGTGTGTGTCTGTGTCTGTGTGTATGTATTCATGGTAATTTTTCGTTAACTTAACTAACTCAAACGTGTGCTGGCGTACGTTCTCTTCCTCTTATTCTTCATCCTTCTCCTCCTTCTACATTTATCTACCCTACTCTCTCTCTCTCTCTTACTATCTCAAGCTCGTTGTCATTCGCAAATTCACAAGGACGGTCTGACAAAATTCGAACAACCACGTTGACACTCGTAACGCGTTGACGTAATCCAGACGGCACTTAATTCGATACTCGCAACGCCGTTCATTATTCCGCACGAACTTTCGTTAGCATTACTAATTAGAATCTCGGAGAGGTGCAAATCCGGAAAGTTCGACCCCCGAAGCTCTTCATTCCAACCATCGTAGATAAGTAATAAGAACGGTCATTATTATACTGTTTACAATCTCTGGAGACGCAGAAAGGGTTAAGCTAAGAGAGAAAGTGAGAAAAGGGAGACGGATTGGGCATGAGGGAAAGAGAGAAAGGGATTGAAAAAGGGGAGAACACGATAGCGCCGAGACTATGGGAATAAAGTACAAATTTCATTTCAAACTCTCATTCGAGAGTTGATGTTGAAATTTCTACTGCTTAACCTTTTACAACGAGAAACGCTGTGAATAAACATCGATGAATAGAATTGAACGAATATAATGTGACTCGTTGATCATTTGTATCGTATCAATTTCGTACGATTCAAACTTTAGAATTAAATGACATTTTAAAGAACAAATTGATGAACCTTTGAAAATACAAGGATCGTAGAATATAAGAGAAAAATAATCTGCGACAAAGGATATTACGTATATATCTACCCATTGTTACTGGGATATCGTGATCCTTGATTAATATTAAAATATTAAAGTAGAAATGATTTTCATAACAATCAAGAAATAAAAAAAAATGTTCTTTGACAAAAAAATCCAATGAAATCTCAATGCAAGCTCGACTAAGATGAGATTTTACAACGGTATAATCAGAAAAGAGAATTTCTAGTAGTTTGTGAGCGGGCGAAGCAGACAAGAAAAAAAAAAGAAAAGAAGAAAAAAGGAAAGAGAAAGAAAAAGAGAAAGAAAGAAAGAGAAATAGAGAGAAATTGCAAAAGAGAGATGGTATTATTTCTTGACATAATCGTCCAAGCGGTGGGAAATTAAAAAACGTAATTCGTGGCCTTTCGGGAGATTACAGCCGAGCGGCAGTGAGCTTCTCTTTCTTGTCTCACCCTCTCACCCTCTCTCTCTCACACACACACTTTTTCACTCTTTTTACTCTCTTTTTTACTTTTGCTCTATCATGAAGGTAATTAAAAATAAGCTCCACCACGGAGGGTTAAAGTTATCCAACGAAAAATGCTTCGTAAATGGCTTCCTCCGAAACTAAATCTGCACAATGTGTCAACGGCACGCGTAAACAAAAGAGCATTATTATTTTACGTTCTATGCGCGATATACTAATTCGACTACCCGTACCGTTGGATTTATTCTTATTCGTCCTCTGTATCACGGTTAACTCGGTTTATACGATTTTTCAACGAGTTGATTAGCCGAATAAACTTTCGATTAATTCTGTCCTATCATATTCTTGGAATAATAAGAATTCAAACTTGTAAATCAAATGTCAAAATATATGTGACTATTTTATTTTTTTTATTTATCTCTGTTTCTTCTCTATTTGTATCTGGTTTTATAATTTCTCTCGTTGGACGTATAAAAAGAAATATTCAATTAATTCGAGAAGACCAACAACAATAACTAGCTTCTTTCTACTTTTAATAACATTTTTTTTCTCAGTTACTTTGTTTCACGTTGATGAGTTATATCAGAATTTGCAGTATCAAACGTTGGCAATACTCTTCTTTATTTATTTTGTGTTTCTCCATCTTCCTTTGGATAGAACACCAAAGGTGAATTACGTTTTATAATGACCCTTTACTACTAGCACGAGCTTGCATAAAAGCGAACATTATTTGACCGGATTATTAATTTTTTACTTTGTCCAGTGAAAGCCAGACAAGAGCATCGTCGTAGTCGTCGTAGTCGTCGTAGTCGTCGTAGTCGTCGTAGTTGTCGTATCGAGCGAGCGCTACCTCCGCCATCGTGTTTACTTTTGTTTTTCCGCTTTAATTATGTACTACGAAAAAAAGCGGAAAGTAAGAGCGCCGCCCCTATGAGCGATAATAACCCTCTAACACGCATCCCGGCACGTACAACGTTATATACGTTCGATAAAATTGAAGACGTCCATCTTGTAAAAAAAAAATAAAAAAAAAACAAAAAAAAAACAGGAATCTGTATTCATAGGAAACGAAAAAGAAATAACACAAATAATAATAAAAAGAATTGAAAGTGTAGTAGAACTGTAGTTGAGTTGATTAACAATATGTTGAAAATATCAATTAAAAAGTTTTATTTGTTAGACTCGTTAAATGATCGAAACACTAATGATTTCCTCGTTCTCTAATTACTACCAGCGTTGTCTTCATACGCGTATTTGTAAATTTAACTATGAAGGAATAGATAACTTAGACACATGCAATGTATCATGCTGGTAATTATTTTGTGTCAGAAAGAGAGAGAGAGAGAGAGAGTAGGAGATACTATTTTGTTAACGAGCGAACATTCGTTTGCTCGTACAATTGTATGCATATGTTAAAAGCATATATACATATGTGTATATATGTACATATAAACTTTATATTCTCCTGATACTTGATATACTTAAATATTACATAAATTATAGGATACATTCGTGTGAAATAATAACAACGATGTAAATAAATATTGAAACAGTCTTATATCCTGTCATTATTCTTCATTTTTCATGTATTATACCGTAATATACATTATATATACTATTTCATGTATATACTATATATATATACGCGTATGTTCACGATTTATTACAACTACATCTTTGTAAGATTCCTGACGTTTGTAAAATAAACTTGAATTTTATCGAAGAGGAAAGAAGTAAAAGAAATATGTATTTTGCAAGTAAAACGAGAGCTAATGGATTTGCCTCGCATTAGTTTTCGTTTTCAATTTGCTCAAGCGTCCGTCGTTCGAATTTATCGTACGAAGGTTCGTATTACACGCGTCATACATCGTAAGTAAATTGACATTCATACAACGCTACGAAAATACATACATACATACATACATACATACAAACATACATAGAAGTGAGTGAACGAGCAAGCAAACGCATGAGCACGCATGTAAAACCAACCAGCAGCTTTTAACAACGCTCGCGAAAGACGCTTTGCGTGCGTCTGACGATATAACAGCCTTATACTACTTAGCTATTACAGTGATCTGTATAGGTACTATCTTTTTCGAGTGCTACCCTGCTTGCTACTACTTGCTTTCCTTTCATCGACGCACGTTTCTTGTTCGTTCGTTCGTTCGTTCGTTCGTTCGCGTGCGTAATAACCTAACGAGACGAGAAAGTTAGAAGGACAGAAAGAAAGAGAGAGAGAAAAAGAGAAAAAAAAATAAGTGTACGTATATATACATATATGTGCTGATAATAGCAAGCGATAAAGATTGATATTCTTAAAATGTTCTGAGGTGAATCGATAACCGGCTTAGTGTGACGCATCGAATGCATAACGAGCTGTAAGAGAAAGAAGAAAAGTAATAAATCAATATACATATATATATATATACATATGTATGTGTATAATATATATATATATAAATACGCACAAGTTCTCTCGGTTGATATAGTTTTTTACAAACATTATTATTCATGTTGATAAAGATCACCGTATCGTTGTTAGCATAACTTTTTCTTACTTCCTTGTTTGCAAACTTGGCTTGTTATCTTTATATAAAGTGAGATGAATGAAGACAAAAATGATATACTTTATGACTGTAGATAATTTTTGTTCATTTGTTCTTTTTAAAATAATATATATTAATGGAAAGATACATTTCATTTCATTCGACATTAATAGTTAGAATTTAATTATCTCGATATTTAAAAATTAATAAAATTCTACATCGAAGAATATGACTAGACTTTTTTTCATTACTGTGGTCTAGGACTATTTTATTAATGGTTTTCGTTTTCTTCAAGACAAATGAAAGGAACGTCGAACGTCCGAAAAGCTAGCTAGCTAGCTAGCTAGCCCTCAGAGTTTTCCAGTTCACTTTGCTACTCTAACGTCAGACTTTGTTAAAACTCTGCACGTACTTCATGAGTCGTTCGCAGCAAATAATTGTTTTCCAGTGAGGCGTGCCCGGCATTTCCTAATTTCGAGAAGCCATCGTCCGACTAAAATCACTCCAGGAACGTATGTCTCCGGTTCGGCACTCGAAGAGAAATCGAGGGGAGGAAATAGTCAAAAGGGGTTGAGATTGTACAAACAAACCAATGGTTTCACCCCTTTATTCTTCTTCTTTCACTTGGCGGAAAACGGTAAAGAAATCAAACTACGAAGTTGCAAAATTTCAAATTGCTATCTCCACTTACGTATATATATATATTTCAATAATTTTTTAATAATATTTACGAAACTTTTTACACGTGAATGGGTCTAAAAAAGACTAAGCTCGACGTAGAAATCATTTCTTTTCCATCATACTCACTTTTATATATATTTTTCGACTTACGTTAGTCTCAAGAATTTTCTAAAATAATAATATCAAAATTTTTTATATGTAAAATCATCCAAATTTTATATATACCCAGATAGAAGGAAATAAAAGAAAATAATGCAATAAAAAAGTACAATTATAAATATCTTCAGATATTTTCGGACACGTAGCGATCGATGGAAGTAAAATAAAATTCGTTCATTCAAGCGTAAAATTTTAATAAACCTATATATGTACATCTCTCTCTCTCTCTTTCTATATATATATATGTATATGTATGTATATGAAGTTCTATTCGGTTGACAGCAATCGTGTCACTACGCTCGAGGGAAGAAACTCACGTTTCCACGTCAGTGCAAAATTTTTTCGCCGATCGACGAACGATTCCAACTCTGTGCCAGAATGTTGGATGATTATTATACAGCTAGCTTGCCATTTTCTATGCATCTAACATCCCTCACATCGATTCTTAGATTTTCCTTTTCTCCATCAGAATATTACTCTTTTATTAACGATCCATACATTTCATTTTCTACATTCTATTTTCCCTTTTAATCTTAAAAACGAAAAAATCATTTCATTATTTCATTTTAAAAAACATACTACACATATTCTCGACAAAAATTTCCACTTTCGATCGAACAAAAAAACATGTAATATTAATATTTTATGAAAAAAAAAAAAGAAAAAAATATTATGAGTTATATCAACAAACAAACAAACAAACAAAAATACCGCAAAGAAGGAAGGAAAAAAAAATGAAAAAGAAAAAAAGCGTAGAGAGACGTTTCAAAGGAAGATATTCATCTGTCGCATTCAACTATGTTTCCTACGTATTTTCTCTTCCACGGACGTCGTTCGGTGTAACGTTTTGTCCGTTCCACCGAATGTATTTACACTCTCTTTCTATATGTCTTTCTTCTTTTTCTTGTTATCGTTCACCGTGGAAAAGCCGCGGACCGTTCTACAAAAGTTATTATTTCAAAAAATATAGCCTTGTAAGACAATCGTACTGTACAGACTAAAAGCTACATACATACATACATACACACACATACATATATATATTTACTGGCTGTGCGTCGTAACGACATTTTCCCCTCCAGTTTCTCTATTACATTATACAGAAGTGCAAGGAAAAACTGTGGGAACAAGATAAGAAAGAGAACAAACGTCTGACTCGATTAACAAGAGAGAGAGAGAGAGAGAAGTAAAGGAAGTAGGAAGAGAAGAAAGATGATGAGGAGGAAAAGATGGAGGGGGAGGAAGAAATAGGGCTGCTAATTAAACATATATATTATCTTCATTGTTCAAAGGTCGCAGGGCACTTACCTTAAACGATATTTCTTTGAAACTATCACGATAATAATAGGCAACGTTGTATCATCGTTTGTTATCGACTGGAACGAACGATCGGAGCGTGTTTGACAACGATTAATTATCGTTTGCCGATTTCACCTTAAAATACGATCACATCATTTTCCAATCGTTATTCGTGCGAAAGGAGATCGTTCCATTGGCAACAAGCCAAACTTCCGCGACAGAAAACCGACCAACCTCTATTTCTGTCTCTCTACGATACACCCTTTTTCCTATCAATAATACTTTCTCTTTTACTTTTTTATCGTCTATTTGAAAGCACGATATACAGATCAATAAATTCGTTTCTTTTTTCTGTATACGTTACTTTGTGAAATCAGTTAATTCAGTTAATTCACGAAATGACTAACTAAATTTTCAGATGACTATACTGACCTGTTTAAATATGAAAAAAAAAAGGTAGAATTATATACTTCAATTATAAAATATATGAGTTTACAAGAAGTGAGTTGTTAAGGTATGAAATTAGGTTTAATTCGTAGATTAAATCCAATAGAACATTGATTTTTAAAATATAGGAAGAAATAAGAACGGATAATTACGAGCATTATTGTTGAAATGAAAGCTCACTTTAAAGACTGATCAAATTTCATTCTTATAATATATTAACTATTACCTTCTTTTTTAAATTCATATATATATTATTTCGTTATTTTCTAGAAATTATTACTTTAAGTGTATAATAAAATTCTTTTTCAAAGTTATACAATTTAACATACAAATATGGATATACGCATAAAATAGAAGAATCGTAACAGAAGGCACGAGTATAAAAAAATCGATATGTATGATATTTCCGTTGTCAGCAAAATGTCAACATTTTTCGATCGAATCAGAAAAGATATATATCTCGTTATTCTGGAATCATGTTTATTTGTATAGAAAAACGAGTTTTACATTTAATCGGTGAACGAAGATGAGAAAAATATATATATATAAAGAGAGAAAGAGAGAGAGAGAGGGAGAGACGAAGAGAAGAGCTTTGTTGTACAATCGGGCTTTCAATACAGACTACCAAGCTACAAAGTCTCGAGTTGAGGAAAAAGGGAACAGAAGCAGGTGGTGTGTAAATCCGTCGAGTGAGGAAGACTTGGTGTAGAAGAAGGGCTTGCTTGTAACTTGATGATACCTCGGTGTCTCTCTATCTTCCTCTCTCTCTTTCTCTCTGTATTTTCCTCTCTCTGTCTCTCGCATTCTCTCTTCGTTGTGGCACAGAAAAATATTGAAACATACCGGACGCATTCTTTCACGGTGTGGTACGAGGCAACGCTTTCGAGCATGTTTTATCGATCGTTCGAGATTTTAAGAGCACCGACTACTAATCCTAATTCCGTTCTGCCAATTAAAAGATAACAGCGTTAGTGAGAGATAGATAGCAGAAAAGTACTTCTACACTCGTACGACTACAATTAATTGCGAGTGTTCCTTTCCATCTTTGATCTTCAAATCTACAAAACAATATTTTCACTTATATCTAGTCGAGAGATCATTCAAGTAATGATAGATAGATTGTTTAGATAATAAATATTAATGACACAATTAGATGATCAATAAGACGATTAAATATCATCTCTTCGAATGTTTAAAGTAATTAAACGAAAAAATAGGAAATGAAGTAGATGAAACTATGTAAGAACTTAACGAAATCAATAAAATAAAGTTACTTTTCAATTCCTTTATAACAACCGTTTCAACCCTCGTCTTTCCACCCACGAATCTCACCCTTTTTCTCAGTCCACTACCACGTCCTAAACCCCATCACTTTTTTTCTAGCTGCTCATTCCCATTCAAATTTATTCGAACACATAACACACACGTGCGGTATGCCCGACAGGAATGTATTCGCAGAGAGAAAGAAAGAATGAAAGAAAGAGAGAGAGAGAGAGAGAGAAATAGAACGAGAGATAGAAGAAAAGATAAGAGGGTGGGTGTAAAGGGTGATAGTGGAAACAGGACACGACGGTGGTAACGTTGGCAGGGAGAAAAGAAAAAAGAAAAAAGCAAAAAAAAAAAAAAAGAAGGGTTGGCAGTTGGTGGAGCGTGACATTCGCTCTTCGTCTTCTCACATTTTTTGTTCAGCTACATTATTCGACGCAATGCAGGTGTCTGAATTTTTCGAGGAAAAATGTCCAGGCTTCTTCATTATCCTCTCGTTCCTCCATTTATTCGAACCACGTCATTGTAATTTGTTAAGGAATTAAATAAATAGATCGAGAAATGATATTTCATTGATTACGGAAAAAAGCCGAATCAAACTTTAGCCGGCAAACAAAGAACAATGCAAATAATTATCATTAAAATTCACGGCAAAGTTAAAATATTATTTATCATTGCAATATTTGTTCGAAGATAAATGTTATAGCGTAAGAAAAAAATATCGTTATCATTAGAATTATAAACGCGTATTCCGTTTTACCCGTTAAACAAAGCTGAGATCGGTTTAATATAATCAGCTTTTACGAATTATTCGAACATAAATTTGAAACAGGAATATATATTCGAGACTGTCAATAAAATAAGAGTTTTCCTATACCTCTATTACGCATTCGTAATCATTAGCACGGTAAAGATTGTTTTACATTAATCCGGTAGAAATTTGACGTGCGAACGGAATCGTGTTCCTATTTTGTATTCGCATGTCAGAAGGACGGGAGATACGCTTTGTGAAACTCGACATTCGCTTCCAGGACATCGCGGCTTAGATGGAAGAGAGAACGGTAGCTATTCCGTGTACTGCATATTCCGCAGTAACCACGAAATCTCGACAGTGCGTCACTCGACGAAGGAGATTCTCGACCGCAGATAGTTGACTGAAGTGCACAACTATCGTACACGAGGAAGGAACATGCTTCTCCCTTCCTTTGGTCTCTCCTCCTTTTGCTCCTCTTCCTCTTCTCTTTCTCTCTCCCTTTCTCTCTCCCTCTCTCTCTAAGTGAAAAGCTGACTTCCCACCAAATGGAAACTACGAGGACCCCCTTAGTCAACGGCCAACGCTACTGCTCACGATGCTCCTTTTGTTGATTCCAACTACTACTACTACTACTACTACCGACTACGTCTTCCTTGTTTGTGTATTAATTGTGGACGACGACCATGCGTCTTATTCAGAGCTACCTAACTTGTGTGTAAACTAATGTTTGCGAAGAAAGTTTATTCCAATGTTCCGAGAATGTCTATGGGCTTTTCCTTGTAACAATATATATATATATTTATATGTTACTGTGAAAGATCGAAATTGGAGAATGTCAAGATTTATATGGTTGCTTGGTTTATATCCGAAATATTAATATGATATATCAAAATATACCCAAATATATTTTCCCGATCAAATATATCTATTCATACGTATTGTTAAAATGTTTATCTAATTAATTATTCGAATTTATGCATTTAATTTTCTTCTTTTTTTTCTTTTAAACGACACAAACTTTCTATATATATATATAAGTTGTGTAAAAAAATTAGAAAAATAATTTATCGTAACTTATCATCCTCTTCACGGAATACAAGCTTATTTAATTTCAAGTTTAATTCCTAGATATCTAACTTTTTGCAATAAATCTTGAAATAAACCGTTGCATTGGTTCGAAAGAAAAAGACTAGATACACATAGCCACACACACACACACACATACATATAGTGTAGGAGAGACTCGCTGTCACGAGCAAAGCCTGAAGGGCTCGAGGATGGATAAAAGGTAGAGGCGGAATCTCGGATTGGTGCGGTTCTCGCACAGGCACATCGAAACGTGGAGACCCCATTACCGTGTCCTTTCTCGAGAGCGATATCTATAGTCAACACGCAACACGAACAAATATTGTCCTCTACCGAGATCTCGGGGTATAAACCCCTTTGGCAAAAGTAACAACGCGCGAGTGGGCCACCGTATTGCCGTAACTGCCTCCCTTTCAGTTCATCTCCCTACGCTTTCACGAATGAATCTTCACCCAATCTAGTCCTTCTCCTTTATTGCACGCTTCTCGTTCCTTCCATTGTGCCAGGCTTCTTCTCTTTGAAAATCCCAAGAAGACCGACAATTTATTGCCCCACCCTTATTCTTATTTCTCACCATCTTTATTTTTACCATTGTATCGTATTAATACGAAAACAAGTAGTTATACGTATTCGTTAAAAAATTATTTCTCTCTCCCCTATCTTTTTATTTTCAAATCTTATTTTCCTCGACTCGATAAATAAATTATAATCAACGAGAAATATCGTCCCCTCTTTTAACGTAATTATATTATTTCATTCATTTAATTAAGTATTATATTTTACTTTTAATTATTAAATCAAATTTGATATCAATGTTCCCTCGTTTATTAGATCTATCTCTCACCCTTCTCTCTCTCTCTATCTCTCTCTCTTTTCTCTTTCATATAATCTATCGTACCAAAGTAGCTCCACGAATTTGCATTAGACGAAACTGCTAGACCAAAATCAGCAAGATCGACCTTTCAACGCTTATCTCAAGCAACTCTATGGAATTTGTGTACCTCGACCAACCCCTAGTCATCTATCTTTCCTCTTGCTTTACCTCCAACTCCCGATCGAATTTTCGTCAAAACTTCCGGTGGTTTCTCTTCATCTTCTAGAGGAAAATTCGCAAGGTGATGGTTATAACGAGATCTCTTAAACGAGAAACTTTTGTGCTCTCTCTCTCCCACTTCTCCTCTCTCTCTCTATCTCTCTCTCTCTCTCTTTCTCTCTCTACGTGTCGAGTCTCGATGATAAACCAAGAGAAATAAGGATTTCCCCTTCGCATAAGATATTCCAAGAACGTTGGAAATTCTCTACCTTTCTTATACCCCCACAAATCTTATCGTGAGACTCTTCTCGCTTTCGTTTTCAAGAACAAACTCGAGGTTTACTTTGGCTAGCACTAAGTGACACCTTCAAGTTTCCTTCATATTTTCAAAAGATCAAATTCTTCTTTCCTTGCCAATACAAACGATAATGTGTCTTATAGGGTTTTTTTTAAGATAGAAATAATCTTATCAGTATTTTATATTTATTTTTTCTGGATTATTCGAAAGGGACGATAAAATATAGAATTTCGATCAAACGTCAAAAAAGTATTTCAAAAGTATAATTTTTCTTTTTTTATATTCCCATTGCTAGAACGAGAAACATTGCTTTATTCAACAATAATTTCCATGCTTTTCTCTTTGTCAACGACAATTTCGTCTTTCTGCTTAGGCGTCCTTTCGAGTTTTGATTTTAAATAGATTCAGTGACCGAATGTAACGAGTTTCTCCCTGCCATTTCTCTTTTCCTTTTGAGAGAGCGAAAGAGAATTTCGCACGTGTGGTGTAATTCCATTGCTAAGATGCGATGTAATTTACGACGGATGGAATGTAAATTTACAGAAGTTATTTACAAAACAACATCGACGGGGTTAACAAAACGTTTATGAAAACATTAAAAAGTATTACAAACCGTATACTCGATAAGAACATTTGTATTTTATTTAAATTACTAATGTTACGAATTTATAAAGACGCATTTGATTATTGTTTAGAGAAAATTTGAGAATATCGCAAAAAATGTTATACGAGAAATCGTTCTTGATTGCCTTGGGAAAAATCGAAAACGATCGTACCAACAATTTAATCTAAGCTCTGTTAAAAGTATTCCACATCGTTGAATGTACATTTTTTAGGAAACGTGTTTAAAGTGGCATCGATATTCTCGCGCTATTCGCAAGAGTAATTTTCACGCTTATCACCAACGATGCGATATTTTATCTCGATTTTTGTCGATTTTCTGGATAGACGTTACGTATGAATAGAAACGGAGGGTGTACCGTAATACATTCGTTCTACCCGTGTAATAAAAAGATAATCAACGTTCGCTTACTACATTATATATTAATACATACATACATACACACACATATGGGTACATATTTATACTTAAACTCAACTCGTATCGCTATTACTCGGTATATGTGTGTGTGTTGCGGTTTACATTTATATTCTTTTTCTTATTTTCGTTGAAGTGAGCCGATTGAAATCACATTACTGAATATCAAATTCATAAAATCGTAAAACACGAATGTGGAGTCGCTCTCTATTTCTACTTTACTCTTTTAATATCCTATTTTTTATTACTTGAAATATTTTCGAGATATGGAAAATATTTCATCGGTCCAAATATTTCTTGCATTATCTTTTTAATAAGTTTTACACATGCACATTATGTTTTATCATCGAACAAATCTACGATCCTTTTTCCTCGAATACTTTTTTTAATGCTGAATATTATTTAAAATATAATAACAAAATAAAAAATATCATACACACGCACAAACATAAAGCTATAAATCTTTAAAAACATTTTGTCAAATAATTCATGACGAATGCAAAGTTTTCAAAGATTTAATGAAAAAAATTATGTGGGAGGACAACTGGTGATAGAAACTTATTAGATCGTAATCTTTGAAATGAAATCCATGTAAGGTTTTTATACTGATTGTTATAAAAAGTTAAACATGTGTTTTCTGTCAATATACCATAACTTTGAGCAACGAGCGGACAAGTAACCATAAGTAAGTGTAAAAGTTTATAGTCTGGCATCTGGCTGACGCGTTGACGTTCTTAACCAACAACGGATGCATTTGTAAAACATATATACACGAGTATCATCCGATATGAATCTTTTTCTTAGTCTTTTTAAACCTACTTGATGCTTTATGATTTTGACCAAAAATTTCCAATTTTTTTGTTCAGACTTATATATTTCTCTACGTATTTTATGATTTACGATCGCGTACCTATACATTTTTAGGACTCTAATTATCATGGAAAGATCATAAAACTTGCTTGTTACCATAAAAACATAATGTCTTGTCCACACGACACTTTTGCGTGCTTTCTCTATGAAAGAAAGAAAAAGATGAATAGGTCGATCTTGAAAGAAAACTAGCCAAGATATACTTATCCTCTAACCACACACACACACCACCACCACACACATACGCGCGTGCGCTTATTCAGTTTTTTATATCCTTTCCACAAGATGTCCAGATACTAAAATATTTAAGCTCTTATATTTCTTGGAATTTTTTTTTTATTCCATATACTTTCTCGAGCGTAAATATGCTCGATCGATCGATACTCCTCGAGTTAACGAAAAATACCAACACATTTGCTCGATCAAATGAAACTAAAGGAGAAAAAAAACAACTCACAAACGAACTTTACTTTTCGAGATAGTTTATTTAAGAGGAAGAGAGAGAGAGAGAGAGAGAGAGAGAGAGAGAGAGAGAGATCGGAATAAAACTTTGGAACGAACGTTAATCGAATTATTATCCTTGACCGATATAATCTAATAATAACGAATACGGCACTTTCATAAATCCTTCAAACGCCAACCGAGCACGCTTTTATAATAATAGAAACGTGACACGAGGAGACGTCAGAAAATTCAGGGAACAGTTTTCTCATCCCCCTTGGCATATCGCACGCACACCCTAGAAACGTTTCATTTCGCCCTAATAATAATCGTGCGGCTGGGACGTCTAATAATACGATTCGCACTCCAGTAGACAGTAGCATTGTGCCCGGTAGACATATCACCGAATGCTTTTACCGTGAATTCCTGGCCAGCCGTTACCCACGAACGACCTTCTCTAATCTTCTAGATTCACCTTGGTTATTATCGTCCGAAAATGTTCGTATCTCGGCCATCTCCTCCTCTAAACTTTATATTCTACGTAATCAAACTTCAACTTTCAACTTCAACTTTTCCGTCCAATATTAAATTTAATAATGAAATATCCTTACCTTTTCTAATATACGTTTCTAGGTTATCCCGCAAGGACACCCAACTTTAATAACAATAAATATTCTTCCCCTCAATCCATATGACGACCCTATTGGGATCTAAAGCGAGCTTCTTTAATCATCCCTATTCGATTCTAATTCTCTTGGAATATTGATGTATCTCTCCGCGAGTCATTCTGTCCGATAAATAATTGATCGCTAGTGAAACAGATATACACGTGTATAACATACATACGTATACGAATGCACAGCTCGAAAACCTATTTTATCACTTTGAGTACCATGAGAAATGTACCTGCCAAATGAAATTTTTATAGGAGGACGATTTTCTTCTAGGGAAGACAATTCTATCGTACACGTGTTCGTTCGACAAAATTCACGCTCAAGTCTCTATTTGCGATTCCTCCCCGTTTCTTTTTCTTTTTTGCAAAAACAAAAAAAAAAGAAGGAAAGGAAGAAAGAGAGAGATGGACAGAGAGAGAATAGAGATAGAACAATCGTAGGTAGTAATCAATCTGTCGTATGGTTGGCATATCGTTATTACAGGGCGTACGTCGTGGTTTCTATTTTTCATTCCAACTGGAGCCGGTTAATCCGAGCTGAACCGAGGGGCTGGCTATGTCGTTACTTTTGCTGGCAACGTTGCTGCCGGTTGTTGTTGCTGCTTCTGCTGCTGCTGCTGCTGCTGCTGCTAGGTATCGAATCCACGTGCAACCGAACGGATGGATTACACCAACCGCGACCGCACTTTCGTGCGGTGGAAAACGCCATGCGACAGGCATTTAATTACACGGATCGAACCTGGTCCAAAGCACGTCCCGAAGTTTCGAATAACTCCGTCTCTTTCCTCCCTACTCTAATTTCCTCCTCATCTACCCTACTTCTTCTACATTTTCTTTTTTTTTTATCACGCAAATTATTTTTTCTACTGTCATAACGAAGGATTAAAATAAGGGAAAAAAATTAAATTGAAAAAGAGAAACGAGTAGTTTATTTGGATATTCGAGATGTTTCTTTTCTTGTCAGCTTTCATCTATTTTTTGTCTCTTCTTTGTCGGAAAATCAATGGACACGAGATTGACATTCGAAAATTTGTTTTCTAAGTAGAAGTATTAAAAAGAAATTAGTTTAAAATAGAGGAAAATTCCAATAGTTTGAAATATATTTATTTATTTATTTATTTTTATTTTCGTTCATTTTTATTTTCCATTCGACTCGATATCCTAGAAATCACGAGATTGAAAATAATTTTGTATTGATAGAATTGTTTGAAAGTCGTTTAGCTTTTGATCGGTTCGAATGTCACGTTTTGTTACTGTAGTGGGTTCACGATCGAGGGATAATTCCTTAGAGATGGTGGATTCGATCCTTTCTTAAACCTTTCAAGAGGAAACTAACCCTTAGTCCTTTCTCTCTTTCTTTCTTTCTCTTTCTTTCTCTTTCTCTTTCTTTTTCTTTCACTTCTTAGCACGTTACGTGCAACGACACGTTTACCTCGGCAGAACCGTTTCTCGATGTACTCGGTCAATAGATTCGGAGCAACGCTAACAATGAACGCCAGTTTCAAGGAGTATACTCGACGAACGTAGAACGGTTTATTAAGCTCACAGAATTGCATTCGTAGATGGCGTTCGCTTCCTCGAACGATATGAATATCCTTAGTTATGGAAGAAAAGAAGAAAGAAAATATAATAAGGGGTGTGGGTGGGGTATTTGCCCTAGTGACCTACGAAATGCGATAGAAAAGGGATGCCGAAGAATGGCGTCACGTTTTCCGTTCACTACGTGTCGACGTTTTCCTTTTAACGAAAAGGATATTGCAAGAGAGTTTGAGGTGCAAAGGGAAATGATGCAATTGTTACGACGGATGCATTTCATGTTACGAGAACTTCATTGCAAGTACGCATTTTGTCCGTGCATTTTGTACATATGTAAACAAAAAGAAATTACATCGCTTAACACAAAATTTCTATGTAATCTACGTAGACGTATTATTATATATAGAAAATAAATAATTTTTAATAAAAAATTGTTTGATCTTTCCCTTTTAACGTAAGACAGAAAAATAAATTCGTTCGAATGAAAATATTTATATATCCCCCATTTACGTAGATATACACAGGATTGATTTTCTTATTACGTAAATCCGATATGTAAGAAATATAGGGGAATATCTCAAACGAAATTCGAAACTTTTTTCGAAATTCAAAAGTATCGTAGACGAACCTCGACCTTACATATGGCACGTATAGTTATCGAGAAACATCTGTGAGATTCGTCGAGATGTCGCGAGCGAGCTTGCCTAAGGCTGTCTATTCGAAATCCTTGGGAAAACATGGGAATGCGTCAGTGGTTGAGATTATGTCGTAAAGAGAAAACTTCTCGATTCGTAATCTCGCCAAGGCTATCATGAAAGTGCGACGATACCAGGGAATCTCTGAGCATAGAACTCGACAACTCGCATCAGACTGCGTAGTAAGCGTATTTTCGACTCTAAAACCGAGTGGTAGTCAAAGACACGACGTGGTTTGAGTCCCTAACACCTCTAACACCATAGCATTTCCTATTTCTACACAGAGGAAGGCTTAGGAACTTTCTAACATTTCGATCTTTCTCATCTAACTTATCTTTCTTTTAAATTTGATCTGCTCAATTGGAACTTTACTAAATAAAATTCTCTATCCTTCAACAATCAGATGATCGATAAATTCAGTTCGTTATTATCGATGAACCTTTCCCGATGATATAGTAACGTTCATTATAATAAATATGTGCATACATTATGTCCTCCAACGGCGTATTTCCAGGCTTTGCATATTAATATAGTTTTTATCATTCCAGGACAATATTCTCTCTCTCTCTCTCTCTCTCTTTCTCTTTCTATCTATGATTAATGAATGAATTATATACTTAACACTAAATATTATATAACAAACGATTAAGTATATATATATATATATATTTACTATTCGATAACATTCATTGGATATATTTAAACGAATTTTTCGTCAACAATTTATTAATAACATATAAATCGATAAATCGTTGTTATATTCTCTTTCATTGAATGGCTAACATGACGAATTTTAAATATAAATGTCACATTGTGTGGTACATTTTAACACCTCTATCTTTATACCACTGATGGATTATAATAATTATATTGTATCTATTTGATTATGTACATGTAGAATTTAAGAGAAAAAGATATGAAGATGTATAATATTTAATAATACTCATTTAAATTTATTTAATGTAATTTAATATAATAATGATAATGATAAAGATAATACGGTTGAATATAATTAGGAAAATAAAGCATGAAAAGTGACATATATGCCTATACTTCTATATGTTTTCGAAAAAATGATTTTCGTAATTTTAAAATTAATCTTTTATTATCCTTGAAGTTAATTAACTTTTCTCTTGAAATTAAATATAAATGAATAAAAAAAGAAAAACATACCAACGTGAATTTTTCTTCTTTATACGAGTATATGGCGTGGATTATGATTCTGTGTAATCATTGTATAAACAGATTTTCAACATGCCATATTAACGTATGATATAAATACACGAGTACATCTTCGATAATTAGGATGTTTCGAATGCGGTAGTTATTTTTTGAGTGACCATTCCATGATTTATTATCGTCCAATACGAAAATTACGTTCATAATTTGGATCCGACGGGAATAAAAAGAAAAAAAAAGAGAAAAAAAAAAGAGAAAAAAAACGAAAATTAAAAATGAAAATTGAAAAAGGAAAAGAAAAACGTAAAAAAAAAATTCGCAATATCGCGATACTCCGTGTACGAAATAAATGATCGTAAGCAAGGATGATCTTCGAATAATTATAACGAAAGCTCATTTATTATTTTTTTCTCCCCATGGCCATGCGAGGAATTTGTTCATTTTTTCTTTTTTTCTTTTCGGTCTTTCATTTTTCAATTCTTTCTTCTTTTTTAATTTTCCTCCTTCCTTCTCCCACCCCAACGCATTTCAACGATTACTCGTGCGTTAAACTCCACTGCACATTTTTTTCAAACTCGTTCTTAATGAAACGCGAATCGTGCGTTCTACCTCTCGTACGACCTCGTAAATTCCGACGATTAAAACCGAAGTATATCTACTGAAAGATAGAAAAGGCTGCTCGAAAGTTTGAACAAGTGTTTTTAAAAAGGATCGAAACTGTTTGTGCACACTTGTGTTGCCATTCGCGTAAAATTTATATATTTTAATGTGTGGAATACGTGAAAAAACGAGATAGTGCAAACACATAGCATAAATGTTTAAACAAAGTAAACATACGTGATAGGTTGAATGGACGAATTAAAAATAATAATCAAAAACGTATGAACTATGGTAATTTGTTTTCTTTTTTTTTATAATTTAACTCTTACTTCAGAGGTATTTAACATGTATTTATCATTACCAAGGTAAAAATTTAACGGAAAAATTTCCTAAGCGATGATAAAACGAACAATAAGGAATGTTACTATTATTATTTATTTCGAAAACAGAATAACTTTTTTCCGAAAGACAAAATTGTTTCGAATAATAAAAGGGTAGATGAGGGAAAAATAAGAAGAGAAACAGAGACAGATAGAAATAAAAAAAAGGGTAGGAAAATAAGAGAAAGACGCTCCTTTTCCTTGCGTGTAAACGATTTATTTCTCTGTACGTATCCTCGAGGATGCCTTAGGAGTCTTTCGTAGTCCTCTCGACAACGTGCAACACGTGGCACGCGATCCATCGAATACGAAGGCGCTGATCGCGTGACAGGGAATTTCGACGAAGCCCGTCGCCAACGCGTTCCTCGCAATTACTCCTCTCTGTCCACCTTTGAAAGGCGTGTAATAAGTCGGAATATCGATAATAATCGTAATAATACGAAAATCGAAAAAATTGCAATGCTATGTAGTCGGGCTCTCTTATATTACAAACATCCGGCGAGCTTCTAAGAATTTGCATTCAAATAATTACAATTATCCTGAGTATTATATCAAACCGTATCAAATTATTTTAACTGGATACTTTTACATTTTCTTATATTACCGAATCCCATTAGACTTAACAATTATACCATTTCATTTATTTTACAAACAAAATATGAATATATTGGTACGTAAGAATGATTAATTAATAATTGTTTATAACAACTTGTTCTTAACAATATTTTATTATGGAATCTATTACTATTTTAATTTATATCTATTGATATAAATCAATATTTTGTAAAAAGTAAGAACATGTTTTATGCGTACTTTCCCGATGAACTTTAAAAATAAATTCTCCCGAAAATAAACTTTTCTATATTATTGTATAATAACAATAAAAAATAAAGTATATGAGGTAGGTGAAGAACAACGTACCAGACATGTATACTTCGTCTCAAGTGTACTATGATACCAGCGAACATGCTACCCATTTAACAAAACGTAGATATAACTCATCCTCCCTTAAGAATACACTTAAAAACATGAGCGTTTATTTCGCCAATATTTCGCGTGTTTCGTAGATTAAAGCAAGGAGAAGTCAAATTTCGTTGAAAAAAAAAAAAAAAAAAAAAAAAGAAAGAAAAAGAAATGACGCGAGAGAGCGGATAAGTGAACTTCTCGCAGGTGCATTACAAATATCACGGCTTTGATTTCAATCAATCGCGTAACTTTGTGCATCGTAAATAAGTTTGCTTTTCGTTTTAGTCCACCTATTTCCGTTAAAAGCGTACGGTCAACAGATCGAGGCAACGTGTTATTCGAGAGAATGTTGATAAGAAGAAAAATTTCAACATTGTTTGTTATTCCTTTATTATTATCGAATGTGAAATATATTACGGGTACCGACAAAGTGAAATAAAACAAAAAGAGAGACTAAAAACTAAATGAAAAATGTTGATTTGAACATTTTCTAATATTCGCATCTTTTATTAAAACTACTATGTTTTCGTCATTATAACTTGGTCCTTGTTTCGAAATAACCAGGTCTACAATTTGAATTGTATATCTATAACTTTTCGTAGAGCCATTGATGAATATAAAATGCTGTGTAATGATGTAAATGCAACGGAAATGCAACGGAAATGCAACGGAATGAAAAAAACTATCGCGTTAATTTCATGCCAATTACCTTGCTCGACGACTACTACGACGACGACAATTTCAAAGAACTTTTTTGGACACGCGGAATAAGGTGAGGCTTCGTTAACTACGTGTTCCCTTTCCTTTCCTTTCCTTCACTTTCCTTCTTCTCCTTTTATTCTCTTTCTTTTCCTCCCTCTACTTTAAACTTGGTAACCCGATAGTATAGCACCGATGTATTCTAATTCCTAAAATGTTCTTTTTTTCCGAATAACGTAAGTACGTTCACCTAACAGCGCCATCGTCCTATCGATTTTTCTTTTTCTTTTTCAATGGACACCGTAAAACCACTTTCATTTCCATTCCAACGATCCAGTCGACTATTCTACTAATCCCAACACCAATGACTACTACTACGACCTACAATTCGTGAAGTTCAAAGTGGATGCCCGTTTACTTTCATAAGTAAGCCATATTACACGAGAATATAATAGCAATAAAAAAAAAGAGAAAAAGAATAAGTAAAAAGTTAACACGAAGTGGACCAATCACAAGGCTACTCGAAAAGTTCAAAGTTGCTAGATGATAACACTAATGGTAGTAGCAGTGTAACTGCAGCAGCAGCAGCAGCAAAGAAGAAGAAGAAGAAGAGGCTCGACGATAGAATCGGTCCGTGGTTTTGCACTTTTCTCGTTTCGGCATTAAATCGTCGGTTAACCTCTCGCAAATCCGCCTTCATCGGTAAACATTTCCCAAGTAAGTCTTAAAACGTTTGCCAGGAAAAGTTAGGCACGTTTCTGATGCAGTCGTTTCTTTTCCTCATACTCATCGTCTCTCTTTCACCCTCTCTTCCATTTGAGACTCTCTCTCTCTCTCTCTCTCTCTCTTTTTCGTCCTTCTGTTCATCTATCTCTGCTACACTTTGTGACTCGAGTGGTGTACACAGCTTTTAACCCGAATTCAAGCTCGCATCACAAGATGCTAGGTATAACATACTACCTACCTACCTACCTACCTACCTACCTACCTACTTACATACCTACCTACCTACCTACATACCTACTTACCTACCTACCTTACTCGTAACTACGACTAAGACGCATTTTTCTGGATAAAACGAAGATTTACAATCGTAAAATTGTTCTCCGACCACATGAAGCTATATTTACACGGGATATCGTTCGATTCGTGCAATATCGATAATACCCTTATACTCGCTTTTCACATTTTCCTTCACTATCCCCGTTCTTTTCATTTTTCCACACGAAATACGACGACAACATCGTACCCACTACCGATACACGTATTCTTATAAATCTACGTTCTATTACAAATATATGTTGGAACCACAAATAAACTAGACGATGATTTTTTTTACTCGATTTATAATCCGAAAAGTTCTCTTATCTTTTGACTTTATTTAATTTCGATATATTTCTTTTTTCCAAATGTTATTTTTCATGGTAAAACAAAAAAAAAATACGTAATGTATGTTATTTATTGTATATTTTGTTGTTGTTATTCTTTCTTTAGTTCTATTTTTTAACATTGTAAATACGGAGAAAATAGATGTTGATTCAAGCTATTGTTACAATGTTATGTTTTCCAAGTAGAACTCTTTGAATTTGAAAAACGTTCTGCCGTTGGTTCTACCACTCGTGTAGCTCGTATTCATTTTCCTAGGATCGTTTTAGAAAAACAAAAATTTGTTGTCCCCAGTGTTTTATTTTTTCATTTGAAGCCCATAAAAGAGAAGGCCAACGAAGGAGTAGAATATGGAACATTGTGGTACGGTGACATACTGACCTATTTCATTTCTCGAGAAACGGTCGAATAATCCGCAGCCTAGCGCAAAGGACTATTCGCTACTTGCTAAACCCTTTTCCTATGCGAATAACGCTCACAGCTATGGAAATTCTTCGAATTCATCTCGCCTATCTGGTGATGCCACCAGATAGCTTTTACGATGATCTAAAATTGGAATATGCATTTACCTGTTATCAAAGAATTAATAAAAATAAAATAAAATATAACAAAAAAAAATATAGAAAAAGGAGAAATTTCGGTCTCTGGTCCCCTCTCCCCCAATCGATACTCCAATTTTATTCGATTATTCTCCTACAAAGTATAATACACACGATATCCGAATAATTTTTCTCGGCCGAGTAAACTTTCGAAAATCAATTGGGCAAGATATCAAAAGAAAGAAAAAAATAGTGAAAAGAAAAGAAAAGAAAACAAAACAAAACAACAAAAAAGATATAAATCACCGTAAACGACGTCCCCCTTCCTCGAGATATTAATCTCCGCGTTAAAAACGCATATTATCTTCGTTGTAGGGCACATCGTTCGTTCGTCGTCGTCCTTTGCAGCCAGTTCAACTCGATAAAACGGATCGCATTATTTCGAATGAACAAGTCATCAACCCACCACCACTCTTTCCCTCTTTTCCACCCCTCCCCCCATGATAGATTTGCTTCTCACAATCTCGCCTCTAATAATGCAATAAACTGCAAAATGGATTTTTCCTTCGATTCGATCGTACGCGAAGGGCAGAGCAAAACTCATTTCCTTTCCCTGGTCTTCTTCTTTCTCTCTCTCTAACCCTTTTGGTCTTATACTATTTTTAATTCTTTCCCTATTTTCTCTGTTTCAACGGTCCTTCATTCGACAGGACATTGTCTATAGTGATCGCAAATCTTTTTGGTCGATAAATTATGCAAACTCTCGAGAGACTATCTTTCTTTCATCTTTTTTTCATACCGCCAAGTTGAAAATTTACTCTGTGATATATTTCTCGGCGGACGGGAGAGAAGAAAAAAAGAAAAAAAGAAAAAAGAGAAAAAGAGAAAAAGAAAAAAACGAAACGTAATATAAATTCCGCAAATTCATAATCATTTTGGGTTTAACTTTGGACAAAGTTACGAGTCGGCAAATAATTTCGGAAAGTTCCTATGTTCTATAGTTTGAGGGAAAACACGATAGGACAGTTCGATAGTGGATACTTAATTCGTCCACATCCGAAAGCAAATAGTCGGAGTCTTTCTTTCTTTTTCTCTCTCTCTCTCTCTCTCTCTTTCTTTATTTTTCTCTTTTATTTTCCTTCTTTCTCTTTCTCGTTCTTCTGAGAAAAACGTAACGAGAGCTCGAAACTGCTCGAAACGTAGAAGCCGGATGGGTAAATAGAGTGCGGCAGCAATTTAAATTCCACCCCGACGGCTCTGCAAAACAATATTCGATTCTACGACGATAAAAGAAAGGAGAAGGCTTGTACCGGGATATGGAAGAAGGAAAGAGAAGAAGAACGAAAAGACGAAAGAAAGAGAAACTACTAGCTGCTTCCACCGACGAAACTTTGCCCTCGTTTGGCTCTCATCCTCCTCCTCCTCCTCCTCCTTCTTTTTCTTTCACCCTTCTCGACCACCTCTTCTTCATCTGCTTCATTGCTATACCTTCTTCTTCTTCTTCTTCTCCTTTCTTCCTTCTCGTTGGAAGGATCAACGATTTTTATTTTTTTAGCTTTTATTTTCAAACTCTCGTATAGAGTTTCCATCGGAAAACTTATGGCCTTCTGTTTTCTCTCTCTCTCTTTCTTATTTTTCGATTTTCTTCTTTTTCTTATGTTAGATAGAATCTAACGAACTAGCACCACAGAGCAATCAAAGAAGAAAATTTTTATCTTGAGGCGAGAATCGTGATGCTGATTGACCGGATGATCTTAACTTCTGACTAACCTCTGGACCTTTTTCTCTATTTTCAAGCGAAACTTTCGGAATCGTGTGAGCTTTGTTAAACTTATATTTTCGTTATATATAACAAATAAAATATTGAAATTCTTACGTTCCACTTGTGAAAAAAACGTGGACGAAACCATGGTTTAGTTAAATCCCGATTTCCCGCGGGTCAAAAGTATTCCTATTACAACAAAATGTGTATGCGCGTTTTGCCCGGAATAAATATTTTCTGAAGCATTACTCAAGTATTTACCTTGTGGACATTTAATAATAATAATATTAAAGGAAACATATAATACATTATAATATTATTATTATGTATATTATATAATATATACAGTAGATTAATAATATAATATTATTTGAGAATTGTTAAGTATACACGTATGTGTATTTATACTGCAAATAATAAACGTTTATAAATAGGTAAATACATTGTAATTTATATATAATTAGCTAACCATACCAGACACAGAGGATTGTAATTAACACACTTGTTGGAATAATATGAAGAAATGTCTGATTTGAGAATATATATATATGTATGTAATATTCAATGTGATAGAAGAAAAGAAATTGTGTATATATATATATACTAACACTTTTACATGCTATCGATCTTGTAGACTTCTTCGTTGTACCTTCGTTTATTTTCTTTTTTAATCTTTTTATTATAATGTGTGTTGGTGTGTGTGTGTGTACAAGCTCAAGTACTATGATCGAGCTTAAAAAATATTTACTTAACTCTGGTCGTTTTTATCGATCATTAGAATAAAGTTATTCGAAGAATAAAATAGTACGTCTGGCTTGGATGTAAATACGAATGAAAAAACAAATATTGATCATACCCCATTTTTTTGTCTTCTTAACATTTTCTCCATTTTTCTTCTCTTCCTCTTTCTTATTAGCACTATTTTTGGTTTGTTCATCAACTTTGAAAGAATTGGTCGATTCTAAGCAAAATTCGCTTAAGTCGTTTACGAGTTTACGGATAATGAAAGAAAACGAGTCAGTTTTGTTACGACTAGAGAAAATTTATGTTCGTAAGGAGGGAGATCTTAAGTAGATGAGAAAAGCAAGAAAAAAAAAGAAAAAAGTAAAAAAATGAAAGAAAGAAAGAAAGAAAGGGGAAACAACGTAAGCGAATTTGGTGAAAAAGTTAATCGTCCTTTTCTTATACCTCAACTTCTTCTTCTTCTTCTTCTTCTTCTTCTTCTTCTTCTATCTTGTCTTCACCTTCATCTTCATCTACAACTACAACTATTGCTACTTGCTACTTTTCAACTCGGACGAATGAAATTTACGTTTTAATTATCATAAGCGAGCCCGATGGGAGCACGGCGGAAGATTAGGAATTTCCAATATACCCTCTACCAGAGAAGAAATTATCCTTTCTAGAGAATATTCTCGATAAATTCTTATTCACGAAAAACCGAGGGATATTTATAACCCGGGATAGGAAGTATCCGTCTTTCAAATCGTTAATTAAAATCTTTAAAGCAACGTAGCTGCTTTCATTGTTGTTATTTCATATTATAATATAATAGATAGTTACTAGAGAATATAAAGAGAGACACACTAGACAAAATCAAATGAATAATAAAACGACTGAATAATAACGATACGAATGAGGACAAATAAATGCTTTAATGAAAAATTATAAACGATATCTGACTGATAATATTTTTTCTTACGTTGAATTAAAAACTGGCACGCATTTAATAATGCTTAGAATAAGGATCGAAAGAAAAATGAGAGCAAAGGAATAGGAATAGGAAAACGGGAGGAAAAAAAAAGGAAAAGAAAGAATAATAAGTCGGACGATTTAACCCGTTCATCGCGCAAACAAGGATAAACCGCGTGGAAGAAGAAGAAGAAGAAGAAAAAAGGAAAAAAAAAGAAAGAGAGAGAGAGAAAGCAGCTAGGAAGAAAGATCCCCGATTATCTTTACTAAGAAAGAAAGGCGGAGCCCTGTGGAAAATTTCCTTTTTACCAAGCTCCGTCTTAAGACCAACGAAGCAACGAACGGACGCGAAGAAACGAATGAACGTTGGAAGATCAAAGAGTTCGCATTAATTCTCTCGCGAAAGCCAAACGCGTTAACCTCCGCGCGTTCAACGGGGTGAAATGGAGGAAGAAGAAGATGAGGATGGGAATTGGAGAAGGGAAAATGAGAAGAAAATGAAAGGGTACAAGAGAAGAGGGAGGGGGGAAAGCTTTCGAAAAAGAAGAAAATAAAAAAAAAAAAACAGAATAAACAAAAAGAAAAAAGGCTAGGAAGTCTGACGTGAGACGTGAATCGTGGAGGCGAAGGAAGTTATGGTGGAAAGGGAAAAAAGAAATGTGGGTGGTAAGAAGAGGAGAAAGAGAAGTAGAAGGAGAAGGAGGAAGAGGAGGAGGAGGAGGAGGGAATGGTGTAGCAAAACCGAAGTAGTCGTGTATTCGAGTGGAACACTTTTCGTCGTGTCGAAGCGTTCGAGCCTGCGGGCTATTACAGGAAAATATTTATTCGCAGCATTTCCCGTAAAACCACCTATCCGTGTAAAGGGGCACCTTTCTTCTATTTTCACGAGCTTCTTCTTCCTTCTTCTTCTTTATTCTACTTACGACGTCTTTGCTTCCGCTCTCCTTCGAAATTCTCTCTCTCTCTCTCTCTCTTTCTCTCTCGCTCATACATTTTTCTTTGTATCTTTTGCTTCTGTAAAACTACCAAAGGCTCGATGAAAAAATGATTACGCTGCCGGTATCGAAATAGAACCTTCTTGCTTTTTTATTCTACTCGGAAAATCTCTTAATGGTATACGAAAAGGATGTTTTTCGAAATGTGGGATCGAATCGAAAGGTAACATATATATATAAGCGGAAAAAAGAAAGAGAAATAAAGGATAAAATAACCACACATCCTTCGGGAAAAGGCAAAAGGACATGGACCGAGTCGAACTAAGTTGACTCTTGTCTTCGCTATCGTCTCGGTCAACGCGAAAGAGGATGATTGCCTTCGACCATGCTTTCAACCTTCCTTTGGGAGGATCTTCCTACTTCTAATGGCGTCTTCTAATGGTCACGTATACAATCTGCTCTCACAGTTCCTTTCTCTTTCCTTCTCTTTAAACGGAAAAAGAAATTGGATAGTTTACTCTTACTCGATGTTTTCCCAACCAACGATATCTCTTTTTCACTCTTTCTCTCTCTCTCTCTCTCTTTATTTCTCTTTCTCTTTGTGTGTGTATAAAATATATATATATATAAATGAAATATATATCATTTTTTTTCTCTTTTTATTCAAAACGGACAACGAAAATTTGCACGTTTGCTGCTTCTGACGGGTCCATTATGAGATTCAATCAAGATTTACCGAGCGTTTTACTCACCTCGAAACTCGGACTTTTTCTATTATTTAATCCGAGAGACTTCATAATCGTGGGAGGATTAAAACGTGTGTATTAAAGAAGGAAGATCTTACCTATGAGAATAGAAAAGAAGAGACGATTATAAAAGTCAAAGAGAAGTACACTTACGTGAGTCAGTTTTATTTTATTACACGTATATTAAGTATCTCGTTTTAAACAATACGATTAAATATCTCGGATTTGATTAATTTTGATAAAAAAGAGAAAAAAAATTCAATGAAATATATTTAAACAAAACATTTTCTCGTTTTTTACAAGAGGTCGCCAGGTGATAGGAATAGAGGTCGTGACCTCTGAATTTGGTAACTAACGATCTCTTCGAAATAGCTGCAATAAATGTTTCATTGTCTCGAAGAAAGCTGATAACACTTCCTTCGGAAAGAGATTCAGCTTATAAAATAAATGCGATCGAGAAGATATGCAATCATATAATTTCAAATGAGAAAAACTCTCGGTATATCTGTAAACTGATGAAGACGAAAAGTAGAGAAGACTTCGGTGGTTATCCGATATCCATCGGTTTATCTTTCTTCCCAAGTGAGTCGCCATTAAAAAGAGATACCCGGACGATAAATTCCCGACGGTAAAGCGGAGATAAACAGACGGGGTAAAAGCTGCAGGCTGTTTACCACTGGAATGCGGTCCGTAGTGTGATGAGGAACCCTCTTGTGTATGCTTCATTTACGAATCGAAACAAGCGACGCCTCGAAATCCCTTGGATACAATCTATACGCCTGAAAATGTACAAGAAGTGTTCTTTTTTTCTTTATTGAATCCTCCTTTGTTAACGATCAAACTTTAATCGATCAATCGTATTAATCGTAGTTAATAAGAATAACAAAAAAAAACTGGTGTGTGTACTTATGTACGCACGTAAGAAGTTATACTTCTTTGCCGTACCAAAACGAATATAACCTCAATAACCTCAAAAATAACTTCAAAAAAAAGAAATAATTATTATTATATATATATATATAAGAAAAAATAAAAAAAAGAAAAAGAAAATATGAAAATATAGATATCAGTCCACACTAAATATAAGAGAGATATATCGAATTACTTGACGCGTCAACAGCCATGGCGCGGTTACAGCATTAGTTCTCGCTTCGATCATTTAAGTAAAGCAGCGCTGAGTACGATTAGTATTTGGATGGGTGACCCGCTTGAGAAAAAAAGGGGGGAAGAAGACAACTTCATGCCGTATACTTGAATCGCTTTGCCGCGCGTCGTAAATATCGACAAACTTCATGGTGTCGTTTTTCCAGACGCTCGGAACAAAATCACTCCCCGTTACATTTTCCCCAACGCGCCAAAAAAAGAAATATAACTTCAAAAAAAACATTCATTTATGTCTAATTCATTTCTACGCGAATTTTCAACGTAGAGACAATTAATTTCGATATATTATATCCCGCCCGAGTGTTATTTAAAATTGAATTATCGATTGATGAAATATATATATAACGACGTTATAAAGATTTCGTTTACATTTCTACGTATATATTCTAACTTACGAAAGCATGTTTAAGGATGAAGCGAAAACGTTGAGATTTCTTGAAAAGTCTCTGCCGGATATCGAATCTTTTCGATCTCCTTTCGACCCAAATCGAATACCTACACCCGAAAAGAAGGTACAAACCGTAATTTATAGGATTCAAGCGAGCAATTTAAAAAAGAAACTTTCGTAAAAGGAATCGATCGGTATTGCTTCGGGAAGTAAGGGGAAAGGAATCCGAAAACATTGTATTATCTTGTGGAAGAAAGACAAAGAAGGAAAACGGGAAAGAAATAAGAAAGAAAAAAAGAAAAAGGGAAAAGAGGTTTAAGGCCGATAAAGATTTCACAGTTCTTCGTGAAAACTTGGGGAATCGATCTACTGGTAAGGGACGCGCGTATACATACACACACACACACACAAAAGACAGAGATCTTGAACTGGAGATCGGTCTGAATAGATAGATACATAAAAAGAAAAAGGCAAAAAAAAACAGAAAGAGGAAGGAAGGAAGGAAGGAAGGAAATCAGAGCGGAAGAAGAAGGAAGATCAAGCATCTTATATGCGAAAATTGAGACGTAGCCGAGGGAAAGGTGTCTCATTGTTTAAAGAACGCAGTCCGATGAATCCCCTGGAGGGATCTTATGGGATGAGAGAGGAGTAAGAGAGTCCTGGCATAGGAGTAGGTGAATGTAAGGTAGGTGACTGTTCTTTGGACTCCCTAGTTACCTAGGAGAAACCTAAGAGAAGAGAACTAAGAGCAGGAAGAAGGGCTTCTACGAGAGCACAAGGTGGCGCGTGATGGCATGGGGTGGGTGAGGCTAGATTTCAGGGTAGATACCGGGCAAAGGTTGTAGGCGTTCGGTAAAACCCGCCACGCGTATATGGGAGGTAAAAGAGAGAGAGAGAGAAAGATAGAAGTAGAGTAGACGAGAGGAAGAGAACATAACACAGTCGTGGGGTAGTCGTGGCGTAGTCGTGGCGTAGTCGTGGCGTAGTCGTCGCGTAGTCGTAGCGGTGTATAGCTTCAACTTTGGCCGTGCCGCAGTGGTATCGAGCGGTAACCCCTCTCCTGCCCTCACCAACCCCTTTTCCCAGGCAGTCGACGAACCATGCTGCCTCCGCGCCATCCCACTTACCCTCTCTAGGGAGGAGTATTATAGCGCTCTAGTCATTCCTATGCTCACTCGACGAATTTAACCTCCCTTCTCTCTCCTTCTCTTTACTCCCCCTCCCTCTCCCTCTCTCTCATTCACTCTCTTTCTCGTTACTCTAGGACGTATCGTCTCTCTATCAAAGAGTAAGATACACCACGTGGCAGTGGTAGCTCTAATGCCACTCCATTTATCCAGCCAGTTCGATGCTAGAAACGCTAGGATCATAGACACGAACGTTTGCGTTTCTGTATCTTCGGCCGAGTTGCTCCTGCTGCCTGCTACCACTGTTACTGCTACAACTACACCCCCCCCCTCCTGCTGGTTGGTGTTTCTACTGTTTCTACTGCGAGCGAATACGCATTGACGAGTCTCTTTGAATCGTTCACGATACGTTCCTAACGTTAGTATAACGGAATTGCTCAGCTCATGGATATAGAAACAAATACACCTGTCGAATTTGTCTCTCAATCTTCCACTTCAACCTCTTTTCTCTCTTATGTGCCTTCTTCTTCGTTCTTTCACTCTCTCTCTCTCTTCATTTTTCTTTCTTTCTCGTTCACGCGTTAGTTCATTCTTTCGAAAACGTCAATGTTCCGCGGACGACGCGAAAAGGCACACGTATCGCACGAAATACGTCGATATCGGCAGCCTCGAGGCAAAATGCGAACTTTCCATGTCTCGATCAGTCACGTCGACCGGTTTGGTTGACGTGACGTGTCGAATACTTCGCTCCGATCGTGTGAGAGAACACGTTTCACCTGTGTTATTTTTTTTTCTCTCCTCTCACCCCCCACCCAACCCCACCCCATCCCTCCAGCGACGTTCTTCAAGATGACAATAGAAAATGATTAAAAAGGGTAGACGATATGCGTGCCGAGTTTTACGATTATTATTATTATTATTATTATTATTATTTTCGAAAATGTTTATTGACGAAAGAAAAAAATTCTTACCGGCAAAAGTCTATTTATTTTCCACCAATTACCCCATCCCCAAAAGTTTTAACGTTTTAAACGCGTTACATATTGTAGGCCTAATGGGGGATATTACAGTTAGAAATCCTTTCGTATTCTTTTCCTTCCCTTTCTATTTAATTTTTTTTTTTCGTCTCTCCCATGCACAAACTAATAATTTAAAATTACCATTAATACTAAAACGTACGACAACCAACTTCGAATAAAGCTTTTACTTCGTAGCTTAACGGCTGACGCCATTCTTAGTCGATCCTTTAAATTCTATTATTCCTATGTCTCTAGGAAAATATTCAGAGCTATTCTCTCTTTCTCTATCTCTCTTCCTTTTCCCCTATCCCCCCCCTTCTCTCTATCTATTTCTCAGTACGAAGGAACTGTATTATTCAGAGTACAATATCTAACGTCTGTCATCCGGTACGAAATAGTATATTTGCTTGTAACGAGCGATACCATCTGTGCCTTTCTGTTCCTCTTTCTCTCTCTCTCTCTCTCTTTCTCTTTCGCTTTCTCTCTATTGCTATCTCACTCTCTCTTTATCCGTGATATAAATCGTCGCCGGCTCGAGCGAACGTTCCTCCTTACGTTCCTCCTTACGTTCCTCCAACGACACTTCTTATATCTTCTCCTGTCTCTCTTAGTTCGACCATCGACAGGATACTTTACAGTAGATCAGGGACGTTATTGATGCTAGTGGTTGTCACTCTTCCTTACCAAGATTTCGAATGAAACGCGATGATATACCCCATGATATGTATTATAAATATGTACACATTATTTTACATTTTGTTTTCCATTAAGGAAATTCATTAATATTATTCGTATATTATATTGTACATTTTAAATTTCAACTTGTTTAAACCATCGTACGTACGTACTTGTTTGTATTATGTTAAATACTGTAATTAAATACTGAAACGATGACAATATTTCCATTGAATACAAACGAATACACTACGATAAAAACATGTTTTACACGTGTTTATTCGTTCATATATGTTTATATATATATATATATATATGGACGTTTATTTATAAGTTATTAATGTATCATCATATTGATTTCAAAATAAATTAGGAAATTAATTGTATGTGCATCGGTAAATCGCGTAATTGAATTCATTATTGAAAACTGATGAGAATTATTTGTTATTAAGCTTACTCCAACAAATAAACATCTCTTTATAACGATCGTTGTCACTTTATATATATATATACACACATAGATACGTAATACTTAAGTATACAATGTATATTTAATAACCCGACGATGTTCCTCCAATTCCCACGTTGAGGTTCGTTCTTTCTTCCAATTAACAACTCGCTTTTTTGTACCTATATTTTTTTATTGCCCTAGGAAAGTGTTCCGGAAGAAAATCTTTCGTTTCTTTACCGCCGAAAGCTCCGAGAAATCTCAAAAGACCTCCTAGGAGTCACAACTTCCGACCGAAAATGTTCTTCCTTCCTTCCTTCCTTCCTTCCTTTCATACTTTCTTTATTTCTTTCTTCCGTATTTTATTTTTCTTTTCTTTTTATCTTTATCGTCGGTTCAAACGAAAAATTTACAAAGAAACGTTGCTCCCTGGACAGATGCATAAAAAATTTTAGCGTACCTTCCTTCTTTCTACCTTAACTTCCTTCTACTTTTATTATATAGAAAGAAAAGTTATTTGATTTACTACTGCGAAGCTCCTGTCGCATTTTCTCTCAAAATCAAAGATACGTTCGTTCGAGAAATACTGTCTCTTTCTCTCTCCCTCTATCTCTATCTCTATCTCTATCTCTATCTATCTCTATCTATCTATCTATCTATCTCTTTTTCCGTGCGCGAATCAATTCTAAAAGTATCGACCACCGCGAGCTGCATTGCGGACAGAGAATTCCAAAACGAGCTACTTCATTCCCACAGGATAACGTCGGATCCTACCCGGAATCACAAAATAATAAATAAAAATAACACGATTATATTTATAATTATTATTTATTCGATTAAATCTATTATTATAACAATTATTATCTATTTAAATCGATATTGTTATTTTTATTTTCGATTTGCATGCTCTTCTTTGTTCAATTTGATGTTTCATAACGCTTTGTTCAATTTGATGTTTCTTAACACTTTTAACTGCTTTTAACAAATTTTCACAATAATAATAAAATAAACAAAGTTACGATAGATTAAAAGAGCTCACCTGTTATATCGCACGAAAGGTATTGTCCCGTGTAAATTTGATCCCTTACGAAGAAAATTGATCGAAAATAGAATATAAAAATGAAGCTTTTTTCTTTTCCTTCTTCTTCTGTCGGGAAAAAATCCAAATTACATGATATCAACCTAAAGATAATTTTAAGTAGGGAATAAAAACAAAACTGCTCGGAATAGTCTTTCATTGTTTTAACGAAGAAAAAAAATGTTTAAAAAAAGAAAAATAAGAAAAAAAGAGTAAAAAAAGAAGGTAAAAAAGAATCTTTATTAGAAGGAACAGAGAGTAGCAAAGTCCATCGTTAGAAAGTCTAAAATGGCCAACGAGCATTAATTTAGCACTATCTCTCCGTTAATTTTAACCCTTCCACCTCGAGTTTGCTTAAAAGATTTTCTGCCACAGGAACATGGTTTTACGCAAGGATGTCTCTCTCTCTCTTTCTCTCTCTCTCTCTTCTCTCTTTTTGCAGGATTATGATACCAGAGTAGTGTAGAAATTAAAAAAAAGTAAAACGGAAACATAGGAAACAAAAATAAAATAAAATAAAAAGTAATAAAAGTAGTGTGGTTCGCATATATGCATGTAATATCTCTTTTCTTACTTTTTCTTTTTCCAAAAGTAGACGGATCATTGAAAAATTTGTTAACGTAATTATAATGAAATTCTAAAAATACGAAAAAGTTATATAATACATTTCCATTTTCACGAGAGAATTGTTTGATATTTAAATTCTGTCATAATTGCATCGGTAAATAATGTACATACGAATAATAATTACCGAGATGATGATGATGAAAGAAAAATACGATAAACGTGAATAAGGTAACAAAAACTATTTTCTCCGTGAATTCATTGCGACCAAAAATATATGAAACAAACGTAAAAATAATTTAAATCAATCATACTTATTAGAGAGTCAACCGTTAACGAATCTATACGATTGATTTTATGTCCGTACTGTGAAATAATTCAATTCGATATATATAAATATATATGTGTGTGTGTGTGTATGCAGTTTGATACGTGGGAAATGTTTCTATTTATTTCATTTAATTTGATTTTTTGTTCTATTTCATATATATTTGAAACGATGTGCAATTTGATTGCAGATCGTATGAAATAAACGCAGACATCGAATCATCTGAAATGAAATATTACGAATTACCGCGGACGGAAAATGATATAAAAAAAAGAAAAAAAAAGAGAAAAAGAAAGAAAGAAAGAAAGAAAGAAAGAAAGAAATAAAGAAAGAGAGGGAGATAGAAGAAAACAAGTTAATGGAAGGAAATCATCGGTAGAAAAATAGCCGGTGGCTATACTCAAGCCAAACCGAGGTCAACTCGTTCATTTATTTATCTCCTTAAAAGTAGTTTCCCATCCTTACCGGACCAATCCCGTTTCATGATGTTTGCTACCGTCTTGCCGATAGCTTATACCAGATTTCATTTAAAGAGAAACCCGATTTGGAAAGAGAGAGAGAGAGAGAGAGAAGTGAACTCGTTCGAATATCGATGAAAAATCCTCCGCGCTGTCGATTAGTCGTCATCGTCGTCGTCGTTCGTCGTTTGCCAATTTACACTCCTACTTTTTTTTTTAATTTTCCCTCTCCCTCTTTCATTCACTCTTTCAACTCAATGTTTACCATCCTAACTATCTTTTACTTGTGTTTCTATCTACTCATTCTCTATCGATATGCAAATCGAGTAAAGAAAATTTCGATAGGCGAGTAATAGCAAGGAGAATAGAGAGGAGGAGAGACAAAAGAGGGTTAGAGGAACAGACAGACAGAGACAGAGAGAAAAAGAGAGACAAAAGAGAAGGGATATTAATAATCACCGGTGCCAATCCACTTACTAGTATCGACGGGATAACATATAACGCGATAGCTAATGATATCGTTGCATATTCAAGGGCCGGGCAGCAGCGTTATACCGTTAGCAAGTAGATCTATCGGATGTTTGCTGAAGATCCCAACCCTCTTCTCCTCTAGCCACGTCATACTACTCCACCCCCTATTTCCCCGTCCCCCAACCAGGAGTATGCGAAGCGCGTTCGTATTTTCGAAAGCATCGCACCACTATAAATCTGTTATCGACAGGGGGCGGCAATGTAGGCTCAACGGATTTAGACATTTTCCTGCGATAATATAAATCTCAACGCAACGACTTATTCCCTTTCCTCCCTTTCCCCCTTTCCCCCACCCACTCGATCCCTCCCTCCCATTCTCTCTCTCTCTATCTCTTTCTATCTATTTATCCCTCTTTGTTCGATCTTTCTGTTTGTTCAACGAGTTATCTCTCCCACTCTTCCTCGTTTGCTTTCGAGGCTAACTCGATCGATTAATACAATGTCGCTTGATTTTCTGCAAATTAAACAATCCTACTATGGAATATATGCTCTCTATTACATATTACCTTGTTTCCGATGCGAAATTAATTAAAGTCAACTATATGTATATAGTTTATATCAAAATAAATGAACTCATTCGTTAGAATAAGAATATTTACGAGAGAGAGAGAAAGAATGAGAGAAATAGAAATAGAAAAAAGAATCGGGGAAATATACTCGCGGTTTTAAAAAAACAAACGCACATTTTGTTACTTCTATCCCTTCCCTTCCCATCCCTTCCCATTCCTTACCCTCTTCTCTTCCTCCTCTTCCTCCTCAACTTGTGAGACTAAATGGATTACAGGATTTTGTCCCCAAGCTCGTCGATAGCGCCTCAGTGAATATGTGGGGAACCTCAACGAAGCAATTCGGGCCAATCTAATCTCGATTAAAGATACATCGTTCACGAACAAAGATAAAACGCGAAAGGGTAGACTCATACACGTTGATAGTAGGAAGCCCTATGAGAACATAAGCGCGTTCTCGTGATGGATCTAAAGGAAAGAAAAAGAAAATATATTTCATTAATATAAAGAAAGAAAGAAATATAAAATGATAGAACTCGGGAAATTGAATTAACGAATAAGGTGCGATTTAAATAACGAATTAGTATAAGAGATCCCAAAGCTCAATTTGACTTATTATCACAACTCAAATCATTATTATAATATATACCTTTTAATAATGAATTTTGTTAACGTTATTTTCATTAGCTCCTCTTAACGAGTTAACTTTTAAATAACATCTCATACCTTTTTATCATAGACACAATTACTTTATCATTTGATAAAGCTCCTTCGTTAACTCATATTAGTCCTACGTAATTGGACCTTTTTGTTAAAAACGCAAAAAACGAATTTCTTTTATACGATTCTTCTCTCTTAATGGGCAGACTCTTATTTTATCTTTCTGTATATCTACGTATTATTTATTTTTCTATTCGTATATTCATAAATATATTTAAACAAGCGTGTAATTTAATTTTGTCTCTAAAAATTCAACGCAAATGTAATTGCTGCCTTTGAAACAAATTTAAATCTACAAATTTGAGACATTTCTACTTGTGTGTGTGTGAGAGAGAGAGAGAGAGAGAGACAGGGAGTGAAATGAAAGAAGATAAAATGTTACCCTCTCAGTATTCTCATTCTTGACCCCTTTCGAAAGTTACGCGCAATTCGCGCCAAGAAGACATCGGCTCCTTTCGTTGAAAGGATCAACAACCTTGGCACAGCCTCGCTTGCTAATACGCGAGCGAGTGCTGCGCTTATTTTTGGCCAGACATCGCGTCGGGAATTTGGTGCATTGGCGTAGACGATTGAAATTTTAATTTCCTTAATGTGTCCGTTCTCGTTTCTCCGTTAAATCTTTGTTCCTTCTTCCTCTAGTTTTCTTTTCTTTTCATTTTATTTTATTTTATTTTTCATTATTTTAATAAGAACCAAAAATTAAATATTCCATTATCAAAGTATCATGAAAATTTCGCCGTGTAGTAGTAGTATCAGTATAAACGTAAAATTTTGATTAAATACATTGGAGAAAATTTACCCCAAAAAAATCAGCAAAATTCGGCAACACCGAAACAAATCAGTTCGATATTTTTCTGCGTGGGTGCATATAAGAGGGGGAGGAAAAGGAAAAAGAAACTTGAAACGGTGGCTACGTCACTGTTTACAACCATGTAGCACGTACTTACATACACAAAGATTCAAGAAGGTTCTAAATTAAGATCGTGCTTTTCACACAAAAGGTAAAGCACCGTCTGCAGACAGGGCAAGCCAATTCCTGTCGTCTCGAATTTCGATAAAGTGCAACGTTCGGATGGAGAGTAAAATCTACTATATTCGATATAATTAAAATAACAGAGAACAATTTTTATGAAAGATGAATTTTCTTATAATTGAATTATTATCAGAGTATTCTTAAGCTAGAATAAAATAACAAGAAGAAGAAAAAGGGTATTCAATATTGTTATATCAGATTACTCGGATACTAAAACTGTTTAATAATAAAAAATTGAAATAATGACACCGTTAGATTGAAAATAAATTGATTTAATAGCCTGCGAATAACAAAAGTACCGAACTTACCGAACTTACCGAACACGATAATGACTATTTTATTTCCTTCCGTTATCGTTAAATCACCCGAGTGAAAAACACACACGTACCCACGTATACATACATATATATTTATGTACATATATGTGACATTAAAACCGAAGAAGGTGTAAGGGCTTTATCGCGTGCATTAATTAACGCCATACGTAAATCTTTCTCGATACGCGTTCCTAGCTTACTTGTTCTCTTTTCGAGTGAGTCGAATAAATTCAATATTAAGGGTGTCTCGTTGGTACTAAAACGTCCAAAGGATTACCAAAGTATAACGCTCGTGTAACATATTATCTCGATCATTTAAATAAAGAAGAAATCAAACACACTTTTCTTAGTCTCGACCCTTTAACTTGGAAATAAGTGCTTGGAAATTTGTTGAAAGAAATTCTTTTCATTTGTTACACTACTCAACGTTATGGATTTTTTACGAAAATATTATACATCTAATTATGAGTCTACTGTTCTTAGAAATATCAAATATGATCACTAGGACGAAGAAGAAAAGAAAAAGAGAAGGAGGAAGTTGTGCCTTGCAGCATCGGTTTTCGAACGATGGCGGAAGTATCGATTTCCAAACGTTGCTTCTTCCTATCTTTCGTATCCTCTTCTAACGTACACATAAACACACGCAAACACAAACATTCTCTCTCTCTCTCTCTCTCACTATCTACTAGATCATGGTTCAACTATACTGCTGCTGTGAAAACACACACACATACACACACATATATATATATATATAGACTCAACTTTCTCATTCACACTAAAGCTCGTATCATCTTCTTTTTCTCTTTGGCGCGATTGTATTTCGGCAAGAAGAAATTGTCTTGCTTTTATTTTACCCTTGAGAGGAAGATATTTCGTTACTGTCGGCCCAGTTACCGCATCGTTCACGACGAGAAATACAGATAGAAAGAATAGGCGTAGATAATTGATTGGGGAAAGAAAAAAGATTAATAATTAAAAACAAATTTTATTCATCAATATTTTATATATTTTTATATATTATATTTTATATTATATTTTATATATTATTATTATTATAATTATTTATATATATTATTATATTTTATTTATATATATATTATTATTATTATAATTATTATATATAATATTCAATATTTTTATGATCGAATAGAGACACCCAATCTATGATAAATAATCGTCATTAATACTCGACTCGCGAGACTATTTCGAGTAGGTATAAATATATTTTGGATATACAACGGTATCGTAAACGTGTCTAAACAACGGAACGAGGTTGCAACGAATTAACGTCAGATCGGCATAATTATACTTGCATTGACCTCGGTAACTCGATTTCCCTGGGCGTTCAGGCATCCTCTTGTGTCCCGCAAATAGGATTAAATACAATTTAGATCAACGATATTCTTTTATTAATCGACGAGACTTATCAGAGATACACCAGAATTTAGAATTTATTTACAGAACGACATTGATATTGATTTTTATCTAATTGTAAAAGTCTGGTTTCTCGCTAGAGTCTCATTTATAACAGAATATCCGTTGTTTTTAAGATCACAGAATTCAATCAAAAGGACGGTAAGGAAAATCGAGAAAAACTCAAACGATTCACTTTTCTTTCTTACCATTATTCTTTTTCATTCTCTTTTACTTTTCTTTCGGTGAAGCTGCTCTTTTACGAACGATCGAAGAGATGGCAATTAAGGAAAAAAAAAGGGTGCAGCAATAATATAAGTTAGCTGCTGTCTATCCGTAATCCATATCGATTGGATTATCGTTTATAGCTAATCGAATTGACAGTTCTACGCGTTCGTATAATATAAAAATATATATATAAAAAAAAAAAAAAGAACGTTTATATATAAGATTTATTTAAAACATCATTTATATCAATACACCCCCGTATACACATCTACGATTAATTCTACACAATTTGTCTTCATTTTTATCCAATGGTTGAATAACTTTTCACGGGACAAAATAATCCTCTCTATTTCGTTTAAATGAAAATTATCGCGAGCGAGAAACTGTTAAACGAATTAACGCGCAAACACGAAGACGAAGTTATACAGTTCACTGCCGTATTCACGAATAGCTGTAATCACGTTAAGGAGAGGGTGCAAAACTCCGATGAGATACAGAAAAGGGTACGAAAGAGAGAGAAAGGGATAGATAGAAAGAGGACTCGAGGGTTATTTTGTGCCATTGCGTGCGACGCGTGGAAAAGGGCGCAAACGAGGAAGGAAAAGGTAACGTTCGTGCGTCCCTCTGGGTTACACTCATTTCTTTTTTCAACTTTCCCTCGACTAACTGCTTCTCGTCTACCGTACAAACGATTTACAGACGAGTACGAGACGTACTTTTTTTCTATTCTACCTACCTACGACACGTTTTTTTTAAAAAAACCTTCTCTCGATTTTCCCTTCTCGCCTATTACTTACAAAATTCTCTCTTCCTCTCTCTCTCTCTTATCTACTTTAAAAAACTAAAAAAAGAAAGTCATTCTGTTAACCGCTCGAGAGACAACGGACGAGAAACGAAGACGCGTAGAAACGGGAGAGCCAAGTCACTCAAGTTACCTTAAAAAGAGAGGATGAAACGTTGAGGTAAAAACGAAATAAGTGACATGCTCGTCTCTTTCTCTCTTTCTTTCTTTCTTCTTTTTTCTTTTTTCTCTTTCTCTTATCGTCGAGACACTGAGAGATGCGAGTTTAACTCGAGCTTCGCCGAAGGCAAAATGTCTTTTTCTTATTCGAGTATGAACTCTCTAAAAGATCCCTATATTACATTTCTCCCACAAAATATTCCTCATTTTTTACCATTCTTACCCTTGCCCCGTTCCATTTTAGAAACGATACGTTAATTATAAATCATGCTTGATAATAAATATTATATCGGATAGGATATTTGAGTATTTCAATATGAATTTCTTTTATAACGTCTACGACTAATAATTAACGACATAATACAAGTGTGTTCGGCATATAAGTGCTGTGAATTTTTATCTGTGTGAGGGAATAAGGTATTCTCGAGTACCGCCTAATAAATTATTTTCGGTATTAAAACGGAAGAAGCGTCGAGGCATGGATCGAAAAGAAAACTCATCGACGTGAATGATTTAGTGAATCCCGTTAAGAGGGAACGCACAAAGCCTACTAAAAGAAAGAAAGAAGAAGAGAGAGAGAATAAGAAAAAAAAAGGGAATATAAGAATAAGAATAAATATAATAAGAGAAAAAGAAATATCTCTCTCTCCTAGATGATTCTTTGAGGTCGATCAAAAGAAAGTAGTAACTGCTAGTGGGAATAAAAAGAGATTTATACGGATAAAATGAAATACGAAAGGGGAGGAAAGAAAAATTATCGACATCTAAAAAAACAAAAGAGAGAAAAAAAATTGCAGTAAAAGAATAAATAAATAAATAAATAAAAATCGTTTGCGAATAAAATACGAAAGAGTGAGGATTAAAAAAAAAGGACGAATAAAATAGAAACGGATTTCATCGGTGAGACACATCGATCGGTAAAAACATGATTTTACGATTTAAAATAATACTTTTCGATTGTTTATAATTAATAATCATCGACGAGTGAAGATTAAATGAAAAAAGAAAACTGGAAAGAGCAAAAATAAGTGAAACTAGCATTTCTGACGTGAGAATAAAAATGAAAAAAATACGATATGGCGGTTAATAGTATTTTCTTATTCGCCGTAGTTGCGTGTCCCTCTTAGCAGCCCCAATAAACTCTGACGCGACTTCCTCGTACAAGTTTCCAGCCCCCTTTAGCGACGTTTATTTCCGAACGCGCACGACGCTCTTACGCGTGCGGGACATTCATTTCGGTGAATACGAGACTGGTCGACTTAACGAGTCAGCCGTTCTCAAATATTCACGAGGCTTATTAACGACGCGACGTTAGCTCGTAAAACGATCGTATCGAGGTGCGAGCTTAGGTTCTCTATGAAAATAATAATGTATTATATACGTGTGTGTATAAATGTTTCTCTCTACCTGTGTTCAGATTGAAAACGCGAAATTCCAATCAACGAAATTATTTCTACACACACTCTCTCTCTCCTTTTTTCTTTTTATATTTCTCTTAATTGCTCGTATTTAATTATTAATAAAAAAAAAAAGACAAAGAGAAAGAAAGAAAGAGAGAAAGAGTGAGAGAGAGAGAGAGAGAGAAAGAACGATTCAGAAAATCAATATGAAGAATTGTATATACGGTAAAGCAAAAGTAGATGTATATATAGAGAGAGAAAGAGAGAGAAAAAGAGAGAGAGAGTAGAGATAAGAGATGATTTGCGCTCGATTCGTTCAGCTCTTGGACGAGATGAACTCGTTTCGTCTCTTTCTTCGTTCGTTTTTCGGTTTAGAATTGCTCGAGGGATTCGGAAAGAAACGGCAAGACTTTAGCAGGTGAAATAAAGGACGTTCAGTATTGTATGCATAAGTATGCGTGGGTGTGTCGTGTATACGTATACACGTGTCTATCTTTATATCGAAGGGAAAGAGTTTTCTCAAAACTCTCCGACGATTTTCAAAATCTTATATCACCTCGGCAGAGAAAAAAGATAAATGGAAACGATGATAGAGATGAAAAACCACGCAAAAAGTTATCGTCCTACGTTTTTCTTTCCTTTCCTTTCCTTTCTTTCTTTCTTTCTTCTATTCTTTCTTCTCGCACTTTTTCTAAAACGTTCGTTGAGTAAGACTAGGAAGGACAACGTAACGTAACCTGGAGGAATTACGTTCTCCTTTTGTGTACGGCACGCTTTAGCACAAAGGGGATCCAGTTGAATAAAAAGAATAAACTTGCGAGAGAGACAGAGAAAGAAAGAAAGAAAGAAGAAGAGCAAGGGGTAGGAAATAGAGGAAGAAAAGGAAAAGAAAGGGCGAAGGGTTAGAAGAGAAAGGCTTGCGGCGTTGAAAGGAGCTTCCGAGAAAAAATAGACGAGCCAAGGACAACGGCAATTTTAAGTTTCCCTGTCCATGAAGAAATTTTTTGATGAAGCTCGTCCTTCTCATATCCTTCGTGGTATTCTTGTTATTTTGCTTCGTATTTTCCTTCTTTCTTTCTTTCTTTCTTCCTTTCTTTCTTGCTTTATTTATTTATTTATTTATTTCTTCGCGATGAAATTTGAAATCTTTGAAAGATCGGATTCTCTTGGGTTGCGTCTCAACGCAGAGCAACCTCCTTTTCTTCCTCCTCCTCTCATCTCCCCTCTCTCTCTCTCTCTTTGCCTCCTTATCTCCATCTCACTCGTTCTGGTTTTCTCATATCGTTGGAAAAGTGGTCCTTCGCTTCCACTTCCGTGACTCTTAATATTTCAGCATTCCAACTTCTACTAGGTACTCTTCTTCTCCTCTTTCTCCTCCGTACCGCTCGAGTTTTAATGTTTTCAGGACGAAACTTCTCGACCTTCTTCCGTGGCATTAGGAAAAAGAGAGAAAAAAAAAAAAAAAAAAAAAAAGGGGAAAAAGAAAAAAGATAGAGAAATAGAGGAAATCTCGCGTAAACGACGATGCCCGCTCGAATTAGCCGCACGAACTATTTCCTTTTGCCGTTCTCCTTCATCTTTCAAGTCCCAGCTACTTCACCTTCTTCTTCTTCTTCTTCTTCTTCTTGTTCTTGTTCTTTCTCTGTCGTCACGAATCGACGCGTTCCTGGGATTACATCATCCCCTTGCCCTCCCCCAAACCCCCACCCCACCCACCTCATTCATCTTCTCGTGAGTTGTTCCGTACAACTTGGAAGATCACGCGGATTCATGAACGGAACATGTTCCGCTTCAATTGTCAAACTCTTCCTCCGTTGTCGCTCGAGAACTCTCGTTATGTACGACTTCTTTGTACGAGAAAGAGAAAGAAAGAAAGAGAGAGTGAGAGAGAGAGAGAGATATCAAAGGGAAGGTATTAGCGGTGTTTCGTATCGAACGACTATGTCTTTGTACGCTCATCGAAGCGAATTACGCGCTAAATATCTTCCTTTGTTGCTTCCAAGTACTTCCTATTGAATTATCCTCCCATAGAACATCATACCTAACATATTTATAGTATTGCAGGAATTATTATTGAGAACCGAGAGATTAGAAGCGAATAGAATGAAGAGATTATGCCTTCGTGTGACAAACCAAGCGATCATTTAACTTTATGAGAGGATCAACTTATTTCAGTCTTCATTATATAACTTTTAATTAAATATTTTGTTATTCATTGTTAGAGTTTTATAGAAAATAGAGAATGGAAAATATAATTAAAAAATAAAATGAAAGTTTGTGTTTGGTAAGTATAAATATAAAGCAAATTGGAGAGTGCGCGATTTATATCATCTAATCGTAACTTACTTCAAAGTTAAACAAGGAAAAGTTAATAAAATTACTCTACATACACGCTTGACAATATTTCTTCATAAATTATAAAGAGAGAAAGAGAGAGAGAAAAAAAAACAAAGAATATATATGGCCTCCACGTGCGATAGCAGTGAATCTCGTATTATCATTTGAAAAATAATCTAATGATTTATATATACAGTTAGTGCCCCTTAAAATCGAATACCGTTATCCTTATTAGATTTTTACTATAGTATATTTAGGATGAACGAAATTTAGAAATATATACATTATATATTTGATAAGCTTAAATTGAAAGTTTTATTAATAATAAAGTGAATTAAACAAATACGAAAATAATGTATAGAAAATGCTCGTACTTTAAAATCTTACATGTTGGTATAACTGTAAAAACACGGGGAATATCCGGCTTTTTTCATATCAGAATTAATTTGATACTCATTGAAATAAAAATAATATAAAGTAGATTTGTTTAAGAAAATATATCCATTAATAGGTATATTAAATAATTTCGATCGGATATTTTATAATTGGATGAAAATTTTCGATTCGAAGTCATCACTGGTCAGGAACAAATAGTATTTGATTTTAATCAATCATAAAAATTGTTAAAATATAGTACTATGTTAATTTTACTTTAATTGATTGTTAATTAATTGAAAGAAATATGTGTTCTAGTTTACAAGCACGGAATATAAATTCAATCTACCGTTCTCCTCGAAATCCACCGTTAGACTGTAACGTTGTTCTCTATAAAAGTTCTTTAATTAATTGTTCTTTATATAAACCTTTCAAATATTATTTTCATTATACATACGTAACCTACGGAAAGTCATATAAACAACAATCAATAGAAGAATTTTAATTGACTTTCAGAGAGAACAACGAGTCAGTCTAACGAGGAATTTCAAAGAGGATGGTACGTCTAACTTATATTCCGTGCTTATAAACTACAATAGACACATTTATTTCGATTAATTAACAATCATTTAAAGTATGTCGAATATTTTCAAGTTATGTCACCTTCTCACTCATCCTTCTATAAATAAACGCATCTCGCAATAACTATCGATCGACGTATCTCATACATATAATACATACATACACACACATACACACACGAACGCATACACACTAGAACCATCCATAATATTGTTCAACTGATCAACTGTGGATTATTCTATCTCACTCACTCACTCTCCCTCCCTCTTTCTTTCTTTTCACGTCGTTTCATCAAATAATATTGATTACCGTTACCTGATAAGTTTCACTTTAAATACACATATATATAAGAGTAATTAAAATTAGACTAGATAAAGTTTTTCTTATCAAACTTGTTATCCCGTTTAACAGTCGTGATTGTCTCTGATCGAACGACACGCGTACGACGAAGTTAGCTCGTTGGGTTCTCAAGGTCGATGACATTACGCCCCTTTAATTGTTAACGCATGCGCGACGAACAGCATGATTTAATGCTCTGGGCGTGAGCAGTCACGCATTTCACGCCGACGAAATAGGCTTTTGAATTAAGCAGCGTGCGTCACGCCGTAGGCCCATGGGCACCTGGAACGAGTTTACGGAGCTCATGCATACGTTTACCTGGTCAAGCCCGATTTGCTATCGTCATCCCTTCATCCTTCTTCTTCTTCTTCTTCTTCTTCTTCTTTAATCAACCCTCCTTATAATTCTACTACACGTTCTACCTCTCGACCGATCATTTTTTTTCTCCCCCTACTCGTAATTTTGACGATCAACGAGGATACTCCTATCGAGATTATTAATTTCATTCTTGGTACAGGATTTCAGATAGTAAAATAGCCCTATTTTATTTCGTTTTAAATGAAACAAAATTTTATTTTTATTAATAAAGGTATCACGTAATGTAAAAACATAGAAAAATAGTAATAGTTTAATTAAATTTGTTGTTATAGGGTGGGGCACAAATAGACCAACCGTGCCTATACGCATGCAGTTATTGCAATATTTCAAAAGGTGGGACACTTTTACGTGTCTCAAAAAGTTAAGAAATACATTTCGTTTGTAAGTTATTCCCATAGAAATATTCGATGATCAATTTGTTCAAATTTGTTTCATATATTCGCTACGAATTAATAGGAAACGAATATAGGTGCGTAGATCGATTTGTAAACAGCGTATAAAACAAAGCAATTCGTTTACGAAACTGGTTACCACGCTATTCGATGAACGCCTCGTTGACGACAATGCGTCCCTCGACGATGAAATTTACTTTCATCGTTATAACCGGGGAAACAACATTGCCGTCGAGCGTATAGTTTTCAAAATCAAAATAGCATTCGATGATAACTCGTATTTATATCTATTTCCACGTTATTTCGTTCTTTATGAAAACGTTCTATAACGTTCACATATAGAAAATATAGTACGCGTGTGTATACCCATCAAATTCATTTGTAATAATATGCGTTCTATCTATCTATATATATATATATTTCAACGTTATTTTATTATTATATTTACTTTAATTCGGATAATATGATTTATGTAACACGCCAGGCGTCGTTATCGTTCAACGATTGTACATTTTGATATGACGAAAAGTATTATAAAAAGAAAAAATATTAATAAAAAAAGGAAATAAAATTTAAAAAAAAAAAAAAAAATAAAATAAACTCGAACGAAACGCGAATCGATCCGTTCGGTGGGAAATGAAATTCTTGCTAAAAACATCGGTGCTATCCTCTTAACGAGGTTCTAAAACATATATATATATGTGTGTGTATGTGTGTATAGAATATAATATATATATTCTAGAAAAAATTGCTAAATCTATATACGATTTTCAGCTCCTCATAATTTTTCATTCGTTGAAAATAGCAAAACGATAGACACAAAATTGTTGTCTTAGGAAAAATAATATCCAGTCGTTAAAAATGATTTCAATGATCTGTCGATCCTTCATATCGTTCCATAAAAAAACTTTTAAATACATAAAACGATTATCGAGGAAGATTGATTTTCGAGAAACTTTTTCTTTTTTGTTTAGAATATCCTACCTTCAGTTAACGCGAGTATCAAGATACCTTCTAAATGCCATGGAAATTTTATCGATAGTTTCCCGTTTTTGTAGTACGAACTAGTTTCATCGATAACTACGTTTCTCCTGTTTATTTAGGGCTTATGACGAAAATTATTATTTAAAGTGGATTGATCTCGGGAAAGATATCTCATATTTCATCTTCTACTTTCAATCTTTTTTTAAACTTTCTTTCTTTTCTTAAACGAAAGAATATTTATTTCAAGCATTGGAATTTTAATCGACAGGTTTTTCTTTTTTAATTTTCTTTCTCTCTCTCTCCGAGAACTCGTTATGATACTCTATCGATTTAGTTATTACTTCGTCCAACGTTAGGTTGATATCTCAGTCTATGCCATTTTATGAAATATCAATGTTCTTTATCTTCTTTGCTGGAGTATAATTATGTTTGAAAATAAATCTTTCCACTAGTTGTTGACAATGAAAGATGAAAAATAAAAAAGAAAGAAAGAAATAAAGAAAAAGAAGGAAAGGAAGCACCAAAAGTTGTAACGTCGAGGAGACAAAAATTAGTTTGAAAGTTAGTGGAATTTCAGTATCTTAGAAATCCATGTTTTCGGTGTTGTTTCAAGTTTCACGATGGTGACTGGAACGATACGAAGGCAAACTTTTAACATTGAATTTTCAACAGAAAACAATACTGCGGTATGACGTCACGATATTCCTAGTGAACATGGAAATTCATCGAAATTGGTAGCAGTATGGATTCCCTGGTGTGTTTTAATGAGGACGGGATTATGATAGGAATTTATTATATCTATATACATATATGTATATGTATATATATATATATATGTATATTATACTGATGTTAATTAATTAAGTAAAGTTTTTTGTTTCAGAACTTTGATGAACTCAACACGTTTTCCTGTTAAACGTATAACAGAATACTATTAATAAATATCAACGTACAAGTGAGATGGTATTTAAATAGGATTTAATTAAATACGTATTGAGTAAGAATCAAAGAAAAGATAAGACTCTTTCGACTCTAGTATCAGTGTGCATCAAAGTTATATAATATTATATATATATGCATAAGGATAAGGCTGGAAAAAAAATGTAAGACTAAGTGAATCAATTCAGAAACAGAGTTGAATTCAAATCTTTCCGTCCGATTTAAACATCCTCTCGTGTAAAGTGTACACGTAATATTCCAGTATAGTTATAGGTAATTTCTTGCAATCTTAATTAGTTCTAAGTTGAAAAATGTCTCTTTAACGATAGGAATACAATTGCTGAATAAAAAGCAAGATATTTATTTCCACTATTTTCAAATGTATGCAAAATAAAACGAAAAGAAGAATAGAAAATAAATAAACAAACTTGAAAATATCTCGAAGAGTTTGAACTTGTAACGAGCATCCATCCTATCGGCGGATAACAATCTCATTTATTCGAATAAAATTTGTCTCATTTTACTCTTCGAAAGATAAGTCAAACTAAAAAAGAAAACAGAACGATCAAAAATATGGACCTTTTTCAACTTGTTTAACAATATCGTTAAACTATGTTGTCATCGTTAGCAATGACTTCGAATTCCATGTTGAACGTTATCGTTCGAAGTCACGTTCGTTTTTCAAAGATTTCTACCTTCCCCCCGGTTTATTTTCTTTTTTTCTTTTCCTATCTGTTCTTTAGTCTCAAAAAAAAAACCGACGAATAACTAGAGTTACTTAAATACAACCAGATTTCATAGATTTTCGATAAAAAAAAAAAGGAAGGGGAAAAAATATCGATTGAAAAAGAAACGAACGTATGCATTTGTATTTTTGAGAAAAAAAATAGAGAAAGAGATACATACATACATATATATATATGTGTGTATGTGTCATATAACGTGGTCTGTTGGACACTACGGGCCCATCCATTCATTTTTTTTCCTTTCTGTATCGTTTTTTTTGCTTGTTTTTTTTACCATCGACGAACAATACTCGATAACCGTTTCTCCCCGAGGTCTCAAAATCCAGGATCGTTAATAACAACAGCGCCGGACAACAACGGCTGCTCCTGTCAGCTCGCATCAGAATTTCCAGCTGATATCGCTTGTAATATCGACGATTCTTTGTTCTGTAATTGGCTATTAGCTGGCGCAAATCTTCGTTGGAAGGTAAAGGTACGCTATTGGCCTTGTTAGTACTTAGACATTTTCTAACCACAATCAGATTTCCGCAAATTGCTTTCATTGTTAAATTGAAGTAAGAGAGGAGCCACGGCAAAGGACTTTTGACGAAGAAATCTGACCCATATCTTCGTAACAATATCTTTTCTACGACATTACTTATATACAGAAATATATATAAATAATATTAATTATATAAAAAATATAATTTAATATATAAATTCTTCTGTTTTTTTTTTTATTTCTTATTATCAATACGCATACAATAAAAAAGTAATTTTAACGAATTCAAACGATATCGTTTGTAAGTTCATTAAAAAAAGAAAAGTAAAAAAAAATAAGAATGAAGAAAATTAAAAAAGGGATCTCGTTCGATAAAGATCGCAGGAGTTTCACTAAAATGTTCATACTTCGGAAGATTTGGAAACGTTGTTAAAACTTCGAAGAGGAAGGAAAACTCACGATAGTAGTCGTTCTTCGACGGAAAAGAAGCACAAGATATACCTTTGTGCGTGATCGTCGAAACACGAATGAACGTTTCGTTGTAGGAGCCAGCGGAGCAAAATGGATGCGAACACTTTTCGAATCATGCTTTCGAAAAGTTTTTCTTGCAGAAGAGCCAAGCTGAAAGAGACTTAGTTAGCGTATAACGAGGGACCGCGAGTTTCTCAGAGAGACAGCTCATGCTTTTATTACAAACGGCGCCTGTCGACGAGACGGCTTCATAACGGATCTCTTTCTTTTTCCCTTTTTTTTTTTATTTTACTTTCTGTCAGCTTACTATTTTTTTACTTTGTTTCTTTTCTTTTTTTTATTCTTTTTCTTTTTTGGGTGTCGAAGAGAAACGAACGATTCGCGACGTATCCTCGAAATAATAATAATAGAAATGATTATTTTCTTGAAAACAAACTTTTTTCCCTACAAACAAAATCCCCGTCAAAAATCAAACTATTTCATCGAGCGATTATATATCGAGAAAAAGAACAAAAGCCAACAACCCGAATTCGTTTCGATACGATACGATACGATACTCGTGTAACGTAAACACGAGAACACTGAGTTTTCAAACAGAAAGCAGTGATAATAACCAAGGGCCAGTTACAATTCTCTCCCGTAGAATTTTCCTCTCGTTTTTCATCTTTTTCTCCCGTACAAATGAATTCACGACGAATGTCGAACGAGGATAGGGTGAATAGAAAGGGAGGAGGAAGGAGGAGGGCGAATCGATGGCTCAGGAAAAACCATTATGGTGCGAGACCGAAAACAATTGTCAGCCGGAGGCACGATTTCCAACGAAACAAACTGGCTGACTTTCCCTCTGGCCTACCCCTTTCCCGTTTCCCCCTTACGATTGTATATACATCGTGGCAATTAATAGCAGGGATTGGCCAGTTATGTGAGAGGAAAACGAACGACAAAGAGGTAAATATAATTACAGTTGCATTATTCTCTCGGAAAACCGAACCTGGCTTTGTTATTCTCCAATGTTCTCGGAAAATTACGATCGGCTAGAGCATTCGCTAACCACTACCACCACCTGCACCTACACCTCCACCTACACCTCCTTCACCTTCTCCTTCTCCTCTTCGATTCGGAAAGCTCACATTCTCCAGGTCGATCGAAACGATCACTATCGGATGCTTTACCATCTAATTATTATTTCAATCGAGAAGATTATTCAATTAATGGTCCGTGACTAGCTCACATTACTAGCAAAGCATTCATTCGGATACCTGTGTGAATTTGAGCGAGCAAATGGACGGATGCGGACTAACGCTAAAACGTTCCGCATGATCGCACGGAGAAGCATTGAAAAGCGACGGTAGTACATAGATCCAGATTAGAAGTCCAACTCGTATATTACTTTTATGCTCGTACGAGGAAAACGTTTTATCTAAACGTGCCTGCGAGCTCGGCATATTAATGAACGTTGGTCTACATATAAAGCTCCGATGGAAGTACAAGTTTAGAATATTAATATTATATTCCTCCATATGACTGTGTTTTAACAAATATCTCTTAGACAATTTTACTTAGAAACTAGTTAACTATTGTCAATTTGAATGAACACTTATCGAATAGATGATATAAATATATTCCGCGCGTTTAAATAATATTAATAAATAATTATTTATTCTATTATAAACAGAGATCAATTAAAAACAATTTGTAAATATAACAAACAATAAAAAATAAGAAAATATTTCACGAGTTATAAAATAACATTTCAAAATGAATATTGAAATATCAAAAATAGTATAACATATTTGTTAAAATTGGATTAATTCTTTGATTTGAAGATGATTGCAAGGTCGCCAAGAAAGAGACCGGCTGGAATGGAGATAACGATCGCAAGGAATGCCGTTTGAAATATTATCGATGAATCCCCTATCTGATGTTAGACGAACGAAACGCTCCGATTCATCTTGGGGCAATTCGAGAAGAGGAGAGGGAACAGGGAGGAGGAATCCTTGCTTACCTTGCTCTTTCTCTTCGATTTCCTATCTCTCTATCTCTCTATATAACATCTCTCTCTCTCTCTCTCTCTCTTTCTCTTCCTTACGTTTTTTTCCTCTCTTTTTCTTGACGTTTCCCCGACACGGTTTTGCCACCAAACCAAAGTTGGCAACGATCGGAAATCTGCAGAGAAAGCGCATATCTATCGCTTAACGATCGAATCATGTCGAACTAGAAGACGAGCCTTTGCCATTCGTCGTCCCTCGTCTTCTCGGTAAATCGATTTATATCTCTAACAACCGATGTTCACTGTTGGAAGAGGACAAAATATCGATCGATAAGTAAACTCGAATCAATAACACCAAGTTATATCATTGCAAGAGAGTTATCTTTCTTTTTCTTTCCAACTTGGCAAACGACGTCTTTTATCTACTTTTATAATTTACATGCAATATCGATTCGACCTAAATAATGAAAGTACAAAGAAAAGAAGGATAAAAGTGGGACCGTTTATAATTTGTATCCACACGTTAAACGACAAGTTATTCGAATGATCAAATTTTCAAGAATCGATCCATGGAACGAGTAAATGAGAAAAGTGACGAGATGGATAATTGAAAAGAAGACGTGTGCTGTATATTCAGCTATGCAGGTATGCAATCGGTGTACAAGTTAACCGTAGGATTCAATCGTACAGCAATGAAACCGAGTAGTCATTATTCGATGGTAATCATCACTTTGTCAGAATCTACGAGCTACGAGAACGTGCAAGATGCTGACGAATGAAACGAGCTAGGAAAAGAAGAGAAAAATAAACGAAGAAAGAGAGAGAGAGAGGATTGATACAACTAGCAACCACACTTCGACCAATCTAATTTCTCTTATCTCGAGTTTCCTCGACAAAATTCTATTTTCTAACTTGTCCCCTTTCTTTCCCCACCTGTCCACTTTTCTCTTCTCACGTTTTACATTTGCGGGAAAAGCTATTAACATGTCGAGTAAAACAACGATACTTCTTCGTCGAGAAGATAACTTAGGACTTGAAATTAAACTGACCACCCGGTGAGTAAGTACGATGAGAATGTGAATGAGAGTGTGATGGGTGGAGAGGGGCAAGGGGAAGAACGGTGTGAAAATTTCACGCATTCGTGTATTCCATGGATGGTGCTTTGAATATAATGTCGTGGATAATGAGGATGCATTCGAATAGTATACGTAGTACGTTCATACGAATGGTGGCGTACGAGTGTGACACTACTCGAGCTTTCTCAACGATAAAACTAGCAAAACGGGAAAAATGTGTTGGATGATAAAATAAAAATTAGAGAAACTAAGAGAGAGAGAGAGAAACGACGTTGTCATCTTGACATTCGCGAGCTCTTCTACTACCTCCCTACCAACCACTTTTCTTTTTCATTCTCGATAAGAACATTCGGACCAAGTGAGTAATAAATGTCTATTTGGTCAGAAAAACTTTATGCCGCGTTGTAAGACGAAGAAGCTTGTATAACGAGCTATAGTTAAAGAACGACTTCAATTTAAACTTTGACGAAGTCGACGAATTCAGTGCAATTTATGATTTCATTACAATTACTCTCGCGTAAATAAATAAGTAAACAAAGTGGCACGAGTTTCGAAGTACATTTAATGTACCATGCTTGAAGTTATGTCAAACTTATGTAACTAATACAAATACTAAATAAGGAGAAGAATTTCATAATAAAGTTAATTGAAATTTAACGTTATTTACTTTTCGAGATAATTATTATAAAAAAAATAAATGAAATATCCCCATACATTCTTTAGACAATTTTTCTATATCTCGGTAAAGTAAATATAATTTCTCGAGATTGTATCAGGAATAAAAAATGTAATACAAAAAAGAACAAAAAAAATGTCGAATTCGTCTGACCGATGATCTATCGATCACTTTACGGACCATGCTTTGGAATAACCGAAACGTTTTCTAGTGTAAATTTACTAGAGAGATATAATCCTGTCTGTTTTTGGGAGGCAGTTATTGTTCGATGCCATGGGATCGTCTGCTCTCGCGCTAATTCCAACTTGTTGTACACGGTCCGAAATTGGTGAAACGATCTAATGCAATTAGGTGCAACGTATCGTACGTTCTCGTTATCGATCGGTACGCGAATAGGTTCGATTTAAATCGCGAGGCAAACGAACCTCGTCCTTGGCTACGCGATAAACGTAGATGCCAACCAATCCGCAAACAAACATACGATACGTACATATATAAAAAGAGAAAGAGAAGGAGAGAGGGGGAGGGGGAGGGAGGAAGGAGGAGAGAGAGAGTGCAGCTAGTTAACGAAAGTTGATACAAAAAGTATACGCGACTTATCGATGGATATCAAACAAGCTCTTCTCATTAAATTTCTCGACGACGACAACAACGACGACTACGACGACGATAACTGCGATGGCAAAGATCGGATACAGATTGAAAACGGGAAATGTAGAAATAAAAACTAGTTTTACTCTTCAACGAGAGGATACCAGAGAAAGAGGAATGTCAATGACGCGTCTCTAAATATGGACGTGTCCCGTCCGATATTTCCGCTAATAAACGTCGCTCCTCATTATCGCGCCAATTACCTCCTTTTTGCTTTCTCTCTATCTAGCTGGTACGCGTGAGAACCACATCCGGTCGATCGAAAGTTCAATGCGGAAAAGAGAGAGAGAGAGAGCGGAGTCCTGTCGTTTTGCCGCCTTCAAAGCGTGACCGTTTTATCAATCGAAAAGTAGACCCCGCTTTAAAGGACGAGACCACCCAAGGGAATTGCGGACGAGATGAAAAAGTAAAAGAAAGAAAAAAATGAAGGGACGAAAATTTATCGAGCAACAACAAGATATTTTATTGACGTCAATTTAATTCGATAGCAATTCGAATTAAACGTGTGTACGTGAGATAGGGATGAAATGAGGGAGAGAGAGAGAGAGGATTTTTCATGACAATATCGATGAAATGATAATGCAAATATCTCGTATATCGAGAGTATCGTCTTCGATAGTTGACAATATCTTCATAGGATCGCATCAACGATTCGTCGGTATTCGATTTCCCTTATTCGTCGTTATCAAGAATATTCAAGCCTTGACAGTATTATTGACGGATCATTCGTGAAAAACTTCAGATATTTTCGTCTTGACACGTTTGTTCGATCGGTCAGTCAGCCTGCCATCGTATCATCCCCCATTGAAACTTTCTCGAGTTATTTTCTTTTCTCTTTTTATATTTCTCTCTTTCTTTATACCCCGTTTCTTTCGTTCTTTATTTCGATTTCGCACCAGACGTGTCTGAAATTTGTATCCGTTTCGAGATCGTTCCCGTGTAGTATAATAACGATATTATACGAATCGAGTTTTTTTTTAAAGGGCACAAGGAGAAAAACGAAGTAGATATATGAGGGGTTGCTTCGATCCAATTGGGATTTCGAGAATATACGTATATAATACGTACTACATGTATATCTGTATTGTATATGCACATATATGTATTGCACCTATGTAACTCTTCCAAGAGAGAGAAATTCTGTCGAGTTATCAAACTTTCCACAGACACGCTTGCTATTTGTTACACGACCGAAACGATCTGAACGATCTAACTGTCGAATATCCGTGAAGTGTCTCCGATTAATTCGAAGTATGTGTTCCAGACTAACGTCACTGACTTTCTTTCCTATTTATCAATGAAATACACATATTTACACTCCTATCCTTTATATAAGTTGCACGTATAATAATACTCAACGAGAAAGTCTATGAAAATTATTTTCTCAGCAAAGTTTTTTACTTTGTAATTCCATGATTCGTGTCAATCGCGATAACGGATAGGTAAAAGAAGGAGGAAAAGAAAAATAATACCTTCATCGAGCGAGCATGAAAGAAACAAAGGTAAACTATTTCGTACTCGACACGTTGTCGTCGATAAAAATAACTCATTTCAAAGCTTTCACATAATAAATGAACCTCCTTTCCTTAGAAGAGTTAACGGCGCATGTGAGATTTAAGTGGCCGGCTAAAGTATACACTCCCCTTTTTTATTATCGATTCGCGAACCTAAACCTAGTTTCCTCGGGCTACTCCTCTCGCTATTTTTCGATAAAATGCATAGATAGTAAGCGTAATAGGTTGGCCAGTTGAACGTGTGAGTTAAGAGATCGATCGGACGACAGTTCGTGTAGCATATTTGCATTTTGCACGGGTCCAGAATACCGATGGCTTGCTTGTTGAGAAGTAAACAAAAAAGAAAACCTTAATGGATTTTTCCGTTCACAATACTCGAGTTCCGTCTGCGCGAAAAAATATTTTGTAACACCGGATGTACGCACGGAACGATACGGACCGTGACGAGAGAAAACGAGTGGTAGATATATGCGAAAGTGAGATCGATCGTTTTCGTCTCTCTTTCCTTCTCTCTCTCTCTCTCTCTTTCTCTCTTTCTCTTCTCTAATCACTTCGATTGCATATGACGTATCTGAATACGTCGAGCTCGTGTACGACCAGACTCTGACGCTTCTACTTCGTTTACGTCGTTTTTAGTTCATATTTCGTCCGTTTTCGGCACGGCAACCATTCGTTCGTCAACTGATGGAATTTTTATTTTTTTAAATTGTTTCCTCTATTTTTCTTTCCTTCTTCTTTTTTTTTATCTTTCTTCCCATCAATATCGACGAAGTTAAAACCGCGATGTCGTTATCGAGAAATTTCAAGAAAATCGATTACCGGTATCTAAAAAAGTATGTCACTCGAGATAAATATCGTATTCTCGGAATGATTTAGAAATGATTGGTAAATCTTTGACGGATTAAAAATCAAACGAGTGATGGAGGTAAAAGAATAACAAAAAAAAAAAGAAAAAAAAGAAAAAAAGAAAATAGAGAAGAAGGAAAAAAAGAAGAGCAAATGAAAATTCCCCTTCGCGTGGAATGCACATTCAAAACTCCTTCGCACATCCTCTCGACGATCCTGATAAATCGCCGCTTATTCGCTCCGAATAAAAGGGAGAAAAGGAGTCCTCTTATCGGTGAACATTATCTATAGAAATGTTACGTCCGTTTTCACGATGAAGAGAAGAACTGCGACTGTAAACGTTATTACCTGCTGCTCGGGGAAGGGGGTCATTTTCTTGATTATAACCAAAAAAAGTTCCATGATAATAATCGAATCTCAACGAAGAACACTAACGTTTCCATTCTAATTGTTATACATTTATCACAAATATTATTATCCTACTCATTTTAGAATATCTATGATCTAATAAATTTCAATATACAGTTATAGCAACGAATGGGATAATAATTCTTGTTGTACAAAGTGCTATCATAGAATTCTATAGATCCGATAGAAGTTTTAGAACGCCATATGCTTGCCAGACACCGAATAAATGTATATCGACCCCTAGGAACCAAATGCGGGCAAGCTCGTTTCACGATGGACATTTATAATTATACTCCCTTTTTATTGTTCTCTATCTCTTTCTCTCTCTCTCTTTGTTTTTTATCTTTTTCGAATGGTTTCGATAAACTTGCTAATAATTTTATTTTTATGCAAAATACCACGCCCCCGATCCTGACTAATTCGTCTATTGCGTTTCATGCCGAATGAGAATAGTTAGGTTGAAATTGATGTTTCTAGCTATAAGAAAAAGAGAGATAGTTAAATAGATGAACAGAGATAAAGAGATAGGAAAATAGAGTAAGAGAGAGAGAGAGAGAGAAAGAAATAAAGACAAAGCACGAGGATTCTCCAAGAAATTACTGAAGGAAGAATAGACTTTTCGCGATTTTCCATAGACCGTTATCGAGCAAAAGGGCGGAACGGCAGATAGCAAGAATAATACTGGAAATAAAGGGGAGAAACGTTTATTGCGAGCTTCGCCGCAAGCTCGAGATGCAAACCGAAAGTAAGACCTTTAAACAGTACCATTTATCGTACTGCAGCTGGACGAAGCTAAAAGCGGAACCTTAAATGGTAGCTATTTATCGCGACACCGTACGAACGCTTACTTCCTTCTAGTATACTCTAAACAATCTGCGAATATATCCAATGCATTTTATTATTCCTTTTTCTCTTTCTCCCTTTTCTTTCTCTTTCTTCTCTTTACTTCACTCTTATTCACCACTCTCGGAGTCGTTAATAACGTCATATAACAAACGTCTACTTTCTGAGCTTCCACAACTTCATCAAACTATGCAATGAAATTCTACTTTCATCTAACGACGCAACGAAATACATAGATTTGATATTTTTCTTTTTAAAACTACAAACCTTCGGATATTCGATATTTCGAGTAGGTCGTAGAGTTTTAAACTTAGACACTTATATTTAATTGGAACTGTCATTCTATACGATGATACAACAAAGTATATAAAACATATGAGTGCCAACGAGATACTAATCGAAATCAACTCGCTTGACACACGAAGCGGATCGTTAACCATCCTGTGTGTGATCTCGAGATATTTCATAATATTTATTTACTCTCTGAAATATAACGTAGCGATATATCATTTGATAATATTAATTATTTCTTTCCGAGAAAACTAATGATAGGTTTTATGCATATTCATATGCGTTAGATAGAAGCTTGTCAAGTCAAATTTCATTAGTTTCGTTTGCACGAACCATCGGACTAACGTTTCTCTCGTTAGGGAAAAATTCATCGAGATCGCACTATTTATGGATATACTATATTCGAAAAGCCCCGGTGTCTCTTTTAATCTTCATTACTCTTCTAAAATCATCGACTCCTCGATCCACGTAAATACGACTAACGATACTTTGTCTATTTCGTGGAAGAGAGAAACCGCTCGCACGGTTGTTTTAATTCTATTCCGTCATTAATTTTCCTCTTCTCGCGCAAGTCACATAAATCACATACATGAAGTTGATTGCGCCACGGTAAACTCGTAGGAAGCTCCATCGTCCTGGTGATTCGTACTGTAATTTGACAATAACTTTCTACATTTGCGACTTTGAGTTTATGTTGAGTAAGAGCCCCATAGGTTGACGGAGCAGAGAAAAGGAAGGGGGAGGGGAGGAGGGGAGGGAAAGCGACGACTATGACTACAACTACGACTGCTACGACTATGACGACGACGACGACGTCACGTTTATTTAAGCCAGATGAATGACGTTATATTAATATTACGAGTTCTATGTACCACTCCAACGCGAAGATTAAGCTCGACGAAAGAAAATGGCATACATCGGCCTTAGAACTAAAATCTCTCTTACGTTTCATGCTTTATAAGATACGAAACGTTTGCTCAAATATACCTACTCACTCGAGCTGTTTAATAATGATATATTCGAAAGCTTTGCTTTCTCTATTTCCCTCTCTCTCTCTCTTTCTCTCTTTCTCTCTTTTATTCTTACTACACATTAATCTAAGAATTAATTTCTACGAGGATAATCATTTTAATACCAAATGAATGAAAAGAAATGGAATTAATTGATTATTAATTATTGTAGGATTCGTGAAAAAATTGAGCCGTTGGACTGACTGGACCGGGACTCGAACCCGGATTTTCCGCTTTCCGCGACTGCTTTTTAACCATTGAGCTATCCAGGGCCCACCGTCCAATCTCCTCACGAATGCCTATTTAAGTGTTTGGCTTGGAGGCACTCGCATCCCATATTATTAATAAGTTCGTTGAGTTTATTATTGTATGATATTGTTTTAGATAATTCTCTATCTTTCCGTCTTTCTCTGTCTCCTCATTTTGAAACTAATCAACGAACATCTATGTCTATTAATTTTAATACATATATTATGGATTAAGCTTGTATTTGCTTTCTTATAATTACACGACAAACGAGAGCTCAGTTATATACGACTGCAAATCCTTATTAACCTATAATCTATCTCCTATCTCATTAGAACATGCGAGAGAACTACGAGGAGAACTCGAAAGGGATTTGAGTTTGAAGCAACGCATCAAATTCATCGGTCTAATTCACACAAAAGGTATTCGAAACTCAGCGTTTACAAATTTCCGTTCTATGGTTGTAAACGTAGAATACCCTTTCTCGTGGTATCCGCGTAACCATGGTAACTTCTATTCCAATATTCACGGTCATTCGTCACAATATTATACATTAATAAACCTCAACGTGTGTGTATATGTGTGTGTGAACGTGTGCATGATAACCAGTCGGAGGGGTATATTCCATTTCGTTCGGTGACCCGTTATTGACAGGAAATCATTGCTGAAAATCCAAATTGACCAACACACGAAAATACCCATTGATTTATATGTTAAATTAACATGGTAAACTTTCAATGAACATATCTAACTAATCTTATAACTAACTACTAGATATTTACTATCACCATTACTATTATTCTATACTTCGAATCAGTTAACGTCAGTGTTTTCAAAATCAAAATTTTAATGAATGAATTGGATTCTTTGAAGGATTTTGAATTTTCAAATGACCCGTGGTTTTGTCAAAAAAAAAAAAAAAAAAATCTACTTTTAAAAGAAAGGGAAAAGGTACAGAGCTGTTACGCGGCTATTTTACATTCCGTATTTCTCGGTTCGTTATTTATGCAAACTGCCGGAATATACGATGAGAAAATGTATGTTTATGCAAATAGCTTGTACAAGCTTTGAAATATGATTCGCGGAGAAGTCTTAACCTTTAACAACAGCTGCTGTTCTAGACTTAAAGAAGAATCTCTTTAAAAATAAGACTCGATATTAGGGATATATATCAACGATTATACAGCCAGACAATGTAGAATTCTATTTTCTAAGTAAAAAATGGAAATCGTTGTGTGGAATACAAAATATATATTATTATAAAACACTATTTATCAAATTGAATATATTTACAGGTAGAATTATAAAGAGAGTAAGAGAGAGAAAGATATATATATAAAAAGATAGAGAAAGAGCAAGCAAATACGAAGTCTTGTAGTCGTTTTCAACAGTGCGAAAGAACGCGAACAGTAAAGTGAGATCTCAAGATTAGAGTACACTCGTATCTAACTCATAATTAGCGTGTTTTAATGACCATGCTTTGCCAAGTGTACTGACGTGCATCGCTACTTCTCTCTTCTTAATCATGAAAAAGACGTTGCCTGAAGATACAATTCAACAACGACGACAACGACGACGACAACGACTTTCGAAGATGTCTAAAGAATTCCCTTTATGCGATTCGTACCAGCATTTCAACGTTCCCATCTCGCTAAAGAAAATGCGTTAATAGAACAAAATCAGAGATAGTAAAACTGGTTATCTATATATATATAAAAATACAAATGAGATTTTCATCCGTAGAGAGAAATGAAATGGGGGGGAAAAACAGGGAGGGAGAGAAAAAAAAAAAAAAAAGAAATTATTTTTTATAATCGTACGAAGAGGAACGAACGATGAGAAAAATTCAAGAGAATTTTGATCGTTGGCGTTAATTAAAATAATGCTTACGAGATAATTAATTTGTGGTGGCGCAAAGTGATGAACGACCACTTGGGTACACTATTTCTCTGGACTGCGTACAAAGAGAGAGAGAGAGGGAGGGTGAAAGGGTGAGAGAGGAAGAGAGGAAAGGGGATATAATAATGCTGGTACGCGGTAGCCAACAGCGGAACGTTCACCGTACGCAAATTAATCGATTAGAATTAATTGTTCCAGCTCGTTGCTGTGCACCGGTACATACAGTCAGTCACAGAAATATCCCAACACTTTTTCTAATTTCAAAAATTCTTTTCTAACCGTATTATTTGTGTTTTACATTTTGAAGTATACACATATATCATACATATAAATCGGATGGTAAATTGTAAGAAAACAAAATCTTTTCAAATATTTGTCTAACTAATTATAGAAACAACGCGTATACGCACAGATGTGGTATTATCTAAATAATTTTTTCTCGCTTTTTCTTTTTTCTTTTTGTTTTTTATTTCTTTTTTTTTTTTCGTTTCAAGTAAACTCAACTTTCGTTCCTTCGTAAAATATAAAACGATTTATTCGCTGCTGACTTTTATCACGCGCAATGTCCTCTTAATATTCCACCCCTGGCCATCACTTATCATAATATTTTCTTTCCGCGCATTAATATTTCGAGCTAGTTCCCTGAGTTTTCTCGCGCGGAGACTCTTTTTCTCTAGTAAAAATTTCAAAACTCGAGAAACAAACGCTGCAAGTGGCAGCTGCAGAAGCTTAACCTCCTGCGGCCTCTCCAACCCCTACGTTTGTTGGTTCGTTCGTTGGTTCGTTCGTTCGTTGGTTCGTTCGTTCGTTCGTTTGTTCATTCGTTCGTTGGTTCGTTCGTTCGTTCGTTCGTTCGTTCATTCGGCCAGGAGGTTAGTCACTCCCGTGGAAAACTTCTTCGAAGAATAAAAAGGAAAAGTTGCCTTTGAGCAAGGAATAATATGATTACAAAGATGACACAAACACTATTTTAATTTTTGACGTATTTCCGATGCAAAAAGAAATTAAAACTTTTTCAAGAGACATTTAAATCAGAATATTTTTTTTCCTAACACGCTAGTATTAAAATCAGTCGGTGTTTATAACGAATCGGACTATCAAAAAACTGCACTTTTAGAATAAAAAATAAAAAAAAAAAATCAGATTTACATGAACGTTATTTTTAAAGGGCAACAACGTAACGGGTAGAGCATGCAAGAGGATGACCATTTATAGAACTCGTTTTGCATAAGTGTATAACGTTATCACATTCGTGCAAGTTGGTACGATGGCTTGTGGCCGAAGGTGGTAGCGAGGGGAGGGAGAGTGTCCCAATGGGAGTACAGCCTCGCCTTAATTGTACATCGTGCACGAGATCTCTGCAACATAATCTATTATACTTCACGTGGATGTAGAATTTCAAATTAAATGTATAAATGAAAAAAACATTAAATGTCCCCCCTCCCCCCTATGATCGACGAGCTGGTTAATCGAAGTTTTGTCTGTGCTTCTTACTATCCTTGATAAAATAACAAAAAGAATAAAATTCAAATATGTATATATTCTTCTCTTTCCGAATTGTGTATAAAGAAAAAAAAAGAAAAAAAATACGAAGACCGTATATAGAGCAATGTGATATTTTAACGAACGTATCGTCTTTCTCGGATAAAATTTCCTGGCGCAAAATTTCGAAATTGAAAGAGCGTCGCCGATAGAATTTTGTTAGCTCGCCGATGCAACGGAAAGCTTCCTCTCGCACGGCAACGAAATCGAGTTTCATTGGCTTGCTGAGCGAGAACAAACAAGGATAAGAATAAAGAGAAAGGGAAAGAAACGGTGGATCGGAAAGAGAAACGGAAAGAAAGAATGGATGGGTATACATCGAAAGAGAAAAAGAGAAAGAAATAGAGGAAAAGGTAAAGAGAGAGTGAGAGAGAGAGAGAGAGAGAGAGAGAAGGACAACGTCCGATGACTTTTGGCTTCTATCTACGGTGTCCTGATTTATCGCATTACATACAGCGCACTGACGCTTTACACGAACGTGCGGCGGGGTACGACGCTTCGGGCTACTCAGGAACGAATTTTATTTACTTTCAGAAAATCGATCGGTGGGTGGCACGAAAAGGAAGGGTGCTACGCTGCTGCCGGCAGTGCTCGTGGCAGTGGATGGGTCGCAACCAAGCCTGGGAAAGCGAACCGACGACGTAGAGCTACGTGTTGGTGTTACTGATGTTGAAGTTACTAGTATTAGTAATAGTCGTAGTAGTAGTAAAAGTAGTAGTAGTAGTGGTGGTGGTGGTGGTGGTCTCGTCGGCTGCTGCCCTGCCCTGGTCTCGCCTCGTCTCAACCCCCACAAGCTAGCGGCAACCCACCCGACGACCCTCTTCTAGCCTTTCGTTTCACCCGACGTTATATCATAGTCTTCTTCTTCCAACTCGTGAATTTTACGCCGACAAATCGGCCCTTCTGAAAACTAGGAGCACACGATTCCACCAGCTCCTTCTTCCTACATTCCGCGTTTCACGGCTCGCCGCTTCGAGAGGAGCAAACTCTCGCGAAATAAAGGAAAGGACTCTCTCTCTCTCTCTATCTCTCTCTCTCTCTCTCTTTATCGAATAGAGATAGAGTCCCTTTTCCGAATCGAGAAAGAGACTTTTCTTTATGGAAATGAAAAATGGTTCGCCAAAGGGGACACCCTAATGTTTATATCGTCCTTCAATTTTGACGATACTCTCTTCTTACGTTGTTCTTCTATTATTTATTTTCCTATTCTCTACTATTTTTTATCTGTTTTATTTTTTATCATATACCTAATCTCTCAAGGGTCGAGTTGATTATAATTATTGCATAACAAATAGATATAAAGTATTAAAAGCCGATGTGGTATCATATTAATTATATTTCATTAGTAAAAGGTTTACTGTCGTCGATATCTCGTGTGCGTCGAGCAACAGCTGTGTAAGCTTTTAAAAGCTAGCCGAGAGGTAATTCGACGACGTAAATTAAAACCTCGCCGTACGGCGTAACACGAGGAACTAATCGATTATAAAACGATGCACTATTATCTCCTCAGACTCTATCTAACGTTCCTCTTTATTTCCCAACGAACGATTCGTCGGCAATAAGAAAAAAGTCAACAAGAGCAATTAACGCGCAACGAGTATCGATTAATGTCGATTTTTAAGGTAAAAGAAAATTAATGAAATTCCGATAAGAGAGCTTCTTACTCTTTGAGGTAATCAAAAAGTCTTCCAAGAGTCGTTTCTTGGTATTACGTTTTATTACGTAAAGGACTTTGAGAGATCTTCGTGGAAAATAAAACGAAAGGTAGAAAATGATGGATAGAAAAAAAAAAAGAAAGAAAAAAGAAAAAAAAAAAAGAAATGAAAAAATCAGAAAGAAATTACGCTGATGACAAAGAAGATCTGAGAGTATGGAAAAAAAAAGAGTAGGAAGAAGATGGTCGCTCGACAAGAAAAAAGTACCTACACTCTCGGAGTACTTTCTCTGTTTCTTCTCTCCTCTCTCTCGCTCTTTCGTTCTAGTAGTATTCCTAACGCGTTTTCAGCCTCGTTCCTTCGTGGCGGAAGTGAGGCTACTACGTGCCGATATTAAAGTGCTATTTAGCTCTCGGAATAGTTGGAATTAAAATTCCACCGACGAATTCTATCTTGGCGAGAGAGGGTGGATCGGCAATGAAAGAGAAACGGAGAGAGAAAGAGAGAGAGAGAGAGAGAGAGATGGAAGGGTTGAGTGAATGAACGTGTGTGTGTGTGTGTGAGAGAAAGAGAAAGAGTATCAACGTAGAGACGAGCTTATACATGCATTTGTACATGCAGACGTACTACACGTATAGGCGTGTACCCTCATTATACTTCTCTCTCTTTCTGTCCTTCTTATAATCTAGTAAGTTGAAAAAAGGGAGAATTTTCAAGTCGACTCTAACGCAAGTACCGAGAGTTCGTTATCGGAGTTATAAAATCGCAGAGTGGCCCAACTTTCCTTGTACTATTAAGTCGAATTAACCTTACAATGAGAATCTTAAACATTTTCATGCCGTTAAAAATATGTAAGGACAATTGGAGACTCGTGCAATTTGATTTTGATGTTTCGATTAAAACCTAAATTCTTTTCTCACGGACTCTCGCTCTCTCTATTTTCTCTTATTACTTTAAAATCGAAAATATTGTAAAAAATAACAAATAATAAATCGAACAGAACGTTATTTATCTTTCGTAAACGAATCTTCGTTTAATATAAAGTAAACTGACATATATAAAATAACCGATACATACGTCGATCAAGTTAATATTCCTTTTGTTTGTCTATTTTAAACGTTGAGTTACGATTTATATTTAAAGCTCGCGTATATCTGTACACTCTCTCTCAGTCTGATTGATAAAACACGTATATATTAATATAAGCCATCCATACCCATCGGAAAACTACTATAATCAAACTGTAGAGCGATCAGAATTTGAAGTATTTAAATGTAGATACGTTTAAAATGATACGAATGTTGTGATGTGTGATGTTGCGATGAAATGATACGCGTGTTCTCATAAAATCGATGATTTTTAATCGAGTTAAAGCGGCACGAACGATAATTTCGTCTAGAGATAAAAAATGATCGTCGAATGAAAAAAAAGAGTAGCATTATATTATATAAAATATAAAAACGTCCAGAATTCTCAATTCGGTAAATCACGAGAATCGTAATTAATTATAAATCCGATCATCAAAATATCCCGAAATTCACCATTATTTCTCGCCGCATCGATTAATTGTTTCGCAACGATCATCCGGAAAGTGATTTTTCTCCGTGACTTTTCATACGTATACGTATACTTTACAAACGCGTCTAGCCGATATCGATAGAGAAAAAAAAAAAAAAAAAGATTGGAAGAATCGAAAGAGAAAGAAATCCGTGAAAATTTCGTCCTGGCGCGCGGTTTACCCTTCAGGAAAATCGATATTTCCTCGACGACGAGGAGTAACACAAGCTTATTCCGCGTTTCATTTGTATGGTTATTCTCAAAAAAAAAAAAAAAAAAAAAAAAAAGAAAAAAAAGAACTTTCTCTTTCCTTTTTCTTTTCTCTGACATACGTATGTCTAGTCGTACATAACGTACGTATTTTACGTCGCAGTGTGCACGACTAGTGCAGAATATCGATCCTTTGAATATTTTAAGGCGCCCTACATATATTTGACGCGTTCCCAGAGCACCGAGGAAGATCGTCCTCCGGCGCCATGCTCGAAGAACACACGAAAACGATCGAACGTGAAACTCTGACCAATTATCTCTATCACCATCTCATTCTATCTTTTGCTCTCACTTGCTCTTTCGGTATACACACATATCTATCTATCTATCTATCTATCTATCTATCTATCTAACCATCTACCTCTCTCTTTCGCTCCAACGATGGTGTGTTACGGCCATCACTTAATCGAGCAAACTAATTTCACCGGATACTATCCTCGCATGATTGGGCAAAAGTATTCGAGTAGATACTGGGGCCCACGCTTGATCGGCGAAGCGTGTTTCAATCGTGGTACACGTTCGGAGCACATAATCGAGAGCACGCTTCGAAAGTAAACGCGCGATATACGTCGACGTCGAACATAAAAATCGATCTTAGGTATGTATTCGCGTAAGATAGCAAGTGTATATACGTGTAACATATATATATATATGTAGAGTATGTGAGCACAATTGATGCTAAAAAAAGATCCGTGGAAAGAGTGTTGTGAAGGATATATTAAAAATATATGTATATATATATATATATATATATATATATATATATGTATGTGTGTATGTATATATTTTACCTTGTAACGCTCCAATTCGTAACACCGGTCGAAGTGCTCGCAAAAGCGCGGCACATCGTCACCACCGTGCTGAGGCAAAGATCCATGGTGCTGCTGGCGATCATGAACGCTGTCATCATCGCTCGATATCCGTTGCTCACTGTGTATATCTTATAATAATAATAATAATAATAACGTAATATAGAAGAAAATAAATGCACGATTTTTTGCAAGCACATACAACGGGAATTATATAAGAAGCACCAAATAATAGTAGTAGTAGTAGTCGTCGTCTTAATAACGGTAGAAGTAGTACGAGTATTAAAAAACCGATAAGGTAAGAACGAACGTAAACAACGAAAATAAAAGATAGAGAAAGACAATTGGTCGTTCTTCTATCTAACAACACACGAATAATAATACACACGAAGAACGATAATCCCACGGGAAAGGTTGCACGTGTTTTAGGGATGGTTTTAACGGGCACGACAGCACACACACGCGAGCTCGAAGTTCTCCTTGAGGTTAATAATCCTTTGAGAAATAGGACAGAAATCTCGAGTCAGCAAGGACAAGAGCAACATTATAAGTTGCAGGAAGCTTGGCGACGACGACAGCGACGATGTTGACGATGATGTTGAGAATGATGTTAAAGATGATGATGATGATGACGACGACGACGACGACGACGGTGGTGACGACGGCGACGGCGGGAACAGATCCTGGGATATTGTCGAGGAGGACACTCGCCAGCACCAGCTGTACCGATAGGGGTAGCACTTTTATTAGTGATCGCGTAGTACGACAATGGTTGAGGAAGCTCATATTGTCAGGAGGAACCGATGATAGCCGTGACGTCGAGTGCCAGGTCTCGCGACCCGACGAGTCCGTTATCGGGCGACATCGCGTCGCGACATTCGTGCGATCACACGATGGACCAGGGTAAGTATTCACGGAGAACACACCACTCCCGATCGAAGTAGTTCGATCGTTATCTCTCTCTCTTGCCCTCTCTCTCTCTCTCTCTCTCTCTCGTTCTCTCTCTCTCTTCAATCACACTGTTAATCTACACTTTATATTTTTAACTTGATTAATTAATTACGTCTTCGTGTCCCTTTCGTTATAAACAATAATAACGATGACAGAAGCGATGACGAAACGAGGAGGGTGCGTGTCTATCTCTTAATCGCGGCGCGACGCGACGCACGCGGCACTTACATACATACGTATCGAAGGAAAGTTGGAACGGAACTACTGACGGCTCCTCCGTCCTCGGTACTCGCATCCCCACCACCCGCGACCGGCTCCCCCCACTCTCAACGAACGAGTCGCGCGCGCCTCTTACCCCCTCCACCGGCCCGTGTAATAGGTACGCACCGAGCTACCCGGAGCGTGACACACGCTCACGGTCCGTAGTGGGGGGAATAGTCGCGTGGCGGCCTCCGTCGTGGCGGGGTGTACAACGAACCGTCAAACAGAAAGGAATAGACAGAGATAGCTGATCTCTCGCGAGCGCATGCGTTCTTCTCGAGATACTACTACTATTACTGCTACTACTATTACGTTGTCTCACCCTTCCTGAAAATGTTACCTGAGTGAGTACCTTCTCTTTCTCTCTCTCTCTCTCTCTCTCTCTCTCTCTCTCTCTCTCTCTCAATCTTCTCTACGTACTTGCATCTAGCGATGGGACTAATTCGATTACTCTTTTGAAATGTTCGATCAAAGCCAGTTATGATATTCATAAGGTAATATCAGGCAGGAATCGAAACTTGTTACTTAATTCCGATCGATTTGATTAGTGCAAATGTTATTTGAAATTCAAATGAAAACCAACGAATTGTGATATTTAATAATAAGAAATGGATCTGTATACTTTCAATGTTAAAGAGTACGCGAATAAAAGGAAACGTGATAATTAAAAAATAGATGATCGGGAAATATTGTGTAGAAATAATGCTTGTAATTTTATTCATACCATTGTTATTCGTAATTGTGCGTACGTTTAACGTCATTGCGAAAAGCGAAAAGTATTAAAAATGAATTGCATAATTATTATATATAAAATATTGTATACGTTTGCAAATTAATGAAGCTAATATTTTAAATCCAGTGTTTTTACGCAGACTGCGAGGTCAAATTTTCAAATTAACCGCCTCTTCGATTCAACGCAAGCGAAAAGGTCACAGAGGCAGTTAATGAAAGGAGTCGCGCCTGCGCACTTGTCCAAACTCAACTCGTTCACACAACTACTATCGAGAATGTGACACGCAACTTCCTCGAGTGATCCTCATTCTGTGTGTCTTTCAAGATCAATAGACTAAGTATTCATCTTTCGAAGTATCTGATGGGCGATATGACACTTGTCTACCTAACGTAATAATATTTCAGAAGATCTTTAAATCTGTCGATAAAAAAGCTTTCGATGTCGATCGAACTGACAATCGCTATAGAGATAATTCGATCCTGAATTATTTATGAACTAGGAGAGAATCAGTGGGATTCTGCTAAGACGATATATATTAATGATTACTAAACGACTACGAAAAGTACGATCTAATGTTAATTAATAAATCATACAAAAAAAACCACTAGAGATCGTCGGATAGTATCGATAACACGTTCCGTAAATATGAAAACGTCTATAAGATTCCTATCGCACAGAAACATACAGGGAAAGAGAAAAAGATGTAATATCTCGATCGAGAGTTTTGCAATGTCGATTGGCTATCCCGACTTGTAAAATATTCAAGGTCGAACGAATCGAATTCACGTTCGAATCTCGGCGATACATTCTCTATTTCTGTTTTTCTTTCTCTCTTTCTCTTTCTATAGAGAACGTTCTCTCTAGAAATGCGGTACTCCCATTAGATCTCCGAGTAGATTTTACATCGCCAGGGTGAGACGGAAAGGAATCGAATAGGACGCATGCGCATTATGATACCGCATTCGCACACGTATTCTCCGAGAAAACGCACGTAAGCACGTACGTACGAAACGACGAAGACCGTGAGGGTAGCAAAAGGAAGAGAGAGGACGTCCCTAACCCGGCAATCACCAGAGTACGGTGATAACGAAAGCAACCACTGGGAATTTACGTGACTTCCGAGAAGAATATCACTTTGAAGTCATACTAAATTCCTTTTATCAATTTTTCTTCTATTTTCATTCATGAAATATTATTTCTCGTATATATCTGAATCGTTGAGAATTTATTATTATCCAAAAGATTCATTAAATTCTACGATTTTTTATTAAACAAATCACTTCACAAAATAATTTGATATAAATCTCTTTGATTTTCTACTTACATCAATTATTATATACAGTATGCAAAGTATTACATCTCTCGTACGTCAGTTTATATTCATGTTTACGTAGATTAATGTCCAAGCATCGTATAAAACTCATCACAGTAGGATCTTCAAAAAGTTATTAATGGCTACGCTTATAGGGGTCGGTCTGTTTTAATGATCAAGTTAGTGTTTACCAGGACACTTCTGGGAAGGCGTTCCCCTTCTCAAGAGCAATTTCTCAGTATCACTGTGAATACGAGAAATTGACAAAAGTAACCGTAACTACCTGGTCTCATTAATTTGACATTGGCGTCATTGTGTCATTTGTAAAGAAGAAAAAGAGCTGATCACGAAGAAGAATAGAAACGTTCCTTTCCATCCAACGAAGCTACTTTTACCCTAAGGAGAATCAATGAAACGAAATGAAGGATGGACGTTGATAATGGTAAGACTAGTTCTCTCTCTCTCTCTCTCTCTCTCTCTCTTTCTCATTCTCTCAAGAATAATAAGCTTTTATACTTAATATTATTATATGACTAAGCTGTTTCGAGGAAGCAATTGTATTACGAGGTAATTATAAAGTTCCAAAGAATAATAGAAGTTAATGCCAGAGGAATAGCAGAGTAGGAGACGGCCTTGTAAAATTAACCACGAGAAGTAAAAATAAGGGCAATGTAAGCATTGTGCATGAACTCGTTTTCTGTTACCGAGTTTAAAACACGTTATTTTATATCAACATAACTTCTTATATGATTAAAGTATATAACACGTGGAAAGGGAACAACGAGTAACGAAGAATTCTAGCTAGACGGATTATTATTAGATCGGTCGATACTAGGAATAGTTAAAATGACCAACGATATTCGTTCGGATGGATATTACGTAACACGAACTGGCATTTTGTGGTCTCTTTGTCGATGATTATGGAAACAGGAGCTGTTCAATCTGAAGGTATATGCTGCTAAACGAGAAAAGACATCTCTTTGTATGCACGTGTTTACAGGACAATTCTACATCTATAGGAAGTAACAAAGAAACTCGATCAATAATTGTTTTTTTATTTTATTTTTTTGTTTAAGTTAGACAATCACAATTTAGGTAGCCAGCTAGTTTTATAAGGAAGAACCAAGGAAGAAGAAATTTTTCTAAGGAATAAAGATAATGCTTGCGCAAGCGACTCCTGCGGGATCGTGAAAATGTATGAGGATAACGAAGAAGGGAAAAGGGCTTCTACCCCTTATCATTTCTCTTTCTCTGTCTTCCTTATTACTATCTGTCCTATATAAAGATATGGGTTTATATATATATATATACATTTCTGTCTTCACCGTTGTCATGCACACTCTTCCTCGAACTCTCCCTCTTACTCTTCTCAGAAATAGTGAGAATCGGCAGAACATGAAAATGAGACTTCCCCCCTTGGGAGGTTATTCGCTAATCCTCGGATATCGGATTAAGTGCGGCTTGGACTTAATTGATTTTCTAATATGTATTAATCCAGGATATTGTCCGAATTCACCAATGTAGATGAATTGATAAGAATTCTAACAGAAACTTTTATAATATATGCGCACTCGTATTTAATCTTTGAAAAAATAATTTAAAAAATTGAGTAACTATATAAATATTGGCAAATATAAATTAATCACGTACACATATATACAATTCATACAATAAATTATGTATTTATAATTTGATTATAATTAATCAAAATTTTAATCTCATTTCTTGAAATATTGTATAACAGTACTCTAACCATATTCAACGTGCATATTCTTGAAAAATAAGGGTCTATAAGATCATCTTGGTAGTGTTTCTAGTAGCATGACGTAGTACGCGTAAGACCTAGCCAAGCTTTCTAAAGCCGATCGTCCAGAAATCATTTGTAAGTCCTTTGCAAACAGTTGTTCGGTAAACCGACGAGTAACGTGACTCGGTGCATTCAAGTCGCAGTTTTAAATCATGTTGCGATCTTTCGCGCGTGATAGCTTAAGCTTGTCTACAATTTGAATTTAGTTAGAACGATGTCACTTTGCTCGGATTAAATAATGCGATTCGAGAAATGTCATCAATATGATTTTTATCGATAATTCATTCGTATGGTTTTTTTTTATTACATCCCATAATAATAATAAATGCATGCTCTTAATGCGAAAGAGGACAAACAAAAAATGAACGTGTTAAATCGTTTGGCTACACGATTTTATTAATATAAATTTTATAAGCGAACTTGTAAAATTAATGAACACGCGAAAGGTCAGACATCAAATTATGTATCGAAAAGTATTATTTATTTAAATTATATTAGTATATAATTTATAATAAATACATAATAATGTATTAGTATATTAGAAAAATAATGAAGGTCGTTCGTTAAAAGAGCAATTGATTTTCTGCTTTTTTAATGCACACGAAAATTTGTCAAACAAAGTTATGCTAGGATTTACTCGGGAGTATATTATTTAAATAGAATTTAATCTTCTTTCTCTCTTCTTCTTCTTCTTCTTCTTCTTCTTCTTACGTTATATGCATACGAATATATTTGTTGCATGTTACTTTTTTCTTTCGTTCTACCTTTTTCCCTCTTTTTTGTTGTTTTATTTTGATAAAGTTCAAGTTACACAATGTCACGAGTATCCGCATCGCCTGACTCAAATACGTGGGTATATGTAAAGAGAGAGAGAGAGAGATAGAGACGTGTACACATATATACATATACAAATGTATATAGGTAGATACATAAGATGGTACGTGTACGTAAACCCTTGCTAATTCCCACGATTTACGTGCAAACCATATTTATTTCTACGATCCGCTTCGCCATCTTTCTTGGACGACATATAATCTTCGAGGAGATTCCAGGTCACGTCTCAGCATCGCTTTATTTGAGAAGAATGTGCGAAGAATGGTGAACGTGGTCAGAGAGGCACTCGGATTTTTCCTCCTCTTCCTCTCCTCTTTCTCTTTCTGGACTTTCTTGCTAGATAGTGTCGACTGGCGACATATTTGCCTAGGCTGTTCTAGGCAAAGTACATGTAAGAGGAAGAAGAAAGAAGAAAGAAGGAAAAAAAAAAGTTGGAAAAAAGAATAAAGAAAAGTAGTGGAAAAAGGTGCAGGGTAGTACACTTGTGGGTGGGGGGGTCTAGCTGATGCTGCTGTTAGTATTAGTAATAGTAATAGTAGTGGTAGTGGCAAAAGGGTGAGAGTAGACATATTGCCACTGTGGCACTATGCCAGCTTAAGTTTCTGCAAGGCATCCAAACGTAAATTGAATCGAGGACTAGGCTAGAATAAATCTGAAAGATGTTTATGGATCGTACCATGCCAATTTAATTGGCTTTTATTCGCTCTTCATTTTCAACTACATTCCTCTGATCAGTTTCTGTTTTTCATTTTTTTGTCTCCTCTTTTTATTTCTATTCTATCAATGAAGAGTTTTCGTTTTCATTTTCGTTTGGAATTAATTATTAAATATTGTAAATAGGTATACAGCATATATGCAATATATAATAGATTTTGTTTCATTTTGTGGTGTAATAAAAGGTGTGGTCGAAGGGAAAAACGCTTTGCATTGAGAACAATGCCGGGGTATTGCTAACATTGCTTGATTTCCTACTATTCCGGTAACGTATATATTACATCGTTGTCATCGTCGTCGTCGTCGTCGTCGTCGTCGTCGTCGTCGTCGTAGTAACGCACCACAGAGTTAATGAGATTTGTTACTCGATCGCAGAAACACATTAAGGAAACTAAATCACGCATGGTAAATGGTACGTCCACGAAATAATTTCCGTCTCTTTGATCCGGATATCGGTAACCGGATATTCGATGTCACCGCTGCTTCACTCATAACGCCAATTTGAGACAAACTCGATATTGCGTGCAAAATGTAGGAAAGTAGCCAGGAAATATCGAAGATATCGTATGGGATAATATAAGTGAGAATTCGATTGATCGATAATCTCGATAATATTAAACCTTTAACGATAGTCGCGTCTGTAAAAAAATAAACGTGTCCTCGAAAAATTCCACCCTCGGTTGGAAAGACAAATCTATGTTTCTTTCTTTTTCTTTTTTTTTCTCCTTTTTTCTATCGGTCAGTCCAGTATAGATGAAAGAGAAAAAGAGAGAAAAACAAATACGTTCTGAAGCATAACTGCTTTTACACGGTTCGTTGATCTTGATAGATAGGAATCTTCTTTGTTACACTGGACAAATACACCGAGTTCCATCTTTCTGTCTCTATCGTCATTTTTGTCCTTCCTTTACTCAGAGAATTTCGTTTTATTTTCGTCTTATCAGTGTGAAAAGTTGTCGTTCGATTAGCCGAGGAATAAGATCTGTTATCAAAATAATCTTGGTTACGTACAATTGATAATTTTTTCAAATAGCTTTCAAATAAATTACGAAAAATAGTCAAAGTATCGTTGAAAAGATATTTCTATCATTCTCTTTGAAGTTCCCCTTTCTCATTTGTTCATTACGTAGAAATATTTTTATAACGAACGGACAAATGATTATTTCCGTTATATATTAAAATTTAAACTAGTGACATTAACAGAAATTTTGAAATTATTATTGCACATGGCACGAATTAATTTCTTAACGTTGCTCTGACACAAACGTCGATATATTTTCAAAGTAGTACATTATTAGAAATTCTATTATAATTTTATTCGAAAGCTTGTGCCTCGCGAAGTGCTCATGAAGAACAAACGTCGATAGAAATATTTTTTCGAAACAAAAACGTAGAAACCGTAGGTACGATACACAAAGCGATAGAACAGCGTTTCGACATTTATGAAACTTTCACGATGAAGTATTTCGATGTATTCCTAAAAAAAGCAGCTATCGTAAAATGTCGTCGGTCGGTTGGTCACTTATTTCTATTTTTCATTTTTGTCATCGTACGAGAGAAAGAGAGAAAAGAAAGAGAGAGAGAGGTGGAAAACAACGATGATAACGTTGGCTTTTATCGAAAATTATATTTCCTGAGCGTAGGAACTATAGAAATAATAGGAAGATACTCTATCCCTTGTATCTTTTCGCATCTCGCGTACGAATTCATGCTGACATTAGAAACGCACGGTGTTCGTTATAGTGAATTATAGTAACACGAGTCAACGACAACGAGTAGTACAAACGTGGTAAGAACGTTTTAAACTTTTTCTTTAGGTTTTTCCCTTTCCTTGTGCTCTCTATGCTGCTTGCAGTCGGTGAACCAACCAACCAACCAGTCAGCCAACCAGTCAGCCAACCAGCCAACCAGCCAGCCCAGCCAGCCAGCCAGCCAGCAAGCAAGCAAGCAAGCTAGCTAGAAAGCCGCTGCTGCTAGCTTGGTAACCTTTCACCTATTTATTTTTATCTTTTTTCACCGCGGTAGCTCGCTTTCAAAGAAATATCAATTTGTCGAATTATTGCGCTCAAAAGGGGCATTCGCAGTGCTCTCGACTTTTATATGAGAGGCGTTCACTATGCATCCCACTTTCCTTCTCTTTCTCAACATATGTGTTTCGAGAAACTAAAAAAAGAGAGACATTTGGTTTGATTCGTAGAATACATCGTAAAAGATACGAAATAAAAATAGTGTCATCAAAACAATTTGAAATACCTTGAAAAATGATTGAGTTGTTTTTATTATTATCATTATTGTATTATCTCATTCGAGGAAAAATCAAAATCAGATGTTTTTGTACAAATTATTAAGCGTCCAAGCAAGTAGGTATCTATTTTCGCATACCGTTGTGTTGTATATTCGTAAGAATTCAAATTTTTTTGTTTTTTCGAATAGATAGTGAGAGATACGACAACGATGAGAAACGTTAGCATTAAAGGCATTTTACAAGTGAAATATAGCACGGCAAGTCGAAGCCGTGATAACGCAATTATGTATACCGACACGAGGTGCATTCGGCGAGGAAACAAAATTACAACGCGTTTTAAGTTAACACGATTAATAGCGAAATGTGACTGTAACGAGCTTTATTTCGTTATCTGGCACCGGAGTCGAAGCAAATTCTTTTGCCGTGTTGCGATCGATGATCGTTGCACCGATTAATACGTCATTCGGTATTCCGTTTTGAGATTTTTTTTGTTCCGTCTTGATTAGACACGACAAATATTCGTTGTTCCTCTCAAACAAACAACGTATTCCATGATTTTCCTTCATCCACTTTCTATATTTCTTATATTTTCTCCCACTCTCTTTTGTGAAAAAGTGAAAAAACGTGAAAATTAAAAGATACTCGTATCGATAATTGTTGAAATTGTATACTTTGTCTCTATTACACTTTCCTATCGATTATTTACAAATTGAATCGTTTATCTGCTTTAATTATCGCGAAAGTTTTTCAAAGTTATTTTCTAAACGAAGTTACATCGATTGTATTATAGAAACGTTTCTTCGATATGATGATCGTTTGATAACAAAGCATTGATGTATCAACTCGCATTGGTAAATGATGAGAAAGAGAGAGAGAGAAAGGGAGTCGTAATGCGAAAGCATGACGAAGGTTTAATTTAATAAAGTTCCTGCAAAGCTGATTGCGTTGACGCAATCGGTACATCCGATCGACGTAAAACTAACCACTCCCTGCTGGAACGTCTTGAAAGGTTTAAGTCATGCCAACCAATAAGCGTAATACTCCCTTTTAGTAAAAAGTCTTTTCAACAAAAATTGAAATATTACGTTCCACGTATCAACATTTCATTTCTAATTAAACTCGTAATTTAAATGTATAATATCAATCAAATGTAAATAATGAATACGTTCAAACAATTGTGAACATAATTCAACAATTAATGAAACATTCAATTTACAAAAGATTCGAAAAATATGGGACCAATAAAAATAAAAAGGGGAAAGGGGAAAGCACGAAAAAAAAAAACGGAAAAAAACGCAACGAATTATCCTTATCGTTAAGGGCTGTGATAGGGTGGTAGTGGAAATGCAGCAAAAGGAAAGTCTCGTTGTAGTTTCTCTTTGTCGAGGCTGGTCTGAGAAGTCTGAGAAGAGAGAGAGTGGATTTGATAAATGCCATGACATCACGAGAGCAATTATCCCTGCTACACTCTATTTGCAGTTCCTTTGCTCTTTTGCCACCCCAATCTTCTTGCTCTTTCTCTCTCTCTCTCTCTCTCTCTTCTCTTTCTTTCGTTTTATACGCATGCGTATATTCTCTTAGCTCGATTACACTCTCGATTTAACAGAATCGCTAAAATATTATTATAGTTGGATATTAAGATGCGTAAACCTCTTATATTATTATTATTATTATTATTATTATTATTATTTCTTTTCTTGTTTTTGGATAATAAAAAATAATTTATACATATATATAATTAAATGATAATTTTATATGATTTTCGATTGAATTTCATCTTCGTTCTACTCGAAGGTTCGTTGGGATCCGCAATAATGTTTTCTATGTAAGAGAGAAATGGAAGGAAGACGAATAAGAAGAAGCAGATGAAGAAAAGGAACAGAAAGAACGTAAAACTTAAGAACTTAAGACATCAAACGGCCGGGAACGCGTAAAACGATTTATCGCGACGGCAGGTGCACGTAATTGGTCCAATTTCTTTCGACCGACAGCTTTTCGTTTCTGCGGTCGCTTATCGTCTTGCCTTTACTCTTTATTATTTTACCGTTAGATCCTCTGCTCGATTCGTGATTCCTTCCCCCGCTTTGGATCGTTGAGAAAAATTAAAAAAGAAAGAAAGAAAGAGAGAGAGTGAAAATGAAGAAATAAAAATATCGAAAGAAAAGCAATTTTAAAACTGCTCGCTAATCTTTTCCGTTTAATCGGTTTTCTCCCGACTGAGGTGCAAAAGAGAAATGAAAAAATAAATACGATTAAATAATACGCGATATTTATGCGTAGCACGGAAATACGATAGCGCACCGTATGTACATATGTTCGTTGGGAAATCCGTCGAGAACATGTTGCGACGTAAAACTCAAATTTAATTTCATTTCAAGCTCGTCGAAAGTAACGTATGTAAATTTTATATTTCACCTGATAAATGTACCGACTCCAAAGTTTGTATTCTGACAATTTCAAACTATATCGTATTTTTTTTTTTTTATAATAGATTTTCTTTGATAAAGATGAAATCAAAATTATAATAAATATTCTCTCTTATTTTTATTTCGAAGCTTGAAACTCACATTGCATTGCAATCTATATAATATTTTTTTTCTTTTTCTTTTTTGAGACATCACAGAAAGAAAAGTGAAAATGCAAATAAGAAAAATAAATAAACAATTAGACAAGAGTAATGGTAAAAGGAAAATATGTTTCCTTTTTTTATTCCAAAGATTTCTAATCGAAAAATATTGTATTGCGATAATTTGCAATTGCAATAATACTTTATATGGGACAAAATAAAGAGAAAAAAAAGAAAAAAGAAAATAGTTCAGAATGCAAATAAGAGAATTTCCAAGACAATAAGCGAAGTAAGTAAATAAGTAGGTAAGTAATAGTAGAATGAAAGTAATAAGGAACAAAACGTACGATCTTCTCTCTAGCGTTAAATAAGTAATGTAGTAGACACTCTCATTACACGGTTCGTTTCTTTATCGTCAAATAGAGTTTAACTTTCGCGTTTCTATTTTCGACTCTCATCCAGCGTGCCTGAGCCTTTCAACATGATCTCGTCTAGAGAATTCTCTTCTGAGCTAACCGCCCTTTCGCTAACTTATCGGCCGTGTAATCACCGTTGAAAATTCACCAAAGAGCTTTCCCACGGAATTTCCATTTGAAACTTATACAATTAATTGAGTATTGTAAAGGACGAATGACTATTTCGAGTAGTATTGTAGTTCGTTTAAAGGAAAAATAAAGTATTAACCTGATTAAACTTTTCTTCTAATCTAAATCTTGCTATAGTATTAAATAATAATAATAATAATAATAATAATAATAATAAAATCTGAATAGTACTTATTATAAATTTTTACAAGAAAAGACAAATCAAGTCACACGCGTGACTATGTAACTACAAAATTAAAATTATTTTTTGTGATATTTATTAACACTAGATTTACGGGTGTTTCGTTCATTATTTTTTAATGACTTAGAAACATTGTTTGAATGGAGGGTTGAGTAGAGGAGAGGAATTAATATTTACGTATATTTCATTACGCAACTAAAAACCAACAGATATTTTAAAAAAAAAATTTTAAGTTTGTTATATATACAGTAATAAAATTGTTAATGAGTCAAATTGGCTCAGTCCGTAAATCTAGTGTTAATAATTAGTCGATAGTATGCATATTATGTACACGTGAATTCACGCGAAACGTATCCCATCTTTTTCGTAAGTTACACGAATGTGTTAGTTTTTTTTTTTTATAGCAAGATAAATATGCTGTAAGTGTGAGTAAATCTCTCAGAAGTAGTTATCATCGCTATTACTTCGTCACGAGTAATAGTAGTAGTAGTAGTAGTAGTAGTTATTTTTCAACGGTATTCACTGTATTTTTATTTCATAAGAGTGAGAGAGAGAAAGTTGAGTATGGACGAAAGTCGACTAGTTTAAACGGTCAATGATGAAAGTATACGTGAAGTACGCGGAAGAGAGAGAGAAGCAAGCATGCTGAGTAATCAAGTAACGAGCAGGACAAGGACATAGAAAGAGTGTTGACAGAATATTCTACGAGATGAGTACAAGAAGGATAAAACAAGAGAGACCTTGGAACGTGCAACTAGCCAACACGGGTAAGTTGAAATTCCCGAGTTCATCTTCGTTGCATGATACCGTTAATAATAACCGTATCTCGTTAAGAGAAATGATATTTCTATTAAACTAACATTTCATTCGTAATTATATCTAGATTGTTTCTTATAAAACGACCAAGTTACGTTGGGCTTGATATATTTAGAAAAATAATTTTATTTTTGTTCAATGAAAAATATTATTTTCTTCGAATACCAAATTTTAAGTACATTGTTGAGTACTTTACTAATTTCAAATAAATATAATTATTACGTTATATGATATTCCGTGCTTTTTCTCCATAAATATAAGAAAGTCAATTTAATTCAGCTCTTTTTTTCCAAAATAAATAATATTCTTCATCGAAATATATTCAAATATATTTATAGGTTCGTGTATCCTCTTAAACGTAAAATCCCACGAATCTTTTTATACAAATATGTATGTACATGATACGAACGAAGTAGAACATTTTCCGTACGAAGTGAGAAAGATGTCGTTAGTCGATAAAAGTAATATCTAGGTAATATAATCCCTCTTTCACTGACAATGAGACGAGATAATATTCTCTTACGTGATCACATAGCGAAAGAACAAACTATCCTATAATTTTATCTTTCTTTTATTTCTATTTTTGACAGAGTAATATCAGAGTAATATACACGTTGATTTTATGATTTGTTTATAGTTCGTTTCTACCTACCACAAGCTTCATGCTTTTAGAACACTAATAGTAATGATGATAGAGAAAGAGAGAAAGAGAGAGAGAAACGGGATGAAAGGGAGGATTATACTTCCGGTATAGATCTATTTCGAGTCTTGCGGCTTGTTGTAGAAATACAGATCTGTTTTCAGAATATTATCATTCGTATATACCTTTAGTTCTATTATCCGGTGGTATACCTATTCGAAACCCGTTATACCATTTAACTATGGGGTCAATTTGTCCCGGAGCATTCAGCTTGGAATTACGTCCAGCTTAGAGCAAAGCTGTGCTATTCTCGGTGTCGGGGCCCTATACCATCGTCGTCAGCCAAGAGCCTAAACATCCTCCCTCTCAAATCACCTACCCTTCTCTCTGCTGCACAACATCACAGCATCTCTCTCTCTCTCTCTCTCTCTCTCTCTTACTCTCTTTACACGCGAGATTACACTTGTTCTCCCATTAATTCGATACGACGGCAATAATATATACGCGAATTGCCTGTACGTTTCTATCTCATTGGAGTCGAATCGAGATACGATACCAACTGAAACAGAGAGAGAGAGAGAGAGAGAGGGAGAGGCAAATAGAGATCAAAACGAGAAAGAAAAACGTAGTTGCAAAACAAGACACAAGTAAGTTTTCCTTTGCGATTCGTTTTCTTTTCCCGTGTTTTTGATTTCGAAACATGGCGCTCTTTATGGAATCTCTTTCTCTCTTTTTTTTTTTATGGTTAATCAAAGATATTCGTCTTCTCTGTTTTTTTCGGAACATTTCTCGTCGGATGGAAATCGTTTGAAAAGTACAGATCGCGTATTGTCATTATTATTATTATTGTATTATTTGCAAAGAAAAACATGTTTCTTCTTCTTCTACTACTTCTATCTCTCTCTTTTTGTATTATTTCCTTTTATCTTTATCGTACCAGATCAAAGATACATTCTTTTTGTATTTTTTTGCTTTGTTTATTCTTTCGAAAACGTTTCTTGCCAGATGGAGAAATCGTTTAGAAAATACAGATGATAGCGTATTAGTACATTATTATTATTATTATTTCGATTTTTATCCCCGGTAGGGAAAGAGTTGTTTAAAGAGACGAAGCAGCAACAGCAACACCAGCAGCAGTAACAGCCGTACCAGCAACAACATAACGTAGGTATGTTATCATTAAACATATATGAACGACCAAGTCACGATACGCTCAATGCACATTCTCGCGTTATACGTACGACGAACATCGCACCGGATGGATTCCCCTACCTAAACTCCGACGAACGTGTTTGCTTCTGTTTCACGCGGACAATCGTAAACATATGCTTCACTGTAAACAGTCGTCCAAAATCAGGCGTCCTTGTTTAACGCTTAACATCGAGCTCACCGAATACCGATCTCACTTTAAACGTTCAAATCTCTCTCTCTCTCTGCACCTTGATTTTCCATGTTTTACTGAACAAAGTTTATTCATTCGAGCACCGTCATATCCTCGAATTTATTCGTCATGGTATAAGTTAATTAATCAATTTTATTAAATATACAGTTTTTTGGGGGGTTTTTTGAAGTTATACTTTTTTTGGCGCGTTTGGGAAAATGTAATGGGGGTGTGATTTTTTTCCGATCGACATCACGAAGTTTGTCGGGTATTTTCGATGCGCGGCAAAGTGTTTTAAAAAATTTACGGCATGAAGTTGTTCTTTTTTCTCTTTTTTTTTTAAGCGGGTCACCCATCCAAGTACTAATCGTATTCAGCGCTGCTTGACTTAAATGATCGAGCGGGAAGTAGTTCTATTATCACGCCATGGTCGTTGACGTATAAAGTAATTCGATATATCTCCCTTATATTTAATGTGGACTGATATCTATATTTTATATATTTTTATTCTTTCTTATATATTATTATTATTTTTCTTTTTTTTTGAAGTTATTTTTGAGGTTATTGAGGTTATATTCGTGTTGATACGCCAAAGAAGTATAACTTCTTACGTGCGTACACGTATATAAGTACACACAGCAGTTATTTTTTTATAAAGATTAAATTGTTCAGAAGTTTCGTAAATTTATTCTTCGGATCACATATTCGTAACAGTTTTTTATATTGTTCTTTACATCCAAATTCTAAATAAATAATATACATTTATTATATCCGCGTACATCATCCAATAATACAAAATATCTTTTCAAATTGTAGATAGGAAGTGTTTGTTCGTGAACGTAGAATTATTGATAATCGTAGATAGGAATGAAAGGAAGAAAAGAGATGAATCTATCGAAAGCAGGCAAAGAAAAAAAAGGAAACAAAAAGGAGGGGGTAAAAAAATGAAAAATAGGATCGAATACTCGTTAAGAGTAACGTGGATAGGTTGTAGAACGACGATCAATCACGACGATTCTCCTCGCAGACTCTCCCTCTCTCTCTCTCTCTCTCTCTTTCTCTCTCTCATCGTAGGACGTTCTAGTTCGGAGACGATGAAGGGGTTCGTTGAACCGTTCTTTCCTCGGTGAATCCAAAAATACATGGAAATCGGGGAGGACTGACTTGCACTAGTCGTAACTGGAAGCGTAACGCGAACGACGAGAGAGAAGGAAGGAATGGTACAAGATGATGACGAAAATAGAAAGGGAGGGAGGTAGGTAATGGAATAGGAAAAAAGGGGGAAGGTGGCTAAAATGGCGACAAAGAGAAACGAGGGGCAAAAGGGACGCGAAAAGAAACGCGGAAAGAGGGAAAGTAAGAGAGGACAATGCGCTAACAAACGTTAGACTGTGAATAGAGATGAACCGGAACGAGTATACACGGTGTTAAGAAAATTATTGTCAGATATTTTTCGTTTATATCTATTTTATTATTATTAATATATTTTCATTTCTTTTTATAGGCTCTCCCCTGTACTTTTTCCTTTTTTTTTTTATTTTTTTGTTAAAATAGTTTTAACTATTCTAATTTTATTTTCTGCTTCATATATTAAAGGTACATTATTATTATTTAATATGTATCAGAGTTTAAGTTTCAATTTATTTGTTCGTTAAATAGAATTCGTACACGTAAATGTGTTGACTTTTTAAAAATCGTTTTTAAGTAATTTTGCGCGCGCGTCTAGTTTGAACTTAAATCTCTCTGTCTTCATCTTTCTTCTTCGCCTGTTCTTTTTTTAATCTTAAAATGAATTTTCTTCGAAGCTTTAACCCGTCAACTATAAAACTCCAAAGGTAAAATCACGTTGCACATTCTTTCATCGAACTTATTCGTCTTTTTCTATCCTCCCGTTCGAAGAGAAAGAAAGATAGTCGAAAAGGAAAGGAAACTTTGGCAGAATGAATTCCATGGAAAACTTTTTGGCGGGAGTTCTTTGATCATGGATACTTGACTACAATAAGAGAAGAAGAGACGAAGAAAATATAACAACAAAAAAAAAAAAAAGAGAAAAATAGTCTATGCAGTAGGTATGAAAGATAAGTACGATATAATTAAATACGTAAAGTTACTATCTATTATCTCAAATATGAAATAAACGAAAAGAAAACGAAATAAGTTAGTAAGCGTTGTAACGAATTCGATCGTTTTTCCAAATCTGACTAAATCTGCAAAGAGGATGATCGTTTCCGATGATATATTACATTGATTCGTTTCATCTATCCTACGATATGATGAAATGTATATATATATATTTCTCTCTCGGAAATTGTAATACTAGAGAGGGAAATTTATAGGCGATTAAATGGCTCGATATCTTCACGCTCGAACGGCACGCGTCGCTCCGGAACCTTCATAACACCCTGTATATTATTACGTGCTTCTCTTCGCAGAGACCAGGAATTACTTTCTTTCTCTGTCTCCATTCCTTCTCTCGCTTTTCTCTATTCTTTGTACGCATTTGTTACCGTGCTATTCTCGGTTAAAATAAGGGAGACAAAAAGGGATAGAAAAGGAACGAGAGGGAGAGAAAGTGTAGGAGAGACTAGTAGAAACGCGAGTTAGGGAATGAGAAAAGGGCTGTGACGTGCGACGAGAACGGAAACGCTGTAGTCGGGCTCGAAAGTTTCTCTAGAAAGAGAGAGAGAGAGAGAGAGAGAGAGAGAGAGAGAGAGAGAGAGAGTGAGAAAGTGAGGAAAAGGGACTACTACGGGGTTTCAGCATGAGAAGAACGATCAATAGCACTCGAAAGCACGAAGAAAAGTCGTGAAAAGCATCGAAATTCCATTCGTAGGAAAATTTTTTGATGGACCCCGAGTAGAATTCATTCGTAAAAGTCGGTTCTCCGATGATCCGTTGATCACCTGGAAAGCGCCGAATAGATGATAAAAGCCCTTCTGTTAATTAATCTAATTATCTTGGCCGTACTATCCTCGCGAAATTGGTTCGACATTTTTAATCATTCCACGTACCTGCACCATATCCCAATTTTTATTCCAGTAAAACATCAAACTCGGAATGAAAATGGAAGGCACTGGACGTATTGTATGTACCTCGTTACCGTTATTCTCGTTCGTTATAATTCGCAATTTACGTTTATATACGCGCCAGAAATCGGAACGACTAAAAAGCGCGAGAAACGGGGGATAACATTTTTGTCCCTTTCAATTTTTAACGCTCTACCAACGTTATATATTTTCGCACGATTTTCCAATCTCTCGCCAACTGTCTATCTTTCTCTCTCTCTCTCTCTCTCTCTCTCTCTCACTCTCACTCAATCACTCATTCACTCACTCACGCCCTTTTTATATTATCTTTTACGCATCATGTTCGAAAACAGAAAAAAAATATAACTGAACGCAATATAACGACGGATAGACAAATTTTTATAAACGTTGACAAGCGTAATAATTAACACATTTCCAACCGATCGTACAAATTTTCATGTTATTTTCAAATAATAAATAACATTTTTTTTAAAAAAAAGCATCTATTCAAAAAATAAAATATCGAGGTAAATAAATATTCGTGTCGGTTTCGAAATAAGTAATTAATATTTGTCGATAATGTCGTTTTCGACTAATTCGACATTACGTGAGAATTATTTATTATACAATGTGTAAACGTTTTAAATGACTAAAAAGGGACGAATTCTCGAGTATATGTTAATAAGAAATAAGGTTGAAACCTTGAACTGAGTTCTTAACTCCTGCCATATTACTAACTTGTTTGCTGCTCCTGTTTTGAACTTAACCAATGAATAACTACAATATAATCGGCTTAAATATTCATGCTGCTATATACATGGCAACGATATTTCCCGCGACGATGCTACGAACAAGAGGCTCTTGGCTTTTTCTCTCTTCTCATTTTTTGTTTTTCTTTTACTTTCATTTCATATTCATCATAATCGATATTAACCATTCGTGTCTACCAACAAATAAGTTATTTTACGATTCTTTCGTATTCGTATATACTCGCACGACAAATTTTTATTTTAGTATAATATTTATTTTATTTAGTTATTATTTTTTTATTTTTATAAACTGTTGCTAACAAAAATTTCGTTAAAATTGAAAAATCTATATGAATAATAAAAGATAAGAATAATTCTTCCAAATATCGAATATTTCATTCCGAGAAGAGATTAACACTTTAGATGTAAGATATTTAAATCGTTTTAATATTTGTCGGAAGTTTTTTAAATCTCTCGAAATGTATAACTATTGCATGTTTTCAATCATTGATTTCAATTTGATTGATAGAGAATAATTGCTTCACCGATGAGAAGAAATAAATTTGAAAGATTGATCGATTTGACACGATTTAATCAGTCGTTTTTAGTTAAAATAAAAAAAAAATAAAAAAAAGAAAGAGAAAAAGAAAAAAAAATATTATTCAAGTAGACATCAATTACGAGTCACTTCGTACATTTAAATAGAATTCTCTATAAGTTAGTTGTTTCTTACAACTTTTATTTTTTCCTTTTTTTCTTTTTCAGTAATAAAAGATTGACGTATATTCAATATTTATGAAATATTTCGTATAAATCCCGAGTAAATTAACGTTGATATAATATTCAGCAAATTTGTTTTAAATTAACTACGAATAGTAAGTTGAATGAAATCGTTTATAAAAAAAAGTTTCACGTTTCTTGATTATTTAAATGGAAAGAAAGAACATACTTACAAATGTTTGAATTCGATGAACGAATAAAAATATTTTCTTTCTCGAGAAATTAAAAAGGAAAGAAAAAAGCAACGAGGCGAGAGAATGAGATTCCGGATCATGGTTGAAGTATTTAAAAATAGAAAGCAAATTGTAACGATGAAATCGCATTTCTATTAGCCAAGCTTTAACTTTTTCACATTTTTTTTTTCTTTCCACTATTCTTTATTCTTTTCACTTGGAAAAAAAGAAACCACAATTAGAATTGTTTATGATCCTTAAGGACGTAAAATTGCTCTTACTTATACGACGTTTTCAATTTCATTTCAAATTGCACATATCCACGTAATTAATTTCTATTTTAAAAGATGGATTTTATTTGTATTATTTATATAACTATTACACACACACACATACACAAATTTAACACGTATAAAATAATTGCTCGATAAATACGTATAGATATACATACGTAATGAAAATATTGTTTCATGCACTTGAATATACAAACACAATTATTCGTTCTAAATAATTATAAATTACATACATAGCAAACCTTTTAAAAAGTTATCAAAAAATAGCCATACATCCTATAAACTCTTCTTTTTCGGTCGGTGTTTGAAAAAATTCTGGCACTCTAAAAATAAAAACGCAGTGATCAATCAAATGATATCATACTCCTACACTTTAACGTGTTTTCCTATATTTACAGATATATTCCTGCCTGCCTGGATAAAAACCACACACAATATCAGTTTAAACAAATTTAGATATTCATTTCAACTCTTATATTTCTTATCAAAAATTAATAATTTTAAATTTAATTGAAAATAATAGAAATAAAAAGCTTAGGAAAGGTTTTCAAATATCACGAACGAAATTGATTTTATCATTCATCTGTACCCTCCGAGCGTTATAATTTGTCTAATTTTTCATATTTTTAATATATTTCATTTTTATCGAGTATAACATGTAAATGTATTAAATATCGATGATGAAAAGATATTAAATAAATTGAACGTGATAGTAAAGATATCATATAACATAGTGATCGATTTAATACTGATCAGTAATCATTCAAACGAGAATGCCTCTCGAAATTACGTATTGCTGATTCACGAAACAGATGGTTTGAACACATTGAAGGGATTTCAAACTCGGTATAATATGAGCATATTATCTTGCTCTTAACCCCCCTCTCCTCTCCCCCACCTTCTCTTTATCTCTCTCTCTCTCTCCCTCTTCCATTCATTTTGCACTTGCAATTATTCAATTACGTATTTCGAATAATGAACGAGTATACGCAATGACTGAGCTTACATATGCGAGCTTACGGCTTTTCTTTTTCATAACTTTCGAGCTTTAGAAATAAACGTAAACATACACGCCTCTGTATCCCATCTAAATGTTTATAAATGTGTATAAAAAGTATTTCACTGTAAAAGAATCAAAAATAACTCGAGTATGCTAATTCTCGTAAACGAGTTTCGTTAGAAAAGACATTATAAGGAATATGAAAATATCATTCATATTGTAAAAATATGAAAATATCAATTTTAATCGTTAAGTGAATATCAAGCTCGTGTTATACAGACTAAAGTGAATTGTTAGGAAACTCGTTTACGGTGCTCGATGGTTAAAAGAATTAATTAGGATAAAGGTAGGAAAACACGTTAATTCATCCCAACGTTTTGTCATAGGTTTACATTTTACGGTAGAATTAGTAATACTTTATTTTTCTTTTCTTTCTCTCTCTCTCTCTTTCTCTGTTTTTCATTCTCTCTATTTATATTTTAATTTTTGTTTCTTGAATTTCCGTATTTTTCTATCTTTTCAGACATGAATATTAACTGTTTAAAGTTCAGAACATGTATATGTTATTTTTGATGGAAAAGTAATGAAGTTTTCGTCATATAGCAAACTTGAAGATCACTTTGTATGCGAAATTTCACGTCCGTTGCATTCACTCATGCGATATACGCATTCGTTTAAGTTTTATATTACCTGCAGTCTTTTTAATTAAATTGGTATTTCGTATCTTTAGAAGATTTTTCTGAAGTTAACAAAGTAATGCACATTTTAACAAAGTTTTGATTATCGTCTCATTGTTATTATTATTATTATTATTATTATTATTATTGTTTTTAATATTGTTATAATTGTGTTGTGTTGTTTTTATTAACCGTTAATGAAACATTTTACTCTTCAAAGTTATTTACTTTTCGATAAGTATAATATCGGAAATCGATATTTATTTCATACCCCGTAGGTTCACGTTCACTTGGATTTCTTGTTTAAGTTTTTACTAGCATTCGCGTATGTATGTACACGTAAAAAGTAAAGTCAACGACTGCCTTCTTCGTTTCCTTCATTCCGAATAAGCAAGCCGTTCGAGAATGGAGACAACCGGACGAAGAAAAGGTCTGGTTAATACCAGTGGTTCTCAATATTCAAGATCATCTAGTAAATCTTACTAGAAAATATTCATTATTTTCATTAATTTTTATAATACACCTACATACTAGTATACCAAATTTATTAATATTATTATTATTATTATTATAGATTCACGTAAAAAAAAAAAAAAAATTAAATGTATAATATTAATAGATTAAAGTTTCTTATTTTCTATTCTATCGGAAGATAATCGCACAGAGAATCGATAATACGTCGTACATCAAAACTGTTCATCGTTCATAATCCCTTTCTGTGTTTCACGATTAGAATACTAGTAAGAGAGAGAAAGAGAGATATGCCAATGCATCCAGATCATTTATCAAGCAGTTGAGCTCGACCATTTGCACAGATATAGACGTATGCATACACTGTGGATAATACGAAAAGGAATAAGAGTGAGAGAGAGATAGAGAGAGAGAGAGAAAGAAAGGGAGAGAAAGGGAATAGGAAAGACAAAGGTAGCTCTTCAACACAAGTTGACCGTTTATCAAACGATGAAGTTTGCCTGGATGCCAGTAGAAACATTTGTGGGATTCACTCTGCTATCGATTGCAAAACTCCAACTGACAATGAGTGATTTCTAAAACTAGAAAATCTCCTATTGATAGAACTAAACGATTGAGATTTATTTTACTCGTTTATATGTATATATATACTTTTTTTTTATTCATTTATTTTGATTTTAAGTTTATTTAAACGATGAGAAAAGCTTAAATTTATGAACACTTTAAAATAGAATTTTTAACGGATTAGTTAATAAACGGACGTGTTTATAAAATGTTTTTCTTAATCCCTTGTATATTTCTACATTTCTTCTATTTCTATTTAACGAAAGATTGTTGAGTATTTAAAGGATACTCGAATGGGTACTTTGACGAAGTGTGTGTATATATATATATATACTTTGAATTTGGAATCCGTTTAAGAGGCTCTCTCGTATACGAGCGAATTAAACGCATACAGTTTTCGTCGTCCGGATTTCTCGCAGCATCGATTTGATACAAGAAAGAGAGAGAGAGAGAGAAGAAATATGAATATAATCGTAGAAAAATTTGTAGAAAAAATATAGCAATTCTCTGCGTGTCGAAAAAGAAACAAAAAAAAAAAAAAAAAGAAAAAGAAATGAAAGAAAAGAAATAGTGAAATTGTATCGGGAACTATTTAACGTGAAATACGAAACTCATTTCACGCACGAAGTATAATGCCAGGATGAAAATCGATCGTATTCGAGTGGCTATTAATATGTGTTTTAATTCCTGCCAGGAGAAGTGAAACGGATAAAATTTAATCGAAAACTTGTTAATTACATATATTCGATATTTGCGATCTCGTTGATAACGGAACTCGATCGAATTCGATTTCAACTTTTGAGAGAAAAAGAAGTGTAATGAATCAATATATAAATAGAGAAATTTAACATTACGTTCATTCAATTTTCATCTTTATCCGGTCTAATCTATCACATTTATTATTTAATTTAATATTATCATAATAATATGAGATAAATTAAAGCAAAAAATAAAACCACGATACACTAACACTAACGTAAATTCATTGTAAAAACAAAACCAAAATAAAACGGCTAAGGGACATTATCATTTTCGAAGAAAAAACGAAGTTAATTTTAGACTTAGACTTGAGAGGAAGAGTGAGAGAGAGAGAGAGAAAAAAGTTGGGTGGAAACAAGAAAAGGGAGATGATGCCTTTTAAGGTTAGAAGGCAACCAAAATTCTTCTTCTCGTTTCTTCGACATGCCTCGTGAAAGTTTCTAACCGATTTGCAGGAACTTCTTTCGTCGTAAAAAGACAGACAGACGGACGGACAGACAGAGAGGGAAAGAGAAAAGCTTCGTCAGCTTATCGTAAACACACCCCTTTGGTATGCTTGCATCCAACTTACTTACTTAGTATTTAATAGTAGTAGTAGTAGTAGTAATGGTAAATGGCAGTAGCGACTAAGAACACATCGATGGCTGCTGGAATTCGTCTTTTGTCGCCATGAACCGACGAGCTTTCCTCCCTCCCTCTCGGAGTCCAAGAATAGGATGCTCGGCTGTGGAAAGCCGGTGAAATAAAAGCTAGACGATGATGAGGAGAAGCCAGGAGGAGGAGTAGGAGGTGGTGCTGGTGGTGGTGGAGGAATGAAAGAGGAAGAAAAAGGAAGAGGATAGTTGTGCGAGACGTGTGTGTGTGTGTGTGTGTGTGTATTTCGAGGGTGAGAAGGAACGGTATGGGGTAGGGGGGAGAGGAGAGGAGAGAGAGAGAGCATTGCTGCTCGTGCCTCCTGCGCCGGATGTAGAGAGATTCGAAAAAAAGAAACTCCAAACAGAATAGGGGGAGAGAAGGAAACGCGGAAAGGAAGGGTGGCCTAAAATTACTCAGAGACCCGACGCCGGGTCGTCGTCGTCGTCGTCGTCGTCGTCGTCGTAGTCGTCACGAAGAGAGGAGTTTCTCTCCCCCTCTCTCCCTCACACCCCATGCACTCCCCACCTCCCCTTTTCATCCTCTTTCTCATCCCCTATATTTTACTCGAGAAGATATCTTCCTTGGTACGCGAAGTGACTGTCGTTTGTCTCGACCGATAAACTCTTTCTCTTTCTTTCTTTGTTTCTCTTTTTTTTCTTTTTCATTTTATTTTATTTCTCTTTTCTCACATTTCTTTCTATCACCGTGGAACCTCTTTTTCTACTTACCTAACTATCAGATAGCTAGCTAGCTAGCTAGCTATTCGATTGTACCGATTTCTTTTTTTGTCGAGTTGTCTCCGCGAGTGACGTTTTACGATCGAACTTTATCGAAATGCTTTTTACCTATATACACACACATGTATACATAATATATGTATTTAAATATATGGTATGATATTATTTATCTATTCTTTCGTTCGATACGCGATATTGATTTCCACGTTATATCAGTCTTACCAATTTTTGAACGTTTTATTTTTCATAGAAAAAAGTTTCATCGTAAATGTTGTGTAATTTTCATAATCGATAGGATAACGGCTCTTGGTAGATTCTTCTTTTGATCTATCTACAAACGTTTTACGGTGCATTGGGAATATGGCGTTCGTAAAGAATACATTTTTACAAGCTTTTTTTATAACTCTTTTCTTTTATTTTCTTTTCCTTCTTCATTTTCTTTTTTTCTTTTACTTTTTCTCGCGGTTTGTATTGTATGTTTCATAATAGTCTCTCTCTTCTCTCTTTCCTACCATTCGTCTTGTTTCTCCTTCCCACTCCCAGCCCCCTTCTTCCTCTTCCTCCTTTTTTCTCTACTTTTTTGTTTGTTTTTGTTTATTCCGTTACCACTACTTCTCTCCGTGAAACTAATATTTTGCAGAAAAGAGGATTTGAAGATATTGCGAGAGAACGGTATTGTGCCGAGATTACTTAGGGAACTCCAGCGGTTGTGTCCCTTCTTCCACGGAAGAGAAAAATAAAGAAAGAAAGAGAAAGAGAAAGAGAAAGAGAAAGAGGAAAGGAGACTTCTGAGAATTCTTGAATCCCAGTAGTTGAAGATATTTTTGTCGGTGCATGGCGAGACCGCCATTTGTTAGCGATAAACTCTCGCGTTTTCCGTCCTCCTTTCTTCATAACTGTCCACCCAATTCCTTTTTCCCTGTTCGGCTAAATACCCTGCATCCTGTCAACCGCGAGATACGAAGATTTCAACGTAACTTCGAATGCTTTATGAACTATGAGAATTTCGTGCTACCAGGGAGGTCCTCTATAACGCTATCTTTCTTCTCTTTTACTTCTATGTTTGTTTTTTCATTTTTTTTTTGTATCTTTTTCTTCATCTTTTTACCGGTCCCTTTACGTCTGAACGTGTGTTTCCTTTTCTCTGTTAGAACCGTCTGAAGAAAATTGTCCAACTGGGTTTCATTCCTTCTAATATTTAGTTCTCATTTTATTTCTTTTTTTTTTTTCTAATTTTTTTTATGTTTTCATTTTTGCATAGACCATTCGAGAAAATTACTGATACGTATTAAAACGGTTGGTCGTTACTTTTTGTTTTCTTCTTCTTCTATTTTTTTTAAACACAATTTCGTCTTAATAATGAGAAATCAATATTATAAAACATGTGAATTTATTTATTTTCTAAAATAAACAATGAAAAATATCATTTTGATGAAATTATATAAAATCGTCATTCTGATGGAATATATCGAATGATTTGTTATTTCGAGAACGCGAAATAATTTCTTGAATATTTAATTTTTTTTTTAAATAAGAATAATTTGAAAGATAAAAGAAACGCGAGGGAAAAACGTTATTTCAATTCGTTTCACCGTTGATCCTTACGACCGATTACATCTTCGTCGGTAGAAAAAAGAGAGAGAGAGAAGTATTCTCTAAACGATAAACTTTATCTATCCTTTTCTAGCAAGTTTTCCTATCTTTCTTCTTTAGTGTAACTATCTGGTATTCCGGCCTCGTGAGTTCACGCGGCTTTGAGCGGTAAATCGGAATAAGAGGAGCAAAGAACGGAATAATCGTCGTTGCTGACGTAGACGAACGATGCTGGCGTAGGCCAAGCTTAAGGATTCACCTTAAAACACGACGGTGTCTTACGAAATAGCTCTCACGAAACGTTTTCCTTCTTAACTTTGCGTCCTTACTTATTTTTTTTTATCTTCCATCAGAAAAACCGACCATTCTTAAGCGCGCGTTACTGCATTACTGGTTTTAATGCGAGAATTATCCTTATTTTCAGAATATAAGTATAACAAATATGTTATTACAAGTAGTTATTACTTGATAATTATATTAATATAATTATATAATATATTATTATTTATTAATTATCTATTAATTAGATAATATATTAATTAAAACATTTATTTATACAATTTATTTGTTTACCTTTCATTATAGAAATAAAGTCAACGTTGTTGGATATCGGATAAGTAGTAGAAAACTTTGCGATCTTTTGATTTATAGAAGAAGCTTTTAACGGTAAATCGGTATTGGAAAAATCAAGATGAAAATAATCGCAAATGCTGACTACATGTGGAGTTACAATGGGAAGAGTCTCTTCCGCCAATGATAAATTTCAAAAATCATGTCCCATTATGAAACCCCACGAATGACCTTTTATAACATTTTTCCCTCTCTTTCTTTCTCTCTTTCATTTTTCTTTTAAAAGAAGGATAAGGAATAATATAGGAAATGGAGATAGAAGATAGATAACAACGACTCGCTAAGAAAAATAACTCTGGGAGGTTGAGATATTTTCGAAAAATTACAACTCGATTTAATATGAGAAGCAAGAAGAGACAGAGAGAGAGAGAGAGAGAGAGAAAGAGAAATATGAAATAAAAAGTATCTTTACTCAGTAGTTTGATTTAACTTGTATCCTTGTCACGTAAATGTGTCGTTTAAGAAACGACTAGGTATGAGAGATCATCGTTATAACGACGACAGGGACGACCAACGACCTCCGAGTTCTTTCGTGCGTAATAATATTACATTTTAAGAGAGAAAGAAAAAGAAAGAGAAAAAGAAAGAGAGAGAGAGAAGAAGATAGAAAACAAAAAAGTAGTTGAACTCTCGGTGAATATTACATCTTATTATATTATATCTCTACTCGTTCTAATTGAAAATTTTCAAAATAGGAAACACGAAGTAACTCGAGATAAAATATTTTCGTATCAAATCAAATATTTTGTTTTAATTTATTACCTCATAGAGAGTAAATTTTCTAATGTTCATTGATTCGAAATCGACTGAACATAGTTAGGGTTAAATAATCCTGTAAACGTAGTCCGTATACACGTGTAGAACGAATTCGTGGTTAGAATATATGTGGGTAGTTTAATTGGGAGACGTTAATATCGGGAAAAGCTGTCAGGAACAGAACTGACAGTTAGGATAAAACTTCTCTTCTCACGTTTCGTTTGAATCAAATAAATTTGTTTCCCTTGACAAAACAAATATTACTAATAAAAGGTACAGATAGATAACGTCTGTTAATAAATTTGCTCGATGAATTTCTTTTGTGTTTTTCATAAATAAACGAGAGACACGGATAGATAAATAAACAATATATATATGTATATTTTTTTTTATACAGAATGAAAGAAAGAAAAAAAAAGAAATTGGTCGAATTGAAAAACACCCCCTCCCGTTCCCACCCCCAGTGCTGATATAAAACAGAACTGAGAATGTTATCGAGAACGATTACACGCCGCTTGATCTGTCATCCTATTTGTACACTAGTCGAAGGAAATCTTACGAGCGTGGTAACAATAGGGAGTAAAACGGTTAATGGGATTTGCCAGACACGTTTTACAATCGGATCGTACTTCCTTTTAAAAGAGTAAAGCATATATATATATATATACATACGTATACACGACACACATACATATCGTGCATCGTTTTTATTTCCGTCCACCAGAACGCCATCCTTCGTTCCGTCCGGAAATCCGAAATCCTAATTTCACTCTCTTCCTTTTTCTCATTCCGTCTTTTTTCTAATTTTGTAGATGCGCACGCAAATACTACTACTACACGTATATAAAGATCTTGCATACACATATATGTAAGTTACTATTCCAATTGGATCCATCCATCGTTTCTTCAGCCACCACCACCACCACCACCACTTTCAAGAGATTCAAAAATAACCGCGACAGACGGTGTAAAGCAGCCGATCCATCTATCCAATCCCCACCTTCCATTCCTCCCCAAATCTTTTCTTACCCTCCTACTACTCTCCTCTTCCTTCCTTCCTTCCTTCCTCTTTTCTTCTTCTTCTTCTTCTTCCGCTTCTCGTTGGTGCTTCAAATGGATCGGCTGCTTCCGATTCTCGTCGCTTCCGTTGCCTTTTAAGTCGACACCATTTCCAGCTCGATTAAAGAGGCATAAAGCAAAAGAGATTCTTTTATCTTTTATCCGGGCCCCCCCCTCCCCCACTTCACTTTCATCACTTCGTCTCTGGTTTTATTATTTTATTATTATTATTGTTATTATTGTTATTATAGTCATCAGTTGCAGATAAAATTATTTCGATCGGAATTATACATTTAGCATAAATTATTGTAACTTGTTTATTTAATAATAATTAAAATTTAGAGTTTGTAAGATAAGAAAGTATTTCTGTACAGTGTAGGATCGAAATACCTGAGAAATATCTCTGAATATAATAATTGTGAATATAATACCATTTTAAATAGTAAATAATTTATAATAGAAATGAAATATATATATATATATATATATATATATATATTATTAAAATAAGAAATGAAAATTTGAATAAATCAAATATTTTTCACGTTCATTCCATTACAGGGGAAACCCTGAAAAATATTTCCGAAAATATTTTAAATCTGCTTTGAAATGTTATATATTATCATATTTTCATGGTTAAAATTTGTCTAAAAAATATTAAGTAGCATAATCGAAAATATTTTCATTTATTTTCTTGTATGAAATAACAACGTGAAGAGGAAAAAAATGATTCCTAGAGATTATCGGTCATATTTTTCGTATATTAATTGACATAACATACATGTAAATTATCGTAAATAAAAGTAAAAAATGAAGAAAAATGAACATTGAAGGACAGTAGGTAGATTCTTGTTACATGGTGGAAACTTAACCTAATCATATGCAAGGCCGACGAGTGCGCAATTATGCGTGATTGTAATTGCGATTGTTTCTGATTGGATAGGTCCAGGTCGTGGCTTGGCTCGGTGTGGTCGGGCCATGATTTAGCAAGGGTACAGCCACTTCACGGCCGATTAGGTTGGCATGTAGCGGACGGCGGATCATTCGGTGTGACGCGACCGGCTAAATGACGATGTTGGAATGGAAACTACCTCTCTCTCCTATCGTTCCGTATCGTTCGCAAAGCTTTCATGGTTATATATATATATATATATGTACACGTATATTAAGTACTTACTTTTTATTTGTACGTATTTGTATAAATATACCAAAAAACATTTCGTGTCAGTTAGTGATTGATAATCGTATTTAATATTCAATAGCATTTAGAATTTGTTAGATGAAAAAGTATCGATCATTTAATACCAAGTATCGTATTTTTATTATAAATGTGAACGTAATTTTGTATTATTTGAATTTAGATTGTTTTATCAGAAAATTACTTTTTATTTTTGCATCCAAAGTATTTTCGTGTGATTTTTGTTTTTTATTTTTAAATACGTTATATTCGATATATATATAACTATATATATAATTATATATATCTTCTTTTCATATTACAATCATTTTAGAAACAAAAAGAAAAATGTAAGTATTCTTTTTTTTAAAGTGAACAAACAATTGATAAATGATAAATACGTTAAGGTAAATCGTTGTGCTTATTTTTAAATGCACGCACGCGCATGCATAAAGAGATTAAAATAAACACGTGTAATAGGATAAAAACATTTCCAACGGTAGGATACGAAATGCGAGTAGCACGATTCTATTCAAAGAAAAATGGGAAATTCTGAGTCGAATGGCTCTGTAAATACGTGATGTACGGTATTACCGACACGCGAGAAATTCGATACAAAGGTGAACAGTTTATAGATGTAAGTTCTAACGTAGAAAAATATATACATACACACACACACACACACATAGGAAGAAGGATAGTATTTTTCATGGGACACACGGGTTATTGTGAAGCATCGAAAATTGATTCTTCTATTGCTGAGTAAAAAGATCCAAAGTAAAATCGAGGAAAATTTATTTCTCTTAGGAGATATTCGCGTTATCTCAAATCGTATAGATTGTGTCGAAGGTTATAATATTCATCGATAACGCGGAATATGATATCGATTTTCTCTTTGAAAATTTATCCTTCGCTAAGTAATCACAGTTCAAATACTTGTAATAATTCTCATGGTATGTACTCGTACGTATATGTATGTACGTGTGTGTATAGAAGCGTGTATGTCGATAATTAACGTTGCACATAAAGCCTCTCTTGGGACATATTCACTGGACGAAGTATATACTCCAAGTATTATCAAAGTTATAAGGACATTAATCATTTAATAGGAAAAACTTTACAATCCTTCCTATGTGCCATTTCCTTTATTTACATTGTTATTGGATACAACGAGAACAAAATAAATAAGGTAAATAAGAGAATATTTATTTATGTGTGTGTGTGTGTACGTACTATTATTTTCTTAATACAATAAAATTATAACGACAAAGAGGTAGGAGAATATAAAAATAAAAGAAAATATAAAAACAATAAGATAAGAAAGAAAGAAAGAAAAAATTGATCGCAGCAGCGCGAAACCCCTTGATGTTATTGTAATTTCTTGAAAGAAAGGTAAGCTCGACGATGCGAAATTCACTTATCGGGGGGGAAGAAAAAAAAAGAAAAAAAAAAAAAAGAAAAGAAAAGAAAAGAGTAAAAAAGGTGGAAATTTAATTACGAACTATTACGAAAAGTGGCGGAAGAGCGATAGCGTCTTAAAAGTAAAATCCAGTTCTTACACAAGGTACGGGGGGGGGGAAAGGAACGAATGAGAAAGACCATAAAGGAGATGGAAAAATGTTGGAAGAAATACGACGGTGGATGGAGTAAAAGGAGGTTACGGGGAGTTGGGGGAGCTGGGGGGGGGGAAGGAGGGAAACGAAGGTCCTGAAGATGGAGATTGGAAAGAGCGTGGAATGTGTCGTCGTAGACGTTGACGTTGGCGTCGTCGTCGTCGTTGTTGTCGAAAAACTGGGAGAACCGACGAAAGCCATAAAGAACTTTCTCTCTTTCTCTCTTCTTTCCTCCCTCCTCTGTCATACTTTCTCTCATTCTTTCTGTCTTTTTTCTTCCACGGTAGATTTCCAAGTGCCGCCTCGCCTTTTGCATATTTCTTTGAGAAAAATATCAAAGTGGGCAACGTGAAATTTCGAAAATATCTTCTCTCGAAAATCTAAACGAATCCGACCACACGAAACTAACTCTGTTCGTTTACACGGATTACGGATTGTAAATGAATCATTTGTTTTGTACCTCGGGGAAATGATCAGCGAGTCTCGAAAATTTCATCACATTTATCCGACTGTTGTATTACATAATTAATGGATAGATAGATATTTTGAGGCAAGTCTCAGAAATTTTATCGGTAGCCGGTCCAACTATCGTTGCGATTCTCTTCGATACCTGAAGTTTGAATAAATATTTTTGTTCTTTTTTTTTTTCTCTTATTTTCCTCCGTTATAGAAAACTTCAAACTTTAGACCGTTCGATGTCTCGTGCGAGAGGCGTCAATGTTGTAAGAGAAGGAAGACAAAAAATAGTAGGGGGAAAAGCGTTAAGGGACGTATTTTTACTTTTTCATTTAATAGAAGACTTCATCGAATTGGATTGATCGACAGTTTGAAAAGAAAGATGGAAAGAATGAAAGGAAGAAACAGAAATTGAGTGAGAAAAAAAAGAAAGAGAGAAAGAGAGAGAGAAAGAGAGAGAGGCACTTCTCTAGTTAAAGTTTTAATTAAATTGAAATGAAAAAGAGGACCATAAAGAAAAGTTAACTTTAAATGAGTTCCAGTTTTCATTCGGTCGTAAACATAACATATAAATACACACATACATACATACATATATATAATATATTTACCTACTTTTCAAATGAATGGAAATTGAATCGATCAGTATTTAGTTAGAAATCTTGATAAGGTAATAAGTTGCATAAATGTGTTCATTAACACGAGCTCGATATGAAAAAGGTTATTGGTTTGAACTACGTTGACGTAGTTAGTCAGGTGTTACCTTTGTTATACACACGAGAGCTTTTTATTTTATAGAGAAAGTTTGATAAGATTTACGAGGCGTACGTTTTGAAAAAAAAAAAAAAAAGAAAAAAAAGAACGAAGTCGAATCTAGTCGACCAAAGGATCAAAGGACGACGACGATCGAAATTCCATCGAGGTCACATAGGTTTTTCCCTTGATACTTTTCCTAGACACGAGAGAATAGACAAAAAGAGAGCGATCACCGCCGAAGGGCGATAAAAGAGGTTGGGGGTATAGTTGATGGTGGTGATGGTGATAGCGTTCGTAACATTCCCCATGTGGTAGACCAGAGAGAGAGAGAGACTAGGCCGTACATTCGAATAGAGAATAGAGAAGAGTAAAGAGGAGACGTACGATGAAGAGAAGTGGGGTGGTAGTGGTGGTAGAAGAGGTGGGGGAGGGGGGAGGAGTAGTAGGAGTCGCCTGCGGCCCATCCATTTCGAAACTCTGGCAATTCCTGAAAACGAAACTTTCCATTGGAATTGTCCGATGCTAATGGTGGAACAATGGTCGCAAAAACAATTGGATAACTCGTGCTCAAGGTTTAGAACGTGAGGGAGTGCTTCGTGTGTTTCTAGTCCACGATATCTGCCGACGTGCGCGCGCGCATACAAACACACGTGCACACGCATACAAACATACATACACATATATGTACGATCGTGTCTATTCTACTGTCTATATTTCCCATCAAACATTTTTCGTTTCTGTCAAAGCTGAAGAATCTATGAAAAATTTTATCATTGAAAGAGAGAGAGAGAGAGATAGAGAGAGAGAGAGAGAGAAATATAGAAAAGGACATTTATTGGATGAAAATTTTCTTTGAAACACAAACTATTTCAATATGAACGTTTGAACGTATTTATTAAGTTATTAAAAGAAAAAAGAAAAAAAAGGAAATAATAATAATATAATATAATGCCTAGGTATTATTACTATGAATTCTATAACTAACTCGCTAATTATGAACATACATAAGTAAGAAGATCAGCAGGAATATGAAGGCAAATTTTCCTAAGAAGTTAGCAAACTGAAATATATATATATGATAATATATTCATTTTAATCACGTTGCGTTGTTGAAACTCTGTATTGAATCGTAAAAATAAATCTTCTTAAAAATACTAATCTAGGAACATAGAGATCAAAGATAGAAGAAGAAGTATCGATGATAATAAAAATCTAGCGTTAAACGAGAAACCGTCGAAATTAATTGGTCATCGTGGTTTCACCGTAACGCGTCGTACCAATCGAATATCGGACCGTTTCGATGCGATCTATCGCGTATCTTCGCGCTCCACGTAATAATTGTCTAGGATTCGCTATCCGAGGGTTTCTCTACGCTATCCTTGTAATTACGACGCATTGGATCGTATCCGTCTAGCGACAAACGCGATCGACACCGTTCTGTTATCGTCTCTCTCCCTCTCCCCCCCTCTCTCTCTCTCTTCCTATTTATCTCTATCTATCTCTATCTATCTATCTATCTATCCATTTCTCTTTCTCTCTCTCTCTCTCTCTCCTCTACGTCACGATAGCCCTGGGCACGATCCTGAGCTTTGATTGCTAATATCTTCGACGATGCGGCACGAAGTTTCATTGCCTCGATAGTCATAAAACACGAGACTGAATCGTTTCGAAAGGATTAAGAATGTGATTTCGAAATAGTAAGAGAGAGAGAGAATGAAAAAGATAAATTCCATATGTGAATCCAATTAGTTCAATAATAAACTCTCATGCATTTCGATCGAATTTTATTTAAAATGATGTTTATAAGTAAATTATATAGATTAACAGAAAACACAGACATTGGAAAGTATGCGAGAACAAATTGGAAGAAACGATCGTTCGAAGAGGGAGAAGGAAAGAGAAAGATAGAAGTGGGTGGTTACCTAATTTGGGACAGATGCTTTTAGGGTTAAAGTGAACAGTTCGCGTTACATTTACTACCACTAACTTGAACTTGTTTCGGCGAAGCAGTTTCAACTTGAAAGATGAAGTATCCAATTGAAATATTGGCATGTGCTAGGTTCAATCCATTTAATTAACTTGTCTCGCAATAAGCCGAGTTTACAGCTTACTTATCGGTGTTTTCAGACACCGATCGATATAACTATAGTTCGAGTATGTTGTGTTTTACCGTCTAAAGTATATCGATTCAATTATACTCCTCTTCCATAAAGCAACGTTATTACAGCATCTCGGGTCATGAAACGTGGGAATGTTTCTCTTTCGATTGGTCCCTGAAATTTCATCATTTATTAGTAATTATCTATATCGAATAGGTGTAGGTATATCTAGATTGGAAAAATTCTATGCGAGAGAAAGAGTGATAGAATAAAAAGATAGATAAACGTGTACTGGGGGTTGGTAATAGCCTAGTTCTCGTAATTTACATTCACTCGTATCGAATTCAAGCTCGTTTAAAAGTACCCAAAATGAATTCGAGATGACGATTCTAGGTGGCAGAGGACGAATCTGTTTGTTACTCTAGGATACTCGTTAAGAGAATATATTTATCCATCTATTTATCTACGTATGTATGCATGTACTAATGTATATACGTGTGTATCCGTGTACGTATGTGTACGTATATCTATCTAAATTGTAGAGAGAAACGTTACGCGTGGAAATCCCGTTGCAAGATCGACTGCTCTCGTCAGGGGTCGTGCTCAACGGTGCAATTAGTTCACGTTCAATCTCACCCAGACGTCCCGAAATTGCACCGCAACGGAATAGTGCCAACGGCTGCTTAATAATGGAATTGACAGGACTGCGCACTTTCGAATCTATTAGCAACTGCCGTGCGAAACCTTCGTCCAAGTAGAGCGAGTAAGAGAGACCAAGTGGGAGAGAAAGAGAGAGAGAGAGAGAAAAGGGTCGAGATTCGAGGTCCTGGCTTTAAACGAGCGTTACACCGAACGTCCCTTGACAATAAACGACCATGTTCACCGATCAACTGTATTAAACGTCCCGCATAATGAAAGCTCGAAAGTTTAAGTGTCGATCGATCCACCGAAATCTAGCCGCAAAATCTGTAAATTTTCTCCCATTCGATGGGAGATAAATCAAAGACGCGAAAGCTCTTACTTTTCTCTTGTATTATTCATAAACTTATCGGACCAACGGACGTGGTTTCTCGTCCCGTTAACGATCTCATGCAGATTCCTTAAAAGCGTTACTTTATACGGCTACTTCTTGAAATTCTTGTCATTTCTTTAAATCGATCCGACTGCATATATATTTATTATTTTTCCAATTATTTTTTTTTTATTCTTGCTTTCTTTTTACCTTAGTTAGATTTTTTCTTTTTTTCCTTTTTTAAAGAAAAAGAATCTCTATTTAAATAAAGATTTATATCATCGGGGGGAGGTTTTCATGCCTGAATAATTTCTTTGAACGAATCGTTTCATTTACAATGTTTATACATATACATATGCATATACAGGGTTATACATTCTTGCTCTTTCTATACGATTTTCTCTAACGAATTGCCATGTATATGTAATTGCTATGTATGTATACGAGAGTGCAAATATTGTACAGTATTCCGTACTGCGAATCGAGGAATCCGATTACGAAACGTTGTTCAACTATATTACGTTCTTCTAGAGGAGCAATCGTGCTGGTAACGAGAATTACCAGTGGACTGGGAACGATCATATATCGAAATCGAACAAAGGAATTATAACGAAGTTTATCACTCTTCTAAAGGTATTATCGGCTTTCACGAACGCGACCTTCCCTATCTCTTGCATTTTCTCTCCTTCTTTCTCTTTCCCTCTCTTTCTCTCTTTTTCTCCGTAATATTAAAATTATTATACTTGCTATAGTTGCTATCATAATTGTTTCAACGTAAATTAGATAACAAAGTTGAATATTCGTGATACAAATGTTTCGTAATTATTATTATTATTACTATTATTTGTTAAATAATAAAGAAAATTCATAGTATTTTTCTTTTTTAGGGATTTGCGTTATCATTTATTTCAATAGATTAAAACGCCAGGGATTTTATGTAAAATATTATAATATTTTATAGTCAAAAGAAAGTTCATATCATTCGTATCGGTAATTGATCGAAAATAATACGTTTTTTATACTTTATTTTATGTCCCGTTAAAGAATTTCTTCTACAAAATGCCCTTATTCTTTAGTTTTCTCAATTTTTTTGTTTGTTTCTTAAATTTTATATTTTTTCTCGTAGCTATTGCTTTTCCTAGCGATGCCAAAGATTTCAAAGACATTTCCTTCGACAAAGCCACCGATTTTGTTGAAACGCATGACCTCTCAACGGATTTTATCGAGTAAGTAAGGATGCAACTCGGCAGCTGTGACTCGTGGCAAAGAATGATTTGCTCGTCTTTCGAACGAATAGAATAAAAAAAAAAGAGAGAAAAAGATAAAAAAGAAACGGGAGAAAGAGAGAAAGAGCAGATTGATAAAATAGTAAGGATTTACGAGACATTCGAATATCCTGAGGACTTTTCACTTCGATTTACGTAACTAACACAATCTCTCTTCGTGAATTTTCCTCCTTGAGAATAAAAATCTAAGAAATTATATTCTAGATAGTCAATGTCAACCAATAGATTCGTTAATCGCGAGCTCTCAATGATTCGATGACGATAAATTTATGCTCGCAAGAAAGAACAATCGAGTATCTGGTATTTATTAAGAACCGTCAAAGTAATAGTAGAGCAATCCGACCAATGGAATTAAATAAAATCAATGAGATATGATTTGAAACATGGAACATATATTTTACGTTCTCTTCCGGATATTAAACATTCGTGGAAAACGAGAGAATGGCAAATCTATGAGATAGAATATTCTATTTTTGAATGTAAAATATCATAGATTCTGATCAGATTTTTCTTTTTTTTAATATTTCATTTGAATTTTTTATAATAGAATGATCTTTGGGTTAAAAATTAGCGCTATGTCGAGAATTATTTTTGTTAGAAAAGAAAGCAGCATCTTTCTGAGGATCAAAATATTAGAATTCTCGTTCGCGTAAGAAAATAATCGTATGGGATAATAGATTGAGTTATCGAACACGTGGTGAAAAAATGTTCATTATTCATTGAAAAAAAGGTGATCGATATTTGTCGAATGTAGATGACGTACGACGAACAATGAAGGAAAAGAACATTAATTTAAATGCATTCTCCTCTTTTTTAGGTTGTCTTCCATTTGAATTTGTACTTTTGTAATGAACAATTGGTCCATTTTTTTAGAAACGTAATATTTTATTTAAAATTATTATCACTAATCGAATAACAAAGTAGTCATTTTAATTTCTTGGGTATTTATTTTATTAACATTTCTTTTAAAGATTTCTTATCAAAAGTAGAATGAAATAGAAGTGGTAATATGATATAAATATATTTCTATATATTGAATAATTTGTTTTTCTTCTTACCGTGTTTTAATGATTTTTTGAATTAATTAGAAAAACTCTTCTCATTCAGAAAATATTCATATTAATTATTAACGATTGCATTTTTAATTGAAATTGAAATGAAAGTAAAACATTTGAGAAAAATCAAGCAATAGTATAGTATAGTATCGAATATATTTAGACGTATGTATCGATCTTTTATCGAAGATTAAATATTGGATTGAATATGCTAAATTTACATTACCTTATTCTCTAGTTTTGATTATTTAACGTGCAGTCTGAGTAAAATCTAGTTAAAAAAAGACAATGAAGGATATATCTATTTCTATATTTTCAGTTAGTCTACATTTTTGATAACATCATATAATGTCAGCTTAATGATTCAATCTCTCGAATTTAGAATGAAGCTCGTATGCGAGAAAGTGAATAGGTGGATAGGTAGATTGGTGGATAAAAAGGAGAAATCAAAATATCGAGGAAGCATCGACGGATAAAGTACATTTTCGTTTTTGAAAGAGAAAGAGAGAGAGAGAGAGAAAAACGAAGAAGATTTCTCGCACGAGAAAGGATACGAGACTTTAATATCGTTCGACTTTGAACCAGGCTTATAATTTGCTCTTGGTTTTAATTAAACTTGCGATTAAATTACAGCACCAGCTCTCTTTCTCTCTCTCTCTCTCTCTCTCAATCTATTTCTTCTTTTATTTTTTAAAGAAACTTTCTCGTAACGTTACTTTAGACAGAAAAGAGATATATAACTGGGGTATTTAAAAGGGCCATTTCTCCAAACGTAACCGATAAATACAGTATTTCTTCGAATATACTTTACGAGATATCGAAATATTACCTTTTTTTTTATCGGATTTGTTATAAAAAAAAGTTTCGATTTAAAACGAGGTTAAAAATATATTCAAGTGACACATTTTCATTCAGTACCTTTCAACGATTAAAACTTATCAAGATGCGATGCATTTCCGAAGAGTTTGCGGTTAATCGATTTTCAAGGCCGAATCTTCGATTCGACACACACACACATATATATATTCAAATACATAGATATGTATGTATATATATCTATGCTTACGGTACGTCGATATGCTGATTTACGAGGACGTCTCGTAACTCGAACGTGTTTGGAATATCGATCGAAATATATACCTTCCAGATTTTTTTTCTTTTTTTTTTTTTCATTTTTCCATTTAGACCGATCAACGATAATAAAAAAAAACAAGAGGGACCCGTTGGTAGAAAAAGTTTTCAAAGTAATCAAAAAGTGCGGGTAATTAAACGAAGAAGCAGTTTTTTTCCCCTCAAGTGGTTTTCCATCTCTCTCTCTCTCTTTCTCTACTTGCGTGCTACGAACGGAAATGAAGGATGGAACTTTAGGTGAAATATTTTTTGAAAGGAAAGAACAATATTAATGTCTCTACGTATAGTAATATATAACTATAGGAATAACTGAAAGCTTTCGCGACGTTTATAACTTCGATAAATATCGAACTGGAGAATGTTATGAAAAACTATCAATTTTGTAGCACTCCATCTCGGAAATAGTTAAATGTTTGATATAGATGGACGCGTATAAGCAAGTAATATCGATATTTCGTAAATCCGTCGAAGTTGACGGTGATGATCGTTGTGGATCATCCGTCGGTTATCAAACGTCGATTAAGGTGATCTAATTTTAATCAGTATTCCGTCGGTCGGCAATTCGAGAAGCCCGCAAGTTGCGTACTCCTAGAGCCTAACGATGTTTACTTCGTTAACTAGGCTATTACTACTACTAAATACTCTCTTGAAGGATCGTATATGTTCGACCCTCATGTTTCGAGTTTCCAACTTCTTCCACTTTACACGTTATTATTAATATTTACCAAGCGAGTAAATTCAAATTGCCTCATTTCCCCTGGTATGTATACGTTTCGCATAGTAAATTCCAATGAGAAAGTAATAAAAATGTAATGGAGAAAAAAAAAGAAAAAGGAAAAAGGAAAAAGAAAAAAAAAAAGTAGTACATAAAATAAATAGAAAGAGCCCGTTTGTTTGACGCACAAGATCGTATCTTATCTCGAACAAAAGTCGAGAACGCAAAAAGGGAACGAACGCGTTGAAGCCAAGCGAAGAAATATCTGACTCGATCAAAGCGTAAACTACGTTCAACGTTATTTGAGTTTCAAAGAGTATGAAACGACTTGTTTCTTGTCCACCGTGTCCGTACGGGACACTCTGGTAAACTCGGTATACTCGCGTGTTAGAGTAAACTTTTTACACATTTTCAAGTACACCACGTGTGTTTATATACATGAAAGAAGCTACGGTAGTTACAAAGGTTCGTGCAACTCGTCTTATTTGTACTTGGACGATCACCTTTTAGAAAATCGTCACCTTCGAAAGCTTTACCGAGGTCGCGTGCCGTCTCGCGAGTGAAAATCACAAATTATAAAGAGAAATAAAATAAGAAATAGTAGTGTCAGGGTTGTCAGTATAATCTCTTTCAACTATTTTCATTTTTTTATATCAAAGTAGACAAAAAATTAATTCTAAATGTTTAATATAAATGAGCGTATTATTGTTCAAATATTTTAACGTTTTTGTGCTGCCACTAAATAGAAATTAATAATTAGATAAATTAAAATTATTTTTCAATACTTTTTCGATATGCATCAATAGAATAAATAAGACAATCAAATAAATCGTAACATTATTATAAAAAAAAAAATATATATATATATATATACATAAAGGATGATAAAAATAAAACTAGAAATAAAATACAGAAGATCACGATGATACACAGTAAGCTCGAACCCCGAACGAAATTTTGTAGTGGTCATTTGCCCCGGAGGTTACGCCTGGAGATCGAAGAATTCCCGAGGGAACGTATGTTTCCAGAGTAGAATACGGATTGATATATATCTCGTGCATGAGCGCATCGAACTCGTAAAACGTTTGTGTCGATCGGATCGCACGTAGGTTTGTTATAACTTTCTTTCCAAAATAGGAGAGAAAGGAAAGGTTAGAGATCGATAAAGGTTTAAAAAGAATAGGACGTTGAGGAAGAAAAGAAGAAGAAGGAGGATGAGGAATATAGGGGGTGGGGGAGTTGGAGGGGGTAGCTGGTCCCGATCACCGTGATTAATAGTCTCGTATATCTCGAAAGACCTTCGAAAACCCGTCGGACGCAGTTTTACACTCGATTTTCGTGAGGTCTATGTTGTCGTCATCGTAGGAAAGCTTTCAGCGTGATAATCATGCAACGCGTTAGGTGCGTGACAGGGCGAATGCTCTGACTCAACTCACCCTCTTTCTATAGGCTCGCAACACGAGTCATAAGTGATTACGCCTCGACTATCCAATGCTTTTTCTCTCTTTATTTCTCCCTCTATTTGTTTGTCTCTCTCTCTCTCTCTTTCACTCTTTCTCTTGTTCGCAGGCTGTTTCTTATAGCGCGACATTAACGTCCTAGCCACCCTTGAAATAATGACTCACCCTTCGCTCGACACGAACGTCGAACTTTCAGTCGGAAATCGTGCCGATCTAACGACGACTTTTCGCTTTTGAAAAACATATCTTCTGTGATATATTAAAAGGAAAAATAAAACATTTCTTTTTAATTTTAAAGTCGATTAAAACAAAAAAAATGATAATGTATAAGAAATAACTTGATATTACTCTTATGATAGGGGTGTAATTTTATTTTTGAGCAGAAACAAGTTTGACGTATATAATCATTTATGATACTTTCAATATATTTATTTTGATACCTTCTTATTGACATTAAATGTTTTTCTTCATCTCTCTCTATCTCAATAAAATTGAAGTAAGAATAGTTTTTGATTTTTTCGTTATACGGTAAATTTTCTTATCAACTTTTAGTGTCAAATGTAAACGAAAGAAAAAATATTAAACTCAATAATGATGGTAATTAAACAAATTAACTCGTTCTATCTCTGAACGTTCGTTGAATAGCAACCGAGACGAAAGACCGGGACGTAGTTGGTCTAATGAATACGAATATTCGAGCAGCGCGCGAAATCTTTTCATCTCCGTTTCTCCCATCGTCACCCTTTTCCTTAAAAGCATTCAATATTCCTTCTCTCTTTCTCTTCTTTCCCTTTCGTTTGCTTCTTTTTTAAATTCGTCCGCGTCTTTAAATTCGTAGACTCATTACTACATCCGTCCTGTCTCGTCAAACATCTTAGGTATACGTATATTTGCATCTGATTCTCGAACTACGTTCATCGTGTAAAAACTTTGCGATTAACAAATAAAATATAAAAAAAAGAAGAAGAAGAGAACGAAAAGTAAGAAATAAAGAAAGAAAAAGGAAGCAAGTGTACGAAAAAGTATTTTTTTTTGTTGATTTATTTCGTCGTTAATGAAATAAATTTCGTACGAAGATTCGATGTCATATGATTTTATCAAATAAATACAAAATCTCTTCGACATTTTCTTTACGTTGCTTCGTAATATAATGCACATGTGTTTGTTTAAATATTCTAATTGAATACTCGTTATTAATATATCCGTAATAGTATCTATCAATCTATTTACTTACCTATACCTACCTACCTACTTACCTACCAATGTAATAACGTATTTTTAGTTGTTGTATTTTCGAGGTCGTTTCGATCGGAGCCTCGAGTAATGACTCTTTAATCAAGTATGATCTCAAAATAACGCGGCAAAGCACGAACCGATTTTCGTTACGTAGCAGGGTACTTTTGTACGAAAAAAAAAAAAAAAAACGAGGCTATCCGCTTACCGGTCTGCCAGCTCAATAACAATAATTATTGGAAAGCGATCTCGCGATAGTGACGTCACTATTCCAGAGAAAACAAAATTCTCTTTCGAGCGAACACAACGCGTCGGTATCTCGCGATATCGTTTCGAAAAGAACATAATTTCGGATCTTTCGAAAAAGTATAGAAAAGTATAATATACAGTAATGTTACGAACTTTACTCCCGTTAAGAATTTCCAACCGTAGAAGTTTAACCGAATGTTACTTTATTATTTGATTGAAATTTATATCAAATCTTGATCAAAACTTCTTTTTTCTACTTTATTATTGAAGTAGCTATTGTAATCGTAAATCTTTTTAAGTTCGTATTTATTTAAAGCGAGGTGAAATTTGGGTAGAAACATTAAGCGGGTGTATTGATTTATGTAAAACTGGCTCGAAAGGTAATGTTCTTAAAACGAAAGCATATTAAAAGCTTGATGAATCATAGATAAGGCAATTTTGCCAAAGGTGACGTAGTTACCAGTATCACCTAAAATTATCTTTAAATGACGTCAAGATCATTTCATATTTATGTTGAAGAATTTCTTACCACGAGAAGAGTGTATCCGCACTGCGACGAACAACATGGGAAAATGGAAAGTTTAGAAATATAATAAAGATGTTATACTATGGGGGAGAATGTTGTTACAGAAAAGGAAGAGAGATGGATAGTAAGAGACAATGATAGATAGAGAAGAACCGAGAGAGACAGAGACAGAGAGAAAGAGAGAGAGAGAGAGATGTAGAGAGTAGGTCGTGGCTAGTGGAAAATTTATTATTTATGCCGCGTTTCGCGGCCATCTCTACGTGTGGCAAGTTAATTGGAACGACGATGATTTATTATCGCGTGACACGCGCCCGGGTAAAGGCTGAACGATGGCAACTGAAGCGTTAGGGGAACAAGGACAAAATCAGAAACACATTTGCTCCTCTATTCTGGTTCGATCTTTCGATCGACGAACGAACAAAATAGAACAGAACGGAGAATATACAGCAGAACAAAACGGGGTAGGGAACAGAACAGATCAGGACAGTACGGAATGAACGAATGAGCATCGTACGTTTTCGCTATTGTTGATCAAAGCTCTATGAATAATTCCAAGTGGATATCGTACGGTGAGTTGTATAACGTATATGCTATCTGTATATGCATTATACATACTACAATCATACATATGGTGTATACATATATATACATATATATATATATAACAGATTGTATGCTTGAGAGGAAGTAGAGAGGAAGAGGGTTCGTTTTCGTTCTACCCTCTTCGTTGGTTACTCTCGATTCGCATTGGCAAGGACAAGCTTATCAGATAGTCGGAGTTCCATACGAGCGGTCAGCTCGCGACGTGCTCTTTCGCAGGAAACCTAGTTATCGTTGGGTCGTTACACTTGAGACATAAGTTAGCCCGTTCGGTGGTACGTCGCGAGAATTAAGCCAATTACAATCGCGAACGGGATGTAAGTTGCTTCCTGGAATAACAATGGACGCACAAATGTTGTTGCATCTACTGTTAGAAACAAGCTTAACTTTCTAATTCAATTATTCGCATTATGTTACATGTTTAACAAACAATGTTAATTATTTATATTGTTATTGGAGTGTTGTTGCGGAAAAAGAGAAGAATATAAAAGATAAAGAAAAAGAAAAAAAAAAGAACAAGAGAATTTAACCGCGAAAGAAACTTCGATGTTAACTATTTATTTCTTCCTCCACCCCCACCCCTACTTCTCTACTTTTCTAATACTTTAATTGCATATCCAAAAGTTTACTTTAGATACTTTCGACCAAGAGTAACGACGATCGTCACAAAAGCCGTGTTATAAATCATCTACCTATTGCTACGCACGAAAGCGCGAAAGAGTGAGAGTGAGAGAGAGAGAGAGAGAGAAAAATCCTATTCTCGTTCGGTGAACGGTATGGCTCGTAAATCATTCTCTTGTCGTCGGCACGCAGCGTTAATGTGCGATTTATGTTTTTCAAACGAGATCTATAATTTGCAGCGAAATCTACGAGCATCTTTGAGAGTTGCGTCTTTTCTAGAAGTAAAACTCTCTCTCTCTCTCTCTTCCTCTTTTTCTTTCTTTAATATTTCTTCGAATAATGAAATAGTAAAAAGGGTGAGGGTGAGGGGGAGGGAGAGAGATTTAGAACGTTATTCGCAGTACTTCGCCTACTCAGGAAACAAAGTTTCAATCCTACAGATACGAGCTGCTCGTTGAGATGTTCGAAAGGATGAAAACCTTTGGTCGTTCGAATGTCTTCTACTTTTTCTTCTTCCTTCAACTCCAATCCCCATCCTCCCCCCGTCCTCGTCCTTCCTCTTGCTTCTTCGTCTTTTCCTCTTTCTTCTCTCAGAAGAGGACACCAAAGGACGAAAGAAGAAGAAACGGTGGAGGATGGTTTGATAACGACAACCGGACGAGGTCTCAGAAACTTCTTCCACTCGTCTTTCAATTAAACGAGGTTGCAACGTCGTTCGCCACTTTTTAACAAGGCGCACGAGCGAGCCAGCAGTACTTTCGCCATTCCTTCTCTCTCTCTCTCTCTTTCTCTTTCTTTCTCTTTCTTTCTTCCTCTTTTCATCTTTATCTTTTTTCTTTCTTTTTCTCGCATACACAGAACTCACATCCACAGTTGGCTGCTTCTAGACGGTCCTCTGCTGCTTACCAAGAGAAGAAATATTAAAAGCTTTGCCTATACAAGTAGTAATAATAATAATAGTAATAGTAGTAGTAGTAGTACTAGTAGTAGTAATAGTAGCATTGAGAGAAACTAAGATACTTTGTATTGCATAAACTAGATCGCCCTCGTTTTACCGAAAACACGTTTTCATGTGTTTTTATGCGTACAGGATGAACAACATCGTATTATAATCCACGAAAATGTTGAAACATTTTTTTTAGAAATTTATTTTCATTCGTTGTCATTTAGGATAATATTTCTTAATAATTTACGATATGATTAAACGTAATTATTATCTTATTAGATTTTTCATATTTTTTTCCTGTAGGATTATCTTTTGTTTTCTTCTTCTATAGTTTTTTCTTGAAATATCAGTAAAAATGATTTCGTTTAACGCGAACTATCCTAAATATTCCTCACAGCAAGTAGCAAAGATATGTCATCGGACACGCAAGATCTTTGGTAACATCATCCCCTTTTATTGTTTCTTTTAACAAAGACGAAAGATAGGAGAAATTCCCCCCCCTCCCCCATATCTCATTTACCCGTTCTCTCTCTCTCTCTCTCTGTTTTTTTTCTTTAAAAATGAGAGAGAAAGAGAGTACCTACACAATCCAATAGTACTTCAGCCACAGGATTAATTACGCTCGTCTTTCTCCTCCACTTCTCTTCTTAGTCCCCTTTTTTGATTCTTTCCTTCGACGAAAGTCCTTTAGAAAGTTTTCGAATGGCAAAAGCGAAGAGAGTCGTGGCAAAAGGCACCGTACTATTAATCCTCGTCAAAATACGTGTTACTAAGAGGATGAAGAAGAAACTAAGAGGAGCAAAATTTTAAGAGTATACACATTTTGAGTTTTCGACTTTATCATTCTCATTGTCAATACAAAAATGATATCCTCTTATTTTCTAACTTTTTCAAAAATATCATCTGTGTTCTGTCGGTCAAAAATTATCAACTGCAGTTTTGGTCCAAAATATCGATTAAAATTTCATAAACAATCTAAGAAAAGGAGGTTCTTGATTCATATATATATATATATATATATATATATATATATATATAAAGCATCAAAATAATAATAATGATATGGAAACATTAACAAAAAGTATACTTTGTTTCGAAGCTGATTTTTTCCCATTAAAAATTTGTTCAACAAATTTGTAACTGAACATTAATGAATTCATTGTCTTCGATACTCTAACGAAAGTCACGATTTTGTGTATTATACTTATGTTAGTTCAATCATATTATCTGTTTGCATTTACAATTTATTTCTTTATTTTTATTCCATCTCTCGTTTCAAAGAAGATCGTAAAATATATTTTGCCGTTCCCCGACTTAAAGGAAACGGACCCCGACGTTCCACGCTAATTATTTTTCGAAGAGTGAGTAGAGTATTCTTTTTTTCTCTCTCTCACTCTCTTTCTTTCTTTCTTTCTTTCTTTCTTTCTTCCTTCCTTCCCTTTCGAGATCTTATTACAAACGCCGTGAACGTAGAAAAGGACGAAAATTCACGGTAAAAGAGACTTCCACGAAAAATCGCAAGACCACGAGAAACTCGTTTCCTCTTTCCCTTGGTTGTAGTTGTCGTCATTCGACGTTTCGCAGAAAGCAAGACCATAGATCCAGCCTCTCGTTCAAAGGAACGGCCAGCTTGCTTATTTTTGAGCTCGTTCGTCCCGGAAAAGGAAGCAGAAATGAAAAGCCAAGATAGAGAGAGAGAGAAGGAAAGACAGAACCCGCCTTTTGTAAGAAACCTTTCTTAAAACGATATATATATGACGAAAGGATCACCTTACGATCACCTTTCTATCTATTCTATTTAATATTTGATCTATTCCATTTATCTACTTCTATGTATATCCTTGTATCTCATACAAAATTGATAAAATTCATTTCATTATATTTTAATTAATTATCAAACATATAAAATTCAACTATCGTAAATAATGCTCGATTAGTATGCTCTTAATATTTTCTATTTAAATCTAAAACAATGTAAATTTTGCGCAACAATTTAAATGATAAAATAAAATCAAAGTTAATTAATTTAATACCTATTACTTTGATAAATATACCACAGGCCTCAATTTCGTATGATCAAGTTTGGACGGTCCACTGTGATTTCGTCGAAAGTACTAATTCATTGTCTGTTCTTTTCACAGTGGCACACGGTAACGTGTCCGAACGAACATTTATACTCATTAACCAGGACAAGCGGATTTACTCGAATGGCTACCGAAAAACCGTTCTCTTCTTCTCTCTAACTCCCGTTGTATATAACTTTTTTCTCTCTCTCTCTATCTTTTTTTTTATTTTATCTTTTGTTTCTTTTCGTTCCTATTTTTTGTCTCAAATCGTAGTCTTTCCTTAACGTTGTTATATTTCAACGAGAATTGATAGTGATTTTTGGTAACGTATTAATCCCATTTTCGTTTACAAAGATGAGAAATTTCATGGGAAATTTTTCCTATGTAAAAATATTAGAAAAAAAAAGTTCTTTTCTATTTTTTTTTCCCCCCGTTTTTTTTTAGAACAACTTCTGGTATATATTAGAAGTTAATGTAACAAATCCAGAGAGCATACCTATCTCGTTGCGATTCCTTGTCTGGCGAATAGTCACCGTTGGTGGTACAGCGTAAAAAGCTACGAACTTTGCTCATGCTCGTCGGATTGTAACTATGTTCTTTATGGTATAACAGGCAGTTATACAGTAACGTGTTCTTCTTTTAACGAACCCCGTTATACTTTTACAAAATATCGATTTTTTTAACTTAAAGTAAATACATTTATGAATAATATGAATAGTCCGTGATTCATTAATATTCGTAAATCTCATTCTTTCGTATTATTTCAAATAAAAATAATCTTTTTCCGCGGTGAAGAAGAAAAGAAAATATTTCGTTAGAAATTTTTGCCGAACGAAATATTTCTCCCGTATTACCTCGCATAATTATTGCAGGTGCAGGTTATTTCGGTACCGACAAAAGCATTATCATTGTTGTAGTAGAAAGGGGGTGTAGAATCGATGAAGAAAAAAAGAAAAGAGAAAGAGAGAGAGAGAGAGAGTGAGAGAGAAAGAAAAAAAGGACCTTTCGCTTTTATTAATACGAGTCCATTCAATTTCAAGTATACCTACGCCACTCTTTGTACGGCCCTGTGGTATATGGTGAACGAGTGCTATGGCGTTTAGGGTAGAAGCATCATGCTTGCTCTCGCATTCGTAGAGAGTGTAGGACGAGAAAAAGAGGGGAACGTCATGTGGCAACGGCTGTGAACGATGAAAGAGAGAGAGAGAGAGAGAGAGAGAGATACAGAAAGTACGAAGGGTGGCAAGAGAAGGATGAGGAAAAGGGGAAGATCCCGAAAAAAGTGAATGGTGATGCACAGATGCGACGGATGTGATGATGTTCCTGCCTCGATGGACTCTACTATTTTTCTCTCTGTGTATGTGTAAATGCGTAAAGAGAGAAAGAGGATGAAGATAATAGGACAGAGACAAAAATATGTTTACATGTATATATATATATATATATGTGTGTATGCATATAGGAACGAAAACTTACACCCACGTGCATCTTCGCAGCGTCAGCTTAAAAGTTAAAAACGAGCCCCGTCGGAAGCTCGTCGACTCCTCCTCTTTCTCTTCTTTCTCCTCCTCTTCCTTCTTCTCATCCTCCTCCTCCTTCTTCTTCTTCTTCCTTGGCACCGTAGGGGAACATGGTTGGATACTCTTATACTTTGCATAGGGATAGGTCTGGCTAACAGGAAAACGTGAGCATCGAATTCTCGACCCTGAATTTACCAAGGCAGGCTATTTTTGCATATAAACGTGGAGGACAGCTTGGAACATCCAAGGAAATCCGATATTTTCTCTCCTTTCCTGTTTCTATTCTTGGGTAAATAGTCATATTTAAGCGTACCTTGTTTTTTTTTCCTCTTTTTCTCTCTAACAATGTTAAATAGTGTGTGTGTCTCTCTCTCTCTCTGTGTATATATTTGTTTTTTATTTTTGATCTAATTTTTTAATTCCTCTATTTTGTTTCTTTTGTTCAAATATCATTTCAATTTCATTCGATTAAATTTTCATTTGGCAAATATATTTTACGCGTGTACGCTTGTGTGTGTGTGTATATATATTTGTTTGATATTTCCAACTATGTACACGAAATAGTTATCGAACTTCATTCGATCGATTAATTCTATTCTCAGTCAGTTATTTTCGTTACTCGATATAATACTAAATTTAAAAATTAATCATTCTTTCACGTGAATAGATAAGCGAAGGAAATGACGGATAACATATGTATAGTGGATAAGATTATCTTTAGTTTATCTTATCTAATAGTAGAAAAAAAGTAAAAGAAAAAAATAGGTCTTCCCTAATTACGAAAGATATTATATGGGAACGCAAACAGTTGAATTAAATCGTGTCAAGAATATTTAATGATTTAGCGTTACGAATAACATAAACTCGTTCGAATAAAATAAACAGTCTCCGAAACGTGTTTTTATTATTTGGATTATTCGCAAATAATATTTCTATCGAAATATTTGTCTGTTAATTATTGTACGTGTAGTACATTAGAGAATGTTCGTTAGTTTGGATAATAAACGATTTTATTACGATTCATTGGGGGGATGTAATTTTCATGATTTTGTTCTCTTTAGAATTCAAAGGAGAAATAAAGAAGAGGAGGTGAGAAATGAAATAAGAGAGAGAGAAAGAAATAAATGAAAGAAAAATTTCTAACGCGTTTCGTTTAAGACAGTTCGAGCTAATATCATGCCACGTTAGAAAATAAATTTTCCGAGACGCTGTCGTATGCTGAGACGACACAGTAATTGTTTTCTCATTGCTACGGAAAATATTCATCGAGGGCAGAAGTATTATGCCGTCACTTCAATCCGAATCTTTTTTTCTGTTTTTTTTTTTTACGTTTTAATGTCTCATCCAACAGAGAAGACGCTTCGCTCGAGAGGTAATTTTATCTGAAGAATATTATTGCACTGGATTCTTTTAAAAAAAATATAAAAAGAAAGGAAGAAAAAGGAATAAAGAAAGAAAGAAATAGAAAACGAGTTTGAAGAATGCAAAAAAGGGGTCACACGAAAAGTGGAATAACGTGGAAATGATGAACAATTTTCACGTGACCTTCCTTAAATTAGAGTAATCATTTTTTTCCACAGTCTTTTTTCTTCTTCCTTTTTTTCTTTTTATACTACTTATCATTATAAATTCATGTAATTTAAGAATATTATAATATTAAAGGTTATAAATAGGAAAAGGTCTATATCTTTGATAGGTTGATAACATTTCTCATTGAAGTACGATACCTTTTATTTTCATTCTTCCCTCTTTTTCAAGAATATGAAGCTCGGCGGATTTAATTAATGATCCTTCTGTAGAGATTATAAAGACTGTCTCTCTCTCTCTCTCTCTCTCTTTTACTTTCATCTATTTTGCACTCTTTTGTATAAACTTTAAAGATTTCGTTTTAGCAACTATTATAGAAATACGCGTGAGTGCCTTTGATCCATTTACTCGGGATTATTTGAAAAGGAAAAAAATTTTAAAGTTGTGGCGAAGAAAAGCGTAGATTTTCAAAAAAAAAATTCCCATCAACCAATGCGATTCATTTCTGTTTCTTTTCTTTCAGTCTATGGTTTCTTTTTTTTCTCCTTCTCCTTCTTATTCTTTTTTTCTTCCCCATAACACAACTTATTAACTTCGATATAGCTTTCCGTTATCGTTTGAAAACCTACTGCTGGAAACTTGAGAGACTTCTCCCTTTTTTTCTCTTCTCTTCTCTTCTCTTCTCTTCCAAACTTATTTCGAGCTATCGATCTGCAACGAGGAGACGATGAAAGCGAAGCTCGAACCTTCGAAAGGTCGAACATCTGGAAGCGTTTTCGGAGATCGCTCGGAGCAAATAAAAATTTAAGACCAGGCTGTCTAAAATCGAAGACTATTTCTTTCTCTCTCTCTCTCTCTTTTTCTCTCTCTTTCTTTTCCTCCTTTCTCTATGTGTGTGTATTTTTTCTATTTTTTTTCTTCCTCTCAGGAATGCACTTTTATCCAGGATGCATCGATATGAAATTCCTACGTATTTCGCGTGGAACGAAAAAGATTCTCGCTTTAAAGCGAAAGAGAAAGAGAGAGAGAGAGAAAGAAATATATATATGCAGATAGAAATAAAAAAAAAGAAGAAGAAAAAGAAAAAGAATAAGAAGAATAAGAAGAAGAAGAAGAATGAAAGAAAGATATATGCATGTGGTTAAAACGATCCTCCCACCGATGGTCGTTTAATGGTATTTTCGAACAACCCAAAGAATAAGAGAGAGAGAGAGAGAGAAAGAGAGAGAGAAATGGAAATCTATGAATCGAATTGAGCCACGGATGCAGATTTCTTCGCGGCTTTTCGCTCGATTCCAATTCCAAGCTGTGAAAGCTTCTGGCTTGTCGTCGCGCGAGAACCTATGGCTTTTGCCGTGGCACACCGATATCCGCCTGTAATTTCGTCCTTCGTTGGCAAGTGCCCGGAGATTAAAACTAGTTAGCATTTAGATAAGAGCATTAAACGAGCCGCTACGTTGACAGTGCACCGTTGAAAAGCTACCATAATTTTTGAAAGAACGAGGGAAAATGAAAAAAACGAAAGAGAAGGGGAGAGAGGATGGGAAAGATAAAAAGTGATAGATTCATAGTTAGTTAGTTAGTTAGTTAGTTAGTTAGAAAGAGAGAGAGAGAGAAAGACAAATGCTTTCATTTCGTTAGATATTTTTTTTTCTTCTTTCTTTCTCTCTCCTTTCGTTCGTTCCTTTTTTTTTTTTCATACCATCGGCCAACTGGTTGATCTCACATCAGTGGCTATCGTATGGCGACGAAGGACCGACAAGCAGACAGGATAAGACCATAAGATTTCGGTAACCCGACACCCCATGCCAGCTGTGTCCTGCTTTCGTATAATAGTTTATATTCACACACATCCGTGTAAACATACTTACACATATTTTCAAATACTTTTTCCTTCCCCCCTTCTCTGTCTCTCTATGTCTCTCTCTCTCATAGTTCTCCGAGAAATGTCGAGTTACATTCGTCCAACCATGTAGTTATGTCACATCCGATATAAATGCGTATATCTGTGTGTGTGTGTATGTATCTATGTAATTATTTAACGAGACTAGTTCAGCAACGTTTCGTATCTACGTACCTTTGACAAGTATATCAAAGGATATCAAGAAGCCAGTCGTACTTCGACGATCGTTAATTTTTAATAACCCTTTCGTAGAATCACACGATAGAGTGTACCTATCTCTTTCGTTCATCGACGTGTTCTGTCGCCTCGACTTTATGATTTATAAATTTATTTCGAGCATATAGCGAATGAACGAATGAACGAATGAACGGACGAAGGGACGAACGGACGAACCCTTTCGAAACTTGTCGCTATCGTTTTTAAACATACCAACGTCAACGTAGATCTTCACGAGCCCTGTGCATTCATCATCACAAAAGCGATTCGTTTGCACTATATTTCGATGAAAAAGGGAATTGCAAAAGTTCTGTTTGATGTACTACTCGTGTCTCAACATTCTTCAAATATCTGCGAATTTTGAAGTATTTTTGGATATACGTCCGTCCAAATCATATATATATGTATGTATATTTTGTTTTTTTGTTCGTGAATCTTTTATTTTAGTTGATACAAAAATTGGTCTTTTAATTTAACGAGATTTTATAGGATAAAATAAAGAATAAAAATAATGAAGTGATATATACGTTCGCTGTCGAATTTTCGACAAAATTCTATTACATCAATTTTACCTCTATATGAAATATTACATGTGTCAATATATTATATGTTATGTGTATAAAAAGTTATATTTACTCTAGACAAATAATTACGGATAATATATCAAATTATCATATAAGTAAATAGAAGTTTTACTCTCGTGGGAATAGATATAAAGATTGAAAAATAATAACAAACAATATTTTCTATATCGCAATGAAGAAACGAGAAAAAGATGTCATCGATCGAACGTAGTTGCAATGTTGCAACAATAATACGTGTGATAAAAAAATCATACGCCAACCTACTTTTCAATTTTACGTAATCTAATCGTTGTAAAATAATTTCTGAGAAATCAATTAAATAAATAATTCAATATATAGAAAAATACAATAGGAGTATAGGATTGATAATATATTAAAATTGTAATAATTTCAAAGCAACCGATTCCTTCGTTTCGTTACTACCGAAAGAATTCTTATCCAAATATTCTGACGTTACATAAATTCATCAAGGTGCATCGTACTATTACCCTGATTACCATCCATTTTTCAATGGCTCTCGATGGTTCCTTGCATTTTATATTCTTCCGTCCCCGTAGACTCGTAAAATGCAAAACGATCGACGACGTTCAGAGGGCAACGATGAGACAAATGCACGATCATTTCCGTGAATAACGTGAGTTAATAGAAGATAAAAAAAAAGAACAGAAAAATAGGGGCAAATAAAACGTAGTTCGATCGATCTTCTATGATCAAAAATATAAATTCTAAAAAAAAAAAAAAACTAACACATAGCAATGTACGAAATCGTTCGCGATTTTTTTTTCCTTATGGATCCATTAATAACCGAATTATTCGAATCAAAAAAGAAATATAAATTAAACCGCACACGTATAATTCTCTGATTACTTCCACCGGTGGCAACGATTATTAGTATCCTTACAGAAGGTTGAGTTTGCGTCAAAGCGAGGTTACCATGCTACAAGCAAATGCAGCAGCTTCATTACAACGCACGCTTTTCGTTACTCTGGTGCAATTAAGGACTCTTCGTTAGACATTCTCTACGTACAGGTATAAATTTATATTTACCAATCTATATACATATATATTATATGAACGTATGTTCTACGAGTCACTCGTTATTTTTACGAGTAATCTTCAAAAATGAACTGACTGGACAGAGTCGAGTATTCTTAAGCTCGAAGGATCTCTCAAAGGATGGGAGGACGAAATTTTGGGTTGTAGCATCAACAAGAACGTATGATTCGTAGAAAAAAAAAGACACGCTAGGTATTTCATAGGATTCAAAGGAACGAAATGGTTGCTAAGTAGAGAGTACTTATGGTTAGTTTGAGATGAAAAAGAGAGATAGAGAGAGAGAGAGAAGGATGTGGGTTTGAGAAGTTAGGCGAAATGAAGCGTTATTTTCGAAAATTAGCATTGAACGAACGAGGAAAGGGGGATACGGACCCTCGGACGTTTGCCATGGATACCGATTAGCAGTATTCATGTGCATTCCGCACGGAATACACGTATCGAACGTCATTTCTATTCAATCGAGATCCCATTTCCCATCGGCCCCATCGGAGGACGCGCGGTCGCGTTGACCGGACCTTCGAAACGAATCTTGACATCCTAGGTAACTAGATATGTTAGTAGGTAGGTAGGCAGGTAGGTAGGTAGGTAGCTAGTTACACGTGGACACGTTTCGTTTAGCTTCGCATTGCATTCTAATGAAACACTATCGAATCCGTAGATCGACGAGAATTTTTCATCTGCGATCATTTATCTCATAGATCCTTTCGATTTCTTAGAAATTTTTAATATTTTTTTTAAATATTTAACACTAAACGTATCGATCAGTTTTATGTATACTTATTTCTGTTACAGCATATCAGATGACCCCCCGTCTTCGGAAAATTATATATTTTACGATGTAAATATATATAATATACCAAAAGATATATCATTTATGCGATAAATATTCTCGACTCGCCAAATTGCACTATAATTTGTAAGAAATCTTTCGAAACATTGACGATCAATCATGGTACGTTTAAAGTTCAAATCTAAACTATTAAAAAGTCAACATTACTTATCGTGTTATCCAATAGGATGAATTTCAAAGTAGATATTTGTGGTATAGAAAGAAAATGATTAGCATAAATGAATTAGCATGATAACGAGAACGTATCAAGGGTATATTTAATTTGATATCTAAATTATTAAAGAGAGTTCGTGGAACAGGTGTTCATTGAAAAATGACATCATTGTCAGCTGTAGCGTCGATGGAAAAAAGAAGCCACCTCGGGTGGCGTTCAGGGTTCACCCCTTGGTAACCGGCCACCCCCGGCTTTTTTTTTATGGTGCACTGTCGGCGGCATAAGATCCTTTAATAAATTCTCCGCGAAAGAGAACCTTTGACTCACGATGTTGGGCAAGGGCCGTAGTAGGTAGTTTGTAGGTACTGTCGCGTAGGTACAGTCATCGCGAAAAACCTCCCCCGACCCTCTCCTCCTCTTCTCTACGTTCTCTGCAACGCTGCTGTCTAGACGCCGGCACCTGTATTATTGATCGTGCCGCGCCAATGGGATTTTCATCCCACTCACGTAAAACGTCCAACTTTCTCCTTTTCGTCCTTTTCTCTCTCATCTAACCCTCTTCTTTCTCTCTCTTTCTTTCTCTCTCTCTTTCTTCTGCCCTTCTGTTAGACGACTTATTTCCGAGAACACTCTTGATCGAAAGAATCGATAACTTCAAAGCTTCGTTATCGTATCACCGATATCATCTCAAGTGTTAGTAAAAAACTTGAAGATTTTCAAAATATCAAACCCCTTTTTTCTCTATCTTTTTCTTCCCTCCCATCTTCTCGTCGCGAATCATTTTAACTTTTATGGAAGAAAAATGTACTTTCGAGATAAAAATCAAATGGATCAATGTTTGTTAACATTTTCGAACGGACTAGGAAAACACGCAACGCTAATGTATTTTTTGTTTAGAGAAAGAAGGAGAAGAAAAATGTGGGAAAAAGGAAAAACATAAAAAAAAATGAACGAAATATAAAACTATAAGGAGAACGGATGTTTGTACATTTTATTCGAGTAAAGTATCTCTACAATACAATTTGAACATTCAATTGTATTGATGTCCTAAGATAAAATTCAGGAAAGAAACTTTTTTATTACTTGCAAATAAAAAAATAATTTTTTTATATAATGTATCAATAAGTCATAACGTTCAAAAAGAATTTCTAACCCGTCCAAATTTCCTAAGATATCCATTTTAATAGTTTTATTTTCTGGACAAGATAAAAAACCAATTAAAAAAATAATGATTGCGTAGGTTCAATCGCGAGTTCCAATTAGTAAAGTAAAATTGATCGTAGCGTTGTTTATTTCTTTCTGAAAAGGTTATCCGAGAGTGGTAAACGCATTCTAAATAAATTTCATTTTTCCTTTTAGATAACGCGAGTAAGTAATTGAAATAATTTCATTCTCTTGTTCCATCATTCTGTTCCATATCTCTACGCCCACGATTTTACGCAACCTTAGAGTCGTTAAAACGCTTTTAAAATAATGATTAATGTTTAATGTACGTAGTTTCCTTAAGAAATATAGAAAAAGGGGGAGAAAGCGAGAGAAAGAGAGAGAGAAAAAGAAGTTGGGCTCGTAACCGGAAATTACGTAACATAAAAGTAACTCGAAAAGGGGAATATAAAAATAGTATCACGGACATGCTACACCTTCTCTTCAGATTAGATGAAATTTAATCATTACCGAGGATTTTGCCCTCTACTATGGATCCAAAAGGAGTTTCTTGCGAAAACGTAAGAAGTTCTTGCTCGGTTCTGCTTAGTTCGTAATTACTTCTCGAATGACTCATCTAAACCGCTTTGTCGGGTATTACCGAATTTGCGTTTATCCTCGATTAGCTTCTACAAGTTCTCAGAGAAAGACAAATGTTACCCCGATCCTCGAGAAAAAGATAGATAGATAGATAGAGTGTAATAAATATTAAAAATTAAAAGAAGAGAGAAAGAGAGAGACAGAAAGAGGAAAATAATACAGTCATTTATATGTAAATTATAATTGTATGTAACACATTACTAAAATAAATACGACTCTAGATATTATTAATTATAAAATATTATTAATATAAAATTATAAAATATTTATAAATATATATAAATATAAATATAAATTTATTATATATATATAATTATATAAATTTATATATTTTTATATATATAAATTTATTATATATATATATATAATTATAAATTTATAATATATTTTAAATATAAAATATTTATTTAATTATTCTAATCGTAGAAAACATATCTTCCCATTTGAAGAAGAACAGAAACATAATACAGTCATTTATATGTAAATTATAATTGTATGTAACACATTACTAAAATAAATACGACTCTAGATATTATTAATTATAAAATATTATTAATATAAAATTATAAAATATTTATAAATATATAAATATAAATATAAATTTATTATATATATAATTATATAAATTTATAATATATTTTAAATATAAAATATTTATTTAATTATTCTAATCGTAGACAACAATATCTTCCCATTTGAAGAAGAACATTGTTTCCTTACTTCGTTATTAAATTCTAATAAATTCCAATCGTTAGTAATATCACTGTGATGTCAAAAAAGCAAAGAATATGTCATAGCAAAGCAATTCAACAACGTATTAAAATCGTCGGTTCTATTACGAACAAAAAATTTCTACGATAACATTAATAATATCAATAGTAATAGCAGTAAACTTAGGACAATACCTTTCGTAACGATCTTCGTTTAGATCGGTGCTACGTTTCAATTTGTCGCAATATCGTTCCTCTCTTGTCCTTTATGTTCTATTCAGTGTGTATAGTAGTTCTCTCTCCCTCTCTCTCTCTCTCTCTCTCTTTCGAAGGTATAAAAGTATATACATGATAGTATATACATACTTACATGCTAATATACTCGAAAAAGCAAAGAAAAATCTACCCTTCTGGAAATATTCTTATAGAGTCGTTGCTTTCTAAGAAAAAGAGAGAGAAAAAGAGAAAGAGAGAGAGAGAGAGAAAAGATAGTTTGCACATCTCTCGCATAAAACCACGGAGGGCGAGCGCGTGCCAAGTGGGTTTTCGATATTCTCAACGTAGCGATGAGAGAAGAAAAAGAAGGAAAATGGATACGTGAGTACATAAGAAATAAACTAGTGAATGAACACGAGAGAGAGAGAGAGAGAGAGAATGATAGAGTAAGAGGAGGGAGGAGAGGGTAAAGAGATAGTGTCGTGTCACCGCAATCGTATACAGTCCGATGTTTTACGAGAGGGCTTTATCGTGTTTACGAGAAGCTTCACCATAAATACCAGTTCCGAATACGAAACACCGAAAGGAAAAGAAACAGTGGGAAAGAGAGAAAAAAAAGGACATATAGAGAGAAAGCTTGAGAGTTCTTACTTCATTTCACAATATCCATTCGATCAACAAACTTCTGGATTACGTCGTATCGCGATAAACGGCCTGAGTAGTTACTTTCAACTCGTGAAACTATAGGGTAGGTCAATTTAAATGCAAATAACTCAGAAACTTAGAAAACGTTGATGTTGCTTAAATAACTTGTATTTTCTTCTCTCTCTCTCCTATATTTTTTTTTCTCTATGTTTTATCCCTTTTCTTTTAAGGTTTCTCTTTTACTGCTTTAATCATGATAGGATAGCAAGCCGGAGCTTGTCAATTAACTCCTTCCGATATCGGTTAAAAGGCCGGTAATTAGCGCGCGTGTATAAATCGCGTATCTGGCATGGCATTAACGAGCCTACGAGCAGCCAACGAAGTGTTGCTTAGAGGAAAAGGGTCAAAGAATATTTAACGAGCAGGTTGCCATTTTAAATAACTGGATTAACTTTCTTCTAACATTATTTCGTCGTTTTATTAAGATTGATATTTTTTAATGGAGTGACTTTAGTCAATTGTACGTATATTTTATACACTTTTATACGTGAGATTATGAAAAAAAAAATTTTAAATGTATTTTTTATTAACCCAAAAAAAATAGAGAATATGATATAACAATTAATAATCATTATAATTCTCCTATATACGATATTAGACGATTATTCTTATTAATCCTTTTTTCTTCCCCTATAGCACTTTATCCCGTCCCCCTATAACCACATTCGACTTCGGTATAAAAGTGCAAATGAAAGAAAAAAAGGTAGGAAAGGAATGAATGGGGCTGATATATAAAGAAACGAACGAGGAACGCGGTTCGAGGAACGGAAGCACAGTCAGCTTGTACGCTTTGGGAAAGTTGAAAAACTTGCGTCTAAGTTAGGAGGAATGATGGTTAGAGAGGAACGAGTGGAAGCAAAGTAATGGCGAGTGTCTCGAAGCATTTTCAGACGCGAGTCGTGCTCGATAGGCGAGTGGTGGTCGCCCCTGAAATGACTAGTGGAGACTGCCTACCGAGATGAAGGTGGAGGTGAAGGGCCTCGAAAGCTGCCAGAGGGTGCTGAAGGGCTCAAAAGAGTGGCGCACGAGGGTGATGAGTGCCGCGGCAGCGTTTCTTACTCGAGTGTCGTGCAACGGAGACGCCGAGAACGGTCGATCTTAAGCCTATGATGAACTCGACGACAACGACGATTTCTTCGAGAACGAGAGAGCCGGGGACTTCGGCCAGACGAACACCAGCAAAAGAAGAAAGAACGATTACCACCGACCTCTTCTTTTTATTTTATTTTTTCTCTTCCTTTCTTTCTTTCTTTCTTTCTTTCTCTTTATCTTTCTTCGCTATATAACCCGCCCTGGGACAATCGAGTCTGGATGACGACTTCATGTCCCTTTTAATTTTACCACCCTTCCTTTTTCTTTTCCTCTCTCTCTCTCTCTGCTTCCCTTTTTTTATTCGTTTTATTCATTTTCTTTGTTTTTTTCCTTTCTACCAACGACTCCAATCGAGCCGTTCGTGTTTCAAAGATTACATACAAACGTAGACTACTTCCTATTCTCCCTCTACTACTAATACTACTACTACTTCTTCCTTTTCTTATTCTTCTTCTATCACCCTCCTTTAACGTTATTACCGATTAACCGACTTAACGAGTCGCATTTCCTTCTCCAGACACGATTCAACCATTTATCGCTTTACGATTCTACTACCTTCATCGTTATCGAGAAGAGTGCGAACTTTCTGTATATATGAAACACGGAGGGTGCCAAAGGGTCTAATTCGATCAGGGGGTCTAATTTCATTTGCCGAATCGTTTCTTTTTATTTCTTTTTCCGAGCTCTCCCGAAGTGAACCTGGAAAAGATGATCAAATAAAAGGAGACAAAAATTAAAGCAAAAAATGATATGTGGTCAGGGTATCCCGGACAAGGATGATGAACTAGCTCGTTGCAGGGTTCCCTTCGAAACTGGATCTCATTGTCAACTATCCCCCTCCCCCCGACCGAATCCCTTCCCCTCCCCTCCCCCACCCTCTCCTTCTCTACCAAACGCACTCACGTACACGCATATACACGGGAACCTTCGCACGTTGGATATTGATTGCACCACGCTCGGTGACTTACGATTTATGTCGTCGGAACCGTGGCCGGAATAACCGATGTCACACCGAAAATTCACTTTTTTTTCTTCCACGCCACCTGCGTCACCATGAATCCTACCTGACAACCGGAATCGTCCCAGTGAGAGGCCCCCCTTTACTTTCTTCTTACTCGCACTTCCCCCTCCTCGATTAACGCAACTTACAAAATAATTTCACTCGTTTACATCGGAAACTTTTAATTGGTAAAAACGTTGGAATTTTTGGGAACTTCAATTATACGGGACTAAGTACTAAAAAAGGAAATAAGGATCTCTTTTATAGACTCGTATTCGTTAGTATAGCGTTTGATTAGGATTTTTTGTTTGGTACTTTTCATTTGATTCGATTTAATTTGATTTCCGATCGAATTTAAGATAAGTTTTGGGAAATGTTCGTAATACGATTTATTTGGTGGATACCGGAACGATTTTAGAATCTAAAAAAAAAAAAAAAGAAAAGAAAAAAGACGAAACTAGAAAAGTATATATCTTCTTGAAATACGAGAGACAAGCTAATAGAAAATTTCTCTTCTAAGAAATTGGAATTTGCAGCTATTCTTATCTAGAGTGTAATAACGTCTACGATAATTTATTGAATTTCGTTAAAGTGATTTGCTTTCGACTTCGTCACTGTAATTTTCGAAACTGGATAAACGTCTTCTCCTACCATTATCGAAATAATTTTACAGTTAACGACAATGAACTGGTATCGTAGATAATTAATGTTTAGTTATAACGTTGATTGGTTGAGCATCATAAACATAGCAAAAAATCTTCAAGATAATAAAGTATCCATGATAAGCAATTCAACAATCGCGAACTAACGTAAAAGATAAATTGGAAAAAGGAGTTAATAGTTAAAACGTAACGATGCGTCATTAACAATTTCAAACTATTTACGATTTCATTTAAAAACTTATCAGACGTGTATGGAAGTTTAACAAACATGTTTTACTAGTCTCTTTTGTCATTATCGTTAAAAAATAATTACTTGCGTTTAGTGAGAATAACTTTTAACTTGTCTAATATAATTTTTTTGTATAAATAATCTTCATTTGTAATTAAATTGTATTTTTCTCTCTCTCTCTCTCTCTCTTTATCTATCCGCCTATCTATTTGTCTATTTGCCTATCTTTCATAAAGAATTTAAACGATCTCCTTGGGTTAACTTTAAGGATAAAGCCGCGTGGGAATCCGAAGGATCGAACTTTTTTAAGTATTTCAGACTTACGCGGATTATGGTACATCACGTATTCAATTTTCACGGGAGGAAGGGTCGAAAAGAGAGGAGTAAAGAGGGCTCTATAATTTGATGCCTGATATATCTCAAGGCTGAGCAAGGAAACTTATATCCTTAGTAGCCTGGAAAGAGAAGAATGAATCGAATAAAACCCGTATGGAAGAAAAAGAGAGACGGATAGAAAGAAAGATGAAGAAAGTATGAGAGAGAGAGAGAGAGAGAGAGAGAGAGAGTAAGAGAGTAAGAGAGTGTTTGAAAGAACCGTATAGGGCTGAGATAATTTTCACGATAAGACTCTTGCCCCGTATTACCCTACTAGTTAATAGGATCTGCGTTACTAACTTAGTTTGAAACTTAGTCGGACTTCTCGAGAGTAAAGAGTCTTCTCTTATGCTCCCTCTCTTTCTCTCTTATTTGGCCCGTCGCGATAGATTACCGTCGCCTGCAAAAGAGCCGGAAATCATTGTGCACTTTGATTCTCAAATTTCACTAACCTTCTTCTTACCACATCATCTCTCTCTCTCTCTCTCTCTCTCTCACTCATTCGTTCTCTCTTTACGCTCTGAATCTTTCGAAAATCTGCTTTTTCTCTTTTCTTTTCTTTTTTTTTTTAATTCCCAGACCGTACTTTAATCCGGCGAGAATTAATCTCGAAAAGTAAGCTGCTCAAATTTTCGAAACTACCTGAATAATAAAAATACGAGGGAGGGATGGAAAGAGAATGAGAATGAAATTCAACAATTTCCGAGATACACTTGCGATATAAGCATTCAAATGAACACACCCCCGTAGAAAAGTTTCGAAATAAATAAAACTGTTTCTCTCGTCAGACTTGAGTATGAGTAGAAATTAGATCTACATCTTCTGCGATAATAATAATAATAATAATAATAATAATAATAATAATAATCATTATAAATTCTCGTTCGGACGAGAAACAATGACGAACAAATTGCAACGATTTGTCAAAGAAATTGCGAGCAACGGGGCGAGAAGAATCACACCACACGTTACCATTGTCCCATTACTTTCTTTCCCGCGGTTCGAATCTATTGTCTTTATCTCTCTTGTTCTTCCTAAAACACATAGTAATATCCTTTCGTTTATATCTTTACACGGCAAGTTACAATAGTATTGGTCTTTGGTGTTGCACGCGGATCGATTCTTCGCGAATCGAGGGAACCATTCACGAATCTTTGCTTTTTCATACCCCTTTTTTTTTTTTTTTTTTTCAATGAAAGAGGACATTTTTCATTTCGCGTGTGGTTAAGCGCAATGTATATAACCCAAGCATACAACAACGAGAAAAAAAAAACATACACCGAGAATACAAATACCCAAAGTAAACGTATATTCAAGGTTTTTCCATTAAAGACAAGGCAGCACCAGTAGCAGCAACATCATTGAAAGTCCTTCCTTTGTTGGCGAAACTCGTTTTCACGAGAATATACACGAGGGCGAATCCAACGCGTGAGCTCACAGGATGCCGCGTTAAAAAGCGAGCTACACGGTGCGAGCTAGGAAAGGTATTTCTCAACGGTAGTTCTCGACAAGGAACACCGTAACCGCACGCCAAAGTGTTCGCCATGCTCCTCGACTCAGCTACATGCAGTCCCACGTGGTTTCTTCTTCCTTTCGAAAACGGAGTACACATATACTAGTTACTACCTTGCTTTCTCTCCCTCTCTCTCTCTCTCATTCTCACTTTTTCTTTTCATCGTCGTTGTTTACTAGATTCGGAAACTATTCGATCGTTTCCCATGCTTTAGACGAAAGCAAAACCCTTGCAACGTGTTTCTAGTCGTTTCAACGCTCTCTCCCCTTCCCCCCACCCTTCTTTCCATCCCTTTCTTCTTCCTCTCTCTCTCTCTCTTTTTCGAACTAGAAACTCTTAAATGAAGATAAAAGTCAATTATCTCTATTCTAATCCTACTAATCGAATGAAAGTTTTAACACAGTTATTATATCGAAAAAAAAAATATATATAACTTTTATGGTCTTATTATAACAAATAATTAATTCATTTATATACGAATCGTTTATTTTAAAAATTGTTTAAATCCATTTCTCGTGTTTTTCTTCAAATTGTGAATTATTATGACCACTTTAGGAAACAATAGTTCATGTATTTATTGGTTTCGATAGAAAACAATAAGGAATAGTAAAAAAGAAATGGAATGTTTTATTTTTTAAAAAGTAAACTAAATAGATTCTAGATAATCTTAGAATGATTTTCTTCTATCCTATAAGTGACAATTTGGATTACCGTTCAATTTACTTTTTCAATTACTGTATCTTAACTTGGATTCAAGAATTATTGGTACCTAAAATCTGATACCGTTAATCGCTTCGATGGCTTCCCTCGGTTACTACTGTGCTTCATGTATTATAGTACTACCTGTTACTATACGTGTACGTATTATATGTATTCTCTTCCGAACGTCATTAATCTCCACGATGTTATGCTTTATCCGGAAATAAATGTATCGTGAGAATAATAGTGTATCGAGAAAGGCTAAGTGGAAGATTATTTTTATTACGATACGAACGATTAATTCCAGTTACGAGTGCTATTCTATCATTGAAATCGATTCATTTGACTTTTATACGTACAATTATGTGTATCTATATTTTCACTTTATTTTCATGTATACAAAATATTATACATTACCGGTTAAAATAATTTCACCGTCTTACAATATAATAGAACATTGATTAAAACCAATTTTTCTTATTCGTTTTTATATAGGAAATCAATTGTTCGTTCAAAATATTAATAATTACGTACATACGTTCGACTATAATGTGTGCGTGTGTGATCAATCAAAGTGTCTTCATTTGTACAAAACGTATTTTCAAAATAATTTATCGGTTATATATTTTGTATAATTCTGTCTCTTTGTTATTTTTTTAAATTAATTACTTTTACAAACAAATGGTGGCTATTTCGATGAAACGATTTATTTCTGTAATATTGTCACGAATATAAACGATTGCTAATTTTTATTCCATATTTAATTAAAAATTTTTCAATTTTTGTACTTATATTCAATTAATTTTGACCTGTATTTTATATGTGCAAAGTGATAATGACAATGAACAATTTTTTATTTATTTATTTAATAAGATAAATAATTCTAATGAAAAGGATTTATTCAATTAACATTTATTTCTTTCAATTTTTTAATTTATAATAAAATTGTGTGCGTTTCAAAAAGTTTTTACGATGACTTTTACTTTGCATCATTTTTTATTCTCGTTAACAAATTTTCTACGAATATTTCATAGAAAAACAATTGAAATTTCTGTTGGAAATGGATTTGAAAAAAAAAAAAATTCATATCCACCTGCATATGATAAATATAATTGAATAGCAATGCTTTTTTTTTTTTTAACTAGGAAGAATGACAGGGAAACGATTAGAACGCGAATCTTGCAAATGAATTTTCTAAATGACACGAAGCCGGTACGACGTGAAGCATAACAGATTTATCGGTTTTGCGGTTTCGGTCTATCAACCGTAAAGCCGCACGTCACTACCGGAAACCAGGCGTGACCTCGCGAACTCTGACCACCATGGAAAGCACGCGCGTGTAGTCCTTGTTATTTCGAAGAAGTTATCGAGACCAGTCAAAATTTCCTCGATAAAAAAAACGATTAATACAGTTTACGATATGAATCATGCGTAAATTTATTTTAACATTAACATTTATTATTATATTTTTCACTAGTGATAATATCAAATCAAAAGTTACAACGTTTCAGGAATTTATTTCATTATTTAATTTAAAAATATAAAACGAGAAGATACGTTGAGATCAATTATTGTTTAGAAAATCATGAGGTCACGATCGCTCGTGATCCTTTTTTCTTTCTTATTTTTTTTTTTTTTTTGTAACCTGAGCACACATCAACCATGCCACTTGAGTTCGAGGTACACGCATTCCTGTCAAGCATGCACGTAGTACACGAAAGATGCTTCTATCGGGAAGGGGGAGGGAGGGGGTGGGTGGGAGGGGGAGGGGCAGAAAGACTCCTCTCTAGGGGTTCCTCTAGCAACTTTGCTTAGACAGATCTGATTTATAGGCAAAGGTGGCTTTCAGTTTGAAACTTATCTTTATCTCTCTCTTTCCTTTTCACCCTATCTATCTCAAGCTCACTCTTATCATTCCTCACACTTTTCTCAACGAAACTCAAAGACTTAGTTTTCTTCGTTATACGACCCCACGTAGCTAGCTAGCGTCTTTGCCTAAAACAGAACCTTCCCTTTGCCCTTTACTCGCTCTGCTATCAGATTTGATGCTTATGCCTCAACGCTTTACCTTTTTGGTCTTCTGTCACGTGGTACTCAAGTTCGCAAGATAAGAAAGCACCTACTTCTTTGATACTGCACTTCCAAATGTTATTTTGTTCGTCACATGCGTTTCAACGAGATTGAAGTGTGCTGTGTAAAAGTTCGAAGACAGATAGAAATGAAGGAAAGAGAATCTCTCTGTCTTTGGAAGATGATACACGCGTATTTCATCCCTTCTCCTTAATCCCGTACTTATATTATCAATTTGAAAATTCAACTACAAACTTCACGAGATAGAAAAAAACCTCTTATAATTGATTATATTTATGAAACAAATAGAAAAAAAAAGTAACAAATATTAAATGCAACACTCGAACGTGTTACGAAATACAAAACTGGAAAAACAAATAAACACTTGCGCGTTTAGCATTGCTATTGAATCCTATAGAAAATTGACGATAGTATCCCCATACTTTGGAAACCAGTGGTCGAATAAAGCGAACAATTTTCTATCCAGCGAGCGTTGAAAATGCATTCGTATGAGTTTCATGAATACATCGAATGTATCTTCGTTGAACGTGTATACGTGCCAAAACCACATATATCCAACAGTAACGATGACATATCAACAACACCTATAACAACAACAACAACAACAATACAACAACAACAATAACAACAATAACAACAACAACATCAAGAAGAGGCAAATACGTGACGGAGCAAATTTTGTATGGTGATGGTCGACGACTGCTATCCGACGCTTACGAGATCTGCCTGTGTAAACACGTCCGTCCAGTATTTCGTAGGAAAGGATGAGAATAGTGGATGAATGGGGCATGGGGCGGGCAGAGAGAGGGGGGCTGGGTGAAATTGGAAGTGTAAGGGATCGGGTGTGGGAGAATGAAACGTACGACAAGAGGGCGCATTGTCGGACTGACAAACTGGCGCGAGGACTCACAGAGAGAGGGTAGTTTAACCCCTTCCGTGTCCTATCGCGTTGTCCTGTAGAAACGTCACAACTTTCTCTCGCCATTCACCATGGTCGTTCACGCGAGAACTACGGTTTCAAAGGGGGAGAATAAAGGTAAGTGAGAGATAAAATCACGGTCTTCTTTCTTCGGATTTCCTTTTTCCTTCCGTGTCCAACTCGTTTTCTAGAGTTTTCTAGAGTTTTATGTATATATGCATGAAACATACCTATATCTATCATATTTTATACTTTTACTTTATACAACATCTTTATATTATATTTCATTGTTACAATTGTCCAATAAGTACCACCGAATAAGCTTCTTCCCTTTGTTGTTTTGTTTTTGCTCCTATTTGTGTGTGATTCGCGAATTTACTTCTTTTTCAGTTAATTTTTTCATCGCTCAAACGATATCTAGGAGAATATTTTTTCTCTGAAAAATAATATAAAAAGAAAAAAAATGATATATATATTATGGTTTCGATTTTACTATTATCAATAATCTCGTTTAGTTTTTATCATTTTGTACTCGTTCGTAATTCAAACCGATCGGAGTAACGTTCAAACGATATTCGAATGTTCAGATGTCACGTAAATAATTTACAAATATTTCTATTTTTATTATCCCATAAAAATTGCACTATTTCTGTTTGCGAAGAGAATAAAAATCAGATAAAGAAAGAACGAAGATCTTCGACAAAAATCAAACGACCGTTCGCTTAGATGGCATTGTTTCATTCCTCGGAGAGATTCGAGATAGCTGCTGATTAGGAAAGAACGAAGTCCGTTCTGGTGTCGAGTGGAGTGAACGAAGTTACTTGCTTTATTTGTCGTCGTTCGTTGCGCAAAACTCTGTGAAAAGTTCACGAAGTCTTTCCAAACTGTCGGCGAGTGTTAACGTCGAATCTGATTGCGTAGAAAAATTTCATGGATTTCCTACAAAAAATATAAATATTAAAAAGTTTAATTTTACCTACTCTCTAGGGGGGGCAAACATTTATTTTATATTCTAATTATAGTTTTATATATTTTATATAATATAATTATAAATATAATTAATTATAAATATAATTATATTTATATTATAATTATATAACATTTATTTTATATTATAATTATATTATAATTATTTTATATTATAATATAGTTATAACAACATTATAAAAATAATAATAATAATAATAATAATATGAGATTAAGAATGATATAAATAGATAGGTAGAGGGAGAGAGAGAGAGAGAGAATAATAATTTCTCTTAGGAATGAATGACTGGAGGCAAGACGTTAACGAATCTTGGAATTGCAGCTTCCACGAGTTTAATCCTTATCGTCCAAAGAAGTAACCTGAACAGTCATGAGAAGACCGGGCTCATTCAATTAACTCAACGTACAATATAGAAGAGAAAGGAAATACTTCGAAGCGTGAGAAACGCAAATCCAATGACGATAGTACACGGTAAGAGTAAAAAAAAAAAAGAAAAGAGAAAAAATAGAGTTAAAGAGACGGATTATAAGAAATAAAAAGAGTTGACATTATTTCTGAGTCGATATAAGATCTTCTCTGGCACGTGTCCTCGAAAAGTTAAGTAGTCAAAAGAAAATGAAAGGAAAGGAAAGGAAAAAAAAAGAAAAAAAAAAAGAAAAAGGATCGAGGAAAATAAGGAAAGAAAGTTAAGAGGAGCTTTTAAAAAAGTACCAAACGTAAGTACTTACGTACGACGAGGAGCGAGGATTTAAGATTCTTTCTCTTAAAATCAGGATAAAATTTATCTTCATCTTCTTCGAGGGAAAAAAAAAACACCGGAATAAAAAAAGAAAGAAAAAAAGAAAAAGCGGAGAGAAGGAAAAAAAGAAATTAAGGAAAAAATTCGATAAAAATCAAAGGGAAAGAAACGAAAATAAAATAAAAAAAAGAAAAAAAGAAAAAAAGAAAATTGTTCTTCCTCGTTGGAAGTACTCCAGGTTTTCGACCCTAATAAAGTGGATAAACGTTTAAATTCGAGGAGAGATAAAGTAATTCCGAAAGGGGCGGAGGGGGGAAGAAGATGGGAAGGGAAAGGATAGGAGTGGGGTTAGAGAATGACGATGAGGGTTACTTCTAACATCGCGGAACCTTTGCTTAGAGTCAGGATAAAGTTCGTGGGAAAATTCCTTTACATGTTGGAGGAGACTCATGGTAGGAAGATTCCTCCTGTAGGTTAAAGTATTCAACAGCAACGTTCCCCGTCCCCTGACCCACCCCTCGCCTTCATTCTCCCACTCGTTCCTTTTATTCCTCCCTAGAGTTGTGTTTTCCGTAACTCGCAAAGCTTTCCCTCTCACTCTCTCTCTCTCTCTCTCTCTCTCTCTCTCTCTCTCTCTCTTTCTCCACGCTTGGCGAGAGATGCGACAAGCTTCGGAGAACAAACAATGCACTTTGCAGTAACGCGTTTTACGCCGAGCGCGGCTGCCCTCCGAGCAGAGGAGAGGACAGAGGTGGTTATGGTGGTAGGTGACTCTACGATTTTCTTCTTCTTCTTCTTCTTCTTCTCCTCCTTCTCCTCCTTTTCCTTCTTATTCTCCAGTTCTTCTTCCTGTGACACTCGCGAACGCAGCGCGATACGCTTCGTTGGAAAGTACACACCGTTTGTTTCTTAAAGCTCGTCATCACGCCAGAAACGCTATTTCCACGTAACGGGGAAATGCTTCTTTATGTCTCTTAAGGAATATATAACGGGCGGTTCATTTTATCATCGCATCTTTTTATCTGTCTTATTATTCGTCTTATTTCTTTTTTTTTTCTTCTTTTTACCGAAGATCTCTGTCTTTTATTTATTTAATATATATTTTATTTTATTTTTCGTTGTTGTTGGATAAAATCTATCTCAAAGAGAGAGAGAGAGAGAACAGAAATTGCACTAGGAAACGAACTTTTCTGTAAAAACATCGATGAAGCGGATCAAGCAAAAAACCATACCCAACGCGCCTTTAGAAGCTCCTTACTCGAACGATCCGCAGAGTTGCTCTTTGCTTTCAACGAGTAAATCAAGGGAGGAAGAGGTACTAGCCTTCCTACAAGGTGAATTCTTAAAACTAAAATTTCTCTTCGTTTATTTCCATTCGCTTCCGTGGCTAAACGTTTAATTTTGTATATTTTAATAGTATAATCTTTTATTAAGCCCGCAAGTTGAAATAATTATTTATATTATTTGGAAAAAAATAAAGAAAAAGAGAGAGAAAGAGAGAGAGAGAAAATAAATGAATGAATGGAAGTTAAGAATGAGGAATGAAGAAAGACTATCACGAGCACAAGCAACTTCTTTAACTTTTCAATTCTTTCTCTCCTCTCGAAGGACGATGAAAAGGGTGGAAGGGATGGGGGAAGGAAGAAAAAGAGTGAGAAAGAGAGAGAGAGAGGAAGGTTGGGTAGGTAACTTTGGTACTTCGCTCGAAGAAGTAAGAACAAACTGTGGGTGCAGAGAGAAATATTTTAATATCTTTCTCCCTCGACGGCTGACCTCTGTCGTTTGTCGTGGGCGCATGCGCAGTAACCTATCCCTTCGCTCGATAGAGAGAGGAGGATTTCGGAGTTCTTGATGAAATAAAGAAACCGTTCTATTTTTTGGCATTCTACCTTTCTCCCTTTCCTCTCTTTGTCCACTCCTTTCCTTTCGAACGTATTTTGCTTACGTGTGTCGTCCTAATGTATCTCCCGTTATTAAATATTCTTCTAAATTTAAAATATCATTTTATTATTATTTTATTATTATTTTATTTATTTTAAAATATAATTTTACGTAACCGATAGACAATTATTTCTTATCTATTTTAAATACACCACAACAAACTATTGACATTAGAAAAAGATTAAAAAAGAAAAACATCTGGTTGACTTGTATACATAAAAATTGTAAAAGAAACCGATAACCCTAAGAAAGTAGTAAATTATCATCCACGTGTTATTCAAAATTAAACGAATAAAGAAATTTTATCTAACGATAAGAATTTGTATCTAAACGTATCTACCACGAATGTCCACCTCTTCGACAAATTGCAGATGAAAGTTGGAGATAAATAAAAATAGGAAAATTGAATTATTTTCCCGGTATAATATTCCTTCGATCTAATCAAATTAATTCTAACTAATATTATTCATAGAGAAGATGAAACGAACAGCTCGTGATCCAATTAAGTACATAATTATTATTATTATTAATATTATAATAATTATTATTAAGTAAAAACAACGATTATCAAACCATTAGAATTACATAATGAAATGCTTTGAACCAGTTAACCGTTTTGAAAGGTCGAAGGGTCTTGTTACGGTTAGGTCACTACGATCGTTCAAGACTGGTCAACCTCAAGTCCAAATGAGAACCCCTAGTCGAATGTAGGATTCACGGCACGCGGTAGGTGATTCCATTAGCTCGCTTCCGTTCTTGGTCTGTCCTCCTATAGCACTCACTCACTCACTCACTCACTCACTCGCTCGCTCACTCACTCAGGACCCTCCTTTCTCGGAGAAGGGTAAACGAGAGATAGAGTAAGCGAGAGGGTGGCGAAAATACGTGTGGCACGTTCTCCAAGCGAATCTCTGTGTATGTATACGCCTCTGTACAATGTTAACTGCATACAAGGTGCAAATTCCATGCGAACGGCGACACTGATTGCCGTGTTGCACAAAGGCTCATATTCTATTCTGTCTTTCTACCTCATCTCTCTCTCGATCCCTCTTTTTCTTCCTTTCCTTTCTTTTTCTTTCCTTCTTCCCCTCTCCCTCTCTCTCTCTCTTTGTAATCTTCATTCTTTAATAATTCCATCGGTTGTTAGCTTTTAATTTGTTGTTTAAATTGAATTTACCGTTTGTTATAGTTTTTTCTTTTTCAACCTAAAGAAGTTTCCATGTACTTATGAAATCTATTTCGTTCTATTTCTCTTCCTCTCTCTCTCTTTCCTTTATTTTCTTTCTTTAAGAATTTGGCGAGTTGTCAAGGCAATCCTCTCGTTTTCTCTTTTTCTTTCTACTTCTTCTTCTTCTTATTTCGAATAGCATCTTCCTAGCCACATCGTTCTCCTAGTACTCATTTCTTTGCATCTTGTGTGCCGCTAATCATTATTCCACAGGACCGTCTTTCCTTTAGTCTCTCCTCCTCCTCCTCCTTCACCTCCTCCTCCTCTTCTTCTTCTTCCTGTTCTTGTTCTTTCTCTCGCAGCACTCTTCTTCTTCTTCTTCTTCGCGAGATCTTAAAATACGTTCTTCTTTCGGTCACGAAAGTCTCTACGTCCTTCTCTATTCAGGATTCACCGTTGGCACTATGAAAAGTCCTTTGTTTTCCGAGAGACTCTTTCGTTCGTTCGTTCAGCTTGTTCAGAGATGCACTTTGCTCGTTGTTGAGACAGAAATTGGAAAGCAAAGAGAGTGGGTAAAAAGAGACCGAATGAGAAAAAAAGAAAAAAAGAAAGAGAGAGTGTGTGTTCGCGTGTTTGTGTATGTGTGTGTTATTGTTAGGCGCGTTTTGAACTTCGAAGCCAATATCTTATTCGAAATAAGAAGGTACTACGTTGAGAAAACGCGACGGTTATTGTAAATTTCAATTTTCCAACTTTCACTACGCTCCAAATATTCAAACGATTTTCGTTCGGAAAAAGCTCAATCTCTCTCTTTATATATATATATTTGTGTGTGTGTTTCTCTCATTCTCTCCAAAAAAGATAATTAAGGAAAATATCTAACAGTTATTGTTTATCCTTGTCTAAAGTTACCTACAATGATTCTCTCTAGGAAGCATAATTACGTAACAATTATTCGCCCAACCGTTGTAGCAATTAATGAAATTAATATTCTCGCGAAGTTATTATATATTTCTCTTTTTATATCTCGTATCGTTTCCAAAAAAAAATAAAAAAAATAATAAAAAAGAAAAGAAAGCAAAAATGCACTCTTTCGTTAATTTTTCTCCGAGAGTATAATTTCAACGAATGCGTATCACGTTGATTGCGCTACTACGAAAAAATAAAAAAAAAGTTAATCTTTTAGATTGTAGCCTTTTCGGTTCATATAATACTTCGGGTAGAAAATCATACAACAGTTTTCAGGATCGGGGGTATAGACACTAGTCGGTGGTGCGTTGTTGTTCTGTAAATTTACATTTATTAAAAACTTCCACTACGTTTTGGTTGGGAAACCATTTCAACCGAGCACTCGCTGAAACGCGAACACACGTTTCGAGAGGGAAGGAAAAAATTTCGACGATCAAATTTCTATTTTTGAATTTTATTTTCTTTTTTTTCGCTTTTTTTTATTTTTATTATTTTCTTTCGTTTTTTTTTTTTTTTTTTTTTAATTTTTTACAGAAATTCTACGCGCTTCGCATTCGTATGGCATTGTGCATCGTCCGAGTTTAAAAAAAAAACAAAGAGCCAAAATACAAAAAGAAAAACGAGAAAAAACATATTGCAAAAAAAAGAAAAACAAAAGTTATTGCGATGTGGTACCTATCGTTCAACGTTAATTTATTTTTTTGTACACTTTTTATCCCCCTTTTTATATCTACACCCTATTCCAGAAATACAGAATTGACGATAACCGAGAGTTTCGACGATAATGGAGTCGATTATTATTCGTCGAACGGAAAAGCGGGCTTTGAGTGGGAATTTCAAACGTTTCGATAAGAATCTCGCGGTGAATGAGATATTCGATTGTTAGAGGGGAAACTCTTTAACCGTTATTAAAAGCTTATGTATCTGCATAACGTCGATGATATCCCGCATTTTTAGATTTATAGGGGCACCGTGTATTACGATCATTTAACCTTGTCAACAGACGAATATTTCTGAACAAACAAACTAATCAGTTGTGATTAACTGGTTCTGCTTTGATAGCATAAAAAGGATTCTAACGAGGTCTTTGTTTTTTCGGCTATGTTTTTTAAAAACTACTCACTGATTGAGTGAAATAATTCTCTTTGCCTGTCATCTCTCTTTTTTCTCTCTCTCTCTCTCTCTCTCTTGTTTCTATTTAATTCCATAGCTTCCGCGAGATATTGCTTTTTAAAAACAACGTGTTTTAGGTTGGGATTAATTAATACTCGTTTATCGGTGAAAAAGACGATCGATCGATGGGAATGGGATAAAATACTCGAGAAAGAAAAACACAAACCTTTGAATTTCCGATTATTATTATTATTATTATTATTATTATTATTATTATTGTTTTATTTATTCTTTTTTTTCTTTCAATTTCGTTTATTATTATCATTAACCGCAACGCGAAGAAAATGACGACGAAATTTGTGTGCTCAACGTTGGCCATTTTCATTTCAACGAATTTAATCTTGTACTTCTTGTATTAATAGTACAAAAATGAATAACAAAAGGTAGAAGGAAAGAAAGAAAAATTAAAACAAAATCTATATTTTCTCAACGAAGTAATTATTGGACATTGCTCGGCAAATTAAACCTCGACAACGGAAAGAGAGTAAGCAATTCGTGAATATCACTGTTCGAACTTTACCGTAATAATCTCGCCGAAGTTTGCTTTATTCTTGTTGCAGGACATAAATGACGGCAGAGAAAGTCGGCGAAGGAAAGTAAAATGACGTATTAATTGAAATATTAATTATATCACCCGTGTAAAAATGTTAATCAAATATTTTGCCCAAATTTTCTCAAAATTCTCATCTTATTACTCACATAATTTAAAAATACAAATAAAAGGAAACGAAATTTATATCGTTGATTAATATTCAACGATAACGAAGATTGTATTTTCACATTCAACAATTCGATTTATCTATCTACTACTATACTACTATTATAAAATCATTATACTTTTATTTATTATTTACTATTTTCTTTTTACTTTTATCTACTTACTGTGCGTTGCTACTAATATAATGATAAGTTTAATAATAATTACATAATTTTCATTTCCGTTTTGTTTTATCTATACATTATATTGTACTACACTGTAATTAATGGCCCCTTTAGGGAGCCTAGGCTCTAGGGTCAATCAAATATTATTAAATAAAAATAAATAAATTTATCTATAGATATATTAAGATAAAATTAGATGAGTTTGCGTGGAATAAAGAGAGAGAGAGAGAGTGCTGATGAGTGAGTAGAGTAGGGGGTTAAGCGTTTCACTTTGGGAATGCATTACGGCCATTTTTACGAAGACCACTCGCCATCAATTCGTGCGAGAGTTGGCTACGGCACGAAGGGTGGTCTGGACGGGAATAAGGTAGTAGTAGTGGCAGTACTAAGTATTAGTAATAGTGGTAGGGTCCAAGGCTTCGCAAAGATGAAGGGGTTGAAAATCTCGCCACCACATGGCGTGGCACGGATAGATCATACATCATTTCTTTACGAACGAATCCTCCAGATCCTTTTACCTACTGGCACAACGTGTTCCCGTTCTTTTCGTCTCACCCTTTTCCCACCCTCTATTCCTCGTCCATTTACCCTTTCGAGAATCTCCAGGGCACGAGCAACACGCCATCCTTCAAGTACACCTTCGTATAATACCAACTACCACTCTCTCTCTCCTCTCTCTCTCTTTGTGTCCATGCGTGTGTATTCTCTTTCTTTCTCTCTCTCTCTCTCTTTTTTTCTTTCCAGGTTTGTCGACCAAGCAGAAAGCTGGCATTTACGAGATTCTTCTGTGAAAACTCTTTTACCCAAGCGTGCGAGCTTTAAGTTGTACTTTTCTGCTTCGTGAACGCTTGAGAATACTGCATCTCTTTCTCTCTCTCTCTCTCTCTTCTTCTCTCAACACACACTTTCTTTTTCTTTCCTTTTCTTTCTCTTGTTCTTTCTCTTCCTTTCTCATTTTCTCTCAACGAAGTGTAAGAACCCATGTGAATTTACTCGATAAAAGTGAGCCGTTATCGCGGTACTCGGACGATTTCTTCCGTTGAAGCTCAATTTTCACTTTACGTTGGAGACCCCTTCGGACGATCGTTGAGACTAACCGAAAGAAGAATAAGACTCTCTCTCTCTCTCTCTCTCTCTCTCTCTCTCTCACTCTTTCTTTCTTTTTATTTTTCTTCCGTTGTGTTCTAACGTTGTAGTTTGAAATATACGTGGGTCTTTTTATCGAAAATCGAATCTTTTGATAGAACGTTTATCGAAAATTCAAAAGGAAGACACGAAAAAAAAACAAAAGATAAGAAAATATTGGCAGAATAAACTATTTCAGATTAAAAGATTTTCTAAATATTTGTCCGGATTAATTCAATATTTGACAAATACTTTCTCTCTTTGTTCAGATTCCGGGCATTCTAAAGAATGTCCATTATGATTGGTCAATGTATATTTGAGCATATTTATCGTACGTTGTCCAAACAATGCGTGTATACAATTTCCGCAATAAATAAATACATCGATCGTAAAATATATAAATCAAAATCTATACGAACTGTTAAGATTCAAACGTTTGTCTCACGAAATTACGAATGGAAAAGTTTCGTGGCACGATCGAGTGTAACGAACGGGTCTCCGCTTTTTAACTAGTTTCGTTAACCAGCTTTTCCCATTCTTACAACTTTGCTCACCACTTTTCGCACAGTTTGTCGACTTAAAACATTCTATCCTTCTCTATTTCCTTTTCTACAAACTTTTACGAACTATCGATCAATTAAATAATAGAAAAGAACTTTATTTCTCTCTCTTTCTCTCTCTCTCTCTTTTACTTTCTTAAAGTAATACATACACAAATATATACACACACACACACACAAACTTACGTACACATTTGTAAGAAGAATAAAAGTAGCAATCGAAAGAATTTGAGATCAAGAAAGCATACAAGTACTGTACTCGAAAGGATAAAGTACGTATTATCCTTTGATACTTTAATCCTGTAGTGTGATGCATTGATGCTGGTGAGCAACGATGCTACAACATTCATGCGATTAACGGTGAATCAGTAGGAAAAGGAAATGCACGTTACCTCTCATCGACTATCTCTATCTCTCTCGTCTTTCGTAATAGTTGGCATTACCCTAGATATACCAATGTACATATATATCGCAGTCGGCTCGAACAATGGAATTAATTATAAAGCCTGTTCGTATAACCGCAAAGCCCGCTACTTGCGGGAGTTCTTCCCCCCTCCCCTCCACCCCTCCACCCATCCACCCATCCTCCCACCTTACCACCGAACCGCTATACACCTCGCTATTCCGTTTCCATCTTTACCTTTATCGTGAAACCTTCGGTCATTCCCATCCATGACTACCTCTCGCTCACTCCTCTTCTCTTCCCTCCCCCCCCACCCTTAAAATCTCTCTCTCTCTCTATCCTTATATCGTCATCTATCTATTTCTCTTGGAATCTCGTTCCTTTAGCTACATGTGAGAAAGCCTTGTCTTCGACGTTGAAATAATTAGCGTTTGTACCCGTTCGTCTAACTGCTCCTGTTACCTCGAAAATGTCTTTTATAGTTGTGAATAATATTAGTGTTATTAATTAATATCTACCTTGTCGAATGCAAAGTCCTCGATTTTCATTGTCGAAAAGGATTAAGAGTTGTGTTATACGCAAGGATACGATAAGGAAATTCTTTTTGTTATTGTAAGATTGGTTTTAATATTGACTTTTTGTTTTATATAATAAAAAGTATAATTATTATGTTATTTTATTTTGAATACTGATATTAATAATGGGACGGATTTTCCTACCGAAATGATTTGTTTTTGTTTGAAATTGATATTAAAAGTTCATCGAACAAAAATATACTTGAGAAACACAAATTTAGGAAATATCGACATACGATCGATTCGATATAATATCGAGAGTTTCTGATAACACAGATAAAAAGATAATGTTTTTCCTATTAAAACGGTACTTGTTTCAAGTCTCCACGACTTTCCATTTTCGAAGTATCGAATTTTAAAAATTACATTCATATTTTTTCGTTTTGGTAGTAACAGCTGATCGTAGTAGTCGTGAGAAACGTTTTAGTAGTAAAATAGTAATTTCCCGTTAATTCTAGGAATGTATGTAGGTCAGTGGGTCAAAATAAATACATTATATAACAATATAAATATCTTCGAAACAAATAATCGTCAAGATTTCTAACAAAGACGATAATTATTGATAATTATTTCTCTACCTATTTACGATATTGAAAATAATGATTTACTAATTGTTATAAATAATTTGTTACAAACGATTTTCTTACATTCTTTTAAATAAAATCTATTTAACAATATCTACGAAATAATGATCGACGATGTAAAAAATATCGGAGAATTTAACGATACGCTTAAATCATTTTGAATTATTTTAATGAGTTAGGAAAAAGATCGATTATTCGTTTATCTAACAAAGTTCGCGTTATTCGCAATATGTAACATTAAAAATATGTTAAAATACATCTCGCGTTCTCTTTCGGCTATGCGAGCCAATGCCGATTCGCAACGTTCATTTCGATTTGCAACGCAGAAAGGTATGCCATACGCGTTCGTTAAATGTGCGTTCGTTTACAGTCTATTACGCGATACCGTATTCTCTCACAGTTCGAATACTCGCATCGGGATTTTCAATGGATAGACACTCGCGTCGTTCATCGTACTATCATCGTACCTTCGTCCACCGAAATATAGTCGAAATTTTGAACAATCCTCGTTTCTAAAAACCGCGTACTCGTTGTTATTTTACGATCTAACGAAAAGTCGGGGAAGGGGTTGGGGAAAAAAAAATTAAACGAAAAAATTCATTCGCATTACGTGTTATTTTCGTTGTAGCATTATGCGATTAGTTACGTTGAATAATAAATTAAAAACACGGCCCTAAGAGTTTTATGTCTCTTTTTTTTCCATATTTCAAATTAAAAAAATTATACAGTTTTGTACGCATGCTTGTATCATTTGTCTGTAATTTTTCAATTACTCTTTTACCAACTTTTGTCACTAGACACGACAAATTTATAAATACAAATATATCACTAGTATATTTTCGTTAGCTCGATGTAATATGTATATCCTGTTTTTTTGTTTCTGGTTCGATTCGTTACGACTATAACCACGATTCGACTGACGCATATCACCTATATACGTATGATATATATATATATACATAGACATAATTACGATCGGACAAACAACACACGTCGCTATAGGCGCGGCTAATTAAGGTGCGTGGACAAGCTGTAAGTCCAATTATTATCAGTAATTTATCGTGTAAATACGCTGATAATAATTAGACGAAAATCCACTAGGGGGTTGATACAAATGTATTTTCTACGTATTCTTGTGTATGTATATATTAGTATATATGTATATAACATGGGTATAAACAATTTGACACAAGAATACAATTTTCGCTTTGATGCTTATCAACGATTTTCGATCGAGTGATCGACTGATTAAATATATTTTTTTTATTTTTCTTTTTTTATTTCTATGCTATTAACACGTCGCAATATTTTTTAGTTTTCTTTTTATTTAATATTAAATACGTAAAGAAAAATAAAACAACGAAGGATAAAGGAATATTTATTTTTTTCTTTATGCATAATATGATATTTCTGTGTTCTCTTGGAAAATTTTCTTCTTCGTCTTCAATCATCCATTTACATTTTTATTGAATAAACGAATTCCCAAATGGTTCCTGTTTTTCACCAAGAAATGCAGTTCTCGTCACCACAAAGGCCATGATTGCGAAAATACTTGTTTTGCTTGTTGACAGATACTGCTGTGTCGACGTTGTTGTTATACCGTAGTCGAGTAAAGACAACGAATTTTGCGGAAACCGTTTCGGTTTTCTTACGTGGAAGACGACACAGGCAAATCGTATCCAGTGTTTCATTCTCCTTTTCGTTATTCCCTTAAAGTAATTTCTTCTCTTGCATAATTAATTCGCTAATTCGAATAATTAAAAGCAACAAAAATAAATGTATCGAATCATAAATATTTACTAATACCAAGTTATTTTATATAATATACAGTTTTTTTTGTTTTACGTGAAATGATCTTTCCCAAAAATTCGATAGAAAAAAAAAGGAAAAAAAAAAGAAAAGAAGAAAAAAAAAGGAAAAGCAACGACAAACGAATTTATTTGACGTAAACTTAAATAGAGCGAGGACAGGAAGCGGTATAAAATCTCAAAATAATTGTACACGCGATCCACAAATTTACGAGAGGAAACTTCGAAACGGTTCTCGAGGCGGCACAAACTTCAACCATAGAAAGCAACGTTTTAAACGTTTCGTACCGACTACTTACTTCCAACGATTACTTCGTGTACCATTTTAAAATGTACACAACATTACTACCGAGTTTTGTTGGAAATTTTATTGGACAAATTTTGTGAGAGGAAAAAAGAGAAGGCAAGAGAGAGAGAGAGAAAGAGATAGAGTAAAAAGAGAAACAGAACAAATACGAACAAATCGTATTGGAACTTTATTATATAATATTCGATCGGATATTGAAGGTTTTCAATCGAATGAATCATTGAATGCACATTGATATTATATATAAAATAATTTGATTAAAAATACAACGCCGTAGAAATGTTTTATTTTCTTCTTTTCCTTTTTTTTGGGTTTTTATTACAAATTTATATGGATATACAATTGAACGTACTCGTTGAGTAATATATAATATACCCATAAATATATCCGCTAACAAAGATATTTTTTCTAAATTGATAAAGATTAATGAAAATGTCGTAAAAAATATTTATCAAAGATTTTCGTAAAAGTTCATGTTGAAGATAAAGGCTCGTTCAATGTACGATAAAGGTAGTTGGTATAAGAAAAAGTCAAATCACCAGAGGATCGTCTAAAGTTAAGGAAAGACGATAAATCGCATTACTCGGTCAGCTGTTAGGGACGAGAAAGTTTGTCCAAGAGTAAGACGAATCTTCTCGAATAAGAATAAGAAGAAGAAGAAAAAGAATAAGAAGAAGAAGGTTTTCTTTTTTTTCTTCAAGCATCGAATGGTAATCCGCGAATGTAGATGTACGTCTATCGCAAGGAAAGAGGGTAAGATCGAAATCAGGACTTGGTTTGTCGCGAATGGCGAAGCTAAAGGAAGGATACAAGGATGTCTCGATGCTGGAGTTAAACACAAGCTTTGAGAAAGTTTTAACGTTGGGTCGCGATCAAGATTGGACTTTTCTACGACTGTTACTGGTACTGACATTGCTGTTTTGAAGAAAGAGAAAGAGAGAGAGAGAGAGAGTGAGAGGAAAGAGAAGAGGGTTTTCAAATCCCTCTGGAATCGCTTACCCTAATCGCTAACGCCTTTAAACCTTCATCTTACTTTCTCTTTCTGCTTTCTTTCTTCAACACTTTACCCTCGTTTTATATTCTCATTCCAACACCCGAACGATTGCGAGTTTCCAAGACGAATTTCTACGACGAAGCTACGATTTAAGCTCGCTAAACGTTGACGTGTTTTTCAAAATACTATCTATTTTTCTCTCTTATTCGTTCTTACTTTCGAGAAAAACGGGAGAATGTAATCTATTCGTCGTAAATGAAAAACGTGCCAGGTTATATCTTCTCTCTTTCTCTCCTATTCGTTTTTATTCCTGATTGGATCGATCGTACGGAAGGTGATTCGTCGTACGCACGGAAAAGTTTACGGCTATGGGAAAAGTCTGGAAACGAGGGATGCGCCAGAATCGTGGAACGATTTTGATGGATGGAACGCCGCGTTCAGGTCCGTTGGAAAATCTCGGAACCAAAACGACCGGATACGAAATTTCTATCCGTCAGAAAAACTATTACATTTGTAATACTGTCTATGTACATATATGTGTATATCGTATCGTGTTAACGTACGTTTAAAAACTATTAATCTTTTATCATCTTACGGTTCAAACATTCTATTCGTCTCTTTTATCCATCGATTTTGATTGCTGAGTAATTAAAAGATTAAATAAAGAAAAAAAAGATAGCATATACAATTTATTCGCATATTTATTTATAATATATTACGAGAACCGATATTTCTGTTACAGATTATATTCATAAATAAAATCAATTTTGTATATACGAGGTTACTCATTTACGAGAGATCCTTGTAAGAATCCCATTAATTTTCTTACCGTGTATCGCGATGAAATGAAGCGAGATAAACGTCTTCCCCTTTTAACTTTTCCTCCTCCTCCTCCTCCTCCTCCTCCACGATCGAATATTCCTGATTAACTTTTATATTCTCTTTACGCAGTCGTATTCTTTTTATTAGATGGCTTTTTCTTCTCTCTTCGAGATCATCTTATTTTCTTTTCTTTTATTTTCTTTTCATTTCTGCTTTTATCCTCGTAAAACCATTGATATTCGTACCGTATGCACATCGGCCGCGTCGCACGTTTCAACCTTTATGCACATCCTTACGAGCTATCTAACGTTCCCGAGACTCAAAACCATCCCGACGAGAGATATTTCCTCTTACTATCTTTCTCTTTTTATTCTGAAAGATGCTTTAGAAGCCACAAAGATACCCCTTTGTATATCGTATATAAGTAAATATATATATATATATATATATATATATATATATATACGTTTTAACATATATACAGGGTAAGTCAACCGACTCAAAAATAAATAATACTGCTATGTTTTCCTCTTCCCCCTTTCTTTTTTTATTCTACATCAAAACCGAACAACTTTCATTTGAAAAATTGATCTTCCTCGGATATCCATTGTTTTTGAATATCTGATAAAAATTCTATATATATGTGTTATATATATATGTTTTTTGATATAAATGTAGAGATCACGTATCGATTATTATTATTATTACTGAACGATTAAAATCAAAGCCTTTGAAGATTATCATTGCGATTAACGTCTTTGTGCACAGATTTGAAATATTATACTGAAATAATTAAACGAAACGATATACGGATCGTTTGGGATATCTTTGAAAGGATTTTTAATCCGTTCCAATGGATTTTTAATCGAAATCGAATTCGTCTTCGATAACAATATTCACACTTTTGTTTTTCAATATCATTTTGCCATTGTTATTTCAAATTAAAAAGAATATTAAACCGATAAGAAGGATTTCCTTCCTTATTAATGTATTTCTTACAACTAGTATACTAATCTTCTATTAATCAAATAATTTCTATTTAAATTAATTATCCGTATTGTATTCGTTGTTTAAATTTCTATTTAAATTAATTACCCGTATTGTCCTTTTTTTTTTTTTTCATTTTAACGTTTAATAATGGATTATAATGCAAGGATAAAATTCGCGAAAATATGAAAAATTCACATGAAATACGAGATGAACGGTTTCGGTGAGTATTAGGTACGCGAAATTGAATGTTAATAAATTCAACGAATTTTTTCAGTTTAAATCTTGCGACGGAAAAAAAGAGGACGAAAAAAAAAAAAAAGGTAAAAATAAAAATTGAAAAAGCACGGCATATGATTAGTCCAGCTTTATGCATTTTCCACGTCCATTGAATATAAACGCAACGCTTTAACAAGTTTCGGTTCGATTCACGAAACGACAGCAAATTATTGTCGATTATTCAACAATGTAGCCTATATTATACGAACTAATCAGAACCCGAGCAAGTCAACCGAATCGAAAGTCACTGCAAAATGGAAACGAAAAAAAATCGACGCAGGTGACGGGGGAATAGTTTTCTGATTACCTCTTCTCGTTCTTGACGAAAATAATTAAAGGAATCAAAGCTTGATGAACGATAGGATGATTTATATCGGAATAAAGATGAAGATGAAAATAATAATAATAATTATTATCATTATAATCAGTTAAATTGCTTCCTTAAACTTAAAAACGATGAGAAAAAGTTCATCCCAATATTATTCTTAGGTCTATCATTTCCTAAATAAAATTAATAAAAATAAAAACATTTCTATAGCATAGGTTAGAATATATAGTATATAAAAGGATATTAAATGCATAGTTCACAGTCGATCGAGGATATGAATCGTTTTGGTGTATGTTTTTTTCCGATCTTTCTATTCTACAGAGGTAATATGAAATTCAGCCAAGTTTCAAGAATGCTTCGTTCGGGCATTTAGCCAAACGTAGATCCTCCAAAGATCGGAGTTCATAAGACTGGTTGAAAGAATTTTACTCGTATTTCCGAAATTTGGTTGCATATATCGTATAACGGTAATGAAATGAGTATAATCATTGAAGAAACTAATTCGTGAATTTGAAAACACGATGATACATTTGAAACAGGATACATCATTTGTTTAACGTAACATGTTGATGGTACTTTTAAGCTATCGTGCTTGCATTTTTGAAGTTCGGGTCGTGCATTTTCGTAGCTCTTGATGGGGAATACATCGACGATTTATCGGACGTACCTTTGATAGATTACATCTAAGGTGGTAGGAGAATGAAAAAGATGAGGAGTAGTACACGAGAAAAGGGACGAAATGACGAGAGGGTGAACGTGTAAGTGAAAACTTAATGGCCTCTGGAGGCAAACCATGTTACGTTATACCACGTCTATTCCCCGAGCGTATATTTAAAACGTTTAAGGCATTCCGAATCGTGAAAATAGCCCGATTTGCATATATACAGCTTTGGAATTCATGAAAAATTCATGGAAACCGAGTGGCGCTATACTTGAAATTATGCTTCCTTTACTATCAATTTCTTATTATTGCCAAGGCGGCCACCCGACGTTCCTGATACTTTCAGAGCTTGCTTTCCAGGCTTGTTTTCCGGAGGGTTGGCCCATACCGACTCGACTCGACCGACCGAGATGCTGACTGCAGCCAGTTGGCTGCAAGTAGGTAAATAGGAGTCCCATTATACGATAGAGAATAGTGTTGGTGGCTCGATGCACGAGAAGAAAAAGAATATGCTAGGTATATGTATATACATACTATGCTTCACGTACGTTTCATTCCCTTCATCTTTCTCTCTCTCTCCCCCTCTCCTATTCTCTCCGTTAAATTCTATGTAAAAATATTTAAATGTCCTTAGTTTGTCTGTCTCTTTCCATTCTCTTCTTATGCATAGCACTGAAACAACAAACCTTGCGTAGTTTAGACTTTCTTCCCAATAGTGATTTTCTCAGAAAATACAAATAGGGATCGAGTACAAGAAGAAATTCACTTTAATCTTAACGCTTATTTTTATTTTTCCTTATCTACGAAAGAGAAAAATAACATAAGTGAAAATAATTGGTAAAAAGCTCGGAAGGGGTTAGGAGTAAAATATATTATAAACGTGTTATTGAATATTTTTTTTCCTCGTCGAGAGATCCTTCCGCTTTAAACAGTATGATACAAGAGAAAATAGTATCATCATAGTATAGAGATTAGTATCGTCGGTGTAGGTACATGGATTATGCGAATTTCGATATTAACGTTCTCTCAACGATTCTCCAGTGGTTGGCCGAACGACGAAGGTCGTTAATCGGACGCGGTTTATGGGAGACCCAAAGTGCCATAAACGTTACTCTCTTCTTCTCTCTCTCTCTCTCTCTCACACACACTCTCTCTCTATCTCACGAGTGGATCGATTTTAATTCGATCACACGCTAGTAGGATGGAATAATCGTGTTGGGTGTTTTCGAATGGAGAACGTACCACTGCAAGCCAAGAACTTGTTTTTCGAGTAAAAATAAACATCTCTGTTGAGTTTTCATCGGGATAAATAAAGCAAGAAAGAAAGAAAGAAAGAAAAATAAAATGTCGAGGGAAGATGGTGGAAAAAGGTTGTGATCCTTTTTTTTAGTCGATCATCGTCGATAATTCGTCGAAGCGAATCCTTTGGAAGGAAGGAAGGAAGGAAAGCTTGAAAATAAAGAGACTCGTTCTTTCGAAATCTTGCCGAACGGCACGCGCTCGATTTGCCGATCCCACAAATCGACGTCTGGGATTGGGATTGCCTTCGCAAATAGAAGGATATACAGAAGATCCCCGAAGAAAGTAGAAGTAGGAATAGTAGAAGAAGAAGAAGTTTACCGTTAACTCGTTTCCGCGTGCACGAACGCGTTACTCGTCCTCTATTGGGGGCTCCTTTTCTTTTCTTTCTTCTTTTTCTTTTTCTTTTTCTTTTTCTTTTTCTTTCTTCCCTTTTTCCACGCTTTAAAAGGACGATCTCGTCGCGATCTTTCGAATACATGAAAGCCCCCAACCAAAGAAAACTACGCGTCGAGAATAATTCGATGATATCCGTCTCATCTTTTCATTCTTTCTACGCTTTGTATATTCCGTAAACGTGCTTTTGCATATTTTGATAAATCTTACAGCAACAACGACAACAACAACAAAAAGAAGAAGAGGAAAAGAATAGTATGGGAAAATAGATAAATTCATCAATTTTTTAAAAATATTTTACCTCTGCGTTGCGAAAGAAATCTATTAAAAAATGGAATAGATAAAAGAATTTTTGATTTATTCCGATAACTCTAATAATTATTTAACAGATACTTAGGAATTACTACGAAAATAAGAAGTGTTGCGAAAAGAGTAATTGATTTTTATGATTACTTGAAAATGCATCGAAATTAACTTCTATATTTAATAAATGTGCATATATATTATTATATATTTTTATTATATTATTATTAAAATACAAATGCAATATAGAAGGAACCTACTTTGTAGGATTGCAAAGTACAATTGTTTATGCTTTTTTTATTTTTTTATATTGTACCTATCTTAAAATGTTATTTTCTAGTTTTTGCTACTTAAAATTAATTTCAAATTACCTTATCCGTTATAAATTTAATTATTTGCTTTTTCTATTCGTTACAAGGTACACATAAATTTTTATTTTCTTTTTCGTATTTCTTTTGTTTGCAAATAACGTGATATTAAAATGTTGCAATATTTTGTTCATATAATTTTTAATTGTAACTCGTTTGATTAAAAATTAGCAAGAAAGGAAAAAAACTAGAATCAATTAGCCTAATTTGTTTAGTATTTTTAATCGTTCGTTGTTGTTGGTTAAAATGACGTTTCGTTTTAGTTGTTCAAACAATCGTTGCTTAAAACTTGCTCCAATACGTATTATCTCACTTTTTAAGATTTGTTTACAATATTTTCATTTTTATATATTTTTCGTATAATTTTCCACATGTTAACCACATGTATATAACAGTGACTCATATCTTGCTTTTATAATAACACATAGAGAAATGTTGGAATTAACGTCGGCCCGTGTTTCTCGCGAAGCATATTCAACCGCGTCATAGATCGTGTTTCGTCGTTAGAGGATTCATCGAATAAGATAACAGGTCAGTCCGACCGCAGACAAGGAGTTACGAGCACCGAAAATAGTCAAGTCGTCTATCTACTCGTGAATTTCGACGGAATGTGCATAAACGGATTATACTGACATTGTTATATTCCTAATGAAAGAGAACGAAGGAAGGAAATTGTCTGAAATTAATATCTAACAATGCATATATTTATTATTTCGTAGGAAAAAATTAAAAATAAATACATTCGGAATCAACGATTACAAAAATGAACGAACGAACGAATTAACTTTTTGTTCCTTAGAGAAGGAGGAGGAGGAAAAAAGATAAAAAAAAAAAAAAAAAGGAAAAAAGACCGAATAAAATGTAAATTTGAAAAATATATAAACTTGAAATTCATTGTTTATAAAAAATCATATCACGCAGGGGAAACGTAGCAACTTCGAAGTCCGACGAGCGTGCTCGCTTTTGAAGCACGTGACTGGAAATCAATTATGAGAAACTACAAAGCATCGCCTCCGTTCGTCGACCAGTCCTCTTTTCCAAACCTCTCTCTCTCCCTCCCTTCCAGCCTCTCTTTCGCCCCTAGTAGAATGTCGTTTGAGAACTCGACGTACGACACCTTTGTCGTACGGTTCGCGTACGTGCCTTGTAAATGATTATAAACAAAGCCTCTCTGACAAAATCTCGATGCCATTTTCTGCCAGAACCACAGCCACCAGAGAAGAGAGGATTTTGTTAGCATATATTATAATTTACCGCAGACTTGAAATTTCTCTCTCTCTCTCTTCTATCCATTCTCTTTCTATTTCTCTTTCCTTTTCGTCTGGTCGCTTTGTAGGTACCTAATTAGACAGGCAAAAATGATGATCGTTATGCGCTTTAAACTAATAATAATAACAATTATTATTATTATTATTAATATTATAATTATAATCAGATGAAAGAAATATAATATACGAAATGTGAAATATAAATTGTAACGAAAGGGTTAGATAAATTGATAGTTCCCTACACAAGCGTTATTATCACTTTCTCACTTTACAATATACGAGCTTGAAATTACTTGACTTTGGAATACGCCTTCTCCTACCTCTTCTAAGTATCACAATGGCACCCCCCATATCGATCGTCATGATACACGAGAGCCATAACGTTTCGGTTATATCAGGTACGCGTGAATTTCTACCCCATAATTCACTATTAGTCGTTACCCTATCCCTTCGTAGTATCCCTCCTCGGCATTCGAAGCCGATCATAGATCCTTCTCGATCGGTCGTTTACGCCTATGTACATATGTACAATGTCTTAGCCAATACATGCTACTTACTGCACAATCCATTACCTTTGATCGATATAACTATGAATAATATAATTTCATTGTATATCCATGTTATAGATTTGCTCTAATTATTATTATTATTATTGTTATATTCATCCCTTGGTGACTCCATTCATAGCGAAACTATCGATCAAATATAAATGGCTTTTCCTATTTAGATTAATCGATCTAGATATTTACTTATGTTTCAATTATTCTTGCTTTTGGTATCTATTATTTTTTTTATTTTATTAGTAATACATAATTAGTAGTATATAATATAAATAAAAAAATAATATAAGAAATTAGTAATATATAATATAAATAAACAAATGTTAAAATATTATAATATTTTGTAACTTACAAAACTTTAGTATTCGTCAAATGGTGAAATTTCATCGGAACATAAGCATACGTACAATTTTTATTATAATTTTTTCCAATCCGTTCATCGTACCTACATATGAATACCATGAAAAAAACGATCCAAGACTTATCATAAAAAAAAATCTTTTCGAATAACAACGGGAAAAAAGCGAGTTTCGAGGATAAGCTTCGAAAAGAGATTGCATCGTTGTCTTCGTCTTTGTCATTGGTAACACGTAGGATATACTGGGTATATCCTACGTGAAATTATTTCGCGACTGTTTTCTACCGTTGTTATAGGTATCCCTCGATTTTCGTTCTACGAGGTGTAAATATACGAGGAAACAGAAGATTGTCGTGAAATGAGAGAGAAAATAAATAGATAAAGAGAAAGAGAGAGAGAGAGAGAGGAATGGTTTATAGGTGTTATAACAGGAAAATCTATACAGGTGCAGAAAGGAAAGATCTGCGTTCCTTCCATAGCTGTTCCAACTCGTTCGTTTTACGACTTTTCGGTAGAATACAAGGTATCACTCGGTATATCAAAGAATTGCCATATTCTCGAGGTGAGATCCTTGCAATAAAAATCCACAAGGAAGGAATTCAACAAGGTGTCTTCTTCTTCTTTTATATATATATGTACTTACTTACAGTCGTCTTGTAAGGAATTTGTCGGATAAATTACTCTTTTTCTTTTTTTACCATACGTACGGATTTATTTGTAGAAAAATCATTTCTCTTACCGCGTTATATTTTTTTTCCATTTTTCTTTTTCTCTTCTTTTATATATTTCTTTTTTTTTTTTTTCTTATCCCTCCCAGGTTAAATCTATCACGTTATATTCTCTTAACATTGGATTCACTCCCTGTTAAAGTCTCGTTTTCTCCTATTTACTCCTCATACTTTATATCCCTCGTCGCCCGTAAAGATTGTTGTCCGACGCTTTATCGTTTTCACGAGGATCGATCTATCGAGAAAGCTTGTCGGGATTAAACGGCTGTATCGATAACCATGTCGGATAAATTCGATGGCCGCCGCTAGTAGTCGTGTGATAAAAGCGAAAACAAGTTTATCTTCCCTTTCATCATTTTACTTTTTCTTATTTATAAACAAGACGATATTATCCATGGTGATTTTGCGATCAAATAATTGAATCAATTTTATATCATAGATATAAAATACATTCTTATTTTCTAATAGTATTATCATTAATAATACGTCATATAGTATATAAGTATTTAAACAACAACAACAACAAAAACTATTATTTTATACACATTTGCATTATTATTTTAATAATAATTTTCATTTAATATAAAAGTATCATGTTCTTCTCTTAGACGAATGAAAAGGTTACACGTAGGGTATATATGAAATGTGTGAAAAGAATATCCTTAGACGTTATTATTCTTTCCCACAATACATATGTATACCTACGTGTCGTGATTGCCATATTCTTTTCGTGAATCATGCTTTTTTCCGTCTCTTTCCCCTTTTTTCCAACGAAACGTTGAGAAGTCTTTCAACTCTTATCAGTACACGTTGGCAATGAAAAGAGAGAAAGAGAGAGAGAAAGAGAGAAAGAGAGAGAGAACGAATGAAATGGGAGAAAAGTGGGGGTAGACTGTAGAGAAGAGAAGAGGAAAAAAAAAAAAAGGGAAATTTCTTAACAATGATATAAAAACGAGAAAAGCGTGGGTGACCCAGATATGCCCTGAGAGAAACGAAATGCTTTTTACTCGCATACCAATTCTTTTGTTACAAGCAAACGTGTCCGACGAGATATACGTTTGACGACACGACCAAATAGTAATATACATTCTCATACACACACCTACACATATATTATAAATATATTTAGATATATATTATAATGTACAATATATATATATATGCATGTAAATGTACGTATATTACACGAACAAGACCACTAAAGTACAGGAGGTGAAAATAGAGGAAAATGCGAGAGCACCGTCCTAATTAAAAAGTTGCGTTTATAAAAGGCCCTTTTAAAACACTTTCAGTTCGTGGTTGTCCTCGATTCGTCATTGCTTAAAAATACAAGTTATGTCTGACATTTTTTTATTCCCTTTCTTTTTATTCTTTTTATTTTTTCTTTCTTGATTCAAAATTCGAATGGGTATCTAAACGAGCTGATCTTTTCTCTTATAGAAAATCTTACTAAAGAAAAAAGGAAGAGGGGAGTAAAAAGGAAGGAGCATTGAAGAAAATAGAAAAAGCTTAGAAAAATTTCGGAATTTATCGAGCATCGATATCGATTTTCTTTTTGTCAAAAAAATGTCAGATAAAGTTCGTATTTCCGAACGAACGAAGAAGCTAGGATAAAAACGATCGATGAAGCTGGCGAAAAATGTGTATTTATATATACATATCCATATGTGTGTGTGTGTGTGTTTGTGTGTTGCGTATATGTCTGTACTTACCCGTTTTATCGAGAGATGCGAAAGAAGATAAAATTATGCATAAAGTGAAGACGAGGAAGAACGTTCATACGTTCAGTGGAGAACGTAATTTCCTTTAGAAGGTTCCGTTACTTTGCTACAAATATGTATATGTATGTATACTCGTATATTGCGTATAGGCATTCATGTGTGTGTGTATGTGTGTGTGTGTATGTTTATACGTCAAAATTGTAATTGGATTTGCGAAAGGATAGTCCGAATTATCTTCTCTCGATGTTACCTGTATAATGTTCTACGGGATCGCGAACACAGACAGAAATCCTATAGTAAATTAATTGAACATTCTCTCTTGAGAGTACTTCTGACTTGATTTGTGATCCTATTTAACGAACGTAAATACTTAATATGGAAAAAAGAAAAATCTATCAATTTATCGTTCAATAAATATTCTTAGAAAATAATTTAGATCGAAATTAATGTTTATTGGAAATTAAATGTTTTACTAAAAATCGTATGGTAATTCGAAAATACAATTTTCTATATATATATATTTGTTTTTTAATTATTTCTGATTTTTAATTACGATAATGATCTTAATAATAATAAAGAAAGAAATGTTTTGCCATTTAAAATGATTTGTTTTTATTGGAAATTATTTTTTAAAGTTCTTTGAAAAAATACTAAGAAACGTATTTATAAAATATCGATAAATCGATCTGATTATATCGATAGTTTTTAATAACATAGAAATACATTGTTTTTCCCTTTAAAATGGTACTTTTTCTTAACAATTTTTCTTTCAATTTTTTTCTTAATCGTTTTTTCTTACTGTTTTATTTTTTATTTATATTGTTTATATTTTTACTTTACTGACTTTAACTCGATTCACTCGTTTCTTCTTTCAACGATTTCGAAATCCTCACTCGTTTACCGACCCGATTATATTTCACGAGATACATATATACTTTGATAACTTCTAATATTGTCCCTTATTTGCCGTATATAATTATCAAGTAGAGAATGTTGGGATTTCGTATCACGATCTAGCGTATAATTTTCTTTTTCAAAAGAAAGATCAATAGGATTGCATTATAAAACGAAAGGACAATTTTCGAATAGAATAGTTCGATATTATGGATTCGTATAAAGTTCTTCGACCAATTCACTTATTTCTTTTCAGTTATAGGGCAAAAAAAGGAAATGCTTTTGAAAATATTTCGAAGAAAAGGGGGAACGAACATGACCAATGAAAACGAGAGAATTCCAATACTTAAAAATACGAAATAAAGTAAAGTAAAAATAAAATAATAAAGAAACAAAAAATAAGAGAGAGAAAAAGAGAGAAAGAGATGAAAGCCAAGTTTTAAGTAAAATAAATATTAGGGGGATTAAAAAGAAAGAAAAAAAAGAGACAGCAAAATATCGAACAATGGCAAACGTATTTACGATGGAAGACAGCTAAGCAAACGGGCTATTGTTTTCTTACAAAAGATACTTAAAGAATCAATGACGATACGTGGTTTAGGAAGACACTCCACGATCGTATTGTATCCGTAAATATTTAAAAAAGTTAATTTATAAAAAAAAATATACAACAACATGTTACAAATTATGACGATTTAAAGAAAATCCTGAAAAAGCACCATACTCGATTTGGCAAAAGGATAAGACAAAAATTCAAACAAACTAAAATCAGGAATGCGATAAAAAATGAAAAGAATAAAATACAAAGAAAAGAAAATAGGATATATAAAGTTTTGTTGAGACAAGACATGCACGGAAGACAAAAAGGAAGATTGATAGGTTTTCTCAAAAATGGAAAGAAGGAAAAATGGAGAAAGAATTAAATTGCCTAGCGGAGAAAAGAGTTTTTCGGCAAAAAATACTGTAAAAATAAGGAAGACCGGAAAAAGAAGAAAGTAGAAGAATTCGGGAAAAGGCAAATATAATATGAAACTGATCAATAAAGAAATGAAGAAAAGATCTAATTCGAAAAATAATATTATAAAAAAGTAAACATAAATATTTCTAAATATTTCAAATCATCTAATAGCATATTAATTAAGCATTCCATTGATCTTCAAATTATTTGATCGTTCATTCATCTATCCATGTTTATACGTTACTCGCTTATGACAAATGCTAACTTTATTAAACGTTAATATTTCATGGTTAGATTCCTCTTATATTTGAACAGTACGTTACACAAATATTTGAATCGAGAAGATACGATGATGATATGCATATCTATAGATCTTGTCCAACGAAATGAAACGAACTATATATACAGACGAATACATCTACGTAGAAGGGTAAAGAAAAAAAGATTGAAAAAACGTAAGTTCTCTTCTCTTTTACTGACTGACAGGATTAATTCCCATTCCACTCGCTGAACTTCCACTCTCCTGCTGTCCTTTCCATCAAATGAAGTGGATGCATGCTTGTAGGAGACTTTACAAATACACATACTAATGCATAGATATTTTTCATTCGACATTACATTACGTTACATTTACGATGTACGATTCTATAGGTTGTAGGATGATAGGGTATACCCTAGAAAATAGGGGGAACAAAGGGAAGAACCCTGGCAAAGTCTCGTCATTGAAGCGAAACATTTCTCCGATGTCAAACTCCCGAAAAGGCTCATTTTTCACCACAGGATTGTCATTCTTGTGGTTTCCTAAAGGGCCTAAACACAAACCACACTGTTCTAACCTCCATCTCTCGATTCGAGACTTCGACGAAATCGTATTTAAAAGAAATTCTATCCTTAAATATATTTCATTTTCAAATTGAATAAAAATTCTCATTTTGTATTGTACCAAGAATAATAATACTTCAGTGAAGATGATCACGCGAGTTTCTTGTTTCGTAAATTCACGAACAGTGGCAAAAATTGTTCTTCTTTTTATTTCTTTTTTCTCTTCTGTTTCTCATTTTTTCTTTTCATTTCTTTTTTTCATTCTTGCAAAGAAGCAGCACGTCACAGTAATGGTAGCGTGTAAGTACGTGATATCTTCGCTGGAAAGGAATATTGGAGGGAACAGTTTTGGTGGGTTTAAAGTCACGCGGAGGAAAACCAAGAAAGAGAACGGGGGTTAAAGGGGAAACAGGAGAACTTGAACAATGGTGCCACGGACCGCAAACGCCGCGAACCTCTTCTTGGCAACCCTCTTCTCTCTCTCTCCCTCCCTCTCTCTCCTCCACTGTCTGGACCGTCCCTAAACCGCACGCTCATACATATATACCAACCCCTTTGCAAGTATCTGATATTAATAGCGAGAAAATCACGCGTACAAAAGCACCTAGCAAAACTATACGACGTGGGTTACCAAATCTTTCAACATTTCAAAAGCACGCGCTATAATACTAATAATATTTCGTTAAATTCTTTGACAGTGATAAATGGATAATAAATTTTCTCGCCCGTTGCTATTTGCTATGGGAAATATTTTTATCCTCTCTTTCTATCTTTTTTTTTTGTTTTTAATTCAACTTGCACGGCATTGTTTCGAATTAAACGAATATTTATCGATATTTGAAAATACGTAATAGTAAGAAATAATAATTTGATTCTCCTTCAATTACATTACTTGCCGTATATCATCGATTAAATTTTATTTCTTCTTATTAAAATACTCCATGTACTTATATTGCAATCTAAATTGAATTATTAACTTTGTAATTTAAACGTAATGAAATATTTTACATGCAAATATTGAAATGGAAAGATATTAAAATATTTAATAATATCGGTGGGGGGGGGGAATTTATACGAAATATCTAATTGGAAATAATTGATAGTATTTTTGAATTCCTTCTCGACCAAGAGAAATTCCGTTGAAACGTTGCGTTTTGCCGGACACGTTTGTACACGGTAAGCTACAAATAATCCACACGCAAACCGTAAAGTTCCAACTATTTGATTACACTACTGTTACTAACATAAGTTACGTTACCTAGTGTGTTGTATACGTTCTTGTAAGAAAGTACACCCCGTATTGTACCAGAGTTTATTTCACTTTAGCAAAAGTTAATCCGCGTGAGTGATGCGTAACTGTTACGACACGTGTCTTTTTTCCACTTATCATCCTTTTCTTTTCTTCTTCTTTTTCTGCTTCTTTTTCTTCTTTTTATTTCTTTTCTCTTTAGTCTCTCCGATGCTTTTATTAGAACAAATATTTTACGTTTCCAATTTAAATAGAAGGGAATGGTAACAAGTTCTGTGATAATAACTCGGTGTTCCTTCCTAATGCAAAGAAAAAAAGAAAGAGAGAAACAGAAAGAAAGAGAGAGAGAGAGAGAAAGAAAGAAATACATTGTAATGATTATGATAATGATATCATCGCACAAGTATCCGCGGGAAGTCATAACGTCGGATACCTTTTACGCGATATTCTACTCGTTTCTAGGTATTACATACATACAAACAAGTTCCATAATGTAGAAGTGGATTTTCTGAAAGCTCACCGAGAAACTTCTGTCTTTCTCCCTTTCTTTCGAAATAAAAGAGAGACAAAAAGAGAATAAGAGACACGTTAAGAAAAGATATACGACTTCGTAGTCCTTCGTATTTCCCATTAACTTCCTTTTCCACTGATAAGAAAGAAAATTTGATCAGAGGAAAAAAAAAAAATGAAATCTTCGATAATACCCAAGTTCCTTTTGTATGGAATAAAATATATCTTATTGTTAGTGATTTTATTTTGTTATCATCGCTAAAGGCGTTATTTTGGATCGACAAAAGGTAATATTTTATCGCGGGAATTTTGTGACACGATTCCAAGAGGTAAAAACCCAGGATCTGTTTGCAGATGTACGCGAGGAGATCGTTGGTCGAATGTCGAATAACGACGATCCCAGCTGTTGACAAACGGTTCTTCTGCTGCATTCTAAGCTCCGACTTCGAACGAATCGAAAGTACTTGTCTTCTACTCTTCGTCGTCGTTGTCGTCCTCCTCCTCCTCCTCCTCCTCCTCCTCCCCTTCCTCCTCCTCCGTTGGGGCTGAGTTCTCGTACTGCTTCGTGCGCAAAACAAGAAGGAAGGAGAAACAAAACTTGAGCATAGGAATCGGTGAGAACATCGTAGTCAACAACGAACGTCGGGAATTGTCGGACTGTTCCTCGTTGTATTCCAATGTAAAATATTCAACCCGTCGAAGTTTACTTCCACAGAACACTGAAAGTGAGGAACAGAGAAATAGATAAAGAGAGAGAGAGAGAAAGAGAAAGAGAGAGAGAACGATAACATAGGCGTCGATCTCGAGCGTGCCGAGTAATGAAGTATTTACCGAGAAACGGATGGCCGTGGTCACGCCACAATGACCCCATGCTCTCGACAACACAGGACACAGAGAATGAGAGAGAGAGAGAGTGGACCACTTTGTGGCCTTTCCACGATGTTTGATGCGAAATCGCATAGGGCTAACCAGAAATTGGAATTCTCTTTTACCGCAAAATGTGACTACGAGACCAACCTATCACCATTTTACCGACACCATTTATCTTTTTTTTCTATTTTCCGTTTTATATTGAAGTTATACTTCTTTTGGCGCGTTTGGGAAAATGTGATGGGAGTGATGATTTTTTTCCGAGCGTCTGTAAAAACGACACCACGAAGTTTGTCGATATTGAACGATGAGCGGGAAAGCGATTTCAAATTTACGGCATGAAGTTGTCTTCTTCTCTTTTTTTTTCTCAAGCGGGTCACCCCCATCCAAGTACTAATCGTACTCAGCGCTGCTTTACTTAAATGATCGGAGCGAGAACTAATGCTGTAACCTCGCCATGGCTGTTGACGCGTGAAGTAATTCGATATATCTCCCTTATATTTAATGTGGACTGATATCTATATTTTTATATTTTTTTATTCTTTCTTATATATATTATTATTATTTTTCTTTTTTTTTGAAGTTATTTTTCCGAAGTTATTTTTGAGGTTATTGAGGTTATATTCGTTTTGATACGCCAAAGAAGTATAACTTCTTAGTGCGTACATAAGTGCACACATTAGTTTTTCTTTTTTAACATATCTTTTTCTTTTCTCATAATCGGAATTGTAGAGATTCCATGAAACGAGAAATCTTGGTATTAAAGGGAAATTTCAAGTCGTAAGATCGTTGATCATTACATCGGAGAAATTCGTGATTCCATCTGCACATTGTCTCACCTATACATCGTTCTAAGATGTCGCAATAATAGGAATCCATTAGAAAGCACACGTTTTCGTCGCGTTATCTAGTCGACGACGTGTCTAGATCGACGCCAGCACATTTATCTCGTGTCATGTTATATCCAACTACGATCGGTTAAGACAAATGAGAGATTCGTAGTCGATAAAAGACTCCCGCTAATATCGTACATACATCTCGCGTATTTTCTCAACACGAAAAAAAAAAGGAAAAAAGAAAATACAAAAAAAACACATCTAGTTACTTGGAATATCTTTCATCGGAAACACCATGTTTCTGTTTTTATTTGAACTAGTAAAAGCATGCACGTATACATATCCCAATGCGTGTACGTTTAACTATACCGTTACCTAAGAATAATTAAGGTCATAATAGTAACAGGAGTTTTCTTCTCTTTCTTCTTTACAAGTTTCACTTGAAAAAAGAATCGTTTCGTTTAACGCGAGTTTCGCAATAAGCTGCTTGGCAAACGAGACTACATTCGAGCGCTCGTTGTCACCTAGCCTCATATCATTTCGGACGTAGAAACGTTTCTACGAGACAAACATACTCTCTCTCTCTCTCTGTCTCTCTCTTACACACACACACTCTGTGAAACTCGACTTTCGAGATGTCCTACTCGAGCTGAAGAATTCCAGAAGAAGCATCTTCTCTCCTCACACACTCTTGTCCTCTTTTTCTCGTTTAAATTTCCCCTATTTCACAGGGTTAAGGACTAATAATAACAAGAAAGATTAAAAGTATTAAAAAAAGGGCTCCTCCGTTTTTTATTAACTTTCGTTAATTATGACCTACGACCCCTAAAACTCTTACGGTCAACCAAACTTTCTTTCCTCTTTCCATTCCCACGCATTTAATACCCCGTTCTTTAAGTTTCCATCTGTCGTGCTCGTCGTTTCAAATCTTCTTCTTCTTCTTCTTTATGGTTTTTTCTTCTTTCTTTCTGTCTTATTATTTTAAATGAGCTCTCTCTTTCTCTTAAAAAGAAAAAAAAAAAAAGGGTAAACGTGTCTCGCGTAAGAAACGTAAGAAACAAACGTCAAAGCCGAGAAAAATCGATGAAGAAAAAAAGGTGAGCAAATTGAGAGTCACTGTCCGCATACGCACAACCGATATCATTCAATTCGTCAACGAGAAATAATACGCGTGGCCGTTTCAATCGTTTCACGTGTGCTTCGAATAAATAATACCACGGAAACGGCAGTGGTACCTCCTTGATTATCAAAACAACTTCGTTCCCCCATTGAAATTCGATAAAGTTGTTATCGTTAATTATATCGTCGTAGAATTTATACAGGGAAGATTAACGATTTTGCCGCATTGGGATTTTGTCTACGTGCTGCTACGTGTATCTTTATCCGTATAGATTCGTAACAATAATTCTAAAAAATAGTTTATCAAAACAAATTTTCCATTGAAATTTTCGATTCAATTCAAAAACCAATTTTTGATATAACAAAGTTATTTTTATTATCAAACAAAATAAAATAATTCAAATAACGTTGTGTAATCCCTTCCCCCTCCCTTCCTCCTCCTTCAACTCCCAACTCAACAAAACAAAGACATGACGATCTAATTACACGAATAATATCAGAGAAAAGTAGTATAATATAATTATTTCGAAATTTGATACAATAAACGTAACTTTCATTAGGCTATTAACGATCACATTTGAAACCTTTACACTGTACATTTTCAAGACATTCCCACGAAACTTTCTCTCTTATCTCTCTTCTCTCTCTCTCTCTTTATGCTTACGATTAGCATTGCAGACGCCGGAATAGTAGCCAGAAGGGTAAGAAAAGGGACATAAAAGTTTCACTGGAAAGTCGTCGTGCTTCGCCTACGACAACGACGACGACGACGACGACGCGTGACCTTCCGGTGGGATGAAAAAGAGAGAAGGAAAGTGGACTGAGTGGGGTGGAAGGTAGAGACTGTAGAAAGAGAGGGTTTTCAAGTAGATAGAAAGAGAGAGAGAGAGAGAAGAGTCAGAATGGAAAAGGAGGGTAACAGCAGACGAGGATAGCAAAGGAGCGTGAGTTACGAGGCGAGGCCGATGAGGAGGGAAGAAGGAAGGAGCTTCTGAGTAAAAGGGGGATGGTAGGAAGACTAGGAGAAGAAGAAGGGAACGGGGGATAAGGGGGTAGGTAGCGCGTTGTTTACCCTTTATTTATGACGAAAGTTTGGCCAGATTTCGCGAAAGCGCGGTACCCGGGGTCGGTTAAGGTGCGGTGGCTCGGTCACGAGGGTCGCGGAAGAGGAAAAGCAAGCCGGTGGGTGGCTCGTGAACGAACAGGGAGAGGCTTTCCAATGCTGCTGGTGCTGCTGGAAGGAACGAAGAAGGGACGAAAAGGGTGTTCGAGCTGCTGCACGAACTTCAGTTCGTTTAGAAAGAGAGAGAGAGAAGGATGATAGTAGAAAAGGAAGGCAGAAGCTCAGCCACGCTCGGTCATTTATTAATGTCATCCCTCTCTCCTCGTTTTCTCTCCCTCTTCTTCTTCTTCTTCTGCTTCTTCTTCTTCTCTTTCCTACCCAATCCCCTCTTCTTTTACTATCCTATTTCTCTCTTTCTCTCTTTCTCTCTCTCTCGTTTGCTTTTTCTTGCTATCCTTCTCTATTTTGTACGTACATACGATGTTACCCATCTTGCGAGTACTATTCTGCACGATAATAAGCCGACTGTTTGCTTCACTGTGTGGATTTAGATCAAGCGATATCTCTTTTTGCTTTTTTCCTCCTTTTTTGTACTTCTTTGTTTCCTTTTTTTTCTTTCTTTCTTGCTTTCTTTTTTCAAGGATAATAGGATTCAGTTTTACGTTGGAAATAAGTTTTAGAGAATAAATGATCATTTTGAGAGTACGGATATATCTATAGAATTTAATGTAATATAAAAGTAGATAGAAATGGCGTTTGGGGTTTCAAATAATTGAATAAATGGCATGATTCCAAGTTTTAATACAAATTTTGGCTTATGCTTTAGCTTTAATTAATATCGTGGAGAGAGTTATATACATTTTGGAAAGTTTACAAGAATGTTTGTAAAATAAATAAAAATATTATTAGGGTAAATAATAGTAAATAAATATTGTAGTAGCATAAACAAAAGTTGTATAATATCGTTTATCAAAAAACAATTAAAATTAATCATCTATGTGTTTACTCATTTTACGTACCTGTATCAAATTATTAAAAATCATGTATTTTTTGTATTTTCTTTTTTTGTTTCAATATATTTCGTTAAATTCTTGACTACCAATACACACACCTACACACACATACTAGTTATTTTGTATTCAACGATATATACGCGTCAATGAAAGTATAATACCTTCAACGAGTTAATTAACTCATTACTTTCTTCATCGCTAACACGTTTACTAAACTATAAGTACGCTATTTTCATTCCTGTCAATACATAACGGAACAAAGCAGATTATTTTATTTCCTTTAATTAATCATGCGCATAGATAATATTTCTTCTATTTTTAACACTAATTAGCACGAATATTGTTCATAATTAGAAGGAAATATGGGAAAATAAATTCATCCGCATCGTTTATTTCCGAAAATTATTATTCTTGCGAATAAAAAATCTTTTATTTTACATTATTCTAAACTACGAGGTAAAATAAATCCATATGATAATTATAAATAAAAAAATAAATACTATTAGATATATACGTTGTTAATTGACGTATGTCAAACAGTGAAAAGCAGAAAAAAAAACATTTTTATTTAAGTACCAAAAAAGAAATTCCGAAATTTTAATTCAAGTAAATCATTATTATTTCGTTGTAATTAAAAAACGATACCAATTACATAATTTTTACAAAATACATTTATTCCGTATAATTTACACATTTCAATGAACCTATTCTCATTTCCTTGAGGATGAAATTCTCGATTCCTCCTCACCCATAAATTGGTGAAATTAAAATAATAGAAATGAATTCAAAGTTAAAAAAAAGAAGAAAGGAAAAAACAAGAACAAGACCAAACCAGAGGAAAGGGCAAAGAAAACGTTTTCATCACGCTAACGTTGGTCAATGTCAACAGCTAATAATGATTTCACGCAATAGAAAAAGTTTATTGTAAATGCCATTCTACAAACGTGTTATTTCCATTCTCTCACACGAATCCCTCAGTTGCCATTCAGAACGTACCTAGAGGAGGAGGAGGAGGGGGAAAGGGTTGATGGAAAAGGTACGAGGAGTAAGAAGAGAAAGAAGAGAAAGAGGAGGAGGAGGAGGAGGAGGAAGGGGGGAGGGAATACAAAAACGTTATTCATCTCGTATAAGATAATAAGCAGGCTAGTTAGTTCCGTCCGTGGAGTCGAATCAACTAACCTGACGATCCTTTTTGCAGCACTCGTACGAGAGAAAGTGCATTGTGTTATGCGCGTGGCCCTACGACGACGTGCACCCTGCGACGTGCACGCGAGCTCGACCTCTGACAAAAGAAAGGAAAATAAAAAAAAAAGAAAAGAAAAGAAAAATCGAAAAAGAGGAAGTAAAACGAAATAGTAATTGCTATGCTGGTAGATGACAATATAACGTCATTCTCATTTTGATTATAAACACCATGAGTTGTTTAATTTAACTATTCTATCATCGCACCTTTAGTCCTTAAATATTACATTTTAATAATTATAATAATATATATATATATATATATATATATATATAAATATAATAATTTTATATTAAGTATAATATAATTATATTAATATTAATAACATAATTTTGTTATTAAAATTATCATCCAGATATATTCTCGATTATTTTCAACCTTTTGTCTCGTTCCTGTTTTTTTTTTTTTTATGTCAAAATAATAAGAAAAAAAAGACAGCGATGGATTTTCTAAGCTTTGTTATTTAACACCGTTGCGTTAAGAGTTCATGAGAATTCTCGTAAATTGCAAAACTGAGCGTTGAGACCGGGTTACGAAATATGAGCTCATAATTATGAAAGTGGTCTAACAATAAGTCATATATATCATTTGTTTCGAAATTTTTAAAGGATTACACTTGAACGCTAAATGAATTCTATTTATAATATTAAAATAACAAGCACACTATCTAACTGTTCATTAATCAACAAAATTAGATTAGATTAACTTAGAAATGACTAATAAATTAATTTCTTATTTTTTTGCCAAAATTTTTACTTTAAACCATTTTCATAATTATTAGTACCAACGATTCTATGAATTAAAAATAATTTGATTAAAATTATATTATATTTAGATAAAAAAGAACGAATAAATATATAAATATATACATATATATATAATAATATTTAAGCATTTATAAAAATGTGAATTAAAAAAATACATATATGCATTGTAAAAAGTTATTTCGGATTATTCAAAACATGTTAAATGCACAGAATACTTGGTCATTAATATTTGATTTATCGAATTTCTATTATAATTATTTGAACAATAAAATTTTTGTATCTTTTTCAATCTTACGATATAACACTTATCAAACCCTTATTTCCCTCTTCCTCTCTCTCTCTCTTTATGCTCGGATAGTCAAGACTCGAGGGAAGACTAAGAAGAACACGTTACTTTATATTTAGTACTTCGACATGGTCTCCTCCTTGGAAGTGCGAGTACCTTACTGTACTCATCGCGTTTTCTCAGCACCGTACAAACGGAAGGAAAGTATTCCCTTGTTACTACCATCTGGTATACGTCGTTTAAAAAAAAAAAAAAAAAAGAAAAAAAGAAAATAGTCAAGTAAAAGAGGACACGGTAGATAAGGAAGATGAGGAAGAGAAGGAAAAGAGGTAAAGGAAGAAGAAAGGACGAAGCCCTCTTCTTCTTCTCTCGTAATAGTATACTCTCTCTCTCTCTCACGAAAAAGGACGAGAGGGCAAATAAGGGCAAGACCGTGTATCCGGGATATAACCATAGTATACATATACACACTAACACACATACCAGATATCAGCCATTACGTCGCAAACGTGGACAGCGAGCCGATTAGTTTCCAACTCTCTACGATCGAAATTTATTACCTATGCAGGTAGATCGTTCCGAACGATCTAGAGTTGTTGCTCTCTGATCAAACCCCTTCGACTTCCAACGTTACAATCATGGACATGTCATTTTCCCTGACTCTGCACGTTTATGTATCAATGAGAGTCATACTAATGATATCTTGTCAACCATTATCTCTTTCGTTAACTCTTCATTTATTATCATCGATTGCATCGTTTGATAAAAGTGTAGTCAATTATTAAACTCGTATTAAAGTATACATTATTTTTTTATCATTCATAGTTTCTCTTATCTCTCTCATTTTTATTTAATATATATTTTGTTTAATATATATATATATTATATTTTTTGTTCTCTGTACGACAATTTCGAACGAATCAAAAAAATCTATAATCTTGTTATCAAATTTCCCGGGCAAAGAGCATGCACCGGAAGGTTGCCAAGCGTATTAGCGAAGATAATGAAAATGCGGTTCCGCGCCGATTCAATTTCGCACAATTTTCCCATTTCGGCAATTACATTTAGCCCCACTCTACCTCTTTCAACCACGACGTATGCGTGTATACGACGTTACACGCAAACGATTCAGCAGGTAAATTCCTTTCTCTCTCTCTCTCTCTCTCTCTCTCTCTATAATATATATATATATAATATATATGTGTGCCATTATAAATAAAAGAGGTACCCCTCGTTGAAATTTGTTCATAACAATCATTCACATTTATCGACATAATTTCTCGTTTTGAATGTCCATTACAATTCCTTTCGGGGTTTTCGTTGAAATTATGGCACGGTGTACGATCGAAACATTATTTCGTAATATAGCTTGGTGGTTATGTATATTATTTATTATTGAACGAACAAGCAAGCACTCTCAGAAAATTAGGTTATTTCGTATAATTTATGTTTCTGTCGATATATATGTATATATGTTGGTATATTATATAAAAGAAGAAAGATTTCTCTCTCTCTCGTGGAATAACGTGAAAACTATTCTCTCATTTTTTCTTTTTTCATTTCATTTTTTTTTTATTTCTAATTTTTATCCAGCTAACACCGTGAATTGCGTGCGAGGTGATCATCCTTTTATTATTGTTGTTCTTCTCGTTATAGAAACCAACGATATATCATAACGTTGGAAAAGCATCAAGCATCTTTTTTCTTCTTCTTTTTATTCTTCTTCTTATTCTTCTTCTCTCACATTTTTCTGTATCTGTTGTGTAGGAAATATAAAAGAGACCAATGACTATGGCGTATCTCTATCTGAAAGTATATTGATGATGCATTTTCATTCTCAGATCTCATTAATACTCTAGACGACTTTTTTTATTTTTTTTTTGTTGAAAAATGTATCTCGTCAAATGATATTACTCGTACTCGTGTGAAAAAAAAAAAAATAAAATATCAAATGAAATTAAAGTTCTGTGATACTTTGAAATCCTTTTTTTACTCGGATTCTTGTTACAATACTATAGTATTTAATTCGTAACAGGTATCTCGTACTTCGATAATATGAAAGAACGAAGAAACGCTGTATGATGGTCGAACTTGGACGATCCATTTTCCTTCGTAGATCGTATTTCACGCTAGCAAGTGAATACGATATCCTTGAAGAGGAAGATAGAGATAGACTCGAGGAAAAACGAAGACGTTTCGAGAAATGCGAATACGATTACGTTTGCATTAGTATGCTAAGAAGGAAACTTTAGTAATGACCGATCGATCCGAATAATCTTTTAATTTAGAATTTTTTAATAGAGTGAAGTTCTTATTGATGATAATTACAAAAAAGAAAAGAAGAAAAAAACAAGTAGAAATATGTCAAATATATTTCTTCGAGTATACATAATTGTAATTTATAATTCAATTTATTTTTAATGCTTAAAAGAAATTTACAATATAATTACAATAAATATAATTTACATTTTGAATAAATATCAACGAATATTTGAATTAAAAAACAAACAAATTAAGATTTGAAAAAATAAAATTATGATCCTGAATCATCCTGTGCTCGATTATTTATAATTCAAATGATTATTTCGGTAATTAAATTAAAAAAAAAAAACTATTTCCATCGTATATGAACTCTTTGGAATATAATTTGATCAAAGAATAAATATAATTTCGAGAAATTTGTATTGAAAAATAATAATACGATTAAGTTAATCTCCATTTGATTGAAAATAAATATAAATTGATATAGAAATGAAAGAAAAAAAATACGGCAAAAAAGAGAGAGAGAGAGAGAGAGAGAGAAACGATGACTATGATAAACGAGAAGGAAAAGGTGGCGAAGGGTGCGATTGATAATAATTGGACACGTGTTTCTCGCACGTATTCCACCCCTTAATTCCATTGCGTATTATCCCCACCAATGGGATAACAGCATCCCCCATAGCACATCGCAAGTCGTTTCGAGTACTTCTTGATCGGGCGCGTGCGCTAATTGGGAGTGCAATTAAAAGCTCGGCTACGTGTTCACAACTCGAAAGTTGACAATCCGTTCCCGTCGACCGACGTGATCAAAACAAAGTACTGCAAGATCGGAAAGCAAGTTTAGGGAGAGAACTGCCCGTGCAAATGTTTATTTGACTGCTGCTGCTGCTGCTGCTTTTGATAAAAAAACAAAAAGGCGTGGAATTAGAAAAGGGAACGCAAAGAGTCAAAATTAATTGACTGGTTATGACGAAAAAGAACCAATCTCCAAACGATTTCTTTATTTGCTCTCACACGCTCCCTATTTCTGTCTCTCTCTCTCTTTCTCATTAACTTCTTTTTCATTGGACAAACAAATCTTTGCTTTTAGTATGAAATAATTAATAAATAGAAATACCGGCCCCTTTCTTCTCGTCACGTTTGACTATTTAAAATAGATAATTGAATTATTTTTATTATCGGTTTATTTAATTTTATAATTAAAAGAAAGAAAAGATAAATAGATTGTTTATTTTGAAAGTGGTGAATATACATTATTTTAGTTACATTTGTCTAAAAGAAATTTATGCAAACTTTGAATTTTCTCTAAACAACATAAAGTAGACTTGTATCATTTTTAAAATAAACAGTTCAAATATAACTTGTATACGTAATCTTAAAATTTGTATTCTCAACATGAAATCCGTGAATTTTTTAATTGGTTCGATAAATTTATTATCGAAGCCGAATGAAACGCGTATTGAAATGAAATATTTGATTATTCTATAATATAAATTTTGTTAGATATTATACTTTATATGTAAATATCTAGATATTTGATCATCTGTAGATGACCACAACAAAAGAAATGAGTTCGTCAATGGGTAAGGAACGAAGAACAATACGCAAGATATTTCCTGGACGATATTGCATCGAAAACGCGTTACTTCGCTTCCATCCATCATGTGAACACGCTTATTTCATTTTTTGCAAAGAGAGAAAGAAAAAGAGAGAGAAAGAGAGAGAGCATCGGGTGTACTGCCATCGCTGAAACGCGATTTCGAAATTTACCTGTTGGCGGTGTTTATTGGTGCGAGTCCGAATTTGCATCGTGGCTTTTCGGTGCTCGATATTCCGCGTTGGAGAGACGAACGAGTCTCGCTCGCTTTAATTCAATATAAAATGTAACAAACGAGAAGAAAAGACAAAAACAATAACAATTGTATTCGGAAAAAAAAAGAAAAAAAGAAAATATTAAAAACAAAATAAAAAAAAAACAATTTACGTATGTACATAAAAAGTATTTTACATGTTTTGTTTTACATTCAGTTTTTGCAAATTTCCTACACTTCGTATTTACGTGTATCTGGTTACATTCTTTGAAAGTATAAAAATTGGGTGGAAAATTGTACGCAAATTCCATAAATAGAGAAGTGGTGCGTATGAATAAACCGCAGTGGTGCGTACGAATATCAGGCCGTTTATCCGAATCATTGTTTAAATTAATGGCTTTCAAGGAATTCGTTTAAGCGCAGACATTTGATTATCTATCAGAGAACGTTGGATCAACGAATTATATTTCTTTATGGTACGATTATTTAACGCATTATTTTATTCCATTAAAAAGCTATCAAAGTATCCCCGATGAATTTAGAATATTTTATAAATCATTCTCTTACGCTTGTTAAAAATAAAAATAAATTATGTTTTTTCAAAGAGATTAAATAAATCGAACGATTTAATTTCAAATGCAAAAAAAAAGGCTTATCCATTTTCTGACCAATTTATCTATTAATCATCAATTATTTATACGGGCTGAAATATTTATCACAAATTCCTGTAATGTTTTACATTCGAATTAATTACATTCGAAAATATTTAAAATATATTCGAATAAATACTTACACGCGCAAATTGATTCATTCAATTTGATTCATTTTGATTTAGGAACCAAGACAAAGAAAACAAAATATTATCTTGTAATGATCATCAATTAGAATACTTGAAATTATCGAAACACTAATTGAGTTTCCTCGTCAGGTATGTAATGGAATGCTATATTAATATTTAAACACCGATCAATCCTACGTAGAAACGAGCATTATCTACATCAAAATGATCTTACCTATTTCTATCACTTTTTCTACTTCTCTTTATTCGAAACAAATCTAATCTTGTATTACTAAGAAATAATACGTTTAAATTTCGTCAAAATTTCAACTAATTTTATAATCGCCGTTAATTATTTCTCTATCCTTTATCGAATAAAAAAAGACTAGCAATTCTAAACGTAAATTTAATGAGTTCTCGAACAATCGTAATATTAAAATATCTCGTTTCTCGTTTCAACAAGTTATTGACAATTCTACTTAATTTTATTATTATTCGTATCCTTTAATACTTGATTTGTAATATCGGAGCAATACTCGTTTATTACTGAATAAATAAATAAATATATAAATCAGGAGATTAATCTTTAGAATTATGAATGGATCAATAAATTAACTAAACGAGTTATGCAAATCGCAGCTACTCGAAGTTTAAATAGAATCGAAATAATTAACCAAACATGGGAACGATCGTTTCTATTAGCGTGGGATGCAAACTTCCGTTTGACTCTTTACATTCCGTTTTATCTCTCTTCCTCTCTTTCTCTCTTTCTCTTTTTCTCTCCCTTTCTCGATTCAGAACAATGTTAGATAAATTAAGTTCAATTAACTTTAGTTGCAAAACATCACGAGCGTCGCTTTACTGTTATTTCAACGAGAGTTACAGACAATAGCCGGCGGTGTGGTCGAGAAAAGCACGATACTATTGGTAATAGTCCATTACTAATTAAATGACACGTGTCATTTTGAACGATCATACTCTAGCTTTACAAAATGTACATTACCAAATGGTTAACATTAACCTCGATGACACATATAGATCTCATATAGCTACGAGATTCGTATCAACATTGCATTTAGATGAAAATCAATTTGAATAATTCAATGATTGATTAGGATATATCGATCAATAACAATTTATATTACCTATTTGGGAAAATGAAATATTCAACGTCTTTATTCATTTGACGTATTTAAATAAAGAACGTTATTTTCGATCACTACGAATGTTACATTTCTCTTACAAACGGATAAACTCTAAGAATAAATTTGTCACTTGTCGAAATTTCGTTAAGCATTGAGAAAAGAGATGGATCGAAGTGTCGGCAAAATGAATAAAGAATAAGATCGAATAAGCTCTCGATGAGTACGTATATATACGTATATGAGAGTGTATGTGCATGTGTGTGTTTGTATGTGTATGTGTGTGTGTGTGTTTGTGATATAACTTAATGAACTTGCGTCGAAGGGTATGGGAAACTGAAAAGGGAGAGAAAGGAGAGGAAGATAGAGAGGGTAGCACTCGATAGTTAAGACCTTAAGAACGGCAACTATTATGTTGAAGTTTGCACATTAATTCGATCGTTAGCTTGGGCTTTCCGAACTTCCTCTTAGCTCACGCTGATATTCATCCCTCTCGGTTCTTCCGTTGTAACCGATTCGAATTTCCTAAGGTAGGAAGGAAGTTGCTTTTATCGCGACGTTCTATACCCAAAGCAGAGGACACGAGCTTGCAAAAGATTTTCATTTAGGTTCTGGCTACAACTTTATTTAAAAATAGATGCTAAAAGATAAATAATTTCATAGAAATAGGAGGTGGAAGAAGTCAAACGGAAAGATTAGAAACCCAACGGTAATTTTTCGGTGAACCGAGGCGATTTCGTAAATCATTTTTGGGGGGTTATATGCTTTGACGTTTCGGTAATTATCGTGAAAAATGAATCCCCTTGATTCACTTTCCTTCCTTTCTTTCAACCCCTATCGACATTGAAGGATTAGGGAGATTTAATTGTCGACCGTAACTGTATAAGATCGTTCTTCTTCTTTTTCATCTTCTTTTTCTTCTTCTTCTTCTTCCTTTCTTTCTTTCTCTCTCTCTTTCTTTATTTTGTTCTTTTCTTATAAGTAAACTCGTTCAATTTCCAACTCGATAGATGGTATCGATCAAAAAAGTTATTCCAATTCTGACAAATATTCTCGAGGAATATTTACGAAATATTTACGAAATATTTATGCATTCGAAAAATTATTTATTCGAACGATATCGAAATAATATTATTATTAATTTCGGACAAAATTTAACGATAATAATTCTATCGAATATAAATGGCGTACGGTTTGTATAAGGAATTAAATTTTTTTATAATATTTTCCCAACAAACAAACAAATCAAACTCTTTCGTAGTTATCATCTTTGGTCAACAGATTCGCGGTCATTGAATTCGAATGAAGTGTTGGGGAATTTAGACGCAGCAGTCAAACGCATCCCGTCCAGTTTGCTACGATGCGTGTTTTCATAGTTGAAAATGGAATATTTGTACGGTGTAACGGGAAGAGACGAGTAAATATTTGGGATACACGCTGTGTCCGCAATTTCCACGTTTCAAAAGCCAAACCTCTTCTTCTCTCCTTCTCCTACTTGGAAGAAAATATAACGCGATTTTATCTCCTACCCTCGATTCGTTTACTTTCTTTTACTTTCTTTTTCTACGATAAGAGAAAACAGTAGAGAAATGCTTCGAGTTCGAACAATTCAAAATATATATGCACATACATACATACATACATACATACATATATGTAAATTAAAACTCGATGTCTTATACCTCACATTTGATACTCAAAAACAAACTCGACGTATAAGAGGAAAGTCGAGTTGGCAGATGACACCGATACTTGTTTTTAATTCTACACAGTCGTAAGGATCCGCTTTTTCTGTGCTTTTCCTGTGCCAGGCTCAAAATTTTTCAACCCAACTGTATATATTTTTTTTCTTATATTAATAATTTATTTTTCTATCTTAAACAAACTGGTATATAAAAACGCATTTGAAACTTTTCCCGTTATTTTCCTTGACACGATTAAATATATAAATTAGGTCTTACCTTTTGCACAATGTACAAAATTAAAAAAAAAAAACCTGTGTCCTGTCAACTGGACTTATCGTTTGCAAGACACTATCCAGAGAAATAAATCGTCAGTTTTTAATAAAATTCACATTTACGAGAAGATACAACTCGTTTAAAAATGTAATCTTCTAAAACATATACATATATATATGTGTGTTCTATATATGCATATAACACATATAAATACATGTTTCTCGCGCGCAAACTTTTATACGTGGCTTAAACGCCAAGTTTTTCTCCTATCCATAGACACTGTGACCCACTTTTTAAACCGACCAATTTTTTTATTTCTGCGATGAGATAATATATAAACTAGCATAATATATAACACGCGAAAGATTATATGAAATTACATAACGTTTATCATTTACTTCACACAACCATTTTCAAGTATGTATGTATGTATGTATGCATGAAAAAAAAAATACAGAATCAAATATTGTCGACAAGTTATCTTACACGTGTTAATCCAAACTTATCAATTATTTACGTTTAGCTTAACAAAAAGAAACAAACAAGGAGAAGAGTGAGAGAGAGAGGGGGGGGAGAAGTAAAATGTATCTATCCCGAGAACGTGTGTGTGGAGGGATGAGTGTGAATGTGTATATGTGTGTGTCTGTGTCAGAGGAAAATTGCGTCATGGGCGAAGTGACACGCGAAGTCGATGGTACGCGTAATTTCAACCATGGTACGCGCACGGCAAGAGACGATGGTTGGTACGTACGCATTATGTTGGTACAAGTAAATTATGGTGCACGACAGCACCTGGCTAAAAGGTACCTCGCGAACCTTGCTAATGCACCCACACGATCGTAAGCGTTAAAGCGTGCATTAACCTTCTCTATGCATAGCATATATGTATATGTGATAATAATATTAATAATAGTAATAATAATAATAATATATGTAGATTTGCGTATGTGCGTAAGGAATATTTAAAATATGTTAATACGAATATAATTTTATATAAAAATATGGATAAATGTATATACGTGTATTCCAATAAAATGTAGAATAATATTAGAAGTATACTCGTGTGTACGCGTACATGTGTGTTCACAATATATATTCAATATAGAAAATAAAATAATATATATATTTGCAATTGTTTATATGTGTAATTAGTGTAAATGTATGTAGGTATATGAAAAAAGAAATCATATTTTTTTTTGATATTTTAAATGCTACCAAATAACAAATTTGATTTAAGCAGTTGAATTTTCCTCATCTCGAAAATGATATAAATAATATCTAAAGAGGAAGAAAAGGATAACAAAAAGATTGTAAAAAAAAGTATCTTTCGTATCTCTTTCACTCGCATTATCTCGTTACGAGATAATATCAGACCGTAAATCGGAATCGATGCAGGTTCAATTAGTTTCGTGACGTTTAATTATATCACGAGCAAATGTGGGCAATAAAAAGCATTTTTATATAATTTTCTCCTTCCTTTTTTGTTTCTTCCTTTCTCGAAAATTAAAATACCTAACTTGCTTTAGAATTCTTAACGTCTTAGGGTAAGAAAAATAAAAGAATTTGCGAATCAAAATCTCTTGCCATTCTATTCAATTTTTGTTCTTTTTCTTTTTTTTTTTGTTCCTTTTTCCCGTTTTATTTCTTTCCGCGGACCTTCTTTCATTCCTTTAACTTTTACCCCTTAACTTTATAAAATCACCGAGAGGTCATTTACCGTGCGGATTTCTTTTTTTTTTTTTTCCACTCATTATCCATCCCTAGAGCCGACGACGGTCGTACGACTTTCATTCCTTTCATTTTACCGAGTTAGATGAATATTTAGACGTTGAACGAAGCATTGTCAAAATATTTTCGAAAAATATTTGAATAAAAATAAAAATGATAAAAAATATTGGTTCTAATTATTACATATCTACATCTCTTTACGATGAAATTATTCAAAATCAAATTAATTTCGATACTTGACGATAATGCAATGAAAATTGAATACGTTTAACTAAATTTTTCCAAAATTCAATGAAAATATTTTCACTAAAACGTACCATAAATCCTTGTTCCATTTCTTGAAAAAAGATCGATCGGGCTATTTTGAAGGAGAAAAATGAAATTTCTCGATAGATCCTCGTTAATTTTTCCTGTCCAGTCCTGACACGGAACTAGCCCTTGGAAAATTGTGCTGCATATTTCTTGAGTGACGAGCGATCAAAAGGCGATAGTACGTATACATATACGTAAGTGTATGTATACTGGGTGAGAAATTTAAAACAGGTCAACCTGAATAACCTGATTGCAATTAGCGATAGGAGAAAATGTGTCGTTCAAAACTTACACGGCTTTTTATACAGTGGCATAATTTTATATTAATAATTTATTTCCTTTTTTATAGATGAACAAATGAACGTCGACTTGATTTTTTTTTCTTTTTTAATAAAATTATATAAGTATTCTTCTATACACTTTTTAATAAGACATTTTAAAACGCGTACAACGAGCATTGAATTATTACAGCAAGAAATGATGCCAGAGCCACAAAATCGAATAAGTTTCATCTGACATCTCTCGGTGTTATTTTTTTTCTTATCACGAATAGTAATCGAGTTATTCTTGTAGCATGTTTTAAATGTCTTACCCGGTATATACTAGATATGTAGATATATCCCTTAGAATATACATCATACGAAGCCGAAGGGCGTTGTTGTGCGAGAAGAACCTTCTCTACAATATGCTCAGGACCTACTATGTACAAAAGAGAAGTGATAAAGCTTGGACGATCCTTGCTAAGAAGAATTTTGACGCATCGATCACCGAAGGTGTTGCTTTCACAAAAAAAAAACCATCCCTCTTCCCCCCCATCTACATGAATCTTTACGCGATTACTTCTTCCTCTTAATTGAAAGCCTGTAAAAAAAAAAAAATCACGAATTTTTGTTCTCCTCGTTTCAATTAAAAAAAGAAATATAATATACGAGAAAAGAAAAAATAAAGAAAAAATTTCATTTCGGCAGATTACTTCATCCGTTATATCGTTGTTAATTAATTATCTACATGCACGAATTTCGTTCCGGTAATCGTTTAAGTAATAATAATGTAGCTATTAAAACTATACATATATATATAGTGGTACGTGTTAATATTTATATCTGTTAGCATAATTTTCTATGAAATAATTTAATAATTGCGCGTGATAATGGGAATACGTTTTTAATGAGTCTCATCTGATTGTTGCAGATTTTCTTGATTTTTAAAATACAATGTTATTATACAATCAATGTACGTTATAAATCATTTATCCTGGTATATTAAAATAGTTTTATTTAATTCGATAAACTGGTTAGTACGTAAGTTTTATACAAAATATTTGTACCCCTCGTGATTTGAAATATGAATTTCCTAATACATTTCAAACATTTTCCCATCAATTCCTATGATTTCTTTTTTCGTGCTATATCTTTTTCCTTTATTTTCTATTCCTTTGCTCGTTTCGCATTTGACTCACAACGTTTTCATAGAAGGCCGCTTAATGACAGTCCCTGTCGACACTTCCGTTTCCGTTCGCGTCGCGTAACGATCCGAGCCGATGTAATGCGAAGGGTTTTTCTTATACCAAACGGCTCGGTCGTTCGTTCGTTCTTTCGTTCGTTCTTTCGTTCGTTCGTTCATTCGCTTCGTTAAATTTTTCCAAGCGTCGATTTTCTTCAAGAAAACGGAAACGAACAAACCGTCGGCCTTTACGTTCGACGATCGTTTCGACGCTCGTATTCGAACCAAAAAGGATTGTGAAAAATGTTTAATCTCTTTTCCTTTTTTATTTTATTTTATTTTTATACTGTTTTTTTTTTTTTATTATTACTTTCTTCCTTTCTTATGCACGCAAAACGGATATGACGCGATAATATTTTTTTTCGTTCTTCGTTAATTCATATATAATACATGGAAAAGTATAATGATTTTTTGATAATATGAAAAGTATTTTTATAAAATATATTATATAATTATTAATAATATTTTATATATATATATATATAAATATATAAATAAAAAAAATATATATATATTATATAATTATTAATTATTATATTTATATATATATACGATTATTTTATATATTTTTATTAAAATTAAATCTATATCTTGAAAACTTAAATACTGAGAATCTTACTTATCTAATTAAAAAAAAGAAAAAAAAAATAGTTCTCTCATAATTGATTAATCATTTATTTGAAAAAAAGTCCAACTCAAGATAATAATCTCAGATAGAAACGAAAGTTTATAAAAAGTATCTATCTCTTTGTCTTAATTCGTTTTTCATAATCCACTTGAATGACGTTATTAGCACAATCTGACGACAAGAGGATTATAAGAAGGATAAGTTAATACTCTTAGCGATCATTATCTCACCTTTCTTTTCAAATCCGTGATGGTAACAAAGACAACGAATTAAATTTCACGATTTTTATTATTTTCGTTGCCATTGGTCATCTACGATCTTCTCTTTATTGTTGTATCTTTCTTTTCAAGATAAAATCGTGAATTTTCAAAGTAGAAGAAATGGAAAGAGGATTATATTTCCAAGGAACATAACAGCATAAACATAAACGTTGTACAATTTGTTCAATATTATATCGTTGGACCAGTCGAAGGAGGTGTACACGTTATCGAGTTAACATGAGCAAAAAAAGGAGAGAGAGAGAGAGAGAGAGAGAGAGAAAGAATTCGAATCGGTGAAACGTGTGTTGGTAAAATAAGTAAGAAATAAAGAAAGGAAAAGAAAAATAATAAAAACAAGAAAAAGGGGAGAAAAAATCTTGTCGGGATCATGACTGTTACAAATTTCACCCTACTCGTTGGAATACAAGAATTCAAGCAAGAAAGGAAGGAAGGAAAGAAGGAAACTGCTCGCAATTCCAACGACTTCCGATCATTTTTTTTCTTTCCCCCTTTTTTTTCACGCATCTGCCACTTATACTCGTAGATCTTTTCGTCCGAGTTCAATCAAAGCTCTCGCTTTTGTACCTCTCGCGAAAATGCTCCCCGAATTACTCTTCTAATCGTGTTTTCGGTTTAACGATCGTTCCAAGGAGCACAGTGGTGCGCAAATTATGGTTGTACCACTCACGTGATTTTTTTTTTTTTATCCACGATAACAACGATCGATTTGTTCTCGTTGTTTTGGAAAAATATTCAGATAAATCAATCGATCAATTTACCTTTTTTTTGCATTGATTAATTCAATTAATCAAACGATCGGATTGCATTTTTGTTCGGAGAGTAAATGAATAAAAAGTTAAAAATCTATATACGATATGCAGCGTCATTGCTATGACCTATCGTTTAAAACAAATTTTCTATCGGACAAATGTAATCCGCAATTGGTGGTGAAATCTGAGTAAAATGGGTCGCGTGGAGTAATACTATAGCAAGAATTAGTGAAAATGATCGTCTCTAATGAAACACGTTCGATGATATCGTCCAACCGAGACTATGGAAATTCGTAAATCTTAATCAAGCAACTCATCGATTTGTTATATCGATCACACATATCGATATACAAATCGATTGGGACTACGTTATCATTATTTCGTAAAATAACAAATAATAATTATTTCGAACTTTACTTAATTAAAAAAAAAGCAACAACAAAAAATAAAAGATAAAAGTACTTCCCATTAATATCTGTATTTCATTGTTACAATGAGTAGTCAAATTTTTAAATTAGAAAAGTTTTAACACATACACATAAATATATTATATGTACGTTAATAATAATAATAATAATAATAATAATAATAATAATAATAATTCCAATTTATTCGTTCATCCATACGAGAGCAACAGCGAAATCAGAGAAATATATTATTAACAAATAGATTCTCTTCTTTCGATAAAAAATATTCAAATAGATTATCGAGTTATGTCGTAAAAGTTACGCGAAACGAATGCGATTCTTTTTTTTTTTTTGTAGAAAAATAAAAGATAAGAGTGTAAGTGAGTGAAAGTGAGATTACATATTAACATTCCTCATTTAAGTACGAACGAATGACTTATATTACCTAAGCCTATAAAAATTCATTGCCGTCGTTTTAACGTTCGCCTTTAGCCACGAAATTGCTATTTCCCAAGCGTGAGATGTTTGCCGACCGTGGCGGACCAACGTTTCATCTTGGAATGCTAAATGACCAGTTGGAAAAGCCCCACCCCTTCTCCCTCAATCTCCCCAAAAGAAAAAGAAAAAAAAAAGAAAGATGAATAGTGAGAGTAGATAAGAAAATACGTTTTTCTCGGGTTAGAATTTCGTTTCGCATTTACGATTTCACGATTACGTTTTTCCTCCGATAAGATCTTACATTTTCTAACGGTCACTAACACTCGTTCGTTCATTCACTCACTCGGCAAATAAATTAGCTTACACTTTGCTCAACTATTTAATTACTAAAGAAAGAAAGTGGAAGGAAGAGATAAAAATAAAACAAAACAAAGAAAAAAAGGGGGAGGAGAGAAATAAGGTTACTAATTCAACACGGTTAATTTCATTAATCGTAATACCTGTACCTACACTTGTAGATGATCGGAATTCGAATGAAAAAGGAAAAACAAAAAATAAAACGAAAAACAAAGAAGAAGAAAAACGCGGGAACGAAGGATCTAACGAAATTGCGTTCATTAATTTCTACTTTTTTTTATTTAATCTATTTTTTATCTTTTCTTTATCTTCTTTTTTTTTTAACCTATTAGTATCTCGAAAGATAGGTGTAGGTTATATCGATTTCCGCGCTTGCAAGATATCCCTCGTGTTCACTTCGCTCACAAAAGCTTAATTACACTTGTACTCGATCGGTACTAGCGATAAAAATTTTGTAATCGTTTCTTTTGAAATTTTACAATACATCGTTCGCGTAGTACTGTAGGAATCTCATTTTACCAGTGCCTGCGGCTACTCGTCCGACATAGGAGGACAGGATAACGGTTACTGGTTACATATCCGGAGAACTTTGAGCTCGTGTTCTTGCGTACACGATACAAGAATTTTATCATGTTATCGTTAAAATAAAAATTATGTTACAAGCTAAATTTATACAACCTACGAACATCCCTCGACTATCCAACCGAAGCTTTCCTAATTTGTTAGAAACATTTTGTCCTAAAAACAATAATCTAATATTAAGGATACTCATATGTCTTCTTCATTTTGTATTTCAAAATTAATATTTTGGATTTTAATAATCTATTTTAATATCAATTAAGAATAAATTAAAACGCTTATCTAATACTATCAAAAAGGTTGCGATATCTAATTGAATATTTATATTAAAAAATAAATTAGAAATACTTGTATAATATTATATTTAATAATAATTGTATATAATTGAATTTAGAATATTATTTTTGAAAAAAATAGTTGATCTTTTTTCAGACGATAAGAAACAATTTTAAATTTGTAATTTATTTTTCTAACAAAAAAGAAAAGGGAGATTGTAACAAAATAAAGTTATTTTAAGTAACAAGGGCAAATAACATCATGGAAGGAACAACCTCCAAAGTTAGAGGAGTTTCCTCGTAATCGCAGCTCGGACCCAGACGCGTCCTCCTCCTCCTCTTCCTCCTCCTCCTCCTTCTCCTCCTCGTCTTTTACTAAAGCCAAAGTAATATTTGCAACTGTGTTCCCCGCGGTTTGTAATCCGCATAGGGAGCACGTTATACGTAGGACATGCGACGGGTCGATGGCAAATTCATTCATCTTTGCAAAATTAATCCTAGGTCGTATCGAACTTCTCTCGTAACATTTTATATATTTGTTTGTTCAACTTCAACTCCCCCTTCTCTCTCTCTCTCTCTCTCTCTCTCTCTCTCTCCCCCCCCTTTTTTGATTTATTACAACAGATCGTATATATATTTTTTCGCAATAATTTTACTCGAATGTGGTAAATAGCAATAAAATTCAATATAAAATTGATCGAATCATTTATTTATGCCAAATATGGCGTATCAAGGATTTTCTATATCTATTTATATATATAATTTTGATATTTATGTCGAGGATCAATTATCCAGAAGTATTGGATAGTATAAGATCGGTGAATCTTAGTTGAATGGGACGATGATCGGTTTTATCGTACATCGAGTTATCTCCAATTTGCGAACAAAATGTTAGGATATAAAGAGAAGGAGAAATGGAAGAAGGGGAAAGATAAAAAGAGTAAAGAGCAAATTCAGGCAATCGAGAACTTGAAATCTTTTTGAAATTTAATGGCTATATCGCCTTTCGGATGAGAACTCGAATGAGAAATCTCAAGCTCTCGGAATATTCGGAATATTCGGAATATTTGGAATATTTGGAATTCATGGGACCGTTTGCTCGAATGTCTACCAAACGACGACGATCCACTGTGCGAAATTTAATGGAAGTATCGTAATGGCTAATCAAACTATTTTACCATGAACGAATTCGCTTAGAGCCAAGGAACCAACCGAACGAGTTCACTTTACGTCGTTACATTGCCACCTAGAATAAAGATCGAACTATTCTTCGAAGGGCTCATTATGCTAAACCAGACAGCCCTTAGGTTATTTATACCAACTGTATACCATTTCCTTTCTCACGATCATCTTCTTCTTCTTCTTTCAGGTTATTAGATAATTTATACCATTTTAATCCTCCGTTCATTGTTTTTATTTCAAATCTTATTTACTAAATTTATAATTATATTTTTATATAAAAAATAATGAAAGTAATAGAAGGGAAAATACATAGAAACGTTTAAAATTTAACGTAAATATTTTGTTTTTGTTTGTTCTCAAAGTAAACAATTAAAACCTAATAATTTGCAAATCAAATGTTTTTCTTTTTATTTATAAAATATTTATTTTATATCTAACGATCCTATAAATAATATTTCCGATCTAATATGCTCGTATATTTGTTTACTTTATTGTTACAAATAATTTTGATTATTATACATTCAACGATTTAAACTAACGATGATGATGTTTCTAATTGAACGTCGTTTACTTTTTTGAGAAATAACAAATGTTCTTTTAATATAGAGAAAAAAATGGTTGACTGTAAATCAATAAAAAAAAAGAAAAAGTGACAGTAATGAGGAGGGGAAAAATATGAGAAGGACTCGTGGAAATTACCAGGACTGGCCAGGACTAACGCCTTCGGCTTTACGTGATTCTTCCTTCGTGTGTTAAGGGTGATTTATTTCATCGGTGCAACTTCTAATACTGCTCATTAGAGCACGGTCCATGGAAAATGGCACGATTCAAGAGTATATCTAACAAACTTCTTCCCTTTCACCCTATTCTCCCGTATAATTATACGGTTTCGCGTTCTATTTGTTTGCTAATTTTAACCGACAAGAATATTTTGTTATTTTACTTATCATTAAAAAAAGTTAAAGAATAATAGAGAAGACATTAAAAAAAAAAACAAAAAAAAACAACAACAACAACGATATTTCGTTTGAATTCGAATTAAACTCCATTTCGAATCTTTCGTGAAATACGAAATTCGTTTGTAATTAATGATTAACCATATAAATAAATTTATTACCACAAGCAAAACTATAGAAAGGAGAGAAAAAAATAAAAAGAGATATAAATTTATACGAGAGAAACATCCGAGAGTAGATAATAAATAAATGCAATTAAATTAATATTAAATACACTCTCGAAATCGAGATATGAATGACGTTATATGACTACAAATAAAATGAAAATTTTCCCCGTTATACGATTAATAATAATAAAAAAAAATATAATAAAAATAATTGATAAAAGATATATATTAAATATCGGATATATTCGAATGCAATAAAATTTAACTCTTTGAGTGCTGCTATAAATGCATATATTTTCTTATTAATTTATGTCGACGTTCATTAAATTCCAGATTTTTGTTCATCTTTTTTTCTTTTAATTTATCAAAATAATTCACATTAGTAGAAACATTATTCCGTTCCCAGCGATTGCAAATGTTAAACTTGTCCCACTTTCAAACCGTTATAATAACGTTTCGAAGACCAATTGTTATGAATAATAAAATATAATAAAATATATGTACTGAATATATATATATATTATATATATATTTATTTATATATTTATTTTTTATTATAATTATATATTATGTTATATTTTTATATTATATTATATATTTATTATTATATTTTATATATATTATTTTGTATTATTATATTTTATATATTATTTTACATTATTATATTTATTTATATTATTTTATATTATTATTTTACATTATATTTTATATTATATTATATTATATTATATTATATTTTTATTATATTATATTATATTATTATATTATATTATATTATATATATTATATTATATTTTTATATTATTATTATATTATTATTATATTATTATTTTAAAATTATATTTTATATTATTATATATTATTATTATTATATATTTTATTATAATAATTATATATATTAAATATTATATATACTGTGTGTGTGTATATATACTATATATATATTTTCTTCATGTAACCAGATCACGACAAAGGCGTGCGCGTGTATACAACTCGCTTCCTTTCCACGGGACGAAGAAACGAAAGGGATTACCTTGGCAATAGGTAAGAGTAAGAAGAAGAAGAAGAAGAAGAAGAAGCAGGTCTACCGCCTCGAGGCAAGCAGGTGCAACGCACCGCATCCTAGCCATTTCTTCTTCTCTTGTACCTTTTCTTTCTCCTCTAGCAGCCTGCCTGGTCCATTCCAGTTCAGATCTTCGAGCAGCAAACCTTTGCTTTCACATGGACGATAATCCTCGGCCAACACGTTTACTTCTTAGTTAGCCTTCCGTGTAAACTCCGATCGCAACTTTCTTTCCACTCTTGGGCGACATTGTTTCTAACCGGTTCGCATAATTTAAAGTACTATATTTGCTCGTTACAACGAATTACTTTGCTGAGTTTTTCAACTCTTTTTTTTTGTTTTTTGTTTTCTCTTTTTCTTCTTCTTCTTCTTCTTCTTCTTTTTTTCTCTATGTTCTTTTTTCTTTTTCCTTGGCACGAAATTGTTTGACGTGTTAATTAAAACTTTCACCTTTTGTATATCGAGCATTCCACGTCTCAATCAAATCAAATTCTTTAAGAAATCTCGTTTTATTTTGTGAAAAAAACCTCAAATTTTTCAAATTCTGGTATTTTTGTTTGTTTTTGTTGACGTGGAATTTGTGCGTATTTTATTTTATTTTATATTTTTGTCTTTCTCGTTTTCAAGTCCCGTAACATTAACTAACGCAACGTTGATTGAAGAATTCGTATAATTATTATCCAATTAAATAACAATAAAATTGATACTTCATTGTTATTGTTGTTTTTGTTTCTCTTTTTCCTTTGAATCATTTTAAAATTCTTTTTTTTCCTTATAGTCAATAATTACGAACTATTCGTTAGAGTCAGCAAAAATTCGTAGAAGTTCGAAAAAAAAGAAGAACGAAGGGACACGCCTATCGAAAATGATCGAAATATTTCCAGAGGGTAAAATTGAAGCTGTATAAAAGAAAGAACAAAAAACAAAAATAGATAATGAGATAGGTAGGAGTTAAAGAGAAACGAAGATCTTCAGATTATCGTTTATTCCAGACTTGTTAACTTCGTCTATGTTTATCCTAAAAGATAATGAGCCCCCACAATTTATAGTGGTATCCTCGATAACATAGAAATAATATTTAATGTTTCGTGTGATAAGGATAATAATATTTAATATTTCGTATGATTCGAATGGTCTAGATAATATATAATAATAGACGTCGAATAGTCTCATTTCTGAATTGAATAGAAGAAAGATCATTCCTTGTACTATGCGATGTTTGAAGAAACTATAAGCTGTTTCTGAGGAAACGGTTATCCTTCGGATTTACGTTAGCTCGTAAAGATACTGGAATTTATTATTCCTAAAATCACAAGTTCGCGTATCTCGACGTAAAAAGGACAGACAGACAGACAGACAGACAGAAAGACAGACAGATAAAGCCATCGTATACATATACATAAATTCCGTTCCAACCTAATTTATTCTTTCGTGATTTTGTCAGATCCATTAATTTTCCTGTCCTTCCTCCTCTCTCCTCTCCCCCCCCTCCTCGTCGTCGTCTTCTTCCTTGTTCAAAAGCTTACTCTTCCAAGTTCGCTTTCTCGCGGCATACCAAATATCTCTGAATCCTTTTTACCCGAGAACCACCAGGAATTTTTAATAATATATTAATTCGCGATAGAACGAAATCTATGTAGAATAAAAAAAAGGAAAAAAAAAGAGAGGGAGAGAGAGAGAGAGGGAAGAAAGGTGGTGGTAGGTTTTTTTCAAGAGTAAGTCAAGTTTTTCCCCCCCCCGTTCGGGAAAAAAAATGATATACTGCCAACTGTTGGTTGGATAGGTTTTTAGAGACACGTGATTTAATTTACGATTAATCGTGAAAAGATAAGCGGTCATCGAGCACGAATGGATGGCAAACTTGTAAAATTCATCGCACGGGAGGATCGTTATTATCTCTAACGGAATATAAATACATATATACATATATATATATACATAGAAATGTGTGTAGATATTTTTTTCTCGAGTATACGTTTATATTGCTGGACGTCACGCGAACGATAACCACGTGTACGGCAAATATTAGACTAAATTGATAAATAACAGGGAAAAATAAAATGAAGAAAAGAAAAAAAAAAAGAAATAATATCAACGTTTTATCAATATCAATTGTTAAATACGAATATTTTCGACCAAAAAATAAAGATATCAAATAGAATATTGCGATAAAAATAAAAGGATTAACATTGAAAAATTTAGGGTTAGATAATTAGAACAGAATTAACGATATTTTATAATAAAATATTATAACGCAAGGTGTACGTATTCTAGGTAAAAGCTCGATCCGTTGCAATTATTGCAATAATCAAACGGCTTTATTTCTAGCCCCCCCCTCCCTCCCTCCCTCTCCTCGTTCTTCTACCCCGAAGAACGAGATAAGCGTATAACGACAGCACGATAAGCTCCTCGTAAAGCAGAAACTGAATACGTGATATTCAAATATGAACCATGCGTTGTTGCATCCATATAAAACCGATATTATAATATAAACTCGTATCTTTGTATATACGTTCAATTCCAACCTATTCTAAAACGATCTATTATTATTATTATTATTATTATTATTATTATTATTATTATTATTATTATATAATATATACCTTTTTATAGGTTTCGTAGCAAAATCTGAACGAGTTTAAGTCATTTAAAAAGTTAAGAAAAACAAATCAATTTCTTATAAAGTCATGAAAAAAGAAAATAGAAGAAAAAAAGGCGTAGGTAAGTACGTAAGACCTTAAAACGTAGAGTTAACTGAAAGAGAAAAGAGGACGTTTTTACCGAAGAAGAAGAAGAAGTTTCGAAGGAAGGAGTTCGTAGTAAAGTACCTAGAGAAACATCGTTGAATCTCCTTGGCAGGTTCTATCGATCTTACGACGTGAAACGTATCGCCACGTACTTTGCTCTCGATCTTGTCGACGTTCTGGTAATTTGCATGCCAACGTCTATCACAATTTTCACTGTCTGACTTTTGGAATACTATTTCTATGGTGTATATGGTAAAACGATTTAAACGAATTTTTAAAGACATTTCTATTATAAATATCATACTTTTCGTAATCGATAGATACGTCCAGGAGGAAAAACAATGTGTATTTTCGATAAAACCAAAAAAAAAATATATATATATATATATATATATATATATATATATATATATATATGTGTGTGTATATGTGTGCGTTTTATTGAATTATCATCGAAGAAATAAAAGATAAATATGCGCGTATAAAGCAAAAGGGCAAATATGTTTGCCAGAGTATTTTATTATTAATCCCAGCAGTCGTCTACATTCACGTGAACGTAGCAAAGTTTTCAAGGAAAACCAATGTATCGCTACAAATAAACAATGGAAATGGTTTATTACCTCGTGGTAAGTTCGTAATTATGGAACACGAAACATCGTTTTATGCTTCGCATATTCAAACGCATTTGGCGCACGGATATACAACAGTAATTCTACAAAGCAACGATCTAGTTATGCAAATGCCAAAATCGTTTGTGTAATCGTGTTCGTATTCGCTGGAAAGCCGTCCGATAATTATCGTTTCGTCTGTCTCTTTTACTTATCTAACTATTTAATATACAGATTAATATCGAAAACTTTCGATCAATTAAATATTTAATAATAATGTTACCCTTTTGCTACATTCACAAACGTTTACTTACGATTAAACGAAAATATCACCAATTATTTCCAATAATTTCAAATGCAAAATTCATTCCATTAGATGTCTTCATTCGTAGCTTCAAATTTCTCTCGACGATTTTCATTCATACAGTTTTGATTGATTTTCTTAATAATAATTGATCGAATAAAAATAAGAACTTAATATATATCTTTTATAAATATCGTATCGCGATCTCTTAAAATAATTTATTTTAAAAGCAATTAACATAAAAATTAATTATCAAATGGATAAGATACGAATAGATTTATATTTCATATTATTACATTTTAATTAATTCGCAATAATTTGAACTTTGACGATACCACATCGACCTTTCTATTTCTATTAACATTTAACAATTTTACAGAACGTACCGTATGAGACTTGATATATACTTGAGTGTACAGTAGGTTTGACCGAGCTCCAAAAGCTCACTTCGCAGTAACACCAAGCGAGAAAGAGAGAGCAAGAGAGAGAGAGAGAGAGAGAGGAATACATACTGTATGTAAATTGCAAATGGGAGAGAGTAAGCCTCAGCGGTATACGTACTAATATATAACATATACATAAGTACATAAATACAGGTTTATATCTTATACATAGTTACATATATAATTCTAAATATATAATATATATATATACATATACATATATATACATATATACATATGACATATATACACATGCAACTACATATATGCATATATTCAGTCGCTGACGAGCCTTCGCAACATCCTTCTCCAACGTCTAAACCCTTTGTCGTGTTTCACGGAGGACGCGGGACACGTGTAACTTCATTACACGGAACTAGGAAGGGTATTAGCGTGATCGTATTATCAATCACGCGCGTACCAAGCACTCTCTCTCTCTCTCTCTCTCTCTCTCTGTTAGTCTCTTATTCACTCACTCTCTATTCTCTCGTGCCTTCAGTTAGCGTTTCAGCGGTGCTTCGGGTCCGACTTGAGGTCGAGGGTGAGTATTAAAGAGGAGGGGAGGGGAGGGGGGTTGGGAGTTGGGGGTTGGGTTGGGTTTGCAAGGCTGCTACCAGCAACGTACTTTTCTTAACGAGCTCGTCGTGGTCGTTAATACACCAAGTGCCGAGATCGAGAGAAACGTGTGCCACACGACGCGAACTAATAAAACGTCTCTACACCATATCTACGGTTAATGGTTAACATGGAAAATCACGCGAGAGAAAAAAAACGAATCTTAATGTATGATACCTCCAATTATACGATATTTATTGGTCATCGTATAAAATAACGTTTTATCGATTTAATCTAATCGATTTTTCTTTCTATCAATAACCCTCAAAAATTGCTGCTACTCTTTTCTTTAACCACCTTTATAGGGGTTGAAAAAGTTTGCGGTTACGAGTTATCGATTTTATTTAAATTAGATACCATTCGAGAATTAGTCTTACTCTCTCTCTCTCTCTCTCTTTCTCTCTCTTGGAAAATAAAAGTTTCGTAATCATTTTTGGAACACTTATAAATTAAAAAAAAGGAACTTTAAGTGATATAATTTTCTTTCCCTCTCTGGTGGTCCCCCGTTTTTTTCTCTTCCCATTTTTTGTTATCACAGATAAAAGTTTCATCCTTCATGAGGAATTCAATCATCTCTTCGTCTCGAGTTAAATTATATTAGCTGAATACAGAGAGAGAGAAAGAAAGAAAGAAGAACGAGTGAGAGTGAGAAAAAGAGAAAGAGAGAGAGAGAGAGAGAAAGAGAAATAGGTATGACAAAGAGAAGAAAAGTCAGGTGAAAAGATAGAAGAGGTGGCGAAGCCGCTTACAATAACTAAGGCTCACTTTCGTAACGTCTCTTGAATTTTAAAGGTAATTTTTATGGGGTTACTAACGTTATATACCCTACGAAAGAAAAGTGGAATAGAAATCTTCCTCGGGGATAGGGTACCCGCGTGCTTTTATTCTCGTAAAAATGAAATTTTATATGTCTTCCAACAACGTCGCGAATTTTTTTGTCTCCCCTGACTTTTCCCCTCGACTGCCCCTCCCCACCCCAGCCCACCCTCCTCCACTAGTCTACCTCTTTGCACGGAATAACCCATCTTTTTATCCTCCATTCTTCTTTTTTTTTTTGTTAATTTTCTTTTCTTTTTTCGTTGCATTCACTTTTCCGAAGCGAAACTTTATTTCATCGTGTTCACCCCTTTTATCATCGTTCCCTCCCCCTCCACCTCATACCCTTTTTTCAATCCCACCATCAACGACGAAAGAATTTATTCGAGCGAATGAAAATATTGTTTCGAAACGTCGATTCGATAAATATTTATCCACATAGAATGGAATAAATAGGCGGTTGGGCGATATAAATATTGATCATTCGGCATAAATCATTTCTTTCGTATTCTATAAAATAATATCATTTCAGGTGGGTGAACTTTGTCGGGTAGACTCTACTTCTTTTTTCGTATTTTGTATTTTGTATATTAATTGTAATTTAAACTAAATCGTCGAATATATACATGTGTGTCTGTGTGTGTGTGTGTGTGTGTTTTGGGAAGAGTAAAAGATAATTGTTCAACACGTTCCGTGCATACGCCCCACGTTGAGCTTTCCGTTCAAACCATTATGGTATTCTCATTGTAAAATGAAGAGTAATGTTCACCCAGGTGTTTGTTAAAATAATTCTTGAAAGAGAGAGAGAGAGATAGAGAGAGAAATTGATTGCTTTGTTGTCTTATACATCTTAAACTGTACACCCATTTTCTCGATAATTATGATCTTTGTACTATTCTAATCATTGTAAAGCATACGTCACAAGGAAAGAAAAAATGCAATCGTAAAATGTGGCTCGTATACGTCAAAAGTGGTTTAAACGGCCTGAAAGTATTCTAAGATCGTGATCAATTATTCGTGTTAATTATAATAAACGAATTATTGATGAACGATTAATTATAATGTGATATAATTTAATAGAAAATAAATGATAGATCTAAAATACATAGCACACCAATAAATGAATTATTTCTTGAAGATATCATTATTAAAGTAGGTCAATAATATATCTGACATGATTATATGCGAGCACACGTATCCAAACGTTAATTTATTTATTAACCTAATTGTCGGGGAACATTTAATTTTGCAAATTGAATTGGGATTCACGAGGCCAAACGGCGGTTAACGAATTTATCACGAATCCTGACTGGGGTGATCGAAACACGTGTCCATGCTTGCGATAGAAGTAGAGAAAACAAGTGTACGAGTATCCAATATCCAATTGGAAATGTTTTTGCGAGAAAGAAGAAGGAGGATAACGTCGGATCTTCAAAACAAATAAAAAAAAAACAAACAAAAGGAAAATAATTATTTTGTACGAAAATTTGTCAAATCGTATAAAAATAAGAATTTTGATCGTACACTTATAAAAATTTCATTCTCAATTATCCGTATTGATAATTATCATTGAATTACGATTATTTATCAATTCTAAGAAATGGAATAAGATCCAACGAGTCCTAAGAAAAAAATGAAATCTTGTGAATATGCGAGCAAGTAAGGATCACCTTAATGAGCAATAAAATCAAAGATAATAAGATACGATGTCTTGTTTTCTTTTGATCGTCGGGCGTTCAGCAGACGGACACTGAGAGAAGGTGGTTTGCCTTAAACGGTAACTCGTCCTTCCTAGCGAGTGAGAGAAATGTTCGTGCGACGCATCGATGAAGAGGAAGTTCGATTCATCACTCAGCTTGCTTGGCCTGGGAACCGAGTCCGACCAATAAAAACGGATCTATCAAAAGTTTCGACGAGCATTCGTGGATAACTCGCGTGAGAAAAGGAAGAATGAGAAGAGGAAGGGAATTATAAAGGAGAATTTAAGTGGAAGAGTGAAAACTCTCGGTGTCTTTCTACCGAATACGAGTTTTCAGTATTGAAAGTGAGCTTTTTTAAGACGAGTCCTGTCGTTAAGAAAAAGAAAGAAAGAGAGAAAGAGAGTTAAATAGAAATAGATAGAAGAGGTGTCCTCATGTTTCACGAGACTTTTATTGGCCCAGTGTCTGTAAGCAACGTTGATGCTGAAATTTGCTCTTCTTTCAACTTTTTTCTCGTATTTCATTTCACCCGAAATTTACACAAATTTTATCTTTTCAAAAAGCGAGTATCAATCGAGCAATTCCACTTGTTTCGGTACCGTCAATTAGATTCAATGAGAATAAGATCTCGTTCATTTTCATGGGGAAAATGTTATAGAGAAATAGACGAATATTCTATAACCCTTTCGATGTTATTTCGTATAATAGTTCAACAAAGATAGTGAAACACGAGTCTTGGAAGTTAATTGAAATAATATTTCTGCACTTTCTAGAATGCGTAAAAGAAATTCCTTGAAATAACGTCGATAACCGAATAAAGAGAATGAGAAAGAGAAAAATAGAAAGAGAGAAAAAGAGAGAGAGAGAGAGAAAAGTTTCGATCGATCAGTTCAACGAATTAAAACACCGACCACCGAATACTCGATTTCAATGCACTTTAACGTCCCGATTGAACGTGCGAGTCTTCGTGAAAATTTCTTCAAAGAGAATACTCGAATAAGAAATTCTAAAGTGCAGGAAGAGAATTACTTCGAAATGTTACAGGACTCTTTCTTGAGAAGAAAATCCTCCTTGAACACTTGGAATTATCGATTCCGAACAAGAAACTTCAAGGAAATGCTAAAAGGAAGATTAATGATAGTTTATTATTACACTTCAACTAATGATCATTGATATTTATTAAGATTAATAATAGTTTATTATTACGTTTTAATTAGCAATCAATAAAATTCGAAGAGAAGACTCAACTAGAGTGTCTTTTTATTAAATCAATGATTTTGTTGAAAGTAAAACACAAACGAGTATCGATATTTTATTATCGCTTAACCATAATTAAATTATTTTCGTTCTATTGAAAATTAATTGACAAAAAAATCTCTATTTATTCGTTCTATCTTCCATTCATTCCCCATTCTCCGGAACGATTCCGAATTATCGGTTTTGAAATCATATTATCCGAGCAGTTAATAAACAAAGCAAGAACTTGGAACAATAAGAAAGAAATATATCATCGTTTGCTGACCTACGGGCACCTTTCAACGGAAAATGACTTTAAGCTTAACGATCAGCCGGTTTTACTTTTTCAAGAAGGGAGAACGAAAACGATGAGTAAAAATACTCGTTGTTCGTTCCCATAGCTTCGTCTCGACTCGGTTTTGTTAGATACATTACGCGAAACATTTCTCGTGTTTCGTTCTTTCATCTTTTCGAAAAATCCCAATGAGCACCATTAGCGTTGCTTAATTATCCGCTATCGGTCGTGATTTGCGAGACAACACGAGAACAGATATCCATTAGCTTGGTCTCAACTTTAGTATTTACTATCGAGACGTGAGATATAATGAAATAGAAAAAAACAAAAGGGACGAAGGGTGTTCTAGACTTTGTCTTCACTTTCGCAAAGATTAACAAAATTTCACTTGAAATTTTCATCTTCATCTAATTGTAACAAGAAAATTAGACAAAATTCTTTTTTTTATTTAATTATGATTTATGTATAAATAACGTTAGATCAAATTCTTAGACGAAGAATTCAAATTAACCCGGATAAAGAAGCTTTTCTTACCAGCAGCAGCAACAGCAGCAGCAACGGCATCGGCAGCAACGACCGCAACAGCAACAGCCGTTGTCGAGCCGTTTTGCAAATAACTTGTATATATCAAAGTAACGACGGTTAAGAAAACAAAAAATACACGCGGTGGTAACGTAAATTTATGCGACACCCGAAAGAGGACAAATTTGCGTATATAATTATATACGGCTCGGGTGGAGGGTTTGGTGGGGTGTGCGCGCGAATGGTGCCGAGGAGAAAACAGAACCGGGCATTGAAATTTATTATTCTCGACGGATGCGCGGGCTTTGTTAACGAGGGCTCCCTCTGAAAATTTCGCGAGGGTAAGAGGTAATTGGACGGACGTGAACGCGTCATTTCTTTACCACCCTTACAACCCTTGGACCAGCCTCCTTTAACCACCTACCCCTACCTTTTTCTTCTCACTACTTTCTTACACTTCTTAGCCCCTTCTCGTGAATCTTTCTTCTTCGTGAGAATTCAACAACCGAGAGAGATAGAAAATGACCCCTGACTTTTTTTCCTTCCCCCTTTTCTTCTTCTTCTTCTTCTTCTTCTTATTTTTGTACTTTTGACCTTTTTCAGAGAACGCAACGTTTGTGGTGGCGCAGCACGGCGACACAGCAACGATGTTGTCGCCAGTCCTTTTACATCTAATGAAATGCACCGACACGCTCGTACGTTCCTTCCTATTCTGAATTCAACTATTCTTCTTCAGTTTGTTTACATCGAGAAAAGATCTGTCCGAAGGGCCGTGATAGAATATCCGAGAAATCCTTCTCCCTTTTACGTCAGCGAACGAATTAATTCGTTCACCGAGATGACCTTCTCCTAGTGAAATTTCCTACGATGAGGATACGGAAATTCATGTTTGCTTGTTAAGTGGATTACGCTTTTACCAAGGGAAGAGTGGTCTCTCTGGTCTACGTGTTTCGCTTTACATATAGGACCCTATAAATATTAATTAAGATGACTGGTATTTCGTAGGTTATTTTCGCAGAGAACCAAAGGGAGGAGGGCATGTGGAGGGGAGAGAACGTCAACTTTATTTTATCGTTTTATTATTTATTCATTATTAACTTATCATTTGATTGATTTATTTAATTTTCGTTTTCTTTCGTTTAATATTCTTTTGTCTTTCTAAGCCACGACCGCAAAACGAATCGAAATATCTCGTAAGATATGAATATTGGAAATTGCGGTTAGTGTCGCTCGTATCTAAGCCATTACAATTCATTTGAGAGAAAAGAGGAAAAAAAGAGGAAGTAAAAGGAAAGAAGAAGAGTACTCTATTTCGAGAGGCAAGATCTAACCATGACCAGGCTCGAAATACAATGACATCTTCCTCCTGTTGACTCCGAAGACATTCTTTGTGAATTCGATATGCGAGTATCGTCGAAGTAGAAGTTACTTTTCCCACCAGTCTTACTACGAAAGAATAAACATTATTTCCTTTCTGACATCAATGACTCCCAATACAAGATTACAATATTAAAAGAAGGAGCTAAGCTTTTTGTTCTTTTATTTTTTATATGTTTTATTTATAACTCAATACGAAATTATGAGATCAATAATAATAAACAAAAATGAAACGATAATTAATTCCCAAATTGTGTTTGTATTTTTTACTTTTATTGTATGTTATATATTTTTCATATTATTTCTTTTGATTTGTTTAATTAAAGCATCGGAAATGAATAATTCATCGACAGATCTATCCAGTGAATTTTATTTAACCGTCCATTCTTCATTTACTTTGATATATTTTTCTGATTACCTAAGAAACGTTTCTTCTAACGCTTTTCTATCTTTCGCAGTTTCCGCCTAGTCGATATTAATTTCCCAGGGATCAAGCAACGGAGGCTAACTATGCCGTTCGCATAATTTGCACCTACTTCCGCCAAGCGGAATCCTTTTTGCCTGCGTAAACTGACTGTGTAATAACTCCGTGGGATGTATTTGCCAATGGATTTCTCTCTTCTATTATCTTTTTTTTCGACAATTTTCTTATATCTCTTTCTCTCTTATTCTAAGAAAGTGAGTTCACCACCACGAAGTATCCGTCAAATACAAAACTAGTTTATATTTTCTCCTCGAAACAAAGACAGAGATAAAGGGGAAAGAGAAAGAAAATATAGAAATGTAAAGGGAAGAAATGAACTAACTGTTTAGATTACTGAAAAAATGGGCCGTAGGACCGGGATTCGAACCCGGATTTCCGCTTTCCGGACGACTGTTCTTTAACCATTGAGCTATCCAGGGTCCACCGTCCAATCTTTTCACGAATGCCTATTTAAGTGTTTGACTTGAAAGTGCTCGCATTCTACATTACTAATCGAATACTTTTTAACTTGTTGCGTAAACCGAAGTAATAAGGAAAATAAAAAGAAAGAAAAGAAAAAGATTAAAATATGAAAATGATTTTACGGTAGTCGAGAGTACCAGACTGGACGATTAATCAATCTATTATAAATATGTACCTCCTCTGGCTCGTCGTTGGCCGATCGAACCAATTCATCAAAATTTTTTCTCACTCAAGTATACGTACGATCCATCCTTTAGCTTCTCATGTGGAAAATACTTATAATAAATGATCATAAGATCGAATGAAATTAATGATCGATATATATCAGATTTCTAATTCCTTTTTTTTCTTTTTCTTTTGTTTCGTTATATTCCAAATACTTAACACAAATTTTCAACGAAAGTGAATCTTATGTTAAATTAACATCCAAACTTTTTAGCAACAAATTTCCTAGAAAATACTGATTTAGTATGTTTGAATAAATAAGTTCTACTCTTCTGATCTAGAAACAAGATTTGGTTAATTAATAATTTGGTTATCCTAATAGAATTATCTATGTTTATAATTATCATTGTATAACGTTTCTTATTGTTCTTATTAATAAAAAAGAAAAAACAAAATGTTACATTAAACTTTTTTTTATAACCTGCTATTCTTCTTCTTCTACTTCTTTCGTCTTTTTCTTTATTCCTTTCATCTCATTCCTATTTTCAGGAACGGTTCACGGAAGTCATCGCGACGACGAGTCGCACTCTTGAAATGCTTTTAGGCCGATTAGTCCGAATGCATGTTGTTTCACGAGAAAACTGCCTTACGGCACGGAAGGTTGTACGAATAAACGCCGACGCGTCGAGATACGTTAGCGGCTTACAGAAATAATGGAATCGAGCTGTGATGGTAGTAGTAGTGGTAGTAGTAGTAGTAGTAGTTGTTGTTGTTAACTATGCCACGATGCGTGTTAACGATTCGATCGATGAAACGAACGAACGAACAAACGAACGAACTACCAACATATCCCACTTCTTCCTTAAATTATGGACAATATGGGATCTCGTACATTTTCTTAATGTTTAAGATTAAAGGGATGAATGATCGTATACTTGCACGTAAGTATTTGAAAAAGATACGAAGATGTAACGATCGTATTCTCTAATTTCTATTATGATTACTTTACATAATAATTCAAAGTTTAATTATAGATACTTCAATTTGTAAGAAAACAATCACAAATTGTTGTCAAAATTATTACTACCTAAATAAAAATTAATTTTTCACACTTTACCAGAATAGTTGGATTTATATTTTTCATTGCAACTTTTATCCAATATATTTGTTAAAAGTACAGATATATGTTTTATGCATAAACGATATCATAGAATGCTTATGCATCATGGATTAGGCTGATTTTGAGGAATGATAAGGTAAAGGATAAGCTAGGAATATAAAGATCGGTATTTTAATAACAAACGTTACACGCTTGGAATAATCGAGAATGAAAACAGAATGCAAAACGTAATAGCATAAAAGGTATGGTAGAGAACTAAAGGGAAGAATGATGGGTGGTTTGGGTAAGGATTTAGAGAAATCGGATTTAATTCGCAATATAAAAAGAATCATTCAGATAGTTTGCGTTATTTCGTTACTCGGAATAAGCTGATTAGTGTATGTAGTATAAGCAGAAAATTTATAGATTTAATGGATAACAGCAAGTGTCGAAGCAATTAAATACGTTTATATTAATGCAACGTTTGACAATAACCGATAGCGTGTATTTACTGGCTTGTAAAGACCATAATTAGGCGTATTCGTGAATCGTGCCAAGTATACCTCTCAACGTGCACCAATTCGAAATGATCAATGTTTAATTACCATTACAGCGAATACCGTATAATCCCCGTGTTATTATTATAATTAATATACATATTAAAGAAAGTCGAAAATTATTAAACGATTTTCTAACTAATCGGGAAAGAAATAAATATAAAAAGAGGGATAAGGAGCCCGCGCGAAGAGAGAAAATAAAGTAAGAAAAGAAAAGAAAAGAAAAGAAAGGGGTAAGAAAATGGAAGTAAAGCAGCGAGAAAATAAAAATACGTGGAAAAAAGAAAAGATTAACCACCTTCGGCTCGTATGTAACGAGGGTTTAGAACGATAAGACGCTCGCATAATAACTGGTGCGAGCTGCAAATTAGGTATTTTTCTACAGTGACCTGTAATTACTTCTCTGGTAACCTAATTAGCGTACTCGTTAGCGCAAAATTATTAAAATATCTCGTAAATCATTGAGAGGGAAGTGGTCTCTTTCTCTTTCTTCCCCCACCCCTTTCTCTTCCTTTCTCTCTCTCTCTCTCTCTCTCTCTCACACTCTTGGGAGAAATAATTATCAAGCCTCGTAGATACGAAAGAGAAATTCGATTTGAAACGATTCGCGGTCCCTTTAATAATAACAAATAATAATAATAGCAATAATAATAATAATAATTAGAGCGAATGGTTGATCTTAAAAAAAGGGCGGCCTTTCACTCCTTCGACCTTCGTGTCTCGCTGACAAAATTGGACACCTCTACCAAGAATGACCGAACAAGTCGGCGAATTGTAGTTTCTTCTCCGATAAAAAAAAAAGAAAAAAGAGAGCCTGATGAGGAGGGGTAAGAGAAGAGAAAGGCGCAAACGCGTCTCTAATTATTTGCGAATCGGCACCGTTTTTCGTCTCGATCGTTATTGATCTTTTATTTTATTATATCGCGGATGGAATTTCGAAGCCGCAACCGGGCTCGCGGTAGAAGAAGGAAGAGGCATAATGGCAGGCATAATATGGACGGCTAGCCAATTTGAACCTGTAAAACCGGCTGAGCTTCCCTCAGCAGGAGCTGAACGGCAGGTTGCGGTCGAGAGAACTCGTTCGTCCTTCGTTCCGAGACTTGCTTTCAACGAATCGAATATCATCGGAATAATATACTTCTCTCTCTTTCTCTTTATCTCTCTCTTTCTCTCTTTTCCTTTCTCCGTATTTCTTTCGTCATTTCTTTGACTTGTTCCGTTTCTCGAGTAAACACGTGTACTACCTGCAGCCGATCCACGGCGTCCTGGAGATTCCAAAGAAGTCGTAGGAAAAAAAATATAAGGGGAAAGAAAAAGGGAAATGGAAAGAAAGAAAGAAAGAGAAGAAGAAAAAAAAAGGTTGGGGAAAAGAAGTGAAAAGCTTTCACTTCGTAGCATGAGTTCTGCCGATAATTAAAATGAGTAGTAGCAGTGTGGGGATACCCCAGGTAAGAAATGAAAGTCAGTCAGTCGTATTTGTGCGTGCAACTTATAAGCTACGCTCCAATTTTTCTAATTCCTTACTTAACCGCAAAGTCTCCTCTGCTTATTTTTTTTTTCTTTTTTCTTTCTTTCTCTCTCTTTCCATCTTTATCTCTTTCTACTTTTTGCCACGTGCCGATCGAGACCAATAGCGTATACATTGAAACACCACGATCGGGGGGGGAGGAAAAACGAGAAAGTAGCGCACGAAGTTCGCGATGGAAAACTGTGAACGTAAATGTGGCTTTACGTGGAACGTTTTCAATAAAAAAAAAAAAAACTAACAAACATACAAACAAACAAACAAAGAAATAAAAAGTAAAACAAACGGAAAGAGAGAGAAAGAGGGATGGCAAAAAAAAAAAAAGCGAGAAGAGAGAAAAGAAGACAAACAAAGAGGGAGGCAAATAAAAGTAGGAGTGGACAGGAAAAACGTAAATTAAACAGAGAAAAAGAAAGTAATGGAAAAAAAAAAAAAGAAAAAAGAAGAAAAAAACAGAGAGAAAGAAAGAAAGAAAGAAAGAAAAAGGGGGGAAAGCAAAACACAGAGAGAGAGTGGAAAATGCAAACGAGAAAGCGAGAGGAACAACAACCGAGGCGCAGAAAGAAAACCTGAATCGTGCTTCTAAAACCGAGCTCAAAGTGCACCGAGTTATGATGGATAAAGGAGGCAGCCGAGATAAATATCTAAAACGTCATGCGTAAACTTTTAATGAATTAAAGAGACGATACCGCCGTGGCCACGCTTATTCAGTTCAGTGCTCACAGGCAGATACCCCACCTGAATGTTGACTCTCTCTCTTTCTCTCTCTCTCTCATTCTCTCTCACCCTCCTTTTTCCTCTAGTTCCTTTACTCTTACTCTTACTCTTTCTTTTTTTCCCTTTTCCATTTCCTTTTCCTCTATCCCCCAACTCTGCACCACCTTTTTCGACCATACTTCTCTTTCTTTCTCCCCCACCCTCTCTCTCTCTCTCTCTCTGTCTTACTCTCTCTGTTTTATATACATGCACACAAATCTATTCTCTTTCTCTCGCTTCTCATTTTCTTCTCTCCTACCTGCGTATTTGCTCTCTCGCCAAAAAAGCAATGGGGAAAAAGCAACAAGAGGTCAAAGAGTAGCAGAAGAAAAAGAAAAAGGGAGTGGGGTTCTTTTTTTTTTTTTGAATTGGGTATGCAGTCTGTATAAAACTTTATTCTTCAACTTTCGTTGAATTAACGTATAATACCGATTTCATGTTATGATTATGATTACTCTCCTTCGTTCGTTATTATATATTCGTTGTGTGTTACGATTTAAAGTATTTGTCGAATATTTTCTTTTTTACTTTTTTTTTTGTAAATTCGTCTCTTTCTTCGCCATATTTTCTTTTGTTTTTCTTTTTTATTCCTTTGCGGAGGATTAATAACAGTTCCGTGTCAAAGAAATTATTGTTCGATGATAAAAAGGAAAAAAGAGGGGGTAAAAGGGAAAGAGGAGACGAAGGAGGATGCGAGACACAAAGCGCGTTTAGGCGTAGCAAATAAGAGCGTCACCGTGTCCAATCACCGTGACACAACTACGAACTCGCGAAAAGGAGACTTTCAGAGCGAGTCAAATTTCTTTGCACGATGACGAATCATACTTCGAAACTTTATTTTCTTCCTCGTTTGTATTTCTCTCTCTCTCTCTCTCTTTAAAACACACACATATTTCTATGTTCTTTTCTCCCTATCGATCCGTATTTTTTATACGATACACAAACATATATATATACAATAAATCAATCTAACTATTTTTACGTGCCAATCGTAAGAAAAATCCAGCTATTCTCCTAAAGGATAAAAACATAAACGAGAATCCGATTTGGAGTACGCGATTCATGACGGAACGGTGATTTACCCTCGCCCCCACAAGCCCCCCACCCCCTACCGAGTAATCCCAACCTTCCATTCTGCGAGAATACCTTTCGACTTAAAGTCACGTACTCGAAATAACATTGTCCATTATGATTTATCATATTACCGTAATAAAAGATTTAATAACTTTACGGATTAATTCGTCCCTTTGCGCAAAGGAGAAAAAGAATAAGACAAAAAAATCAACAAATATTTCACGAGCTATCAAATGTATTATACCCTGGCAAAAGGGATAATTCAGTTTTTCTAGATAAAGAAAAGAAAGATAAAAAGGAAAAAGAGATAGAGAGAGAGAGAGAGAAGATGAAATATTGCGTGAGTTGTTGTGAAAGATACGAAGGAACGATTATAATAATATTTTCAAAAATTCCCAACGAGCACGACTGAGAAAATCGATGATCAGAAGTAGACCCCCATCCTTATCTCCTACGTAGATATACCGTAATTTTGAAAGTAAAACGACGATATAATGGAAGCCACCACGATTCTTGGGCTCCCAACACGAAGATAAATCTCGAGCTCGTTCGCGCGATCCTCGAAGAAAAGGCCACGGAGCTTCGATACGAGGGGGCGGGGTGGTAGGGGGAATGAGAAGGAGAAGGAGGAGGAGGAGGAGGAGGAGGAGGGAGGAGAATGAAAAAGGGGAAAGGCTTCCTCGGTGGTGGTTCTCTCTGGATATTTTGCTGTGCTGTGGCAGGTAGAAGCGAGAAGCGTAGTCGGTAAATTAGTCCCTGGGCAATGAAAAAGAACGAGAGAAAAAGACAAAAAAAATGGAAAGACGGAGAGAGAGAGAGAGAGAGAGAGTGAGTGAGATGAAAGAAGAAAGGAAGGGGGAAAGCAGATGTGAGATTCTTGGCGGGGTCAAGCCTCCCAGCATTTTCTCTGTCTCTTTCTATCTCTCTATCTCCATCCTTGTCTCTCCCTCTCACCCTCTCCCTCTCTCTCTCTCTCTCTTTACGTCCTCTACACAGTCTCCTTCCAAGGCCCGCAGTAGAAAAAGTAGCCGCGAGTCGGTCCAGCACGCACGAGAGACGCAACCCAACAGCAGCACCAGCAGCACCAGCATCATCATCAAGAGAAAAAGAATGAGAAAGAAAGAGAGAGAGAGAGAGAGAGAGAAGGCAACCGGTCGATCTTCCTTTACCACTCCTCAGCTTCCACGCTTCGTCGAGCCGGTCGGGTTCGCTCGACGATCGCGTGTTGTTCGCGTGGCCGGGATTAACCGAGGATCGGCGGAAACACCCGAGCAGAACCATTACACAAATTGCGCCATTACACGTAATGGCGCTTCAAAAATCTTCTCTGAAGATGAGAGAGAAAGAAAAAGAAAGAGAAGGAAAGGCGAACGATGCCAAGGGGCAGGAGGGAAACGAGGAAAAAGAGAAACGGAGCTAGTAGGGTGTTGTATATATTGCTTAGAAGTATGTGTGTGATGAGCGTATGTGTGTTTGTGTGCGTGTGTTCTACGTATATGAAAAAGATATGTAGAAGGAAAGGCAATGAGACGACGACGGTGTTGCTGCTGCTCGTCGCTCACAAAGGGCCGAGAGTCGCCTTGCGAAGGACGCGGAATGTCGTCGTTGCTTCCCTTTTTCTCCCCCTCCCGCCTCCTCCTCCTCCTCCACCTTTCATCCCCCTCGCCCTGCTATCTTTATCAACGTTTCTCTCTTTCTCTTTCTCTTTCTCTACCCTATTGCACGCAGGAATTGACTACGAGCTGGATGAGTTGAACACGATAGTTTCTCTTGGATACCTAAAGCTTACTTATTGCAACGTTTCCAGATTGCACAAGCTTTCGCTTGCACGACTGAAAACGGATGGACGGACAAATGTATGAATGCGAACACATTCCATTCTCTAACTACGACCTGGCCCAATTGTCTCATTGTCGACTCGGTTTAATGTAATAATACGTCAAAGAGAGAGGGTGGAAAAGAGGGAAACAGAGACGGGTCTAAAGATATCCTTTTAAGTGAGATAAAACCGCAATAGAATAAAATAAAATCATACAGGTAAAATAGATTAAGTGAGGAACGTTAAGGAGAGGGCTGCTTGGCGTTGAAATTAAAGAAACGGAATTAATTCAGGGAAAAGACTCGTTCGACTCGTTCTTTGGAACAAATTTATGATACATCGCTTTATGTTTATCGAACTATGCTTGTTTGTTTTTCCCCTTAAATGATATTTGTTTTGTCGGATTTTCTAATTGTTATAGGAGGAATCATTAAAATTTGAAAGGAACCATATTCGAAGTATATGCTAGCTTTTAGCTTATAGTTGTTGTCAAAGTTAGCTACTTTGTTCGATCCGATCGCATGTTCTAACTTCGTTCTATGTTTCATGCTGGTACCAAAATTGTATCGAAGATACACACCTTTAAAGCCATCCAGCTGGAGAAACGATAGCTCAACTTTTCGTATTAAGGATCGATCGGTGGAGGTCGTTTGACCCACTTGTTGTAATAGTTTCACCTTATACACGAGAAACGATTACGTTAATTGTCTTTCCAGCTTTGATGGTCGACTCATGTATATACATACAGTTATATATTAGAAAATGGGACCGAAGTAAATCAATTTATGCGAGCTCGATTAACGCGTCCCTGTACAAGCGAGAAATATGATCAATTATTAACAGTAAAATCTTGTAATACGAACAAAAATGAACAAAATATAATGAAACGAAGATGAGCAAATGCTATGAAAATCAATCGAAGCTACTCGGATACCTAGAATATTGTGCGTACTTACTTTTTCGAATCCAGCTCGAATAAAAGCTCACTTAACGCCAGAAAATCGTTAAAGAACTTGGACGATATTCTAAAGAAAAAGCTCGCGAGAGAAAGCACGGTCCACGAAATTGGATTTTCTAGGTAACATATTAAACCTTTATCTCGTAGTGTTCGCCATTCCTTTGCTGTTGCTACGCCATACACCTCGAGGCCTTTACATTTAACTTAACTTTATCCTCTAAACACGGGACATTATTTCGATCGTTTTCTCTCGGTCCAGATCCCGAAAGCTTTCTTCTTTATCTATGTGTTTTTTCTTCTTTTTCTTTTCTTAAACGCAAACTTTTAGTCGATTCAACAAGATATATATATATTTTCTTCTTGTCTTCTCGATCATGAACGCGAAAGTTTTTAATCCGCACGATTGTTGCCAATTCCTAATTCGTGAATCGTTACTCGGAAAATTCTAAACGAGTTTGGTAATGGTTTTTTTGTTGTTTCTCTTTTTTCTATTGGAAAAATCGTAGAAAAGTTTTCTCTTCCGAGAATTATTTATCTCAATAAACACCTTCTTCTTCTTCTTATTCTTTTCTATTATTTTTATTTTTATTTCCTTTTTATTTGTTTTTTCTTTTTTCTTTCTTTATTTCTTTATTTCTTTCTCTCTTTCTTTCTTTATTATTCTTTCCACAGAAACTTAACATTCAAAGCTGACTTTAATTACTCGGAAAATCGAAAGAAAACAATATTTTCCCGGAGTTCGTCTTTAACTTGTAAGCTTCCGATAATAATTCTTTTTCTTTTAACTTTTTTCTATCTTTCTCTTTTATTTAATTTCCTTTTTTTCGTATACATTTACCACAATTATACCTAGTAGTATCATAGTAGTTACTCATCACTTACATAATGCTTAACCTAACCGACACTTAAAAGCTCGAAACGAAGAATATTTTTGTCGAATCATCCGGTGCTTTAATGTCAAGCTTTAAATTACGTTCCATCATTTGTAAGAGATTAATTATCAACTTTTAATGAAATCAACCGTGAATTGGTTAGTTTAAAATGACTTATTAAGTTATAACTTTACATCTTTCCATGTTTCTTTTTACTTTCAGATTTTCAACGAATCGAATAAACGGGATTGCGACGGCTTTTCTAAGTTCGAAAAGATATTTTTCCAATATTTAGATATTTAGATCAATATTAGAAGTGGAATAAAAATAATACACTAACGAAAAATCAAAATCAACATTTTTTTTTCTTTTTTTATTTTTAATTCTTTTTTCTTTTTTATTCGAAAAAAAAAATGTAAGAGGCATGAAATAGTAGTAGTAGTAGAAGAAGTAGGTACATCACGTATTCCATGCAAATGTATTATTCGGATATCTGCTAATTCACGCTCGACTGTTGATGATCGATCTATCGATCGATGTAACACCGTTGCTACATCAAAGTCAGGCAAACGTTGCACCGTTAAAAGTGCATCTACCGAACCTTCCTCCATCCATTTTAAGAGCAATACATATTTCTCTGTGTGTATGCGCGCACGCGCGCGTGTGTGTGTGTGTGTGTGTCTGTGTATGTATGCTATCACGTGTTTCAAAGCCATCATCGTTTTATCGTTCGAATACGTTTAAGAAAGATATTATATAGATACCGGTAATAAAGTAAGACAAATTGATTTTAAATGATAAACCTTCTTTTTTCTTTTTCTCTTACAAAATTCTTTATCCCATAAGATATTTTCTTAAATTAGCTCGGAGATTTAATGCGTTAAAAAAAAAAAATTAAATATAAGATCGCGTTTGTTTTTCGAAAAATAGAATATTCTCTGCGTTTTAATTATAATATCGAATATTGTTAACGTTAAAAATAACGTTACGATTATTCGATCGGAAAGAGAAATAAAAAGAAACAGAGAACAGAGAGAGAGAGAGAGAAATTATCTATTTAATTATAATTTTATGATATAGTATTGAAAAGAAACGTGTCGTTGAAAAAAAAACTATTCGTGGTATTTAACGATGAGCATCAAATTTTCACCAGTTATTCGATAACACGTCCTATGATTAGTTTTAATTAAATTTAAATAGCGTATATATATATATATATATGTATTGTGCATTCGTATTTATATTTGTGTGTGTATATAGTATATCTGCATATACGTGGCTTTAAAAGGATTATTATTTGTATCGATTTTATGATTTTGACCCGAATTCGAACGAATCCGCAGTTTTTTCTTCTCTGTTTGCGAGACAGTCGACAGATTTTCATTATCAACGAGAGAGAATAACAAGAAAGAGAGAGAGAGATTGAAAGGGAGACATTTTTTTACCTTATTTTTTCTTTTTTTTTTTTTATGAGTGCTGACGTTATAAAACTTTTAAATATTCCGAGCGTGTACCACTGAAATATTCTTAGAGATAAAGATCGAAATACTATTAATCATTTTTAATATTACTATTTTATTCTCGATTAATTATATAATTTTTTTCGTATATAAATGATTTTAATTATTTAATATAATGATTTCCTAGATATTTATATTTGTTAAGTTATATTTATAATTTTATTCCATTAAAATTAATTGTCACTCGAGATATTGAAAAAGTATAAATAGCAATTACTGTAACGTAATTATATTAGTATAAATAATAGTTTAAAAAATTTTGGATTATAAAGGGTTAACGCGAGTTCACGTCGTTAATCTCAAAATGCAAATAGTTAAAATTGATCGTATTATGACAATGATCGCTTTATCTACCGGAAACCTATTGAAAGGCTTTCCAATTCCCCATCGATTATCGACCGGTAGCAATTTAATCGGCTTTTCGATTTTTAACGCATATCGGCTTTCTTTCTATTTTTATTTTTATATTTTTACCAATACAAATTTACTTTACAATATGCATATAAAATATATTATTTAACGATTATAAAATATAAATGGAAAAGCCGTTTTTATCGTTCGGATTATGAATTTTAACAAAACCATAGTCAAATTATCTTAAGATCGATAGATAAAGTGTTAAATGTCAAGCTAAAAACTTCCAACAGCCATTTGTAAGTAACGAAGAGAGCAACAAATTCTTGAGAAAAGGAATAAGAAAAGACAAAGCTCGAAAAATGATCATGGTAGGTATGCAAGGTAAATCATTATCAAGCAGTTCTGTCAGTCAGGTAAAACGTACTTCCAAGAAATTGTCGGTAAATTTCTTCTCTGCTTTTTGATTAGTCAATTAGCTATGGTAGATAGATATACAAAAAAAAAAAGAAACCACACCCTATAACACAACGTACGAGATATATATTCGTTATGGTGGAATATTGTATATTATATATATGACGTATATATATATATATATATGTGTACCAACGTGTATCGTCTTAACGAGATTACTAATCTTCTGCTTCATAAACGTAATCAAATTTAAAGCTAGCACGTAGATAGGTGGCAGTTACAATTAATTTTATGAGTCTTTTGAAATGTAGTCGTTCTAGTTGAAATGTAACGTAGTTATTTCTTCGTTTTGAAAAAAATGCTTAAAAGCAGAGACAGCGAGAGAGAAAGAGAGAGAGAGAGAAAGAAAGAGTGAGAGAGAGAAAACGAGTAAGAAATAAATCGATAAATAATAATTTACAAAAGATTTTCAAAGTACATCGAGGAGATGGATAAGAGAAAATATATGCAAGCAAGAATACAAAGAAAATTTACCAAGCAAGCAATTAGATTCTTTAGTAGAAGCGTGACGTAGACGATCGGTTCATTAACGGACAAGTTGGAGTTAATTACGCGAGAGAAAACGCGTTTGAATCGTTGTACCGAAGGATGATGGCTAGACCTGTTCTAAGAAAACCTTGGAGAGAATAAGACAACGAATAGAGAACGAAGGGGAAGAGGTAGGAAGGAACTTTGGAAATTCGCTGACGTTTAGTTTATCCCCTTCCTCCTCTTCCTCCTCCTCCTCATTCTCCTCTTTCTCCTTCTATCACCCAGTCGTTCCTCGGTATCTTCACAAACGCGTTGGCTGTCTCACCTTGTCTACTGATCTCCACGATTCTTGATTCTCTCTCTCTCTCTCTCTCTCTCTCTCTCTCGCTCTATTTCCCTTTACTCCCTCACTTGCAATCTAACGTCATCCTTGCCATCGCAACGTGTTTCCTTGGAAAATTTCCTACTATCAGACGGTTGAGAAGCGTTAATGCGCAAGAGCACGTGCAACAAGCCTCCCAGGCACCTCGTTACTCCAATCCTCCTTATTTACGTTCGAACATTCTCGATGAAATCTCGATGGGTCCAGATTAAAACGATTCCAACTACTACAAATGTCATATAAATATCATCAATAAGATAAATGACTGTTTTTATACCATGAAATATATTTGTACGAAATAATTGATTATTTTTATCGAAATATATCAAATAATTCTTCCTTTTTTATTTAACATCATCGTTAACATCGTGTATCATTCCTTCATTATCGAGATAGGATAAATAATTTTATTATTTAATACATTTATTATAAAATATATATATATATATATTTTTTTTTCTTTTTAACCATATGTTTGTTGCTTTGAGCCAATACTATTATAGAATCATTATACTTTTATCTACTTTCTGTGCGTTACTACTATTATAATGATAAGTTTAATAATAATTACATAATTTTCATTTCCGTTTTGTTTCACCTATATATTATATTAATGGTCTTTAGGGGAGCTTAGGTTCTAGGATCAATCAAATATTATTAAATAAATAAATAAATAAATATATATAACATGATTGATGATTTTTAGGAATAAAAGATAATTTATTGTGTGTGTGTGCAGAAAATGGAAAACTCACATCAGTTTCGAATTTACGAGTATTAACCTTAGACCATTTCCCACCTCCCTCTAACCTCGATATACCCACCTCCTCACTTCCCTTAATAATAAACTCTTAAGAAAAGTTGGAAAAGTCTGGGAGTATCCACAAAGTTCTTTGTTCGGGTTGTTGTAAAGCAAGGAAGAGATACGGATCTTTATGTATATAAATGTATCCCCATATATATATATATATGTATGTGTATATATGTCTAAGACGACAGGAGTATAACCGCGACTTGCAACGTCATTAAACTTCTAAGTTGACCCTATCTTTGCCGAGTTAAACTTTCATATTCACGAGCGAGACCGTTCTTCGAAATGGTACTACACGAGTAACAACGGGATAGGAAAGACGACAAGGGATACATTGCAATTTCTCTCTCTCTCTCTCTCTCTCTCTTTTTCTCTCTATCAAAATAACGAGCATTTCAACATAGTTCCAAAGGTGTGAGATAGAAAGAGAGAAAGATACACATGGTCTCCGTGGAAAACTTGCATTCCTATAGGAGAAGAGAGATGATTTACGTTGGTACCGCGAAGCTGTAAAGTTTTATCCTTGGCTAAATCCAACGAAATGTTTATTCTATGAAAGATAAAAAAAGAAATGCTGAAGAAGAAGAAGAAGAAGAAGAAGAAGAAGAAGTGAATAGAAGAAGCACTGGTAAAGAAGAAAAAAAAGTTAACCTTGTAAATTTGTGTTTTCTTTCAGTTTTCTTTTCTTTTCTTTTCTTTTCTTTTCTTTTCTTTTTATTTTTGCATCCCCTTAAAAGCAAATATTTATAGAGAATCTATTTATAAAGTGATGATAGAGGGAAAGTACATGGTAACACGTGCTTATGAGAAAGATGCTAGGTCGTTCTCCTAATCGAGCAGAACTCGATAGCAGGGGGTTGGATGTTAGGTGAGTAACGGGAAGGATAAAAATGGGGGTGGAGACAGAATCAACTAACGAAGTTATGGAACCTTTTCTTTGGGAAAACTTGTTGGAAAAATATCATCTAGCCGTATAACTTCTTACTAGGTTTCCGATTAAATAAGTTTCGATAACGTATTAAAACAAATTGTTTACTTTAGAAAATAATTGAACGATATTATCGATCTATTTTTTCTAATCAAATATATTTAAACGTGTTTTTTTCTAAGAATGTTGTATAAAGTGTATTCTTTGATATTTACTTTTTGTACTATTTCATACACGTGTAAAGAAAGATGAGTTCAAAGTTCATTTAGTTTGTATAGGTACGTGAAAAAACATGAATTAGTGTGTGTGTGTGTGTGTGTGTTTAAATAGTGTACGGTATTATGAACCTGTAGCAAAGCATTTCAGTCGTGTCATCGAGTCAGGAAGAACGTAATCTTAACAAAGACCGCTTTTTCCTTCAGTCAAGAAATCTTCCCGAAGAGAAGGATTATAATGGAGTTTTAAATCGATGAACATCTTCTATCCCAAAGAGAGTATTCTCGATCTATTCTTTACTTTCTACTATCATAGAGTGAACGACACAACGTTCACTTACTAAAAGGAAAGAGGATGAGAGAATAAAGACGCTCGGTACGTGTTTCTCCGTCAAGGATGAACGTACTTTTTAATAAATCTCGTCTTTTAGACGTCTACCTAAAGACTTCAAATTCGAGATTAAATCGGCAAACGATCGCACAAACCCAATTGAGTTCTCTTTATATAAAGGAAATACGCTTTCGAATCACAAACATCCAATCTCGTAAACTCGTTTTAGTTCAATCGTTAAACAAAGCTAAAATGTTTATACTAATAGCTAAATACTAATACTAAGAAAGAGGGAATTTGAGTTTAGAACAATTTTCATTGGTTAATCAAGACGAAACTTTGGATATTTTCTAGTACTTACTATTTCATTGAAACTTCGATTATCTATAATTACAATCATAAAATTCATTCTAACCAATCAGCAATATAATAGTAAAAAATATTTGTTAGTCTATTATAAAAATATTTTTCTATCTAAAATGTGTTACATTTGCAACATCGACAAATTTGATGATTTGATTTCTAATCGATTTAATGATAAAACAAAAAACAATTCTTCCTGTTATTCTCATATTGAATATATTTGTTATTTTATTTTATTTTAATGGCGAGAGCTTTTAGAGAAAGAGAGAGAGAGAGAGAGTAAGAATAGTTTTATCGATCGGCAAATAATCGACTTTAAGCGATTATTATTTGACGAGTAGGATAACAAGGTCAGACTCGTGCAAAGTTACGCCATAAGGTTTGGTAAACGAGTGGCGAACAGAGAAACCGAAGCGAACAGCTATTCTCATTAGCGAATTGAGGATCGAGTGGCGGTAAACGCGAACGCGAAAATGCCAGTGGTAATTGCGAACAGCAGTGGCAAATTGCAATTATAGATGGAAAATGAAGAATTGATCTGAATGGCTTACGTACGTAGGTAAACTCGTTCCTTCTAGTTCCTTTCACAGCTTTTCCTACCAATTCTCGTTTTCCTTTCGCACGAAAAACGCACGAGAGTCGTTCCATTTTATTTTCTCGATCACTCCACTTTCATAACTTTGATTTTAAGCGGTTTAAATAGACAAAAAAAACAGAAAAAGAAGAAAGAATATAAAAAGAACGCACTTTGAGAATAAACAAATTTACATTTGCAAAATTACTTTTTTGTGGCATTTTTTTAGTGATATAAAAAAAATATTTACTCGGTCAAGGACAAGGATCTTGAAAAGTAATAACATAATAGCCATTATATTGAGGAATGATGATAACAGCCAACATTCCTGTCTCTTGAAATATATCCTAGGATAAAGAAAGATCTAAAGAGAAAATGGATATAGAAAAGTCGTCGATCGACATTCCTTCGAATGGAACTTCTTGGAATCCATTGCAACGTTACAAGCTATGTTCTTATACTATCCGATACTTACTTACTTATTTCTTATTGCTGCTATCTCGATAAAGAGCAACTTGTGGAGTGAGACTCTCGAACCTCTTTACTTGCTAATGTTCCTGCTATTTCGTTAATATCATTTGGTATTAAACGTGCAAATGAAGTTCGCCGATTATTCATCTTGTTGACCAAGAGTATAAGAAATAGCAGGTTGGGTTGTAGAATAAAAGGGGAAAATAAATTCGTAAGGTTGACGGGTTTTAAGTCGTTAGGACTATGTAGAGGAGGGTGGGGCGGGAGGGGGGTAGAGGGGAATGACGTTGATCGCTAAATTAAACTCGTATCATCATATTTTCTTCGGAGCGTGAGTCCGTCCTCATTCATGACGATGCTAATAATGACAATGCCGAGAGACAGCTCTAACGAAGCAACCCGTCTGCCTTTTCAATTTTATACACAATGAATAATCGATACGGAGTAATGACCGACTTCATTCGTCTTGTATACTTGCTTTTTTCCTTCTACTTTTTCTTTTCTAATAGTTAACGTATCTACATACATAATAGATACATATATACGTACGTACACGTACGCATTCATATATACACATACGTTTATGTCACGACAATGAGAAATATTGATTTAATTTTTTTTCGATAACAATGGATTTTAATTAATCATGGATTAATTATTATTATCATTTGCAATTTATTGGTTTTGAGGATAAAATGACATTTAAAGGAATTAATTAAAATTATCCATATGTACGATAATAATACATTAATACATACGATTATTATCGATAAAATTATTTTATCTATATTATTACTGTTAAATATTTTAATACAGATATATCATATTTAATATTGTTCAGAGTATATTATTATTTCATTTTGTTAATATTTAACGATCGTGTAAACATTATAATATTATAAACAAATACATTGAGCTCAATTTATCATTCATATTTGAGAAAATAAACTCATAAGTAGGTAAATAGATAAGTGTACATCCGAACGAGCGTGTAATAATCATAATGATAATAATTCTTTGTCGAACAAACTATTACAAGATAAATGTTATCCTGTATAGCTCTGTCCATTGGTTGGATATGGGAACTGTAGATGCAGCTGTGGTAAAGGATGTAATAGATGCATTGGATACAACCAACAGACCTCGCGCATGTTCTTACACGAGTCCGAGAGTGCACTCGCTTGCAACGATCGCGTGCATCGACTCCATTAGACAATAATCATTGTCGCTCCTTCCAAGTTAACTCTTACGAAGGACGACCAGGAATATATTTCTCTCGCCTATCTTCTCATTTTACTTCTGACTCATTTTTGCACCTCAAAACGACTACTATCCGACTCGATTAGCTACTTTTCTCTCTCTCCCCCTCCCCCCACCCCCCTTCCTCCTCACCCCCACCACAACCCTACGATCAATCGCTTTTCGTATTCCTCTTCTTTTCGATCATTTCTTCGAAGTTTGCCCTTTATGGACTACCCTTCAAGGTCAACGCGTTTTTCATCTATTGCAATTTTTAACTCTTTTGACAAGACGTAGCATGACCGAGTATATAGTAATATAGGTTTCGTGAAAAAATTGGGCCATTGAACTGACTGCACCACCGGGATTCGAACCCGGATCTTCCGCTTTCCGGGCGACTGCTCTTTAACCATTGAGCTATCCAGGGCCCACCGTCTAATCTCTTTACGAATGCCTATTTGAGTGTTTGGCTTGGAAGCGCTCGCATCCCACAGTAAAAATTTACTTTCTCGATATGTTACATTTTATTCGAATAAATAAAATAAGTATTTTATATGACTTTGGTTTTTCTTTTTTTGTAATATTATTAAATGTATATTTTAATTTTTTGATTTGATAGAAAGTTGAAAAGCACAAAATTAAGATTAATAATCGCGTTTAATATATTTCCTTCGAATAGTTTTATAAATTTTTTTTTTATTATAAAAATAAAGGATAAATTATTAGTTAATATTAAATTATTTATTGTTATTTATTATAGATAATAAATAGAGATAAGTGTTGACCGAGAGTAACCTTTCGAATATAAACGAGTTAATATTTGAATAAACAGACTAACAAATAGTGATATCTACACAGAAGAGGATTTTAATCCAATGAATAATCGCGCACTAGCAGCACGTGAGACATTTGAGAATGCACGGGGAAAACGATATTCAAATATCGTATGTATGTACATCCCATATCCATTTCTATATCCATCATCCATGGATCGGCCGATAGGAATATCGTCGTATACGATATCCATAGAATTTTTACGCGTTCGCGATCCGTGTCAAGCTGGCAGCAGTACACGAATTTACAAACGTACTGTCATTGCATGCATACGTAAAATGTGACCACGTTATCATCGGTAGATTTTTTCTCGGAATTGAAAAAAACATCAAAGAAAAAAGAGGCAGGCTGTTTTTTTTTTTTTGTTTTTTTTTTTTTTTCTTTTTTATTCTGCTCGGTGTCACGCGATTAGAATAATAAGTACCGATAGTAAAAGATAGCGTTTTCTATTTGTCAATGGTTTTTTTCTTTTTTCTCTCTTTTCTTCTTTCTCACCATTGTGATATAGTTTTAATCAAAATAAATTGCTTCATTTATATTCGTCGAATATAAATATATTTTTCTCTTTTTTCCTGATTGCTTTTCCCCTTTCCTATTGCGTTTTTTCTTTTCTGATCTTTAATTTCCAACAAAAATTCTATACGATCATGATAATCAAATTTTAATACAATTTATGTTATTATTCGGTGTTACAAAATACGTATTGTTAAATACCTATACATTTTAATTTACGACAGAGGTGCCAACTTGCCATTTAATCAAACCTTCTTCTTCTCTCTCTCTTTCTTGATTTGAGAAATACTAACGGGTTTGTGTCTAGATTTGTAACGAAACTAAACAGATAGTAGCTTCGTTGGGAACAAGTCAAGTTAGACGGCGTGAAATTTATCTAACAATTTCCATCGTTGAAGGAGGATATAAGGAATCCTACAAGAAGAAGAAGAAGAAGAAGAAGAAGAAGAAGAAGAAGGTAGTAAACGAAGAAACGAGTTAGGAATTTAGTCCCTAGTAAAAGATAATACTCTAATTATCGTTAGAAACGTCATTACGTCATTAGGTAATTGCATTTAACGTGCGAGTTAGATAAAGAAAACGAATTTGCTAAGAAATTTTAAAGTCTTACGAACGTTACTCTTTTCTTTTCTTCTCTCTCTCTCTCTCTCTTTCTTTTTCTTTAACTCGTTCACCCCTTCTTCTTCTGTGGAAGAATCGCAGAACGACGTAATTTCTCGCCTCGGTTATCCGACGACGCATCAGAATTCGAATGTGAGTTTGAGAAAAGCAAGAAAAGAAACTCGACTCGCGAGAAATGAAGGAGAAAGAGAAGAGGATGAAGAAGAGGGGTAGAAGAAGGGGGAAAAGAAAAGGAAGTGGAAGTGGTGGAGGGTTTCTTCGATATCCCACATTCGTGAGAAAAACGTAACGTATGACCTCCTCGCGATAAGTTATCTCACCCCTGTCGATATCAGATGTCGAGGATCTCGACTATTTGCTGAATGTTACCGCAGTAACGTGGCTCGATCTCTCAACTTTCTTTTCTATCTTTCTCTCTCTCTCTCTCTCGTTTTCCTTCGAATTTCCACCGTCGACAAATTCGCGGAAAAGTCGCGATTTGACGAAAGTTTCCGGCTTCCGAATCCATCTTGCATACTTCCAGTTGGAAAAGTGGAAATTTCTTAAAAAGAAATTGCTCCGCGAAAAAGAAAAAGAAAAAGAAAAAGAAAAAGAAAAAGAAAGAGAAAGAAAATATTTCTTTTATCTTATTACGAACACTATCGAACGATGTAAGCATGAGATATTAGATCTACCATCGGCACTTGTCTTACCTAAGACAAATTTCATGCATTTGTTTTAGGAGAATGATCGATTCCCTTTCTCGTTCTCTCTCTCTCTTTCTCTCTTTCTTTCTTTCTCTTTTGAAGTATGAGCCAAACGTTTAAGGAATCTAAGAAGACACTTAGGAAAAATAACTCGCGAAGGAATAGAATATTTTCCACGCTCAGATCTCAGCTTTTGAAGAAAAGACGATTATCGAAAAAGCCTTTCGATATACTCGATAAGGCTCCCGGAATTTTCTCGATTCGATGTAAAACGGAAAAATCATTTCTCTATCGTTGTTCAGAAAATTTCAAATAAAGAGAGAGAGAGAGAGAGAGAGAGAGAGTTTCGTAACGAGACGCATTTCCGAGTATTCACTGCGAAGTCGTCAAGCAAATCTCCGGAGGAAACGTTTCAACGACATATATGATTTCTTTTTTTTTTTTTCTATCGTTATTTCTATCGATAAAATATTCAAATACATACGCGTATGATGGTATTATTCGATCGAGGAAAAAGTTTCTTCGTATTTTTTTTTCCCCCCGATAAATTTCTTTCAAAATCGTATAACTCTCTGGTTTCATCGATGGGATCCGTCAATACTTTAATAAATTTATTCGAAATACGACACGTCGTAGAATCAAAAATTAATATTCTGATATTTATATTTGAAACTCGATATATTTGACAAATTTTTATTTACAAGAAAGGTAATAATAAATAAAAATATTATGAAAATAACAAATTAAATATAATCAGTGGGTGTGGTATAAATCTGATTCGAGTAATTTCAATTTAGAAATTGAAATGTGAAATACGTATCTCGCATTATCGTCGACCAGATCACTGGAAAATGATGAGGTCGTGCACCACGAAACAATTTGAAACCATTTGGAGAAGAATACTTCATTGAAAATACGAAAAAAAGTAAAACTTGTTTGACATTAGCATTAAAATACGAAAAGTAAGAACTATTTTCCCCCAGACCCACGTACTTAGATCTTTTCTGGAAGATCAAAAGATTGGATAAAACAACTTTTCCGTTCTCTCTTTTTTATCACAAAAGTCAACGACAGCTGTTGGTGTGAGACTTGTGTTTGTTTTTCTTGATACCATGCAACTTTCAACAAGAACGAAAACAAGAAAAGAAGAAGAAGAAGAAAATAAGGAAGAAAAAAAGAATGAAACAAAGTCAACATCTGGCATTTTATAGTTAGCTCCTCTAAACAACAACAACAACAACCTTTCAACCGGGAAGAACATTTATCAATTTTCGACGAAGATTTATTAAACCGACGGGGAATGCCGGCGCCAGAACGAACTTACCTAATATCTTGATCGATTATTAATATCCCCGAGACGGTACGGCCTTGGGTTTCATTTCACGATCATCCTTCCCGATAAAGTTATATATATATGTATGTGCGATAAAGCTACGTAAGAAAAATCATCGATGTTTTGATATCGATCTGACGTTGGCGTTAATATCGATCATTAAACACCTGAAATTCCAGGATCGACGGATATTGATAGACTCGTTGAAAAATGTATGAAGAATTATTGTATTATCGGAAGATGATTGCATTTAAGAATTTAACGCAAATAATTGAATTCAAACAAATCTATAATAAATATCCGATGAATGAATGAATAAATAAAAAACAGAATATAAAGAAACAACGCGATAAAAAACATGATGAAAGATATCATTTTTTTTTTTTAAATAAATATCTATCAAATATATGGATAATTAAATAATAATAGAAAATAAAGAAATTACGATCGGTAGGATACAAAATAAATACATATACATATATAAAAGTTAAAAAAAGGTTTTTTTCGAAGAAACATAATATTCTTGTAAATAAAAAATAACTAATACGTATTACGAAAATAATCGAATATAAGAACGAATTTAAAAGATAGAATATATCGCATTAAGAGTTTAGAAATGTAACTAGTTGAGGGACACTGGATTCAAGCGGGCCGGTTAACTTGAAATACCGGTCCCATCCTAGCAACTCTAGCATGAGGTTGACTATCCAAGGTAGGATAGGTTGTTTCAGCTTCCGTGAGGCTCCAGGCACGAGAACTTGTACAGGTACACACGCGTGTGAGAGGGAGAGGAGAGAACAAGAAAAAGATCAAGAGAAAGAAAAAGGAAGAATCGAGGCGGCAGGTCAGACGAGCAACTAAAGGAACGATTGGTGATGGCGAGACGAAGGGGGGAAAAAGGGACAAGAAGATCCGATGGGATGGGAACGGAAAGTGGAGAGCCCGTCTTACTCTCCTGGACCACTCACTCTTTTCTCTCCCTCTACTTCTGCTCGGAAATGTTCGTATATCTTCGTAAGGGTTCGGGCACGCGAGAACCACGCGCATCAAGGTCGCCGGCCGTCTACCTTTCCCCGATGGCAAGTGCATGTGCATTGTACTGCAACTGCAACGCGTCGTCGCGGTTTCTCTCTCTTTCTCTCTCTCTTTCTCTCTTTCTTGTAGACGATATCAGGGACGCAACTACGTTCCTGATTGAAAAACATTCCAACGCGTTATAATTTCCTTCTTTCTTTTCGTTTTTTTTTTTTCTTTTTTTCTTCTTCTTCTTATTTAATATCTGTACCATAAATGTCTCCGCAAAATTTCCATACAAAAAATTAATATTTCATAAAATCATTTCACGCACGTAAAAGACATTTACATAATTCTTGTATACCACGTATATAACGTGTATCTCAAATTCTCACGAAGGGACAAACTTTCTTCCGTTGTTTCTTTATATATACGATTTTCGTGATTATAGGTGGTCATCGTTGAAACTATAGATACGTTTGGAAGATAAACGGTGTCCTTCGTACGTCACTCAAAATTATATACGTACGTACTCTCTCTCTCATTCTATCTTTCGGAAACAGAGTTTGAACTCGATTGTCGGGCAAGCAGAAGCATAATGCCGAAGTCTCGAGTAATTTTCTCTCCTAACTCGTTTCTTTCGTTTCTCCTCGATCGTAAAGTTCCTCCTCGAATTTAAAAAGTTAATAAGAAGTAGCATGAAAGTTAAACGTTTCCTTACCAAACCCCTTACCAAACTTCAACCCTCCTTCAACCCCAACCCCTGCGCTCACCCGTGCCCACCAAAGGCGACGAACATTAATGCTGGAATTAGTATCGCTGCTAACGGAGTTCTTCGTTCTTCTGGAAAGAGTTTGGCGATGAAAGAACGAGGAAGACTAAGAAAAGATAGGAGGAAAGAGTAACGTCGAGAGGATATGCTCGACCGACGAGACGAGTTTCCTATAAAATCCTTTACGATCTTGCTTCATAAAATATTACTTGCAAAGACGTTTATGCAAGACTCACCTGACATTTTGCTTGTACATCTTTTATGATACGTTACCGAACTTCAAACTCTACCAAATAGTATTTCAACTATTTTTCTATTCCCGCTGATTTATTTTTAGCTGTAATAAAATTTGTCATCTAACGTATTTCACTTGTTTACTTTATTTTTAATGATTAATATCATTCAACGAAAAACAATTCTTTCATTTTATTATTTATGCGAACGCCTCCAAGACAAACACTTAAATAGGCATTCGTGAAGAGATTGGACGGTGGGCTCTGGATAGCTCAATGGTTAAAGAGCAGTCGTCCGAAAAGCGGAAGATCCGGGTTCGAGTCCCGGTCCAGTCTAATTTTTTCACGAATCCTACATTTATATGCGTATACGTATTCATGAGAAGGATCGTTAATATAAATGAAATTTGATTTTCGTATATGCACAAAATATATCTATGGGAAAAAATTGAACGGACAAGTATCAGATCCGTCCCTGAGAAGAAGAGAAAGGTTGGAAGAGAATAGTAGGCAGCCTCCGCACTTCGAAGAAGCTCGGACCAGAACTAATGGTCAAAATATATAGTAAGAGGTAGGATGAGGGGAGAGAAAGGCCGCCCGGGTGAAACACCTGCTCGATTTGACAAGATACCCACCGTAGCCTCCTCCTGCACAACAATAATAACACAAGAGAAGAAGAAGAATAAGAGGAAGAAGAAAAAGGAAGAAGAAGAAGAAGAAGAAGATGAAGAAGAACGGATGCTGGGATATACTAGGTAACGCAGAAAAATTATTGTAAGACGTAGAACGCTGCGAGCGATGCTGCCGCCATCAGAGCAAGCTGCAACTTTAGACTATGTCTGTGTGTGCTATATTTCAATGTATCTGTATGTATGTGTACGTGTGTGTATTTCAGAGAGAGAAAAAGAAAGAAAGAGAGAGAGAGAGCTCGTATTATACTTAACTCGCCAGTATACTTAAATTTTCTTTGCACGCACGTATACCGGTCGGTGGCGTACAAGTGAGCTTCTATCATCATCATCATCATATATGAACTTTTTGATTTAAACTCAAATCGCGAATCAACTTTTTTTCTAAATTGCCTCCATTGAAAAAGAAAATCGGATTTTATTCGAATCACACTTTAAATTAATTGCTTTTTATTTAATCCTTGATTGAATTTATTTGGAAAATCGTATTTATTTGTATTCATCGATTGAAAGATATTATTTAATTGAATAAATTTTCTCGAAAATAATTGACATTTCATATTTTCCAGATACTTTTTATTTAAGAATTTTTGTCTGATAAAAAAAAAAAAACACGAATGCGACGTGTGTGACAGGTTTGACGAGATTCCAATAAGTTTTGGAGAGAACATGAACGGTATTTAGGAGAATTGAAGGATGAAGTGGGGGTAGTGGCAAAGCAAATAGCCCTTGGCGATTTTCATAGTCGCGTAGTTCGAACACGGTACGTGTGCCACGCGGATACGTTTATTTATTACATCTGTTATCGCACTGCTAGCGGTAAAGTCGTTCCCTTATTGTGCTCTCATAGTGTCTATGTGGCAAAGATTAACCCATAATTGGTTCATATATCCTGTAGGATACACTGACTTATGACCTGCATTACTGCACCGTAATCTGTATGCACTCGAAGCAGGAAACACATCCTGAGAGATACGTTATGTCATTAACGTTCTGATAAAGATATCCTGATTAAAAGGAATATTTATCATTTAAAATACTTTGAATAACGTTGCCAATTAATCTTATCGTAGGAAAAAAAATAATTACAATATTATAATATTTATTTTCAAAATCTATTTTATCAACTAATCGAAACGTATTTATATTTAATATCGATAAAAATTAAAAACGAATCGAAATTAAATTACGAGAGATAAATATTATTATTTAGTCAAACCTGTTTCCTTCTTTTTCCCCGTCGTCATAATGACAGATAGATTTGAGAGTGAAAGAAAGAAAGAGAGGAATGGGGGTCGGTTGGAATGGTCATCGTCGTGGTATTAAGAAATATTACGAAAACTGTTGAAATTGCCGGCGGCTTTCTTAAGAACTCTTTTTTACTAACATCACGTTCTTTTTCTTTTTTTTTTTTTCTTGTTGTTTTTATACCGTAGCACCTCCTTAAGTTTCTTTATGATGTTTCACGAAAAAAAAAGGAAAAAAACGTTTCGTGAAGGTAAAGGAGAATTGCCGCGTCGTTGGTAAAGCTACGAGAGGAATGAGCGAGTGAAAGGGTGAGGGCGTGGATAATAGATCGGTGAGAGGAGGCATCGAAGAATATTACGCGAGATATAATAGTATACTCGTATATACTCTTCTTCTGTTGCGTTCGCTCTTCTTCCAACCATCCAGGTGGTCGCAGCTTTCCATCATCTTAAGCGTTCAACGTTTGCTCGGCTAGACCCCGTACACCATTTGATCTCGATTTCGTGCGTGAAGAAACTAGATACTAGAGAGAGCTACGTATAACAGAGAAAATACAAATAAATTCATCGTACAACAATTCTGATCTTACAGAAATACAAATTTTACATCTAGAAAAAATTATCATTTCAAAAATATACAAAAATTATATCTTAAAATTGAGACTCTTTAATTTCTACTTTGTATAAAAAATGTACATATGAAATACCACGTGAAATATCCAATCTAAAAGAATTTCAATGAAAATTTAATTAGAATATATAAGGTGAAAAGATTGAACGTAAATGAATTTACAACATAATCTGTTTATCCCTCGAGCAAACAAATCAAAATAATCATACAATAAGAAAAAAACACGCACCAACAACGACAAGAGAAAGCTTTTGAAAAGTATATCACAATGTAACATAAGCAACGTCTTTCTTCTATCATAGTTGTTTAAAGCATCACGAAGGATTTCTCTTCAATTCGATATATCCACAACCTTACGCTTGTAGTCGTCGTATATCCGGTACATTCCACGGGCGACTTCCGTCATTGTTCTTCCGTTCCGTAGAAACATAAGTTCCGTAGTACACGTACATACATACACGTATGAACATATATCACAACACAATTCTCTCTCTCTCTCTTTCTCTCATTTTATCTCTAACTCTCTGTCCAACTCTCTTTCTCTTAGAGTTTCTACCTCCTGGGGATTTTAAATGGATTTCGAAGGAAGGGGCTGCGGCAAGAATTAAATGCCAACTAGACGGAGACAGTGTATGCGCGTGAGCGCGCGAGCGCGTACCACGGAATATCAGGGGTTGCACGGAACTCAAAGAGAGAGAAAGAGAGAGAGAGAGGGAGAGGGAGAAACGGTAACGCTAGAGGTTGAGTAAGAGAGAGAGACAGAGACAGAGAGAAAACAGTAGGTTGCAACAGCTTGCCCATAGTTCAACGCCGGTGGAGTTCCGTGCTTGCCGTGAATTTCAATGCGGTTTACACGCCGGGGCCATATTCTTCGAGCTGTAAATTGCTCGTCCAAGCGAATCACATTCGTTTCCTGTCCCTCCATGTATCTCTTCCACTTTGTTTCTCTCTCTCTCTCTTTAGTTCTATCTCTATCCTTATCTACATTTGTCCATCTTTTCTCCCACTCCTTCTACTTCTCTCTCTCTCTCTCTCCTTGTTCGTTTCATTCTCTCCTCCTTGGAAGATCGAGCCCTTTAATCATTCCGTAAATCCGAGTTCTGAGCTTGGACAAACGTCGTGTTTGTGCAACGTTAGTGGTACGATAAACCGATCCAGAAACATATCGATTCTTCTTCTTATTCTTATTCTTCTTCTATTTCTTTTTGCTTCGTTTACTTTGAACGTATATATAATACAAAAGAATAGAAAAAAAAAAAATGGAAAAAGTTCGGAAGAAAATGATCTCGAAATATCTCTCGGAGATACGACATAAGTGGCGTCCTAAGTTATGGTTGACCGAGCCAAAGCTAATATAAATGGATTTACGACATTTATCTTCGCGCTTGAGCTGAATTTTACGTTTTCCTTCCGGCTCTTCGTTGTACCTTGTCGGATGTCTATCAGAGCACGTTTACGCGTCATCTATCATTTTACAATTCCCCTGTCTGAAGTCATACACACGTATATATATATATACACGCACACATATAAAAATGTTTTAGATGTCCTTCGTGTGTCCCACGAGATGATCCAGTTTACAAAAGTATAAGGAAGAAAAATTGTTGACCCACGACTTTACCGCAAAGTGGTCGAATTTCATTCGTGGATTTTATCTTAATTGAACGATCAGAATTCTTTTGATTCTTTTTATCGAACTGACTGAAACGTCGATATATAATAAAATGAAAAAAGTATAATAATAAAAAAAGGGTAGGGAAAAAATAGTAGCTGGTAATTTGATGGAAAGAAAAATTTAATTAACTCAAAACGATGGAGAAGGACGATATCGTTAATGGAAAACGATAGTGGGCTGAAAGTTAATTGTAAAGCACGTATCTCGTTTCGTATCGTTTGTTCTAGTTCATAGTTTGCCTCATTTCTTCTTCTATCTTTTTCTTCTCTTCCTTAGAAATTACATTGGATATCGTAGATCACTGAACAAATAGATCCCACCTCTTCCTCGCTAACAAGTATACACGCGTAAACAATTTCGTGGATATTCAATGACTTATCGAGAAGTGTATTATCTATCTATCGATACGAACGATGATCAAACATTAACTAAAAAATCGATAGATCGATTTTTCGTTCGTTTAGCAAACAATTCCTCTCATCAAATGTGTAATCAACATTCTAATTTTGTCCGGAACGTAATTATAGAATAAAATAGAAGAAGAAGAAGAAGAAGAAGCAAATTCTTTTGATTCTCCCATACTTTGGTAAAAGTACTGTTACATAAAAAGAAAGGTAGGACAACCTGTTTCGTGCAAACAAATCACTCTTTCGGCTAAACGAACGAACGAACGAACGAACCGGTTTTCACACTCTCGGATTCTCATCGTCGATCCCACGCGATTAATTCTCACCTTTTCGTTTTTTTCTCCAAATTCTTTAAGTAATGATCGAAAAGGTTCCTTACAACCATTTACAATATAGTCCAATATTAGTTTCATCGTTTTGTGAAAATTCAAACCGAAAATGTATGATTATCAATCGATGTAAAAATAAATCATTCAGCTAGAAAATTCTCTCATAAACACCTTAACAGGAAATCAAAATGAACGAGCAGATATTCAACGCGTTTGATACGTTCTAGTTGTCGATATCCTGTGACTAACATCCTGAGTTTCTCACTGTCATTTAAATATTTTTATCTAACAAGAAAAGAAAGTAAAGAAGAAGGAAGAAGAAGAAGAAGAAGATGAAAATTGAAATAGAAATAAGTATACAGGAAGATAAAGGAAGGAAGATATAAGTATTACGTGATTGGTCCGATGATTAGAATCGAGCCACGCCTAGTTCGAGGTTCTCTTTCCTTTAACAAGAATATTAACCCTTTGCACTCGAGCGGCGCCGATGCAGCGCCCGGCCGATATTTCAAGTATCAACTCAACCAAAACTAATTACAGAGTGTAGTATTTATCAAAGTTTGTTTAATGAATAAACTGATGATATTTTATTATTTCTATACGCTTGTTTGTTTATAAATGTTTTTAAAGTACCTGTAAAATACAGGTTTTCGTGGCTCAAGTGGTAAAGCGTTCTTTCGGTATGCGAAAGATCCTGGGTTCGAATCCCGGGCCTCTCGATTTTGTTAAACAACTGAAGCTCAAATTTATTGGGAGAGTTCTTCGAACGAATAAATGCTTTAGGGGTTGCGTCACTAAATAATATATATAATTAATAATTTTATATATATATATTAATTAATAATTAATTATATAATTATATAAAAATTAAAAGCTATCAAAAAAAAAGAAAAAAGATCTCAATAACAAAAATGTAAAATGTCTACTTAATTTGGCCGAAATCGTCTCGGAGTTGCTGGTTCGCGCAAGCGAAAAAGGTCTCAAAAAGGTGCAAAGGGTTAATGTGTCGATCGGTGTGAGAGGAGCTTTAGATGCACGAGTCGATCAGAAGGATACGCGTGGTGGTGTACCTTGGAGAGGGGAGAAAGGAGCGTGGCGGCTTAGTTGGAGGAGGCTTCCTCGCTACCGCAAGAGGAGAGAAACGTAGCCATGGGCTGAACAGGTTGTCCTCGTCTTCTACCACCTCAACCTCCTCAACCTTCCTCTTCTCTTCCTCCTTGCTATCCTGCGGCTAAAGCCCTCTCTTCTTCTTCTCTCTCTCTCTCTCTTCTTCTGTTAGTAGCAGGTCGAGATGGTAAAAGGTACGGTAGGAAAGAAGCGCAAGAGTGAGATGGAAGTTAAAGTAGAGAAGAAAAATAATAAAGGGAAAAACAAAAGGCGAAAGAATATCCAGGTAGACCCTTTGTTCCTTGTGTTTCGAAATTAATGGTTGGTGCCTCCGCTGGGACCCTTGAGAAGAAGACGATCATTTAATTGAGTCGAAGCCGTGCAGGCTCGCTGTTTCCTCGCCCATTTTACGTCCGAGACATTATACTTCTCTTTTGCTTCTCTTTCTTTCTTCCTTCCTTTCTTTCTCGGCTGCTAGCCAGCTTTTTCTTTTTATTTCTCTCTCTCTCTCTTATTCGTATATCTTTTACACCTTTTCTCTCGACTTCTCTTACATCGACACTACCCACCTTCGCTTCTTCTTATTCTTCTTCTTCTTTTCCTTCATTTTTCTCATTTTGTCGTGAGAGACAATGTCTCTTGATACCTCTTATATAAAGGAAGACAAGGAAAAGAAGATAGAGAGAGAAAGAAAAAGAAAAAGACATACGGCAAAGACGAATCCGCATCGGTCTACGTTGCAGCTGCCGTTAAACAAATTTTCCGGTCCATTCCCACGGTAGTTGAGCATACAGATTTGTTTTGATAAAGGTTTCACGCTCGCGAGAGCATGCTCGAGTGGCCTCTTTTTCCTTCTTTTTCTCTCTCTCTCTCTCTCTCTTTCTAACTGGGTTCTTCTTTCTCTTTCTAGGCACACGCCGCGTCGCTGTGATTTATGGTACTGTTGATGGATCCGCCAGCGGACAAACGACTCGATCTTCGGTGGAAAACGGAATCTCGGGAGCGACCACTTGATCTATAGTTTCGTGCCAGAGTATACTTTTTGGTAAGAACAAATCTATTTGGTCTTTCTTGCGTGTGACCGACGAAATTTGTAATCCTTATACATGAAATATTACTCGTATTATCTAACAATGTCTCTCTCTCTCTCTCTCTCTCTATCTATCTCTCTATCTATCTCTTGCTAGTTACATTTTAGAACACAAACTTTTTTAATAATTATACGATCAACGATTGCTTCTTTTTATTACTATTATTATTAGAATAATTAGGAAACAAGATTATATTTAAAAATTTGAATAAAATAATCATATCAATAATACGATCAACGATTGCTTCTTTTTATTATTATTCTTATTGTTATTATTATTATTATTATTATTATTATTATTATTATTAGAATAATTACGAAAGAAGATTATATTTAAAAATTTGAATAAAATTATCATATCAATAATACGATCAACTATTGCTTCTTTTTATTATTATTATTATTGTTATTATTATTATTAGAATAATTACGAAATAAGATTATATTTAAAAATTAGAATAAAATAATCATAAAATTTTGTACACGTTCATAATGTTGTATTCTATATGTTGTTATATAATGATATAAACAGGATCTTAACGGATAATATTTATGACCTTGATCGTCAATGTTGGAAGGTATAAACGATGCACGCGTGTACGCTTATTTAGCTTCCTGCATGCGTACAGGTGTTTCATTATTCAACAAATAGCGATATATACTGAATTATTTAAATCAGTGTACGCTAGAGAACCATGATTATGTCAACATAGATTTACTTCTCGTCTCTCTACTCTACTATACATAGTCTCAAATGGAACATGAACATAAACTCGCACCTCGTAATCATTATTTTTCTTTCATAATAATTAAATTTTTTTGTTTTTAATGCGGATTGCAAATTTTCACCCTTTTTCAACCGATCGTATACAATTTATCTTCTCTCTTTAACTTTCTTTCTTTCTTTCAGGTTTTTGCTTCATAAAAATAGAATCTTCCGTTCGAAGCTTTTGATCGTAGAAATTGTATTTTTATTTATCATGAACTATCGGTAAGGATAGGTAACTTCGAAGGTTCGCATTGTCGAGCAAATGAAATGTAAACGAAATCGTTGATCGATCGCCATAGAAACACGCTGTGGATCCGCTGAGAATTGAAGCCCGGAAGGAAGGGTAAATCGATTTAGGTACGAGTTACTCTTGTTACCTGTGATTTGGCTGCTCGAAAAAGAATAAAATTTTAGAAGAGAGAGAGAAAAGAGTGGGAGTGAGAGAAAAAAAAAAGAAAAAAACAGATTGAAATAGAGAGAAAGAGAGAGAGAGAGAGATAGACAGATTGAAATAGAGAGACAGAGAGAGAAAGAGATACAATGATACAATGGAATAGTACAAGTATAAGTATAAGGGAAAAAGAATAGGAAGTAAAAAATTTCACTTAATTTTTTGTTACACTCAATCGCATGAGAACGTTTCGTATTAAACGAAATTCTCTCTCTCTCTCTCTCTTTTTCCTTTCTTCTGCTTCTCTAATTTTAAACTATTCCTTTGCCATATGGTGTAAAATCGATCGTTCTAACGCATTCGCGAGAATTTCTAGGTATAAACGTAGATACGCACGTTACTCGATGAATCGAGATAATTGAAACGCCGAACCACAACGAACTAGTCAGTCAACGTATTCCACTAGAGTTATCAACGATCAATTGTAGAAATTTTTCGTCAATTTTAACAATCGCTTTACGAACAAAATCTAATTAATTATACTTGGGATAAAAAATGAAAAAAGAAAAAAAAGGAAATCGAAACAAAAGAGGGAAAACGATATTTTTTTTCCAATCGCGCGTGTGTATGTGTGGAACACAATTTGTAAGCATATTTTTTAAGAATAACCCTCGCACAAATAATTGTATTTTTTTTAATTAAAAATTATATACATATTCTTGTTTCGTTTTTCTTTTTAATCGTAAGACGTTTCAAGAAAATGTTTTCCCTACAACTTTATCTTGAGATTAACAGTTAACAAGTTTCAAAGTAGATGGTGCAACACACACACACAGATAGAGATTTCTAACGGTAATAGTAAGATCATTACAAGGATGAGTACTCAAAAAGAATAATATACCGAGTTGTAAAATCACTAAATTACGCGAAGTAAACAAATCGAGTTCCCCGATCGGATTCCATGAAAAAAAAGAAAGAAAAAAGTCCGGCATTAAAGAAAAGTTCGTTAAATCGTGAAATGGAAAAGTATCGTTGAGAAACATTGGATTGTAATAAAAAGAAAGTACAAAAATTAGTATCTAAAAATAAGATATATATACGTACACTATTTCAACAAAGATCTCTCTCATTATGGTATAAATCGATAAACTTTGAGAGGCGTACGCGCGTTCCGTGCGATTCAATTACTGTCGGTTTGCCATTTGCTAAATAATACATTCCAATTTTCCAAGGATATTAACCCCCTTGAACGGCGAGGCCGGCACGGGCACATAACTGGAGTTGGCCCAGTGAATAAATGATTTTGTTGAAATATGCGCGTGCGCAAGTTCTCTCTCTCTCTCTCTCTCTGTGTGTCTCGTCCTTCTCCCTCATATATTCGCTCATTCTCTTTCTCTTTCTCTCTCGACTCTCTCGGATTTGCGTTCGTATGCAAAATTGCGACGAGAAGGGTCCAGCCAACGTCAAGTGAATTAGTTTCTAGCGTTTCCTAATTTAACGCCGAGCATAAGAGTACCGTGTACTCGAGTACCTAACCGCAAAGAGAACCAATATGTTCCACGTCCTTTATTTTGCGTTCCAGTTTATATGCGAGACTTTTCGGATGGCTGCTGCAACGAGAGAGTGAGAGTGAGAATAAGAGAAAAGAGGATTTTAGTTTGTCTCTCTCGTAAAGACCCGATAATAAATCTTCGCTTAATTCGCAACGTGTCCCGTAGTCGTGTCGTTCAAATGGAAATTACGGGAACGAAATCGATAATCGATCTTCGAATCGATGATAAACAAGAAACGTTACAATGTAACAAGTGGGACAGATAATTGATGCGCGATCAGTCACGAATCGTAAACGCGTTTGGGTGATTAATGCGCGAACAGTTAGAAATTACGGGATTTTCCTGAAGATATCTATGTATATATATATATATATATGAATCTATCAATCTATCCACGTATGAAACTTTTCTACTCTTGCGCACACTTGTTACCAAATTTTTCTGACCTGATTTTATACCTACGCTAACAGACGAATACCAGATCAACTTTCAATATAAAACTTTGTCGACATTTTCGATTAGATCGTTTGACTAATCAATGGGATTACTACTCTCCTCCATTTTTTTTGACACATTTTTACAATACATTTTTAAGTTAGTAGTTAAAACTTTGCATTCAACTTTCAATCGGTTCACGTGTAATTATGGTATTGACAATTTACAATTTTATATTTGAATCGCTCGGAAAACACTAGACACGTTATTCGACACGTTATTGTTCCGTTCTATTTAACATTTCTATTTGTTCGAAAATATTAATGAATATCGGGAGAAATACTTGAATACGTTGCTTTACATTTAGATGATCTACAAATTTTGATAATTATTGTTTTTTCCGAAATAAACGAGAAAATAAAGAAACAATAAAAAACAGAAAATACATCATTTTATTTTAAATGTATTTCACGGTTCATTTCATTCGTGATATTAACCGTACTAATTGGCAATTAGGAAATGACTCTTTTCCTTTGAGTTTATATAAACTACGCGTGATTGGTAAAAACGAAAGATTGAAAACAGATAAAATTGTATGAACGTGTGTGTGTCTCTCTCTCTCTCATTTTCTTACTCTTTATCTATTTCTTTATTTTTTTCTTTTTTCTCCAAATTTTCTCCGACAGATGGAAAGAAAAAAGGGATAAAAAAAAGTAAGAAAGGTAAGAGAGAAATATAAGAAAATGATTGATCACGTTAGATTTTCTGCCAAAAAACGTCACGTACAACTAAACAGAGTGAACGAGTAAAGACGTTAGAGGTATAGGAGGGTGAGTATCGAGTTACATTGGGGGTTGCGAGGAGGTTAAACAAAAAGACCTCTTAACCGTCAACTTCATGGCTTCGTCATTCAAAGAATACACGCCGAAAGGTAAACGTTTATTTAGAAGATATCATCTTCACCTTTCGAGAGTAGCCTGCAGAATTTTCCTTCTCTCTCTCTCTCTTTCTCTCTTTTTTTCTCACCTAGTTTTTCTTTTTTCATTAGATGAGCCGATCTCTGCCGGCGTGTCATAATTGATCCAAAGGAGAGAATGTTTACCGGAGAAAGGGAGCGATCGCAGATCGCATCTAATCCGTCTACGCATCGTGGTTTTTTTTTTCTTCCTATCCTTTCTAAGAAAAAGAGAGAGAGAGAGAGAAGAGAGAGAAAGAAGGAAAATATCTTTTTTAGTCGTTCAGCAGATATGAAATGTTGATCATGAAAAAGTGTTTCTGTTTATACAATTTTTATATATATGTAGGATTCGTGAAAAAATTGAGCCGTTGAACTGACTGGACCGGGACTCGAACCCGGATTTTCTACTTTTCGGGCGACTGCTCTTTAACCAATTGAGCTATCCAATGCCTACCGTCCAATCTCCTCACGAATGCCTATTTAAGTGTTTGGCTTGGAGGCACTCACATCCCACATATATATATATTTATATTTTTGTTTTCTTTTTATTTAGACTACTTTCTCTCTTTTCGAATACAAATTAATGAATTTATCCGATATAGACAAGAAGAACTATCCTGAGCAAATAAAATATAAAATAGAATATAATTCGTTCATAAGTAATTCTTTTTTTTTCGGGATTACTCATGTATTCGTCAATAATTTATTTAAATAATTACAAGCAGTAGTAGTTCGTGCTGATTAGGACCTTTCATCCTCGGCATGATTGAGCACCGGATGAACTTTAAATTTTTCACTCACTCGTTACCAACTGTTATATAACATATATGTGACATTTTTAAATTAAAATGACGCATATATGAAACATGAAGAGATAGCATTAAAAGTTTTGCGATGGCTCTAAAACACTCCTGATTCGTAGCAAATAGTTTAGACGCATCAATCCTCAAGACCCATCTGAGAATTCCTTGATGCAATTTCTTAATGATGCATTCGCGTGAAACTAATAACGCGGTATAAAATAAAATAAGAAATTATAGGTGAGTTTCTAATCGCGAAATCGACATTTTTGTACACGTTGAACAACACTGATCTTATTTCGCGTTTGATTTTAACTTATTACTCGCATGATCACTGACTCTACGATTAATTAAAAAATGTTTAAAAAATGTGTGTGGATAGTTGTGTGCATGAGTGCACGAGAAAGTGTGTGTATGCGTGTGTGTGCGTGCGTGCGTGCGTGTTTATGGCGTATTTGATTGAAAAGAGAGCGATTATAGAATCAATTATTATCCGCAATGGCGTAAAGTGGAGATTCCAAAGAAAAGTAAAATAAAGGAGAGAAAGATGTCGAAAAGAAATAACGATAGACGTTAGAGAGGAATAACGTATACATATAACGAAAACACGAGAAGATGATTATTGTTTATCCACTTAAAGGAAAGAGTGAGATAGCTATATTGGTTCATTGGCAAAGCATCTAATGTAAGTTAAGTGGAAAGCAAACTTGCTATCTACAAAGTTATCATAAAACCTATATGGACTTGTGGAACTGAACTATGAGGAATCGTTGGTAACTCAATATCAAAAGTTTACAGAGAATCCAATCAGAAACACTGTGGAACATTTGCAATGCCCCCTTGATACGTTACTAATGAAAGAATTCATAAAGAGTTAGGAATTTTTACAATGGTTTGGCAAACCATTCGAACCCCCTAACAAATAATTTGCTTGAGAAGTCTAATTTTTAAAACAATCTTTATGCGAATTATTGTTATCTTATATTGTTATAATAATTATTGTAAGATTTTATAATAACTTTTATCTAATATTATATATATCGTAACTGATATAAAATAACTTAATATATGTTTTATAAAGATTAAAAAAAACAATACAAAATATATAATTAATATATATAATAATGAAAAATATGAATTAATCAAGCTTATCAATATCATAGAAGAAAGCTAAGATGGTTCGTTCGTTCAAAAATGAATGTTACTTTAATTTGTACTTTAATGACGAAAACAAGCACTATCAAATAAATGAAAATATATACCTTGGTATATTTCTTAAATATTTCGATATAATATTAAAGATAAAAATAGAAAGATAAGGAATGAGACCATATACATATGTATAGAACAAAAAAATTCCAAAAGCAGATATCGTTAAAATTACGTCGCTAAAGTTTAGATTATCGCGTGGTCGCCGAACATCAGGCGAATTTAACTATAAGAGAGAATTTAACGTAAAAAGAGCTTACTAGCTACGCATAGAAACGAACGAACGAACGAACGCATGCTTGAAACCGCTTTAAAACAATCGAAACTGGACAAACTGCTGTTATCGTGGAGTACAGCCAATGCAGAGAAAATTACACTTACATACACGCACTCGTCCTCACACTCATACACACACACGAATAAAAATAATCCAGAGAGGAAGGAGGAGGGATTGCAAAAAAAAAAGAAAAAAACACTCGAGTATATAAGAAACCTTGTATAAATACGAGAACGCGAAATACCGTTATACGTGCCTGTACCAACATGCTCGTTAGATACATGCCCTTGATTTTACTATGTTTTTATGAAAACTTTTCTTATCATTCTGTAGATAAAAAAAGAAAATCAACGCGTGTGACTCTTTTTTAAGATTCTTCAAAAATGATACGCATATTTTTATATATAATATTATACATAGATGTTTTCTTAATTATATATATATACACTATTTCCAAAAATATATAATAATATTCAAAATTTATTCAAATTTTAATTGAATCATTTCAATAAAAATTCTATAATTGTCATTACACAATACTTACGCGTATAATTAGAAGATTTATTATTCTTAAAAGAAATAAATCCACACCGGTTATATAATGATCTTTAATAAGTCTTGTTTAATACCTAATATATTTTCTAATTGAGCATCTTAAGAGTAGTCACGTAATACGATTCATCTTTCTTCATAGTCTTCGTTATCTCTTTCTCCTTCTCTCCCATTCCAGTCGAATATTAACTTAATTAGAGGTTACCCCGACAAATTATAAGAACGGAGTCGACGAGCCGTTCTCGAGGTTTAGTTTAAGAGTCACCAAGGTGTGACTCGTAACATCTCGTTTTAAATTGTTTCATGAGAGGAAGATCAGGAACAATATTCGTTGGTCCCCTTTTTCTCAAAAGGGGGGGAAGAGATCATTTTACCTAACCTAACAAAAGAACTGCTCATCCTTTCTATTCCATCCCATGCCTAGAGGGATACACCCTCGAATCCTTTAAGAGGTTCCTTCGAAGCATCTATAAATATAAGACGGTCATTATTTCGGTTGCGTACGCCGCTGGCACCTGTCGTGTGGCTTCGCTCTTGGAAGGTAGCAGGCTTGGTGAGCGGCGCTTAACTCGAAAGGACGAAGGGAAGTTTAAATGGGTAGGGTGGGGTGAGGTGGGGTGGAGTGGGGGGAGGGAAGGGGAGGAAGCACGGCGACTCCTTCTCCGGAGAAGCTCGAGAGACCGGTCCTGGAATCCGGGGCCACGCTTACTCGCCAGTGTCTATCAACCTTAGAGAAAAGATTTTTCTTAGTTGAAAAGAAATACTTTAAGAAAAAGTATAAGACAGCCAGAGACGAAAAGAGAGAAAGTGAGAGAGAGAAAAAGAGAGAGAGAACGATAGAAACTCGATTTAAAAGTGTGCTTGTTTGTGTAACTATTTATGTGTACGTACGTGTCTGTGTCTGTGTGTGTGTGTGGCTGAAGGATGACTAGCACTTTTCATCTACTTACTTTTTCCTTAGTTCTACGTCCCCCCAGCGCCATATTGTATAAAAAGAAACGTGAATTTGAGAAGAAATAATACTTCGGCCAAGAAAACATACTTATGGTTTATTTGAAATGATCAAGGAAAAGAGAGATAGAGATATATATGTTTATTTACTTTGATATGATTTTATTGGACGTAGATCATTGAGAACCGAAGCCTTTTAATGAGAACGTCCGTTCCAGGTGTCCGATGGAATGCACTTTCGACGTATAACTCCGCTTGTCTTAACAAGAAGGCGAACTACTCGACGAAACTTTTCAGCGAAGCCCACCAGAGAATTCTTCGATTTCTTCTTTTCCCTTGCTGTTACGTCTTCGACTTCTCTGTCTTTCTCTTACTCTCTCTCTCTCTCTATCTCTCTGTCTCTCTTTTTGCAGTTTTTTTCCCGGAGCACGCTATTTTCTCAGAGTTCTCGTACATTGTTGCCCTTACCTAATAAACGTTACGATCTTCTTTTCAATCTATCTCGGTGATTTTTATTTTTCTTTAAAAGAATAGTCAAAAGTTAAACAATAAGTACATTTGTTTGGCATGTCACAATTGAAATGTTCAAAGTTTTCATTTTTGTTTCATTCGAATTTTTAATGGAAATTATTTAACGAGATAAATAAATTGATCTAAAATGAAGATATAACGTTCGTTGTTAATTATAGATCGTGTATTTTTTCGGATTTATTAATCTAACTAAAAATATTACAACGTTACGATTAATATATATTTCATACGATGCTCGACATAATAATTAATTATAGCTTATCATGTTAGCTACGAAGAAACGTGTTCTTTATCGATAGAATTTTAGTAGAACGGAAAAAGGTAAGTTATTTTACGTAAACTCTGTAGCTTGGTAAACGAAGAGAACACTGTCTACTGCAAAACCAGTTATAATATATCGCACGGAAGTCGCCTTTTTGCATCTTATTCTCCTGCTGTCGGCCATTCTGAGAGGATGCGGAAAACTCGACATACATACAATCGCAAACAGTGAATCGTTTCTCCATACTGAAAGTTTTTTTTCTTAACTGTATACTGATCCTTAGAAATTTGTTTCACGTATAATTATTTATAATTTATTTTAACAAATATTTTCATTTCAAATGTTTTCACTAAATACGTGTGTAAAAATTAAATCAATAAATTTTTTTATTATTATATTAAACTTTTTTTTTCCGTTTAAGGTATATTTTTGTTTCGTATAATAAAAAAAAAATATTCTAAGGGTAATATTATTGATCACGACAAATCACGATGATCGAAAAGAAAATCTTATCATGGTAACGCAATGGATTGTATTATGGTGCCGCTGAACATATTTTTTGTTTGAAATAGCAAAGAAATGATGTCGCAAATACGAGCAATTCGAATTGGATCGTTGATCATAGCACGAATTCCTCATGACCAAGAAGGACGATCGAGAAAAGTCAATTTCTTTGCAGTAGGTGTACTCGTCGGTACGTTTATGGTTGGTTAGTACTCGTACATTCCCCCCTTGGTGTTCTGCAGAGACGTAATAGTCCGTAAGACGAGATCGAGAAGGATTGGCTGATTATGGTCGACGAACTACCATAATGGGCATGAATGTTTCGATATATCTGAACCTTTTATCTTACCGCGGAAAAAAGACAATAAAATTTCATTATAATATCGTTCACTAAGGATTCAAGATTTATATTATTTATCATAAGTTTTCTCAACATCAATCGTGCAAATGAGAAAAAAAAACAAAACAATGTTCGATGGCAAACATATTTGGCACACATCAAATTATGAAAATTTAAATAGAATTTTATCGTAATCTACTCGTTAGAGATACATCAATTATAACTTGAGATATTATTTAATTGTATTACGTCATCATAGTAGAAAAAAAAAAGAAAAAAGAAAATTAGTTCAATAATCAAAAAATCTCGAGTCATCGTACAAATAGGAATAATTCTAAATCTCAGAACGATCTATCAAGCTGTCTATTTTTGTTTTCCTTTCCCTTCCAGAAGCAACACGAGTTAATCGTAAAGGTAGACCCACCTTTTGATGAACACCATAGACCCGTTTTCACGGATCGTCCCTCTCGAATCGTTGCGTCACGCTAAATTGTAATCGCAGGTCACAGATGAGTCTAGAAAAAATAACAAAATCATCCTCTGTACATGTGGGTTTCTGCGTGACGATAACAATTAACGTGTAAAAAGTGGATTTATCTTGAACACGAAAACAAAGTTCACGTTGTTGATCGTATTAATAAAGTTTCCCGATATCATTGCTGGTAATGTTTGAAGAGTCCACAACGTTCGTGCATTCGTATTAGTATAACTTGGAATTTTATACGATGGTAACAGTTTACGGCGATGTTAATTCTCGGTCGAGCATACTTCCCAGTTTGCCTTGTAAACATCAAGAAGAAAGATCGATAAAGAATGCCTGGTAATTTCAGAATTATCGTAAAACGGATCGTGTTATTTCATTTTAACATCTTCCTACGAAAATTAAGATACACAAAATCGATTTATATATTATTATAGTTAAGATTGAGTACTAAATTAAACCCTAAAAACCTACGATTAATTCGAGATTACTGTAAAACATTTGTAGTTAATTACGATCTTACATTTTGATTAATCTATTTCATTAATTACTTTTATAGATAACTATCATTCGAGATAATTCTTCGAATTTATACAATTATTTACTTTTCTATGGCAATTATAATAAAATTACAAGCATCTCGTATTGATTATGTTGGGATCATTAAGAACATCGCGAGAATCGAAGAAACATCGAGCAAAGAAAATACTGCAATTCACACGCTATCTTCTCATTATCGCATTTTATTTCTCTGTTTTCTATTACGAAAGAATAGAAAAAAGAAAGATGATCTTTTTACTAGTTAAGAAGAAAGGACACATTGTAATAACCGATAAAGGCAAATCTAGTCCTCTCGTTTCCAAGAAGACTTCATTATTAGCTGACGATTTTAACGAGCTCTTTAAACGGCCAGCATCACTGGACCAGTCGTCTTAAAATCAATTTAGTCTCTCTCTCTCTCTCTCTCTCTCTCTCTCTCTCTCTATCTCTCTCTTATCCCCTTATTTCGTATCTTTCAAGATTACCAATCTCCATAAACGAGAAATTTCTCAAGAACGTTTAATTTATAGGATTATTCAAGACTTCTAAAATAGATTCTTCTTGTGAAACTTGCTAATTAACGTTAAATATAGTTTAATATTAAGTACCCCTTATATATATATCTTCCTAAATGTGTATATATTAAAATATTTTTTAATCTATCAACGAAAAAACTTTCGAACAAAAATTCAGGATAAATAATTTTGTTTTCAATTAAATAATAAAGAAACAAGGAATATAGATATATCTATAACTGCAACAAGCTAAGGGACTATTCTCGGTGAAACGTACAATTTAATTGCATTTGAGTCGTAGCAGTAACAAGATGAGGAGGAAGAGGAAAGGGGGGAGGAGGTGGTGGGTGGGGGAGGGGAGGGAAGGAGAGGGGTTAGCTGCCCCCTTAAAGGTTAATTCGTAGCTAAGACATTTTAATGAATGCGAGTGCTTTGGGCAACAGCAGCACCGTCATGGTTCTCCACTCTACTGTAGAATGTAAACTTTCCTTTGACGTTCACTGTGTAAATTAGGAAACAAGTAATCTTACCTAGTATCTTCATGATTTACACAGGAATGGTCAAAGGAAACTTACAGCGACTTCAACGATCTTCTCTCCCTCTCCTTCTCTCTCTCTCTCTCTCTTTCTTTGTATATATATATATATACATATACAGATATATCACTATCCTCATAGTTTCATCGAAAAGGCACCGCAGTTTCGAAAAGTGATAATTGGATACGGTTATGCAAAAGCATATCCAATCTTCAATGATCTGGAATTAAGTAAATTTCATTCGAATATTATAATTGAAAAATATAAAATAACTTAATTACTCTACTAAGTACATTTTATTTCTTCTAATTAATAACGCTTAATCATATTTGTAATGATTTATTTAATAACAAACATTATAATTAATATTTCTAGTAATATTTGATTTTATTTCATATATAATGACCTGTTATTTCCAATAATCGTATAATGTAAGAGTTCTTCTATCGATTGGTAATTATTTGCACAATAAATATCACAAAATAATGAGATCTGTATTGCGTTCAATTGATATAATTTATCATTTTGAGGATTGATAGGTATTTGCATAATTTGAACAAATCGTCGAATTCTCCTCGATTGATTATAAAATAAACATCTCTATATCGAAAACAAAAGAAATCGATCTTTTACTTATTTTTCTAAAATTACTTATCAAAACGAATCGAATATTTAACTCGAAGTTAAATAGAAAAAAAGAATAAAAAAAAAAAAAATAAAAGAGGAAAAACGATATGACGAGGATCTACCTAAAGTGAATTTTCTCAAACGGACATTCTAGATCCTTCCAACAAAGAACGGTAAACTCGCTAGGAAAAGTGGCACTTTTCGCAAGGCATTATTGCATTTCGCGGTGTTTTCCAACAGAAAAGTTATCCACTCTCTCTCCTCGCTAAACCAAATAGGACTTTATTCGATTCTCCTCTCGTTAGATCTTTTACTTTTACCACGATTAAAAAAAGAATGAAATTTGTCGAAACGAGGGTGCAAATAGATGGACCGCTGTGGCAAAACAAAGATTTTTTCTCTCCTTCTTCTTCACTTCTTTCATTTCTTTTTCCCGTTAATTCTTTTCTTCTTCCTTCTCTCCATCTTTTTTTCTCGTTCATTTTTTGAACTCGTAATCATAAAGAAACACAAATGTAAGGAGGAATCCCGTTGGATACGACTCGCTGCGTCTAATAATAATTCGACGTCTTTTTCCAGAGCAACAGGTCTCCTTATTCGTGAGCATTTTCCAACAAACGCTCGTTTTCCCTTTTTTTCTCTCTCTCTCTCTCTCTTTCTACTTTTCCGTATACATATGTATGTACTTACATGCATACATGCATACATACATTTATACATACATGCATATTATATACGTACACATATACATACAATATTCGAAGTCGAATTGAATCGGATATGCTCGCGACACTGCTCTCTTTTACGTTGGATCATGCGAGCGTGCTCGACGCATCCGTTAACAGTAATAACTCGAAAATTCTTCGAGGGTGCAACAAGTAGAACGATCTTTTCATCGATCCAACTTTTTTCATAACTTTTATTATATAAATCAACATATAGAATTGAAATATATTCAACTGTGTTGGACTATTCGAGAAATAAGATGTCATTTTGTTTCTCTCTCTCTCTCTCTCTCTTTCTTTTTGTTAAATTTTAAATCTTCTTCTTCTTCTTCATTCTTTAGTTTAGGCAAGTTGCCTGTTTCGTAACGACGTTTTTCTGCCTATTGCACTGTTAAATTGTCGCGCCATCTTTTTTGTGGCCGCCCCGTACTTCTGCGGCCAATCGGTGACATATCCCGTGCAATTCTGACGATTCTTCTGTTGTCCATTCTGCTAATATGTTCGTTCCATTCTTTTTTTTTACTTATTCCGTGGCAGAGTGTCGTTTCTATGAGCCGCAATTTTTTTTTTTTACGTTGGATAGGGGGCTAACCTGATCCAACAACCTTCCTCCTTTTCCCGGGCTTAGGACCGGCAACATGATCGCTGATCTCGATCCGCTCAGCGATCATGCAGGCGGAGTTAAATTTTAAATCATCCTAGTCAAATATAAAGTAAGAACAAACATTTTTATTTAATATAAATTATTCTCATCCTTATGTGGAAAGAAGAAATGAATAAAAAAAAAAAAAACTTGAATTTGTTTTTAAAGTGGATCGTTAATCAAGTTTCATTCGTGGCTATGAAATTGAATATAATTTGAAATAAATAAATAAATTGTTTCCATCTTGAGTAGCAGTGATTATCAGTCATTGATGTAATGTCAGTTTAATTTAATATTAAAACGTAACATAATTGTCATTTTTTCGACTTATTTTGATCATTTTTAACCCTTAGGAAGGTGTATAACTAGCCACAACGTACTGCGTGCTTCAATTAAGTGCAAGAAAGTAGGAGTGAATGGCAAAGATTAATAGCCGTTCGTTTCTTTAAGCAGACGTTTCTCGAGTATTTAAATATTCGATTTAATAACCTTGTTAAACGTTAATTCTGCTATCTCGAGAAAAGAGATGGTAGAATGGGATGAAAAGAAGTAGACAGAGAAAGAACAAAAAGCTTCATTTTAACGAATCAATAATAAAGGATGAATCGTGAAAACTATTGAGAAAACTTTTTCAAAGTGTTTTTTCATATTATACGAAAGTGAATAAAAAAAAAATATCTCAGCTTTGTAATTCTAGCAACGTATCTTGGCGAGTATAATATAAAGGACGAGATTTTTCTTTTAATCCCCTTTTCTTAAGAAATTTAACTTCGTCCCATCGTCATTATGCATCGTGGAAAAAAGTAATCTAAATTTATAGCCCGTCGTTATTCGACTACCGACCTTTCAGCTCTAAGAAAATCTTGTCTTCCTTTCTCTTTTACACGTTATATACCATATTATGATCTCGTGACCAGAAAATTTCAAAGGTAGAAGGAGGGAAATTGTTGTAATAATTTTTCGTCTAGTAATCATTCCGAAAACAACAAAATAATAATAATAAATTATATAAAAAAGGAATGCGCGTGCAAAATTATTTAATTCGTTCAACAATAATAATTGTTAATATTTTTAATAAAAATTGCATTAATCGAAAACTTAATATTTCATATTTAGTTATATCAAAGGTTTCGTCAGGGGTTTCATTAAAAATTATGTTACGTTGAAAAGAAGGTGGTAGAAGTAAATCGTGCTTTGTCTACCGTAACCGACAGAAGGGCCAAAGACGAGAAAGTGGATATTACCGTAACATTTTTATACGAAAAACTAGATTTCATATTAGAGACTTGAAAAATATTACAAACAAAAAACTATAAATAATCGAAATAATATTATAAAGTTCAACTGCAATACATAAATTTGTATAAAACAATCAAATAGATTTCTTAAAGTAAATAAAGTTGAACTTCTTTTTAGAAAATAGATGATTGAACGTTATCTTGCACTGTACCAACTGGCTACTATAATGAAAAAAATAAAACACGAATGATCATATAACGAAAAATTAGATAATGTCAAACAAATTAGTCAGGTAAGGAGGAATTTTCATGATATTTTTTATATTCGGTAATCGGTAAATGGCAGGAGCTTGTTTTGTCCATAATTTTGGAAACATATTTCATACTTCCATTAAATCGAAATGTTGTCACTATAATAAAATGGCTCACCGTCTCCTATAATCTCCAGTTCGGATATACACCAGTATCCTCGCGAAAAGTCAACAGACGCCTCGCTCTGGGATTATTTTATTACGGCTGAATCGGCTCGTGTCCGTGATAGGTATTATGCGTATAGGGATTGCAGAGAAACAGTACCTACATATATAGATATACATGCACAAGAGAGAGAGAGGGAAAGAGAGAGAGAGAGAGAGGAGACGTGCAATAATTTACGATTAACGTGAAAACCAGTAATTGAGCGTTCGCACAGGACACTAGCCGCAAAATTTTGCGAGACGTACGAGCACGATGAAATATACGAGAGAGAACATATCTATATGTATACTACTAGTTAGTCGCATGCGAAAAGTCGACTTAGATAATCCTCTGACGTGTTAGTTTTCGATACATTCGAGATAAAATGTGAGAACTATGTATTATATTGATATAATATACAATATGTATAGTATAACGTGTATATATATATGCGTGTATCTAATTACATTATGTTTTTCGGTATATAACTAGATATAATTCACAAATGTATTGGTACGTATCTAATTTATATCATATTCAATCGATAATGCTCGAGTTCACTCCCAAGAATTTTCATCGCAATTTTCTCTATTAACTGTTAATTGATCTAATTTAATTAAACTACGCGCATATAATTACTGTGATACAAACTTTTAATTATATAAATATACGTACATATACAATTATAATATATATATATAGAGATTTTTTCTTATTTCGAAATATTATCGATATATAAAAATTATTATAAAAAAAAAATAATATACGAAAGAAAAAGAAATGAAATCAACTAATTTTTTTCCAGATATCCGTTATCCTTCGTTATTATCGCAATACTTATTACCGAGCAATTAACTTCATATTCCGATCGATTTTCGTAATGGAAAGTAATAAAGAACGTTGCCGTGGTTGGATTAACCCCGAGCTAATAGATAGGGGATAGACAGGATTTTTCGCGGTCTGCCGTCAGCCGACGATTACGCGGCTTACGCTGTGTAAACGCCACGGCCGTCGTTTTGACGTCGTTAAAAGGTAAAACGGGATATGCATCGCGACCTCGACCGCATCCACAATGCGCATTTCGAACGTCAAGTGGATTTGTCCGGTCCTAGTCGAATTGGTTCTAGTTAACAATGCCCATTCTTTCGATCAATTTGTCTCCTTCATTTTATTTTTATTATTATTATTTTTTTTTTTTTTTACTCGTCAATTTCTTTTCTTTATCTTTCTCAATATAATTTCACGAATTAATGTGTAATAAATATAATTTCTTTATATTTTGTATAAAATATTTTAAAATGCTTCATGTGTGTGTGTGTGAATTTGATATCATATTTACATATATATCAGTAAAATGTATTTATAAGTCATCGATAAAAGGTATAGGTATTTCGTGTGAATGCTGCTTTAAGGTAAATCAAGAACCCGAAGAAGTAACGTAGAAGCGGAACAGAGGAGGGAAAGGAGGGTTTCTCGCACACCTGTCTGAATCTCGAGTAACGAGCCAAGAGAAACACAAGGCGACCCTACGAATTCGTGTTGCTGCTCCTTTGAGTTACTTCTTATTTCTTTCTCTCTCTCTACCTCCCTCCTTCCTTCCTTTTCTCATCCCCAAGCTACCAACACGCCATCCTACTCTCTGTCCTTTCTCTCACTTTTTATTTTGTTGTGGAGCACCGAGCCAGGACGTATAACCCAGAAAACCGGTTCCTAGTAGTATTTATGCACTGGATCCAGCCGTAAACGTAGAGAAACGCATAAGGTACTTCCAAACGAACTACCCTGCCTTCACTCCCTCTTCCCTTCATACTCATCTCGGTAAGAGTACTTTGCTTAAGAGAAATGTCTTTTCCACGTACGATTTGTTTTCTCTCTTTCTTTTACTATCTTTTCTTTCATTCTTTATTTTCTCTTTGTTTTTACCTTTCTCTTCCCTTATTTCTTTTTCGATGTCTTTTCATTCCTTTCCTTCTTTCAAACAAACAATCTCACGCCTGCTCACCCTACAAAAAAAAATACTTTCTTTGCGAACCCACGTACAATTTTATTAAGACTTTTTTTTAGACTCAATTAAAAACGATCAAATTATTTATTTCTTCTCTCTCTCTCTTTCTTTCCTTCATTTCGTTTTAATTTTTTCCTCTTTCTATTAATAATATATCTAAATAATATACCAGATAGATCAAATTCCTAATGGTAATATCCGATAATTGAATTTTGAGGATATATACATTAATAATACTGTCTGTAGAGCATGAATTATTTATTCATTTATACAATATAAATGTTCTCTCAAATCACGTTGAATAACAGCGAATAACAAGAGCTACTCAATCTCGTTCAATCATTAATCATATCCTGTATGAATTAGCCGTCAATTTCTACCGATAAAATTTCAAAAATTGAAAGGATAAGGAAATGATCTAAAAAGAAATGAGAAAAGATTTAATTTTTCGATGAAATTTCCTGGGGAATATCTATTTACTTTTTCTCTGTTTCTCTTGCTTTCGATGCAACTGCTGTTGGTGGGTAATGGTGGTGGTGGTAATGATGGTGGTGGTGGTGGTGATGATGGAAAGAAAAGAAAGAGAAAACAAAAAGCCACGGTGAGGTCTTCTTTTCGCCGACCTCGTTAAACATGCAAACGAACGAACGAGAAAGTTTTTCGAGCTTGTGTTCTCTCCCTTTTTCTCTCATTCTTTATCTTTCGCCCTTTGCTACGCGGGCAAAGGGAAACGGCTCGTAATGGGTAATTATTCCGATGCATCTCGAATAAAATTTCATTGAGGGGGAATAATCCGATTCACGAGAAATCTTTTATTTCTATACCTATCGAGAACACTAAGAAAAAATCGTCGACTTTGTTATCGCGACTCGGTGCTCCCATCTTTAAACGTTTCCATCCTGACCACACCGAAAGAAAATCATCTGATCTTTTCTAGACGTCCTATTTCGTAAAAGTCAACTTTAAAAGTCCCTTTATTCTACCTCTTTCCATTAATCTTTTTCTATCTCTCTCATTCTTTTTATAACATGCCCGATCATTAACGATACATTTCTTTGGAAAACTAGCAAAACGAGGAAAGCTACGTAATTATTTTCCATACTGTTCAAATGAGAAAGAAAAAGAAAGAGAGAAAGAAAGAAAGAAATAATGAAAGTCGATTGCAGAGATCATTTCAGTCAAAGACTAGGTCGTCCTATATTCAATTATTCCGATCTTAGTTTTCGTAGGAAGAAAAAATCTTTCTACTCCTTTTTTTCTTTTTTTTTTTTAAATACACTGCCAATTTCATAGAGGAAATCTCGTTGAAATAATCTAATGTTTTTTCTATTATTTTTAATAGCGAATTAAAAAACAGATATTCTGATTTTACGCGGATAGAAAAATTTTATTGAAGTATTTAATCGATATGGCTGTTATAGTTCTTTTTCAAATTCTTATTAAAATAAATTTAAATGTTTCAATATCTTTCTTTTTCTTATTCGAATAATCGTATTATGAAATCATTATTCGAGTATCTATTCGAACGGAATATTTCGATTTATCTTAGATCTTTGATAGAAGATAATTAGCCGGGGAAAACGTTTATTACGATTTACATGGAGTTTTATTTCCTTATTACTTTAATCTTTCTCGCACGTACACATGCGAGTTATTAGATCGGGAACGAATTAACTTTGTATTCTGGTGGTATCGTAAAAATATGTAATGTAAGACGTTGAGAGTGCAAGGGATGATGCACGGCTTCGTGGCCTTGAGGCCACCTGGCACGATCATCGAATTGAGATCGTAAGTTTTCTCGATCCTTTAATTATCTACAGTAAAAATAAACTTAATCAGTTATTTTTCCTTTTCCTTTTTTTATCCGTCTTCTCTTCTTATTTTTTTCTATAGACAAAAATAATATTATTCAATTAAAAATCATCTAAACTCTAATCTCTCTCTCTCTCAAAATAATAAGATAAAACTTGGCAAGAAAATATACATTTATATTTCAGCCATACGCTTCTCTTATCTTTTTTTTTTTTTTATAATTGTCGAGCAACATACAACATACCTTTACATATATACTTATATACATTCATACAAAAGTAAAAAAGCAATTAGCGACAGATGCAAGTTATGAAGTTAAGCAACCGGTGACTTTTACCTACATGAGAGTTAATTAAGACAGGAACAAATTAAATACAGCTACTTACTCCCTGAGAAAGAAGGCAAAAATATTCTTTTACTTGGAAATTAACTGTAAATATATGCAAAGAAATCTTATGAATGAACAAAAATATTGACGAATGAAAATATGTATTTCTACTTTTACATTGGATAGATCAGTTTAAGATCTTTTTAATAATTATTTGTTTGTTCATTTACATTATCAATCAGTCGTATATTTTTTTATTACGTTCACATATTTACTGATATCATATGTGTATATATACGTGTAATGACATGAAATGAAATATCACTTGGTATATCTATTTTAACACTAAATGTATCGATAACTCGTCTTCACAAAATTATATATTTTATAAATGGTATATTTAGCAAAAAATATACCACTTATGCAATAAAAATTCTTGATTCACTGAATAGCACTATAACTTGTAAGAAATTGTGCCAAAATTGTACATATTTGATCGATCATGGTACGTTTAGCGTTAATTACTATACCCGTAGGAAATAATTTAACAATCAATTAATATAACCATTTTACATTGTTCTAGAAAAAGATATAAACGAAATGTGTATATAAATGCAGATACATTTAATATAAAACGCATTCTAGTGTATATTCTATCTTATACAATCTCTCTTCTTTTCGTAACATTACATTTACGCGTATATTAATTTCTATTAAAATGCCTTAAAGCGTTAAGAATAAATATTTAAGTAGTTACTAACATACAAAAATACATCGATTTTCACAGCACAATATCATTTGCTTTTTAAATTAATTTACAGACAGTCATATGTATTTGTTACATAAGTTTATTATTGCGACAGTATATACTGACGGCAATACCATTGGTATAAATATAAATTATTGACTAAATACTACTACGGATTTCTTAGATAATATCAAAGTATGATTATATTCATTTTGTTGTCTTATTTTTTGTACATATTTCAAGTATATTTCGTTGTTTTCAACGAGTAATATATTCGTACAAAGAAATCAAACTATTTCGTAAATTCGACAGCAGATGATTCTGCTATGAGAGTAGAAATTTCTTGAATATAACTAGGCTCACCTAATATCGGGTCAGATGAATGACTGGAATGACTTTCCTCATGAGGTTGTGGAATATCTTCTAACACCGGAACATCTTCCAGAGATAAAGTATCTATTGATGCTGTGAAAGTAAATGAATAGAAATAAGAAGAAGAGCTTAATATTTAAAAGAAAAAATCAAATAATAAAAATATAAAAAAATACATAAACTTACAATCACCAAGTGTCTTAATATCTTTCTCTTCTTCTGATTCACCTATCTCATAAATAAAATTCTCCTCTTCGTCTTCTTCTTCCATAGCAAAATGTAAATATGATAGAATAGATATAAGTGCTAAGAAAAACAAGTTAGTTCCAATACCAATGATGGCTGATAAAATAGGCCAATGATACATCAAATAGCGTAGACCTGACAAATGCGCATTGATAACTAATGACGCAGAATAAAATTCAATGAATTTTGATTCAATTTCAACATGAATTAATGTAACCGGACGACTCTGAAATTAAAATAAAGATTAGTTAATATTTTATTATAATAATTTTTATAAATACTTATCGTAAATACATGCAATACGTACTTGATCTTCTTCAAAATTTCCAAATAATTCAAGGACAAGAGTTTGTTTCTCTTCTGCAGTTCCAAAGATCATCATAGGTGAAAATGTAAGAGTACTAAGTGTGTGTAATAATGTACTGCGATAGTGCAACATTGCTGACCTGCAGACACGTTCCACAACAAAAGCATTTCTACTATGTAATCGCGCACATACCATAAACATTCCTATACATAAATAAATATGTAGAAGGATAGATTGAAAATAATTTATTTAATTGGTATTGATTAATAACTATACCAAGTTCTTTATTCACAGGAGACTCAGGCATTTCTAGATGTAAGTTAATTTTATAAGGCTGACCAACCATCAATAAGCTTTGCTTTTTTGTCAATTCTACCATGGCCGATGGATAATTGCACATACCTCTTTTGTTATTGCATGATCTATTATTTTTAAAATAATATTTTAAAATTTACATACATATATATTAATTATCTTTCAATGAATTTATATATACTGATTTAATGTATAAGTCTCTTGTATTGAAACTCACTTGAATTCCAGGTGTATCGGCCGTATATATGACATACTAGGCATGTAAGCATAATAAAACGCTGTATAGAGAAATACAGATAACCAAACAATGAGAGTAGCACTGATAAGAATAATGCCTCCGTGAAAAATTGCATCCTTCACTGATCGTATTTTCCGTGTTGTTTTCTTTTGCATATTGAACCATTTCTGTGTTATGTGTTGCAACGGTCTTGAAATTAACATTCTGAGCAAGTATATTTTTTTGTTAAAATTTAAAATAAAAATAAGTAAATATTAAATATAAAATTAACTTCGTCGTTATACAAGTTGTTAAAAAAGATAAGATAAAATCTGTCGTCAATTCGTATTTGGTTTATCACATCATATAAAAATATAGGTTATGTACACCTATGATTGAACTTTTTACACAATTTAGATTATTAAAAAAAATCGGACAGATGGCTCGACTGTAGACCAATAATAAGATATAACATATATGTAATATAAATCAGCGCAACATATAAATGGAGAGACATATCCTATACAATTTTATTATATTATTGACAATACAATCGCAAATTTAAATGTAAACTAATTTGTTTTTGTTAATAAATATTTATCATTTCCGTTAAAAACTTCGTTACTAAATAGTATTATTCCATAATTGAAAATATAATAAATAAAATATTTAAATTTTCCATACATTTAAATAAAACTTCAAAATCTTAAAATATTGCTTTTATACAATACATTAAGAACATTAACAATCTTTTGTTTTTCTTTGTAACAAATATTTATGTAAAATCAAACATTGCAAAAACTCATTGTCTTTTAGCAAGATAAATTAGTACTCGTTGGTACAAATGACTTACAATTAGATGATTTTGTTTAGATCTATTTACATATGATAAGACACGTTTTATTGATTTCTGTGAATATGATGGATTATTAAAAAATTTATTTTCCTTTTCTATGCTCTAATCTAGGTCTGCCTTTCTTTGTTGTAGGTTTATCTTTTCCTTTATTCAGTAAGGGATGTGTCTCTGTAAGCAGACCCATTTTATCAATGATATTTTAAATTAAAAAGGTTTAAATTAAGATCTATTATATTATATATTATCTAGTATAAGTTTTACCTCCAATAGGTGCACCTTGTAAATCGATATTATGTGAACGATGTTTTTTTATTGGCGGTTCATGAGGGGAAGCTTGGGTATCCTCTGAATCTTCAACATCTGGAGATATGGGTAAAAATTGAAGAGAGCCTATATCTTCCGTCTCTTCGTCTGAACTGCAAAAGGCAGCAACTCTAACGATAGATGCTACGTCTACTTCAATTTCTTCATCTTGAGCTTCTTCTCCTTGTACTACAGACTTATCCTCGTCGCTTAAATCAAATTCACTTTCTCTCTCTTCGTATTCTACATTTTCATCTAATTCTTTAAAATCTGGCGCAAAAGCAGACCAATTTTCAACTTGATTTTGTGCCCAAATAGAAACTACACCAGATGAAATGGAAGCTATGATAGGTCTTACCGGATGCCACTGTATAATAGATAAATTTAGATTTAATTATTATATTTGTATTAAATTTTGTATGCATGTATACGTATTAAATTTTTAATACATACCACAACATCTAATAACAATTCTCCTTTAGTTCCATGTAAGATTTTTACTAAATTTCCAATACTTTTTTCCCAAACATACAACGCATGTTGTCTAGCAGATCCAGCGCACACATATTCTCCATCTCCGGAAAAACAGCATTTTTTCCACATAGTCTTGTTCACAAGATCTTGTAGTTTTTGAATTGGCTCTGGTTCGCCATCTTTTCCACATGCCAATATCTCTATACTATCATACACGCGAATAACTCTATCAGAAGTATTAACAAGAAAACACGAACCACGCCTTGCAAATTCAATACTCTTTACTGCCGTATTACTGGCAGTACCTTGTGAAATTTTGTAAGATGCTTTAACGGTTAAAGATTCCGCATCTAAGACCAAAATTCTGCCACGAGCATTTCCGGTATATACATAATCACCTCTTCTATCAAATGACGCTACTATATTTAAATCGCTCTGAAAATAAAATGCAATAGATTAAGTAATTTATGTTTAACATTTATATATAGATATAGATATAATGAAATATAAATATTAAATACATCTTCGTCAAGAGGTATGACTCTATGGGTGCCTTCGATGTCAACCATGACAGCAGCATGTCTCATCGGACATACTAAAAATTTATTTAAGTTTCTCGGATGAAATTGAACTTTCAAGATCGGAGAAGGAAACCTATATTTTTGATCGCACTCTCCAGACAAAACATCCCATATACAAACATTATTATCTGTAGATGCGCTCAACAATTTGCGCCCATTTCTGGACCAACTAAATAAATGGAAACATTCATAAAAATATTATATATTTTTGATTATAGAAAATTTATCTGTTTAAAATCAAATGAAGTGTACCTCAATGAACAAACAGGATGTACATGTGCACTAATTATCTTTGCAATCCCACGCGTTAAAAAATCCCATATAACTATTCTACCGTCATTACAACCAACAGCAAGTAGAGTACCTCGTTTATTGAATGTACATGTTACAGCAAGCGATATACAATCCAATGTACCGTCAAATTCCTAAGAAAAGAATTATTTACAAATTTTATTTTTTATTTATAAAATTAATATGATGATATAATTAGAATTAAATACTCACTTCTGGATAATTTTGTCCAAATGATTCCAATAGTTCTAAATTCATTCTTATATATATTTATATTATTGTCCTTTCCTAAATTATAATTATTGTTTATAAAGTTGATCTAACATTAAATCTCTTTAGTGGAGAGAATAATATAAAACCGGGGTACCAACATTTCATTAAGATTTAACTGTTGGTAACAATGGTGATGTTCTTATCGACGTTAGTACCTAGGATAACCGAATTTTAAGTTACGATTATTAATAAGCATTAATATACATTTTATATTACAGATTATTATTAATTTATTATTAGTGATATATTTTAAAATTTCATGAGTTTTAATTCTCACTGTTTAAAAATTATTAGATTGATTAGTAAGTATAGGTATTTTTAAAAAACGAGTATTTGAAAAGCGCGCTTTTTTCAAACTAGTTCAGTATTGAACTACAGATGGCATGAAAATTTAATTCTGATTTACATTGCGCTTATGGTATGCGTTATCATTCAGTCTAATGCTCCGTGATACAAACATAGTGACAGAAATAATTTTTAATAATTTTCGAAATCACATAAATTAAAAATTGAATGTAAATATATCGATGGATTAAATAAAATTATATATAATTGTTTAAAATTAATATTTGCACGCATTATAATAAAATTGAAAGATGACAGAAGAAGGAAAAAAAATTTCTTTTGGTTTTGCCAAAACCTTAAAGAAGCCTGTATTAAAAAATAAACTTCCTCAGGAACAAAAGAAAGTTGATTATATCGAATGTCTAGATGATAAAGATATTAAAATTATTGGGTAAGTGATAATAATATATTTCTTTTTAATACAATTTAAACAAAAGTTATTTCTAACCTCATTATTAGAAAAATAATGAGAAGTAATTTTAGAAGTTATTGCATGTATGAGAAGTAATTGTTTAAAATGTGTTTTTTATTTTATAGAGAAGAAGAAAAAAAAGATGAACCTCTGGTCATTCCATTGTTGGGTTCAAAAATGTGGCACGACAGAATTGTCAATAAAATAGATGCAGACATTTTTGAACCCAAACTAGTGCCAAACGAAGAAGTAAAAGTACAAATTGATGTTAAAAAAGAAACGAGTAGTGAAATAGCTAATGGAAATACTACACCAATTCATACCGACATTCCTCATACGGTTATTAAAACTGAGCCAGTGGATACGACGTCTATAGAAACTACTGGAAGTAGTTTGGAAGAACAAGCAGCGAAAGAAATTATAGAAGATTTAAAATCTACAGGAACTAAAGAAGCATCTAAAATTTTAACTTTACCTATAATGGAGGAAGAAAAAGCTTTGCGGGGACAAGAAGAAGTAAGTTAAATCATATCGATTAAAATTTTATTATTTATAAAATTCTCTCTCTAAATTGCATTCATGTTATTAACAGTCTACCTTAGAAGATTATGAACGAATTCCAATAGAGGCGTTTGGCTTAGCAGTATTACGTGGAATGGGATGGAAACCGGGACAAGGAATTGGTAAAAATGAAAAGTAAGAATTTGTTCTAATTTACAAATACTATAAGTAAAAATAAATTTTATATATTCGTTTAATTCTTCTTTTATTTGATATTTTACAGATTAGTAACGACTGTTATACCTGAATTACGTCCAAAAGGAATGGGTCTTGGAGCGGACAAAATAACAATACAAAAACAAGTAACTAAATCTAAGGACAAACAAGAAAAAGAATTGCAAATTGAGAGAGGTACTTATGTGAAGATCACAAGTGGTAAATATGTTAATGCATATGGTCAAATAGAAGGTTTAGACGATGATGCTGGAAGAATAATTGTCAAAATGGCTTTGGGAGGAGACACAATTTCTTTAAATGAATTTATAGTTCAACCGGTGACGAAAGATGAATATACTGAGAAAGCTAAAGTTTTAAGTTAGTATACAAATTATATTCTTTATCAAGGGATCTTTAAAAGGTCGATGTAATACTCTACAAAATATAATCTACATCTAACGTAGATATATATATATCTATGTTAAAAATAATTGACAATGTTTTTTATACAAAGTTAATATTAAAATGCTTTTTAAGGATCTCTATTGCTATTGCATTATCTTAATAGGTGTTGAAAGTTTAGTTTTTAGTATTTTATGACACTGATTTCAGATGTAGCGAAGTATAAGGAATATAAAAGCAAAGAAAGTTCTAAATTAGAAAAACTTCCGTCTTTGGAACCTAATAAAGGTAATCAAGATAACGAAAAGGAACAATCCAAAAAGGATGAAAGAGGTAATACTGAAAGACATAGTGGTAAAAAAAAAAAGAAAAATGATGATCATAAAACAAAATCAAAGAAACACAAAAGACACTCGTCGGTCAGCGATAGTAGTGTCGAAAGAAAAAGCAGAAAGAGAAGGAGTTCTAGCAGTAGCAGTGGTGATAGCAGTAGGCATAGAACGAAAAAATATAAGAAAACTAAAAAAGCTAAAAAGCATGATAAGTCGCCGGAACAATCGAGTAAAAAGCGAAAAAAGAAGGATAAGGAGCGTGAAACAACTGAAGACAAACATAGTTATCATAGCGAAACTTTAGATAAAAAGAAACATAAACAAAAGAGATCACGATCTAGATCACCTAAAAGAAAATCCAGATCAAGATCAACTAGAAGATGATGATATACATTTGTTAAATTCACTTTCCTTTAACTGCCAAATTCTGTAATATTTCATTTATGTACAGTGGAATTTGGGATTGCAAGTAACTTGGCTTACAAGTAAAACAAAAGCTGATAAAAAATTGTTGATTTGATTAACGAACGATGTCTCACGATACAAGCAATACGAATGTGTTTGGCAAACTACAAGCACATTCATAGTAAATAAAGTGCGAATTAACTCGTTTAATTTTTATTTAGTATTTTGTATTTTATATCGTTTTTATATGAATAAATAATTGTGGAACTAATTATTTAATTTTTCATTATATATTTATTATGATGATATTTGCTTTGATATACGAATGCTTTTGATTACAAGCACATTTCTATAATGAATTATGCTCGCAAACCGAGGTTCCACAGTATCATTTTATCTCTTAATAAAATTTATTTTTGCATACATTTTTAATTCATAATATCTAAAATGCATATGAAAATCATCTTTTCAATGGCCTTACTTAGTTGAAAAAACTAAATAATAACAAAAGTTAAACTATGAGCACAGTTAAGGCAGTTACCTATTCGAGTACTAACTGTACAATGCACTGTTTTTAAAAGAACTTCTCACTTGTAAAATGAAGAGTAATAATGAAAGAATCTATATAAAAAAAATATTAATTATCTTGTTCAATATATATAAAACTCGTATGATGATATCTTGGCCATATACGTGGTTTACATTTTTGATTAGATTAATCTTACGTAATCCTGTACATATTTTCTTTCAAAGTATGTATCTGCACTTGAATATGTAGATACTGCATTCATGCCATAACCTAAGTATCATGCTACATACAAAGATACTCAAGCAGAGTATCAGGACCATGTCAAGTACGTAAAACAACCAAATATAATCATATTGATCAATACTATAAGAGATAATACTTTATTGCCCTTAATATATTTGACTAATTAATAAATGAAAACTTAATATTTGATTTTATAATCACAGCACTCCGTTTAGCGTTAGTGCAACTTGCTGTGGGTGATGATAAAACGAAAAATTTGACACGAGCTGTTGATTATATCGAAAAAGCTAAACAAAATCGTGCGGACATCGTCGTATTACCAGAGTGTTTTAATTCTCCTTATGGAACATGTGTGTAAATATTATTAATTTTTTTTTTTTATATTCTACTTACAATATATAGTAAACAATGTATAAATGAATGCAGCAGGAATCTTCATTTTAAACATTAACTGTACAGTAAATATTAATTTGAAGACAAAAGACTACAACTGCAGTTCATATAAGCGACAATATTCGTGTCGTATGCGTGTATATTTTATGTATTTGAAAAGATCTTTTTTATTTGGCATACTTCTAACGTAAATGTCATATATTTACAATATAAATATGCAAATTTATATTTCTCAATATAAATTTTTTTACATGCAAATTTAGCTCATTTCCCAAAATATGCAGAAGAAATTCCAAAAGGTCAGACGAGCATTGCGTTGTCTGATGCGGCGAAAAAAAATAATATTTGCGTAATTGGGGGTACAATTCCAGAAAGAGATGGCGATAAATTGTATAATACTTGTACGATTTGGGGACCAGATGGAAAAATGATAACCAAATACAGAAAGGTGATAATCATTTATTATTTCTGTACTTTAAAACCTTATAAGAGATATTTTTTATTTTCTAATATTCATAAAAATACATCCAAAAATATTCATGACAGAGATAAAAGTTTCCCATTTCAAAAAATACGAGTCGTTGAAGTTTTACTTTGAAACATATTTTCCTCTCTCAACTGCTAACATAAATTTCTTTATCGACAGATGCATCTCTTCGATATCGATATCAAAGAAAAAATTACGTTTCGCGAAAGCGACTCATTAACTCCTGGAAATTCTCTGACCACTTTCGAAATAATGGGATGTAAAATTGGGATCGGCATTTGCTACGATATTCGTTTCGAAGAATTGGCTAGACTTTATAGAAATCAAGGTATATTTAAATCAAATCTAAATTCTTTCAATTCATAAATTTGCCGATAGTAAATCCATTTTGTTAGGCAATCAAATCTTCTTATTAAAGGATCATCATTATTAATCATTTTTCTTTATTATTTTAAATTAAAAAAAAAAAAGTTTCTTTTTAATTGTTATAGTATTGTTTTCTCGTCAATAGCTTGTAAAATGTTAATATATCAAGCAAGATTCAATACCATGAGTATAAGTCGAGAAAATATCTTTTTTATAGGATCAACATTTTTGCAATCTTTTTCTTTTTTAATTTTATTTTTAATTTTTCGTTTGTCCCTCGTCAATAGGTTGCCAAATGTTAATATATCCAGGTGCATTTAATTTAACCACCGGTCCACTGCATTGGTCGCTTCTGCAGCGTTCTAGAGCAAATGACAATCAATTATACGTTGCCTGCGTATCACCAGCTCGTGGTTCTCCTCCCGGTTATATTGCATGGGGACACACACAGCTAACTAATCCTTGGGGTGAAATACTTCATGAATTAGATTCCACGGAAGACATGATCGTCTCCGATATTGGTAATAGAGAAGCTACTTATCATTAGAGAAACTTCCACTTGAATGCCATTACGAATTCCTTACCTCTCATTTACATACGTAGTTAAGTAGAATCTTAATTATTCCCAATTGTATTAAATTGCAACAATAAGAAATGTATTATTTCACAGATCTCAAAGTGATTGACGAGGTAAGAGCTCAAATTCCAATTTTCGCACAGCGACGTACGGATTTGTATAACACAATTTGGAAACAGTAACTATACTTTTCCAATAAATAAAACCATCTCTTTTTTAATATTCAAATTACCAATAAACTGTTATAAATTAATAATGGTTGATATACATAAATAATATATATTTTGTATGGAGGTTTTGGGCAAATATAAACATCAATTTCTTCGTGAAATTGAAATACTCGTATTAATTTTAATTTCTTATATTATAACAAACTAGAAAATAAAATTGGGATTACGTTTGATCTTTCGTATACACATTGTTTCAATATTATTTCAGTAATTTATTGAAATTTTTAATGTTGATTTAGAATGATTATTCATACATAAAAGGCCCCTTGATGATTAAACGACATAATTACAATGAAAAGTAATTACGTATTGTTATATAGCAAGATTATTATTATTATTATTATTATTATTATTATTAATATTAATTATTTGTTTAAAGATATTTCCTAGATATGTATTTACATTGAAATAATTAATAATAATACTTCTTCTGTTCTTGTTTTTCCATATCCGTAAACGTTAGGCTTTAAAATGTTAAGCTTAGAGAAATTGGTCGATTAATATTGAATACAATGGCTTCTCGTTATTTTTTTTTTTTTTCTTTTTTTTTCTTTTCAAAGAGAGCAAAATACAAGAACTTTTCTTTTTCTTCGCAAAAAGCACGCCTCCTCATCATCAAATACAAATACGTTCAGCATTCATTAAATTGAATTCTTCTCCGCTAATAAATTCATACATTCATTCTTTTATATCTCTTAAGAATATTCTACAAAATAATATAGCAATAATCGCGTAATGAATCTTTCTCAATAACTGACCTACCATTATTTCATTCAATTTTATTTTATAAAACGTAGAATAATATCCGAAGTAACGTATAATATGTGTGTATGTGTATGTGTGTGTATGTGTACACATATATATATATTTATTTATCGCGCGATCATGTTCATTAATAATAAATTAATTTAAATAATGAATATTACAAATATTTAAACAGTTCATTTATGAGAGATTTCGTTACCCTCAACATAACCCGTCGATGCACGGGTATATTTATTTACAATTAAAATTAATTTTTAATTGATAGTGCTTTACTGTAACAGCAATACTGTAACAAATATAAATACGTATTCGATAAATATGTGTTCGTCGATTCGGTATCCAAAAATTGAATGTATTGATTTTTGTTAGTTTAGTCGCACTAAAATTATCCTTGAAAAAAGAATTTTCTTCTGTTATTTATAATAATATTTCGTATAATGATAATTATAATTTTTATTCTTAATTGCGCTTAGAATAATTTGTTAATGGAGTCATATTAACAATAAAATATTCCATGCGTAGAAAACGTTTCGGCCAAGAGTATTCAACACTCGAAGGATTAAAGCAGAAATATGAAAGAAGAGTTTGGAAGAGGGTAATAACGAATAATTTTTTTTTCTTTTACAAATCGGACGAATTTTTTTCGCTATTGTCGCAATACAGTATGTAAATACATAAATACATATGATTATGTACGTATAATTCGAAGATAACGTGGTCGCATCGTATCGAATAAATATTTTCGTTGATAACACCAAATATCGTGTGCTTTCTCTTCATATTTTTTTTTTTTTTTTTTTTTCATATTTTATAACTTATTTTAATTTTTTTTTTGTTTAAAAAATATTGGTCACGTGAGACGACGTATTTGATATTAATGTCCGAATTACGCGGAAAAAAGCGTCGTAACGGTTTTACAATTGATTGCGTTAGAAGAATTAAAGTAGATAAGTTAAAAAAGTTGAAGAAGGAGAAGAAGAAGAAGAAGAAGAAGAAGAAGAAGTAGTTTAAGAAGAAGAAAAATTAGAACGAGGAGAGAAAAAAATCAATATTATTATTTCATATATATATATGTATGTGTATATATAAAGATAATTTTTAATTGATATTGTCCATACACGCGCACGTGATTTTTGAAAAATTTTAAGCTCGGAGAGAATAATTTCGATTATGTCGATATAACGAATGATATTATATAAATACCCTGTAGCGATAAACGGAGCACCACAATGAGAAAAAAGCAATTCCATCGATACACCGCAATTTATATATTCGCCAGTCCATTTTATGTCATTTCAAAGACCACAAGGAAGTGTTGCTGCCAACACTTCGGAAAGATAATTAGGCCATTAAATGTAGTCGTTAAAATAATAATCATACGTATTATACATCTTGCGTGTGTGTGTAACATTTCTCGTTTTTGATTATTCTCTATTTTAATATTTTGCAGTTATTTATTCAATTTTTTTATTTATTTTTTATTTTTATTCAATTAGATTTCATTGAATTAATTATTTATAGAGATAATTTTTGTAATTACTTTTTTTCGTAATAATAGTATTGAATATAATAATAATTAAATCTAAAAATAATTTTTTTTTGTTACGATTCAATTAATTACATTTTCAATTATATTCTTTTTTTACTAAGATTTAAATTAATAGAAATTATTGCTGCAAAGTTATATAAGATAAAAAATCGTGATTTCTCTTGATAGATTGATTATTTGAAAAAATAACGAATCTTTGAAATCTCTGAAATCTTTCAAATCAAATTCAATCAAATAGAATCGTGTGTCGATGTTCAAATCTCAAATATGATTTTTCGAACAGCTTTAAATTTCCCGTTTCATTTCATACGCAGCTTTTGCTTTGATTTTCTCAGCAACTTACACACAACACAGTTTATATGTTTTTTTATTTTACAGAAATCTGAATGAATACTCGAAGAAATTTTGATCGCACGAAAATCGATTAAAATGAAATACAACATTGAGACGACCATTCGCGTACGAGTAAAACTCGTCGAATTTTCTTAAAAGCGTAAGTCCAATCGTTAAAGTATTTTTTGATCGTGTTCAACAGCGTGTGATGGAACGTATGTACAAGGTATACAAAAATGGCATAACATCATTATTTTACTTGTAAAAATTCGTCGGCAAGAATATTACGAAAGGATTCACAATTACTAAGAAAATGATGAAATATTTCATTTTCTTTATTGTCTCTTTAACGATGAGTTTAATTTTAATTAGAGACCACCACCACCATAACCATCACCAATATCGATTATTATATATTCGATTAGAGAATATTACTTACTTTTATATAGCCTGCACATAAATTACATCACACGTTCGCTCTCGATGATTCTCAAATCTGCAAAAGTACAAGCATGCAATATTCAAGAGATTAGATTTTTAAGTTGGACATATAAAAAGAATTTTGTTGTTAAAAAACTTTCACACACACATACACTTGTATTAATTCTAACAAGAAGATAAGTCGAGAGTCAAGATTTTTAAATATACATTTATGTATGTATATATGTATATATGTGTGTGTGTCTTATTTCGGTATATACATTAATTAATTAAATGAATCAATCGATGTTCACAAATAGTTCGGAAAAAAAGGAAATAACTATCATTAATATCAAGTAATAGAAATAAATAGTAGATAGGATAAATTAACTTTCGAAATATCTTACAAATTTACTTGGTCCTGACCGGTTTTCAACTTATACGGGGTATTATGTTTGAACACGACCTCATTGTTAACTCACGTTACGAGCTTAAGTGGATTTGCTCGGGTTAAAACATTTTCATTCTTAAAATCCTATCCCTTTTCTTTTCATCGAGAAACAACTATCGTAAATTCGTGAAAAAATTAACGTCCTTCGTATATTTCACACAACACGCGCAAAAACACACTCACACGCGTAAATATTCTTTTTAAACATGATTTAACTTCAAACTGACAAGTTAAATCGTAGAATGTAATATTACGCACAGTTTCACATATCCCATGTTCCAAATATATTTCATTATTTTTATTATAGAAAGAATAAAAAGGAAAATGTGTGCGTTGGGCCATGTTGGATAAAATAAAATAAAATAAAATAAAATATAAAATAAAATATAAAATAAAGAATATTAAGTTACGAAATTCTTTCTTACACCATAACCCGTAGATGAGTATTAAAATATAATGTATATTCCTTATGTAATTCCTTTTTCATTTAATTAAATTTCTAGTTCGCATATAAATCCTTATCGATATCTCGTTAAATCCTTTCAACGTTAAATTATATTCGAATTTGCTCCGATCTACTCTGCTTTCCTTTGATCTGCTCAGATCTGTTCTGCGCAATAACGAGTCTTCTCAATTTATTATTTTCTAAAGTCTCTGGACAATTGTACAGGATGAATTTAATTGCATGTCAAAGGATCTTCTTCTATCGAGAAGATTTCTCTATTGCGCATATGATCGAAATGATGAGAAAAATCCTTTTAAGAGTTCGGAATCGAATGCAATTAAACGGGAGAAGAGATTTTTCTCGACACTTCGAACGCGATTCATCATGTACACTTGTGTTAACTTTTTTATCAATTTATCTTCTTCTTCTTTTTACTCTAATCTTACATCCGTTTTACTTTTCTTCTCTTTTTTATTTTTATTTAATTCCCAAGGTCAACGTTAATATGTATAATCTGTATAAATAAATGTTTCTTCACCCCGAAAAGAAGATTTCAAAAAAGCACGATTAACCGAAAGCTAAATATTATTACCTTTTTTTACAATTGCGTTCGAAATTTTATACTTTTCCGTTTATATTTTACAAGTAGAAATAAGAAAAACAAATGTATAAATGTATATTCAACAAGCGTCATAAAAAGAATTACATAGGAAAATAATACGAATAGTTGATGGACATTTGAAATATTTCGTATGAAGATATGTCAACAATTTTAGGAAATGTCTCGTTGTTATCCTTATGTGTCTGATATTACTTTTTTAATTTATAAAACCTTTGCTTATATGTACGTTTATACAACATTGCGTTATTCACACTCATAAAACATATCAGTTAAATCAATGAATTGTTTATCAATTTATATGTTTAATATTATATTTAATACACAGTTATTCGTTAATGTTCAGAGTCTCTTATAGTTGCTGAAAAAGTTTTCGATGGAGGGACGAAACGTTCAATAAGATCGAAATATAATATTCTAAATTCTTACCTTGTCCAACTTCCCTGCGACACATTTATTAATAAATATCAGTTAAAAGTTAGATTGTTTAAAATATCTAAGAAACCGTGTATACGACGTTAACTTGTCGTTTCTACGTATATCAAACTTTTGATATGAACTGATATAAATACGTATCTTCTTTGAAACTTCTCTTTTTTACTTTTGGATAAGAAAATACTATTTCTTTTTCTCTATCTGTATTCAGGTCGCTATGAAAGTTTTTTTTAACTTTCTATGAGAACCCTATTCGTGACTTCATACTTTTTCATGACTTTGCTCAAAATATATCTGTATCTACAGTTACTACTAACTATATTTCTTTCTATCTACACTAAACTTCAAGTTTCGAAGTCAATATGGTCATTAAGATGGCTGCAGAAGTATCATAAGAAACTAAATACGTCTCTCTCACGTTCACATCTTTCTTTTCTTTTCTTTTCTTTTCTTTTCTTTTTTTTTGTTTTCTTTTTGTTTTTTTTCTGTAAATTATTTTTAACATTTTTACTTACTTGAATTCTTTTTTCTTTTCTTTCCGAAGATGATGATATGTTTTTTTTTGTGTGTGAAGTATGCAAGTGTGCGAGTGTTCATCGTGTTGTGTATTTGAAAGGACATACAACAATATTTTAGGATTCGTCTGAACGAAAGCTCGTAGCAATATTTTGTTAGAAATATTTTAATATACTTATCTCTTTCTCTCTCTCAAAGATCGAGGTTTTTATTCGTTATCTTTCGTAATTTATTTCGTATTCTCTTAACAAAAATAACTACAAGCTTTCTAAGCAACCAAATGGAGACAAACGCTCTATAAAATGCAAGAAAAAACAATTAGATCCTTCTGGACAGATTTATAGCCGGCGTTTCGCGAACTACGCTCTTTTTTCTTCCCCAAAATTTTTTTCCTCTTTTTAAATCCCCGTTTTGATCTTCGACGATACGTAACGATTGAATTTAATCTATTCTAATTTGATCTATTTATAATTATTAATATAATTATTATTATTATTATTATTATTATTATTATATAATATATCGAAAAAAGAGGTGGAAAGGTATGAAGAGGTATTTAAGTATAAGAAAATTTTAAGTTAATACATGTATGTATTTATGTATATTAATATTATATGTGTTTATGTGTATTTAAATGTATGCATGTATATCCGGGGGCATCACTTTGCATCTAATCACAGATCGATTCTAATTAACTCATCGTATACAAACGATCAGACGGTTTTAGATATAATTTTTGTTCTTTTCTTGCATTTCCTTTTTTTCTTTCATTCATCTGTCCATATCTTTTTTTATTAATTACCTACAATGTCATTGATTAACAACACACACATAACCTCCCCTAAATACCCGGCTAATTAAAGTCATTAATGAATTTATCACATGATCGTTCGTTTATTTCGTATCCCATATAATCTTTCTTCTTGTCAAACGTAAAACAAATATATAGAAAAGAAATTTCTCGTTGAAATCCTTAAATCGTCATATTTTTCTACGATCGAACTTCCTTATTCTTTAATAGTTTATTTTTTGTTAATAATTCGTTCTTTTTAATTCATTGATCGAAAAATCGTCGTACGGATGGTCGATAACTTGTTTCTTTTTTTTTTTTCTTTCGTTGAAGAAGAAGAAGAAGAAGAAGAAGAAGAAGAAAATTAGATTAGATTGGATTCGTGAAAAATGGCGGCGGCGGCGGCGACGATTCCTCGTAACTTGGACGATTTTATCTTATTGGCCAAACGTCTCATTTAATGACTATTCTTTTCGATGGAAATAATAGAAATAGATGAGAAATTTCATCGCATTTGGTACACAGCAACAAGAGCAACAGCAACAGAGCAGCAGGTAATTGGTCTCGGAACTAGGACAGGGAGAGAAGAGTGACGAGAGATGTCGTCAACCAGAAGACTCCTTGATCCTGTATTCTCGATGATCCGTCGACAATTATTAAATCCGGTCCAGTCCAATCCAATGCGTCATCTATTCCATCCAAACACTCGAACTCGCAACAACGCTCACCAACACGGAATTTCTTGCATCTCTGAGAAATGAAAAACAATTTTGAACCATAGTTAATATTTTCTAGAAATAATTATTATTATTTTTAATTATAAGATATTATGAATATTATATTTTTTATAATATTGTGTTAATATTTTCTCATTATTTTCTATCGTAAACAATTTGAAAGATATTGAAATGGATCGATTTAAATGGGACACTGTGTATAATACATACATAACGAACATCTACAGAATACTTGGCCGAGAGCCTATACTTCACTTTTAGTACCATAAATGTACTGACGTTTCAACGTCAAATTGTTAGACTCTTATTTTAACATTAACTTTTTCCAAGCACGCTATTGATGTATTTGCTTATTCATAAAGGATAAATCAAATTACTAGACTACTCATACTTATGTTCAAATTGTTAAGTAATCGAACAAATCTTGTACGATTGTCTTCGTGAAAATATACAAAAGTATCTGACAATGAGATAAGAAAAATCACTTGGTTTATCATATAATTTTTAAATAATTTAATCTAATACACAATTTTCAACTGATGAGTGTCATCCTGTTAAATTACTGTTACATGAACTGCATAGTTTTTTTTATTTTTTACATCAAAAAAATAGTGTATAATAAACCATACAGATTTTAGATAGGAATTTCATATTTGTTAAATAAATAACATCTCTAATTTCCCGTCAACAAATTTCTAAATGATTCCATTTTCTATACAGTTCTACTTGTAAGTAGAAACCAGTGAAATTGATATCCTGGAAATAGTAATTGCTGCCAACAATCTCGTCTTTTCTAAAGCTGCGGTCCTGCGATTCATCCGCAGTGACCTAGGTTTTAGTTTCACTTGGCTTCCAAAGACTTATTTCGCAAAGACGAAACCATAATACGATTTTCGTTAACTCATCTTTGTCCTTCTTTATCGACAGAATGAACTCGTAGTTTCCTGTAGTTTTCATGACAATAGTAAATAATTGACCTCGTCGTATTGTTCGGACTAGCGAAATTTCATCCTCGTTCGTTCCATTCTTCTTACTCAAAAAAATTTTTCTTTATATTTATCTTTTTCCTTTTTCTTTTTAACGATACATTAAAAAATTACACGAGCTTGTTGGAAAAGATATAAAAGTGTATAATACTTTCGTTAGATTTTTATTTCAACAACGCGAGTCCTCCCCATTGTGTCGAATAATTTCTTTCATCTGTTGAGTGTTTCGGTGCCATTCAGATACGAGAAACAAAACCGGCCGAAATGTACTCTCGTAATTTAGCGAAATAAAATAATTAGTGAATTTTCATTATTTCGCGAAGAAAAATTCTATTCTGCGCGCTGAATTTGTTCATTATTATTTATTATTATAACATTAACAAATTCTATGGAGAGTAACTTTAATTCTCGATTAAATCGATCACACTTTTTTCTTAATATTTTATTTAACAATGAAATTACTTAAATGCGTGTAACATAATTTTATGATAAAACAAATACTCTTATGAAAACTTCATCAAAATTCTTAAAAAATGATACGAAAAAAAGGGAAAAGTGATAAACAAGATTAAGATGTCTTTGAAATCGTGGAAAAGAAATATTCTTGATTTTTCTTCTTCTTCTTCTTCTTCTTCTTCTTCTTAATTCCTATCGACGAGTAAACGGATTTACATATTTACATTGTATGAAAACATCTTATTAGAGACGACTGAAAGATGGCACATTAAGAGAAAATTCAATAAAGCGATTGCCAATCTGTTTAACCTTATCCTTGACAACGACATTAGCGCTAATCGTGAATAATCTTGTTTTCTATTTAAGCAAACGGAAGAAATGCTATTACAACAATTATTACATCAAACGAAATAACTGAAACGATTATAAAAATGATAACACTATTGCAATTTAAACGAAGGGGTAAATATTAAAATTGATACAAAATTACAAACGAATAATATTTTCGTTGCGTTACATTACAGTTACATTTGAATTACATAGACGAAAAAAAAAAAGAAAAAAAAGTAGAGAATAGTCGTTCTTGGTAAAATTTAAACACAAGCTTCACTAATCTGATTAGATTGGTCATATTATACTTCTGTCCGTGTCGAATAATCCTATCGTATAAGAATATTATTCTTCGGATTATGTAGCCATATCGTAACATGGCTTTATTTCGTATAAACAAGATAAATATACACTACGCGATCCATTTTTAAAAGAAACATATTTTTGTTCCTATAATATTTAGGAAACGTTTATAAAAATCGAACTTTAACCTTCAAATCCTTGTTTTTATTTTACAAATTGATACGCGCGTGGGTTAAATCATTTTCAACGCATCACCGAAACTTTTATTCTTATAAATAAATTAAAAAAAAACACTTTTTAAAAACCTTTTAACCCACCCACGTGTAATAACTACAAAATATTTCAACGTGAAATATCAATTAATTTAAGTTTATATAAACAACAAAATGTATGCACGATTATTTTATCGCGAATACTTTTATTTGAATAAAATGAAAGATAACTCGTGTAATGTAAACAATAAATTAAATATCAAACAACGACATCATACAATTATTAAAATCATTGTCTCATCGTGTATCTAAACCTGAGTTTCTAAGTGAAAAAGAAAATGAGCAGCTCGTTCTGGGAAATTCATTGTCGTACTGAATTTATCTACCCTGTAGGTAGGCAAGATAATGAAAAGCTTTCGTGTGAGGATGCAACTTGAATTAAATTTTATTCGTTAACGAAGTAACAAGCAATTTGTGTATGAGCACTGACATCACACCAAACAAGATACACGTGTAACGTAAATACAAAAATTCTTTTATTTTTATTCTTTTTCTTTGAAATCATTGGATACATTTATTTCTATATGTTATGTTTGCAAAATGTATATTACTATGCATAAAACATTTGTTTGCATATCTATCATATATATTGAAATGTAAAATTTGTCATAAATTTGATTAATCATATTAAAAAGTTTTCTATATTGCATATCGTTTTTGATGTATATAAATTTTTATTCATTTGATCAATATTTTCTAAAATAAATGTTCGATATATTGAAAAAATAATATTATTTTTTTTGATCAGTCAAGTAATATTATTTTGGCATCACATTAAAAATGGAAAATTAATCAATTTTATTACCGTAGGAATAATAATGTGGTGCAAGGGAGAAAAAACTGATGTTTACGAAGATGATATGTTAAATGAATACCAATGTTAAAATTATTATAATTTTCGAAATTTCGCTCTGTTTATTCATGCATTAAGTTTAGATCGTTCGATTAAAGGAGATGAAAGCAAACTATTATAAAAGCCAAGAAGATATAAGCACTAGTTGATGCTAATTTTCGCATAGCAACGCAAGAAATAGCTGAAAATTTATCAAATTTGACTATTCACGATCATTTAAAAAACCATGGATTCTAATTTCAAAAATATCATCTTTTATTTATCATTGAAAAGGCAGAATTACTTTCCGAATGATCTTATAAATAATAATTTGGTCAATACACATGAAACATAATTATAAAATTATAATAATTTATTCAAATTTATAGGACCAAACATGGAAAAACACTATAAGAGTTTAATAATTAATATAAATGTTAACTTTATTTTTTTTATTTAATAAAACCAAATCTATTTACCAAATTTATTTATCAACTAATATTTTATAATAAATTTCAATCATCAATGAGAAAAATATATTGACACTTTTAATATTAATTCTTACAATATCGATCACTCAAATTTCATTGAAACATTTTCTTATATATATATATATATATATATATATATATATATATATATACTGAATGCAATACATAGAAGCATAAATATATGTAAACATTGAAAAGAACGTTTGTAATAGAATTTTATAATCGTAGTTTTAGATTTTCTCGACTGAAAGTGCGACATTTTAGATATACGTGCTTGCGAGCGATTAAAAAAGCGAGAAAAGGAGTTAACGAGTACGACTAAAGCAGAGAAAGAGAGAGAGAGAGAGAGAAAAGAGAGCAAAAAAGAAAAAAAAATATACAACGCGAGAATATCCGTCCCTGAATTTAATTTGCAACAAACGATGTAGCATTTCGCGGTGTGTAGAAATTTTCCGCTCGAAGGTGACGCGTTAATAAGTTTTACACTTTTGACTTATAAACTTACACCTTTAAGCTGTTTCAACACGAGTATATATTCAGATCATCATACGCATATAATAGTTGTACTGGATATAATTATCTAGATGTTGCAATAAAAGCATTCGCACGACAATTCTCTCGTGAGATTGTTATCTCATACTTCGAAGTTCGTAATATATTCAAAGTATAAGTTGTAATTACTTTGGTATAATTACATTGATTTCAATGCTTACAATATAAAATATAAGTGTTACACGATTTGTGTGCAAAATTTTCTAAAAAAAAAAACAAATAATTATTTTCTCGATGATCGTTAAAACTAATAGTACTCGATAAATATTACCCCTTCGATTATTTTTATTTGAATTCTATTATTTATTTTGTACGTTTATTTAATTTTATGTAAAAGCTCGTAGATATTTCGAACTTCATTAAAATATATGAAATCAATATTAAATAAAGTTAAGAAAAAAACGTACAAATTTATTGTTTACATATAAAATGTGTGTAATTTTGTATTCCAATAAATAATTATTAATTTAATTATTTATTATAAATGTAATAATATAATGTGTATTTAATTATAATGTGTAATTATTTATTTTTATTTTATTGTAAGGGGGTACGAGACTTGAACAACCTTACTATATAATATTAAGTATGTGCTTACTAAGTGTAGCACGTTTAACGATTTTATATAGCACCAACTCGATACTGATCTCGGTCAAAGTATATTTTTTATCGTAGGAAAAAAATGCCAGTTGGCTAGCGATCGAAGAAGAAAAAAAGTGAGCAAAGGTTGTACGCGCGTTTATGATAAAAATGAAACTTCGTGTTATTACTCGACCATATTATTGTTCTAAATTAAATCTATCGAGCGTGGTCGAATAGATGTCACGTCGAGTTTGCCAGACGGGTTTTTAATCTACCATTTTATTATCAATATTCATAAGCTTGTACGTACAAGCATACATGCACGCTCATGTGTCCATAGATGCATGAATATATACACCATATTGTTCCAATTCAATGCTATTTCATATTATTTTCTTCTCGGAAGATCTACGAGAAATGATAAAACGTTTAAAATTTCTGTTTAAAATTATGAAAAGTTTCAAGAGAGATTTATTCGTTGGGAGATGTAAATTGAAAATTTAATTTCATTTAATATTCGCATATTTATTATATTAGAAATGATGTTCATTCAATTTTGCACTAGAAACATTTAATACGTGCAATTGATTTTTTTCTTAATTACTAAATAATTTTACAAGGATAATTATATCTTAAATTTATTGTAATCAACCAAAAAAATTGATTGTATTAAAAATTGGATATTATAACAATTATATTTTAAATAAGACACTTTGAAATACTATTTGAAATGACTTTTCGAACAAATCAAATATTTTATTTACCGTTTATAATTTCAAATAGTTTTACCCAGCCCTACCAGGTATATATATAAATTGACTATATGTATGTATGAATGCTATGTGTGTGTGTATATGTGTAAATACGTAATTGAATGAATACGATAATTGATCTATTATGCGAAAAAGTAACCTTTTACTACATGAGTCTCGTATGGACATAAAACAATTTATTTAAAAGCTCTACGTTAGTACCATATGGTTCACCGAAATCATTTTCTCGTTCATGCATTGTACCCATTTTCGAAAATCATTTAGATTTTATCTCCATCATTCCACCGCGTTTTTTCTTCTTCATTTTTTATTCCCCTTTCTCTTTTATTTTCACGAAAAAATCTCAAAGTTTATTAAGCTTTACTACCATCGCCACTCATCGATCGTCTCTTTTGAGATTTTATGAAAAGTAAAAAAAGGCCAACCGTTCAACTAGTTCAATATATTTGCGTGTTTTAAAGAAGTCAATATTTTTCTATCATTTTTGTATCTAAACTTTTAAAAATATTTAGAGAACCGTGCACTTAGACAAACAAAATCCTACGAGAAGATACTAATAAATATTTCATAATAAATTATTCGAATTTATGCATAAAGTAACACCTGCGATGACAACAAAATTCAACGAATAGTTAACTATAATATTATAAGGATAAAAATAAAGTGTAATAATTATTTGACACCAAGTGAAAAGAGTAAACTTCATTATAAGGATAAAATATATATATTAAAATAAAAATTTTATTATATAATAATAATATTAATAATATATATATATATTAATAATAATAATAATATATATATATATAATAATATTTATTATATAAAAATTAAAATATATATATATTATATAAAATATTTATATTATAAGGATAAAAATAAAGTGTAATAATTAATTGTCAGCAAGGGGAAAGAGAAAACTTCATGATAACTTCAATTACTCACATATGGGGGTGTACAGTATATAGCTTGGCACCACATCGGCTCCGAGTGATAACAAACGCACAAGCTACAAACCGCAGGTCCTGGCACATAGAGAAGTCCATGCCTGACTGTTCCACCTTGAAAATCCGTACAATTCTCCTCAAGAGCACCTAGAATTCAATATTGCTCATCGTACCTCGATAATAATGAACGATCAACTTCGCTCTAATTTAACTTCCCGTTAAATTAATATTTATTGTGTGATAATTAATATTATTAATTTAACTTGTGGTATATAATTAATTATTAGCTTGTTGCAAAAATAATTGCCCTTTTTTGTATTATTGTAAATTTATTGCGACTGTGTGTTGGCGATTGCGGTGAAATTGCAATTATTGATTTTGATTCTTTTTTTTTTCTACTTTTTTCATTGTTTTCCCAAAAGAAAAAGGCAGAAAAGAAAATTCGTATGTTTTTATTGTTTTATTTATTCAAATTGATACCTTAAAAACAGTAGAATCATAGAATTTACAATTCGATATTGATTTTTTAATGAAAAAAGATGCAATGGAAACGAAAATCTTGTTATAAAAATGAGGTAAATACGCGAACGTTCTTTAAACGATTCAGAATAATTTTTTAATGTCCATTACATCGAAACGAATCAAATTAAACAAGTAAAGAAAATACAAAATTACTCGATGTTGATCGTTCGACAGTTATTCGATATTTCAATCATATGAATCTTTTTAATTCGATACTTCAAAGCTGCAATTATTTTTGCAGCAATGAAATACGATACACGGCTGGTATTTATTTAGTCAATATTTGAAAACATTTCCGCTTCGTATTTTTAAGATATGATTAATGTGTATTACAGTTGCAATGAAACTGTAATTTCTATTATAAATACTAACAAATAATTATTTTTACCGAACAATCTATTTTCCATTATTTATTTGAAAAAACATCTAATCAAAAAATATCTAATCAAAAAATACTTCAAAAATATCAACAAATATAAATCCTAATGATCATACGTAGGATAAATTGAATAATTTCTAACAATTTTTATTGAAAAAGTAATAATAATTTTTTGTTTGATTTAGACTGTAAATTTTGCAATCAACCCTCGTATTAAAGCATATATCTTATAATATTTCTTAATATCGTCAAAAATACTCACTTATTCGTGCTGGAAGTAGAAGAAACGTAAAGAGATAAAAGATCCAGCCAAGAAGGATGTTGATTCGTAATTTCGCAGCTATCCTCATCTTCACGGTTAAATTCTTTTCTTCTTCTTTTTCTTCTTGCGATATCGTAAAGATATCCAAATTTTAGATAACCAAAGTATATCGTAATTTAATAATCAGTAAAAGCACGGATCTTCTATTTCAGCAAGCTCTGTGAGTACTACTGGAGGAAGGAACATATTGCCTAGACAAAGAATTAGGATACATTCGTCATCGTTAGTACTCGATAGATTTTAGCGTGGGTTTATAATAATATAGACATGAATACACGGATATCCAGAGATTCATTTCTTGCAATCGAGTTACTTTGAGTATTCGACGTCATTCGAGCTTTAACGCTTGCTGATTGCTCGGAATTCCTTCATGAAGCAACACGTAACAAACGAGTAGAAATTCGCGAGATAAGATAATGACCATAGACCTTTATTCGTTCGAAACGAATAAAGGTCACGGAATAATTCAACGTTCATTCTTCGAAAAATACTCTTTCCTTTTCATTTAGGTGTTTCAATTAAACGAATAAACCTGAGTCTTTTAATAGACTCATTCTTTTCTTTTTTTTCTACATAAAAATGATCGAACACTAAAACACAATCTCTAACGAGTTAATTCTCCTGTAATACTAAAATACATTTATTTTATTCCGAATAATAATGATAAGAAAACATTGTGTTTCTTAATTGATTTAATAAAATCAATAATATTTGGAATACAGTTTGAACGTTTGAGTTAATCGAATTTGACTGTATATATTCCGAAGCAATGAATTCAAATGAACATTTATACAAAGGATAGATAAATTTAATCGTGTGTTAAGTGTTCGTATGCTCTTTTCTTCATTAGTTCACTTTACAGTTCGCTGACTGTTCAACGGAGCCAATCTTTACTTACAATTAGTAGATGTTATTAAAAAACAGTAACTAAGTGTAAAAAGCACTCTTTTTTACTCTTATTACTTCCGAGTTAGTTCGCTAATTATAAATGGAATTTGAATTTTATCAGAAAAGTACATTCCAAAGGCAATGAAAGGAAATAAATTATTCTCCTTTCTTAAATGGCCGACTCCTTTTAGCTTGCACCATCTCACGAATGAAATAACAAGCTTTCAAGCGTAAAAATAATATTACGAAGAATTCTTTCTTTTCTCATTTTCTTTTCGTCATTTCCTTTTGTTTATTTTCTATCTTTTTATTTGTATTTCTTTTTTCAGTCGTTGCAGTTCTGGTCACGTATCAAACTCGTACTAGAAAAATTGTATTTCGTGAAACAAAGAAACGTTAATCTTATTTATTTATTTACTTATTTGTTTTTGTATTTATTTTTTGTTTTACCTATAATCGAAAAAACTTTTAAATCATTCCACCAAATTAAAAAGATCGAACTTTCGATAGAAGTTTGGAAAAGGTTAACGCGATACATAAAACATGACAGTAATGACGTTTCCGTAGCGTGAAATATAAAACGGATATACGTAAACGGTTGTATTATATAAATGCGATACGAATCTTGATAATAATTCAGATTTTCAATATAGAAAAAAATGACACGTTAAAAGGGATCTTATTTTTTAACGAGATACAAATATATACGTATTTCAAAAGAGAACACATATTTTGTTTCAAACTGATTATACAAATAAAACAATACGAAATATATATTATATAAAAGTTCTACGTAATAATAAATATCTGATTTAGGTTTTTCAATGTTGTTGATAATATCAAAATTCTTGGCTTAATTTTTTACAGTAAACTCACATGGACTAAACATATCAGAAAACTAAGAGACTCTGTAACATCCTAAGGGCCCTAGCTAACGGGCCCAAAAAACTTCATATTTCTGCGAACACCTTTTATGAGGATAATAAACCATCGAACCTTGATAGAAAAGAACATACTAAACTACACCCACAGCTACTTATTTAATGGAAATCCAAAAGAAAATTGTGAAATATGCGATGAAGAAATTAACCTCAAGCACATAATAATAGATTGGCCCAAATACATCAATGAAAGAATTAGATACAGAATTTCAGAAGATCCGAAGATTGCTCTTTCACTCAAAAAACATCACACATTGACATTATTCATTTTTTAAAGACAATCAATATTTTTAAATATATATATAACACCTATAAAATACAGCTATGTATTGTGTTACATGTCTCTGATGACCTTGTTGTTGATGCGACTATAAACTGGTAATTAAAAAAATTACAAAAAATATCTGATTTCAAAGAAACGTCTCTCGTGACTTACTTCTGTTTCCCTACTGCGGCAATACTTTATTTCTCAAAACTAAACTAAACGAGAAACGGTATATTACGGGAAAGATCATAGTAAAAAAAAAATGGTATGTACGTCAAAATAACGAACACAAAGGTCACGAAGTCTCTAGCTTTTCTTCGATCGATCGTCAACGCAACACTCAATTTTTATAAAGTTAGTGAGTATGAAGTACGTAATACGTACTTCCATACACATATATATAAGGAATGTACAGTGAATGCCGTTCTAAACGATCAATTTTCTAAAGGAATCTCGATATGCCTACTCCAAAGATGCGATCCATCGTTTATAGATAACACATTGTAGACAAGAATCTATACACATGTGTGTGTGTATGTGTTACATACCCTTTACACGAAGAATTCCAAGTGTTTCAAAGACTCTAGAAAGACGCGTGTTAAATTCGAGCAATCATTTTTATGTATCCATATATTTAAACGCGAAAATATTCCATTTTACTTTTCTCATCGAGAAAATTAAACAAACTTTTTCATTTTTTATCAAATAAGTTTAAAAACACGTATACATTCAATTTATTCCACCGATTGTACGATATTTTGTTATACCGCACATTTATTACCATTTACTTAATTATTTATTTATCTTTTTTAATGCATTTTCGTTCACAGTAATTAGAATTCATATTCGAATAAGTGTTTTTAATATTCGTTATATAAAATTGAATTAATAGAGAAAAAAGATATATTTTCAGGAAACTTTGTATTCGAAAGAAAAGAAAAAAACTTATAATTACCGTTAAATTCATTGATTTCTTACTAAGAAAGATTACAAATTTCTAACGAAAGTAAATTTGAATATCGATCCCATTTTATAACACCGAAGAAATAAGAAAACGATGAAGAAGGACGAAGTTAACGGGAACGATTAAACTCGATTTCTCGTGAAATTCAAACTACGAAATACGCAACGTGTACTTACGTTTATATTCGTGTACATTGAATGGGGATGCATGATCGCGTTTATGCACGTCACGATTATTTGAACGCGGTAAAACGGTATAAATATGTGTTTGCTCTTCAACCAGCGTGTGTATTGTTTTTCTCCCCTGATTTTCTGAGCTGTTGTTTCGAAGTCCTTCATAAGATCAACCAAACCATACGTGGGTGTATGTATGCGTTCATAAGTATATGTAATTTTCCATCTGCCTGTTTGTCTGTCAGTATGCGTAGATGAACGAGTGTTGTTAAGCGTGCACGTGTGTACGTGAAACCGTGTTATGACCACTTTTCTTTTCTTTACCTCTTTTTTTCACTCCACCACCTTTTAAGCAATTAGAGAACCCTTCATCTCCTTGCTTCGTGATTTCCATTTATTTATACCGCTTTTTTTAATTTATTTATTTATTTTTTTTTTTATTTTCTTCCACTCTCTCTCTCTATCTAGCTCTTTGTTTCATACACTTTTTCAATTTACCCGTATACTATGGGAAAGAGAATACCCATCAACGAGATCGTATCGTGACAACAACAAATGACGAAGCTCGAAATCAAGTTCAATACGTTGAGCTAACGAAATTCTCGTTTTCTACTAACTTCAATGCGACAAAGTTATTCAAATGCGTCTTCTCGTTATATGTCGTATAGGAGTAATCAATCGATTTGAATACTCCGATGCAATTATTTTTGATGATTTTTAAAAAACACGCATGGACCGATTTGTCTATTAATATTCATACACTTTTTTCTAGTTGGATAATATTTTTTCTATATACTTTTGATACAAACACATCGTTATGTGACTTGTTTTTTAAATATTTAATAATATAAAGTTAGTTTCTTTTTTATAATTAAATAAATGTTCTCGTGTTTATACAATTTCAGAATAATTTCCTGACTCGAGACAACAAAATATATATTAATATTATTGTAAAATTTATAAAAGATCGTTATATGTTTTTCTTAATACTAATATTATTATAATTATAATAGATTTTACAATTTTAAGACATCTGATTAAATGTAAAAACTATTTCGTATAGATCCTATAATATTTTTCGTTTGTAAACAAAATATTATAACAATACTATTCATGATTTTGATGATATCAAACAAAAATCGTAGATTTTAAAACGATTGATACAAATATTTATTGAAAATCGTACGATAATCATTCAATTTCAATTTAACGAACGAATCAAAACAATTAGAAACGTAGAACGACTTAAATTCGTAAGAAAGATTTCTTTCAAAGTGGTCAACGTACAAAGAAAGACGATTATTTACTGTGTTAGAAAGAAAAAAAATGAGAATGAAAGTATAGCGTGTACCGATAAGAAAAATAAGGGTGATAGGCGAGAAACACGAGCTACTACACGCAAACTTTAATAACACAATGTAGAATGTAGATTATTTTGATAGATAACGAGTTTAAAAAACCTTATAAAAATGCATCATTTACGAGTAAATCAGGATTGAAACGATCTGAGGATTCGCGATACTAACAAATTAATCTTAACAATTCATTCATTAACAGTTAATGAAAATAAATTTGTAAAAATACAACGAATAAATTTTACTGGAATATTTTATACAATATTTTTAAATTCATGTTACGTGAAATCAAATTTTACACGCTTAACGTGTTTACACACATATAATGTATAATTATTATATTAAATAAACTTAAAGAAGCTACTTATATTTTTGAGTTTTAAATAATAATACAAACTTGTTATAAATAAAAGTAAATAATGAAATAAGATTTTATATATAAGTGCTTAGATACTTTTAACCTTTTTCATTATACTTTAGATCAAAACACATTAAGAAGGATTCGGAAATTCTAGACGGATGATACAATCCTATAAGTGGATTTAATACATGTGTAGTTATATACTAAAAGGAGATTACGAGAGATTACTTGATAGTGTTTGAAGGCGGTGGATTAAATTTTCAGCGTGTCAAATTCTATAGGAAGGGGGTTGCATAGCTTGATAAATATTAATATTACATAAAATGAGATAAAAGGAAAGAAAATCAAAAAGTAGAACAAGAAGAAGAATAAGAATAAGAATAAGAGTTCCAATTAGCTTATATTTTATAATTTAAAGAATGTCAACAAAGACTTACCCAGTTTGAAACGTCACCCATGCCTTCCGCATCCCTCGTGCGTCAGTCAGTGCCCATGTGCCCGATTCTCCCGATTCTCAATAATCCCTTTTTTTTATTTTATATAAAAACAGTTAACACGAAGAATATATGATATAACAAAAAGTCACAAACTTCTTATATTTTTTTGTCTTCCGTTTCAATAAAAATTAGTAAATTTAAACTCTTTTTTATCGACAAAAATGTAACAAAGAATAGAAAATAATTTTCCCGTTAGTTAGAGAGTAATAGTTCCTATTGGACTGTTATATATATATAGATATATATATATATATGTGTGTGTATATATACGTATGTTTTTTTGCCAAGGGTTGATAAATTGTGCATAGATGCGCGCGCGTATCCACGGTGGAAGAGTCCGACCGACTGACTGAACTCTGTCGCAGTGAGAGCGCGGGGACCACCGCGGGTACGTGGGTCGATCGAACACCTTCTGCACCCCTCCTCGGAGCCAACGTCAAAGCCACCCCTTGGCTGAAGCGCAACGCACCCACCACTGCCACCACCGGTATTACTACCATCGGCAAGGACGGACTGACGGATAAAACTAAAACGAGAGAGAGGGAGAGAGAGAGAGATAGAGGAAAAAGGTCCACCTATCCTGCAAACTAAAAAACTATTTACTCCTATCATCATAGTTCAATTTTTTTTTTGTTTTCTTTTTTGCTATTTTATATTTTTCTCTCTCTTTGTTTTTTCTTATTTATTGTTATTATTTTTTTCCAAGGTCGCCAACATTTTTATCGATCTTTTTGATTCTTTTTCTTTGACTTTTTCTTTCTTATTTTCGTCAAACTTTTACGAGAGAAGAGAATACTTTCTTTCTTTCTTTCTTATTTTCTCTCTTTTTTCTTTTTTTTTCTTTTTTTCTTTTTATTTTACTAAACTAGGCAGATAGGGGTGTGTGTTACTCTCTGCGAAGATCAAAAAGTAGATAACAAGTGAAAGGAAAGAGAGAGATTTTTAGACAAGGTTACAAGAGGTCGTGAGAATTTGCTATTTTTCTTTGATTTTTTTTCTATTCAAGCATTTTAAGGATTGCAGTGAATAGTAATCAAATTCGAAATTATTGAATCGTAAGAAAGAATCGAAAAAGATCGTATTTTGAATTTTTATATTTTTCATATATAATATATAGAAAATAATTTCGTTTATATTTATTATTTATCTTTTAAATTTGTATTTTTCTCTTCAATATTAATTGCTCGAGCGTTTTTTCGTAATCCGTTTACATTAAACTCTAAGCATAGAAATTGTTTTCCTATTTTAAGTGAAATTTAAATTCTCTAAACTGTTTGACGGTTTTCAAAGCTCCAAACGTCCAATCTATCTTTCGACAATTTTTAATGTCTCTACTGAAATGTTTAGTGAAGTTTTGAGGATTTCATTGGAAACTATATGGAACCTTGCCAATTTGTACTAGAGGAATATTCTCACGTATTCAAGATTCCTGTGGTTGGCTTCTGGTTAGAAAAAATATCTTTTCGAGAATTTCAAGCGTCTTCGTGAGAAAAATGAAAACTTATACGTAACCGGTCATTCGAATCGTATTGATTTGCCATCAAATTATTTTTATCATTTCAATTTATTATAACAAATATCGTACTGACTTACAAACTCTTCATTAACCCTTTGAGTGCTGAATACTCATAAGTGAAGTATTTAATAAGGAACGGAATATTTTATTACTAGAGTGTTTGTTTCGTTGATTGATTTTAACTACATCTAATAATAAATTAATTAATTTTCATGTGATAAGATTGAAAACAATAATCAATACGTAAAACAACATTACATTATTTGCATTTATATTGACAAACACGTATATGCGTGAATAGTCAACGCTGGGAATTTGTATCAAACGAATATATGTTTTCGTAGCACTCAAAGGCTTAAAAATTGTTTAATAAATCTTCACAATTCATAATAATAATAATAATAATCTCAAATAATTCCACACTATGAGATAATAATTTCAGAATAAAAATATATGTATTCCAATAAAAAAAAAACCAATCCATTATCTCTTTAAAACCTTCCACATAATCTTAACGATTAAAATAACAAAACGAATATGAAGCGAAACGAATTGATAGAATAAAAAATAAAACGAAAAATTAAACGTTAATAAAAAATATCATTTTCTTTCGTATTGTCTAAACATCGTCTGTTCTTACGTACGACAAAATTGTCTTAAGAAAAACAAAAAAAAAGAAAAAAACTGGACACTTCAAGTTTAGCTTAAAGTCTGATGACATTGTCAAGGAAAAGAAAGAAAGGAAAATAAAAAGAAAAACAAAAAAGAAAAAAAACTAGAAAGAAAAATGTCTCGAGGCTCTAGTTACATTACTACAACGTACGAAGAAAAAGTAACAATACCGAAAAATTGTTGTTGCGTTTTGGAAGCAGAAGTAGAAGAAAAAGAAGAAGAAGAAAAAAAAAAATGAAATGATGTTAGTAGAAAAAAAAATAATAAAAGAATCGAAAAATTTGCTACGTACAATGAAGGAAAGAAAAGTGTGTCCTGGCATAAAGGACTTGAAAACAGGCGAGTTGCTGAGAGGGTACTTTATGAAAAATAAAAAGACGGAGAATTAAAACAACTGTTAAATGAATAACGTGATAAGTATTTGCTTGCTTTACAAGCTTACCCTCTTCTATTTTTTTTTTCCTTTTTTTTTATTAAACTTCTAAAGGATCTTTTTAACTTCGCAAAAAAAGTTCTTGGGGAATGAATTAAAAAAATAAAAAAATTAAAAAAAGAAAAGAAAAAAGGAAAAGAAAAGAAGTGAAAATATTTCGCAAAAAAAGATAGTCGAGACAACACGAATGGAATCTTTATCCTGAGTGAGAGACGTATCGAAAGAAGATAAACATTCATGCATCTTTTATGGCATCGATATAGAATGACACTTTACAGGATCAGTGTACAGTATCTCTCTATGAACACTCATACGAAATCTTTCTTAGCTTATGAAATTCAACCGACTAACGTAAAATCCTTTTTCTCTTTCTTTATTTATTTTTATCCGCATGTATAAATATCTGCATTCGAAATTAGATTATCACTTCTATAAAATATAACGTTCAATAGATCAGTTTTTCGATAATTCAAATACTTGAAATAAATGTGATCAAAATATTCGTATAAAGATCACAGATCGTATCCGTGTAATGACAACGAATCAATTATTATTACTATTATTACAGAAGAAAAGAAGGGACAAATATCATTTCGAAAATAATCATTATTATACGTTCGCATTTGATTTGAAGTGTTATCGAGCAATGTTGGATCTCGAATGTTCAGCAATTTCCAATATACATATTGTACTTTAGACGTTGAAGTTAAATCAGCCACATATGGCGTCCATAAATCATGTATAACAAGTTCAATGAATACATCCTATATTACCAAGTATAAACATATCACATTTACACCGAAATTGCAACTATATAGTATAGAGAAATTCCGCAAGTAACGAAAGTCAAGTATTTGGGATTACATCTAGATTTTAAACTAACATGGAAAAAGCATATAAATGTCAAAATTGAACAAATTCGTCTAAAAAGGAGACAAATGGCTTGATTAACTGGTAAAAAAATTTAAACTTAGCATAGAGAACAAACTAATAATCTACAAAATGTATACGTGTAAAATATACGTGTACCTATCGATAGAACGTTACTTATCGTGTTCCATTATGCAACGGTGATCTTACATGATTATATTACGTATCGATGGAAAGTACTTCTCAAATAATTGACGTAAGGAAACCAAATTAAAGTCCACCGAAGTGATGCAACACAATTTATTCAAATATTCAATATTTCTTCGAACTAATTTTTTAATGGATTAAAGAACTATAATTGATTATCCTTATTACGTATACTATACCTGTTTTCGTTAAAATGAAAGCGGAAAAAAAGAAGAAGAAGAAGAAGAAGAAAAAGAAAAGAAAAGAAAAAATGAAATTATGATTAAAAAAATATTATAGAGCAAAGACAGGGTGTGTCATCTAACTTATGTATCGATTAAAATGAAAATTAATATTAATACATATTTCTAGTGATAATATCATACAGTACATGTAATATATCAAGAAATTTTATAGAGAAAATATTTATTCTTTCTTTTTTTTCGATCCATAATTCTATTAAAATTCAACAGCTTATTACCTTTCAAAATAACTAATTCAAATAAATTTAAAATATTTGTGGAAAAATATTAAAATTTAACTACAAGCTACCTTTCGGAAAATGCTTTTCCTCTGTTCTTTCTACATAAATGTATTATAATCATAATATATACATCTTTATCTTTCCTACATTATCCTCTTCAGTTTACTTTACAAGAAAAATTCATTTTTCAATATTCTTCAGCGCAACCTCAGTCGCAAAATGATCGATGTCAAACAAACCCTCTATTTATCTCTCATTGTCAATATTCTTACATATAATACATACAATGAGTCGCTTAAATATTCGAATATCATGGCTGTTTAAATATCATTGTCCTGTACATTTACTTAGAGTTGAGTCAAAGACTTTTTTTTACCTTACCTTTTTTTATTTAATTAACATAATTATCCGTATAGCAATATTCGAACACACTTTATCTTTTGTAGCTTTTTCGTTTTATTATAAAACAGTATGATCCATCTCGTTAAAAGTGATTAAAATTAAATTCATCATTCTCTATAAATTTAAAATGATTTCAGCAATTTCCTGTTTCCTATGAGATTTAAGTAAAATTCTTTTTCCAAATTGTATGAATAAATTTAATTCTCAGAAATAGCATTCCCTTTTTTTTTATTCTATTTTTTGTCTGCTTTGTTTAATAAACAATGCGAAAAATGCAGGACATGCATACATGCATACAAAAATATGTATATTTATCTGTAACTAATCCAGTTCCATATCATAATAAATATGATATGCACTGTCTATCTCTCCTTCGATCCTTTTCCACCTCCATTTTCCACCTCCCTTTCTATCTACTTACGTGTATGTATGCATATATGCATATCTCACACTTTTACCTCATTCTACAACCTCTTATTGTTAGTAGCAAAGCACCGCATCGAAATTGTCATAGCAACGAATCGAACCTGTCCTTTTCCAAACAATCAACTAAGCACGAAACTTCAACGAATTCTTTCTCTCTTTGTCTTTCTTATTTACTTTACCTCTTTCTTTATTTCGTGCTTTAATTAATATATTTTACTCGGTACTTTTCTATTTGATAGACAAAGTGTGTCCAATGATGAGCAGTGACTTGTTGTCATTGAACGCAACTGCTAATCGCATAACACAACTGACAAGGGAGAAGGTAACATTTCTGATCTTAGGCTACGTTTGACAATTATTATTTTCTTTTGTTTTTGATCAGCATTTATATGCATGCATACTTGTTGGAATTAATGATGAATTAATTTATTTATGTAGTATTTAGTTATTTATTTAATATTCTATAAAATGTATATACCAATACTTCTCAAAGTGTGGTTCGTGACCCCATATGAGGGACTGCGTGGGGGTCACTTAACTAAATTTGAGGATTACAGAAATTTAAACAAAACTACAAAATTCCTAGATGCGCAAAGACAGAAAATTAATTCAAAACCAACTTAGCGATATTACATGTACACAGTATTTTTAGTGTTTATGCCCAGGGTCACGAAAATATTTGCTGAAGTAAATGAGGTCGTTAAGGGGAACAGTTAGACAAACCCAGCTTTATACTATACTATACTTACAGCATAGTATGCAGTATACTATAAAACATTAGATTATTCTTATGTATAATAATATAATAAATTAGATTATTGTTATATATTACATATGAATATATTACAATATTCTAATAGGTTGACAAATAAGTAATATTAATTTAAATATAACAAAATACATTTGTTACATAATATTAACTGTTATTATTAATTCTAATAGAATAGATTTCCTGAATTACGATGTGTATTTGTCGCACAATCGTTTTTAAATCGGTTAACAACTGCACAATGAACCTCGACCAATGAATGAACATGCCGTGTGTTTCCATTTAACTCGATTCGAATTAGATCGATGACCTGACGTTTACTCATTCAAGATTCTATTTATATTTCTAAAATAGAAAATATATATCTCACTCGATAATTTGGGGGTAAAAAAAATGTTTGGAAATATTCAACTGAATTTATTTTCAACGGATCCCACATTTATTTTTTTCAATTTTACTATTTTACTTTTCTATTTTCTTATTTCAAAATCTTAACAAAAGTGTCTCTTTTATTTTGTAATTTAATACAATTACAAATAAAAATTAAGTATATTTATATAAAAAAAAAAAAACGTAATTAGATTTGATTTATAGTCAAATTATTATATATTATATAAAACTGTAACGTTTACCATATCATTATTAGAATGTGTAAACGAGAAAAAAATGGAGAGATGCTTAAGATTTTTAATTTAATGAATTTATTAATTTATAATCAGGAGGAAAAACGTACCCAAGAGCGACGTAGAAATCTTCTATACCTCGTAGCCGCATTTTTAGGAGAGCAAGGGTGAACGTCTTTATTTAAATTTTATGTACTGCATAAACATATTATAAATAAAACAACAATTGTTATCTTTCAGATACACTAATTCCGTTGATGTTCTTTCGAAAGAAGCCCAATTGTCCCGTGATATTCAAATTTGCGACAATGTCGATCTGGAAATCATTTTAATGGAATACTCGGATTACCATTATGTGAGATTCAATAAGTATCCTAAATTATGTAAAAAAATCGAGTCAATTGGCAACACCAATTATCTTCACAACACGTAAAGCAACATTTATGATTCGTACATAGTAAAAATATTTTAAGAAACGTTAACAAATTAATCTAACTCTTTTTGTTTTGTTTTTTTTTCTTTCAGGGTTAGTAAAAGAGACAGAGGAGGTTGTGGTGGTGGTGGAAAGGTTTATTCGAGATCCGAAGATGAAAGTGGAGCATGGAAGAATAAAGTTCCATTGTCGAAGTCAACAATGACAAATGGATTAACCATCGAGGAATCAAATTTCGGCATTACTGTAACGCCTATTTTTCCATCGGAAAACGTTCATTCAAAATCGATTGTCCCTGACTTTATTTCCGATAATGAAAGAACATTAAAGCCTATCGGAGATCTATATCCATCTGGTTCGGAATGGAGAGAAATCGCTGAAGTTATTTCTAAAGTAAGTAAACATGAACATTCTTCCAATTATATACTTCATTTTATTTTATTGTGCATATTTGTATTTATAAAATATTTATAAATGATAATATTCAAAATGTTAATCAAATATTATTATTTGAATAGATGATTGAATCGATGATTGAAAGAGGAGCGTATATATTACATTTAATAATAATTGAATTATATTTTATTTTTGTTTAGAATGAAATTAAATTACTAAAAAAAAAATTACTTCTTTCATTACTGTAGCGTTCAATGAATTGTTTTTATATTTACCTGAAAATTGTATTAAATTTAAAATATATCTTTTTTCTAGATACCCATTCATTCATTGACAATCTTAATTTTATCCATTATTTATAAATCCTTAGTATTTTTAATTGTATCCTAATTAAAACAATCAATAATCGATTTGAAATAAATAGGAAATAGTATTGAGAGATTTGAACGTTCATTGGAAGGATATCAAAGGTTTAAATAAATGCAAAATGTTATTAAAAGAAGCAACTGTCTATCCAATCAAATATCCTGCTTTATTTAATGAAAAACTTGGTCCCTGGAAGGGGGTGTTATTGTACGGTCCGCCGGGAACAGGTATATGATAACGATAATAAAAAAAGAAATATAAATAAATAATAAAAATAATCGATCGCGTATTAACAGGTAAAACTATGCTCGCTAAAGCAGTGGCAACTGAATGTCGTGCTACCTTCTTTAATATTACGTCGAGCTCTTTAATTAGTAAATGGAGAGGTGATTCAGAAAAGTACGTTAGAGTAAGTATACGTTAAAAAATATTAGAAACGTATTATATGTTTTATATGCATAAGGGATGAATGAATTTATAGGTCCTTACCGATCTCGCAAGATTTTATGCTCCAACAATAATATTTATCGATGAAATCGATTGGACGACCACGAACAATGCCGGTGATTATTCTTCGATGAACTCTGAACCTGCTAGACGATTTAGGGCAGAACTTCTTGCAAGATTAGATGGATTATTATCTACGGAGAATGTGAATGTTACACTTTTAGCTGCTACGAATGTACCCTGGTAATGTATTCTTCTTCTAACTTTTTATCATTTCAAGGGTGGTTGCGTCAGAATTTGTATTATATACAAATGAATTTTCCATAATAAATAAGTAGAAAAAAAAATTAAAAAAATAATTATCTTTGTCCTTGTAGAAATTAATTTTTTTTGTATATAATACAAAATTTGAAGAATAGCGTGGAAGACAAACTGTGTCTTTTAATATCTCAAATGGCTTATTGTCAGACCATTTACCTAATCACTAGCTTATATATAACTATACTATATCATTCTCATATTTAAAATAATGTAAATGTAGGAATTTAGATGCTGCTTTGTTAAGACGATTGGAGAAACGTATTTTTGTCGATCTGCCAGACTACGGGAGTCGCTTAGAAATTTTACGATCGTACGTAGACAGCAATCTACATGTAACGGAAGAGTTCAAATCGCTTTTAAGATATACAGAGGGTTATTCATGCGCTGACCTAAAATTACTTTGCAAAGAAGCATGGATGAATCAATTGCGACCCATTCTTCAATCTCTTGAAGAGAAGAAAATTGCACCGGACGATATACAAAGCAACGGTCTAATAATCAACGTAACGCATCTCGTAGATGCAATGGTATTCGTAAAACCTATTGTAAAAAACATGAAACCGCGATATGTACAATGGAATACAAATTTCGGCTCTTCTACTTGCGAAATTTGACATTTACAATTTAGGTGAATCAATATATACATATATACATATTTACAACGACTATCATCGAATATTAAATAAATATGTTTCAGTTATGAGAAACTAAATTTTTTTCTGTTATCATTGATAATAATACAATGCACATTGAATATGAAAAGTGATAAAATTATTATATTTCATAAGTGATAATATTACTTGTCTTTTCTCTTATAAAGTCAATTCTTTCTTTTCAAATTATTATCCTTAGCGTGTTTCAAACCATGGTAGTATCCTGTAGAAGAAATTTTGTATACTTAATTATATAAGATTTTTTAAATTTACACATAAATCACATATAAATGTATATTTAAATGTAATATTTAATACCTGTATGAAATCCACTAATATACCACGACATCAACATACTGGAAAGAGCATCTGCATCATTTTCTGGGAGTCTAGAAATGATAATAAATCATTAAATACATACATATCAATTTTTAATCTGATGTATATGCAGGATGTCTGAGATTTTCCCAGCTAAATGATGAGCATATTCCATGCGCAAAAATAAGAAAAAAAATGTTTTATAAGCATAGGTCATTAAAAACTATTTACTTAGCCATTAATTGAGGTGGTAAAGGAGGTGCAGGAGGCATCATATTAAAGAAAGGATTAACCGATGGACCTGAATCGATAAAAATTTCAGGCCCTTTCTGTTCAGAATCAAATTCCATCTTTTCTTCAGCATTACTATTAACGCTCTTAGCATTGCAATCAGAACAACCTGACTCACTCTGATTCATACTTTCTTCATTACACTTTTCTGCTAATGCATTCTTCTGCTGAGCAATTTGACTTTGTAATCCTTCCGATTCTAACAAACTGCTCAATTCTACCTTTTCGCTATTACCATAACCTGAAATCAAATGGATGCTAATAATAACATAAAGTAGAATCTATTATCTATCATAGAACATATATCAATAAGAATAAAATTCTAATATTATAAACCTCATACTAATTACCTACAAATTTGACAATACATGTTCCATATTTGTCATAAATTTTAGTTATAATAGCTTCGTAAATTTCACCATCTTCTGAATATACAGCACGACAAGGAGACCCAACACACCATTTCTATTGAAAAAATTATCATTTAGTGTTTTATACTAAGTCATGATATAATAATTATCATTTTAATCTACAACCTTTTTCTGTTTATGTGTAGTATGAGATGGTTTCTGTTGTTGACCTTGTGATTTGGAAGTTGTACATGGATAATCGATTCCAATTCGCATAGCAACTTCTTCCTTAGCTAGATTTATAGCTCTGTCGTATGCTTTTATCAATGCTGCATCATCCCAAATAAATTCATTGTCATTTTCCTAGAAAATTTCAAAATTTCAATATTAATGATACCATTGTGTTGAAGTTATAACAAAGAATTAATTTTATTAAATATGAATAAAACAAAATTATAATTATATATACTAAAATGTTCTAATTATGACTAAGTTTAATAAAATGATTAAAAAATATATATATTTACATTTCCTCTAATAAACAATACATTATTGTCGTCAACCATTTTAACAAATAGATTCGTTCAAAAATAAATTCTTCTTGAAGACACTTAAAAGACCTTTCTTCTTTGTTTTTTTTTTATACATTTACAGAACAAATGTCACATAAACAATGTAAGATTATTTACTTCACGTGCTATATATAAGAATTATAACACACTATGAGAGAGATAGAAATAGGTGAAAGAAACAAAATTGTAACCAATACGCACAACTTCTACGCAGTCACAGATTCGCGCGAATATTTAATTTTTATACGCGCAACATCAAACGCATGCTTTACATAAACAATTTACTTTAATGAAATAATTCATTATTATTTTGAATATCTAAACGTTATATTTTTTTAAATAAAACAACAATTTTAAGTCATCAAATAAAAAAAACGTTTCTAACCAAATTTGTTAACTTGCGCATGCGTAATGATATTAAAGCTCGTATCAGTCAATTCATTCCCAATTCGTGCCCATCTGTATAGAGTTTAGAATTACTGATACATGCATTGGTAAAAGCAATGCTGCCATTTCTAATTTCTAGTCATTAAAAATGGAATTCCCTTTCGCAAAAGTATTGCTTTCTTATAACTCGATCATATTGTATATAAATTTATATGAATATACGTGTTTCCAAATTAGTAATATATCTAAAGAAAAAAAAATATGGCAACCGGTTAAATCGTGTTTTTAAAATGCTGAATTTATTGCAATTCCTCTTGTGCATTCTATCTACTTCTAGGTTGAATCAATGATTTTTTCAAGGATATACTTGTAAAAGATTGTTTCATTCGAAGAGAAGCTCACTCAATGATTTCGAGCTTTGATTAAATACATACATATATTTGATTGTATTAAACCGTGGCGTAAGTGACAATCAAAATTAAAATGCCGCTGTCAAAACATACACAAACACATAAACACACGTACACGTAACACACCTCATTCTCATAGCATGAATTCAATTACATGTATTGTGTGTAGCTGTATGATGATATCTTAAATTTGAGATATATTGTGTTAATGTGTATGAAAATTGAACTCATTTCAAATTGAAATTTTTATTCGAGGTTGCTATCAATGTCAAAAGATTTTCTTTAATTTATTAAACGTTGTACATATCCAATCTTCTTTTTCTTCCAAGTCATTTTATTTTATATCTTTTTTCTGTCATTTATTATATGCACATTTAATAACAACTGACTAAATAACTAGTTTGATTTATTTTACGGACTATACATGTACAGAATTTATAAAAAAGCTTCCTAGAAAAAGAGAAAGAAAAGGATAACTTATCTTTTTAGAATAAAACTATTTGCACAATCTATTTTGCATTAACATTAATCTGTGAACCATGCCCGGAGAACCATCTGTAACGAGCGCTAACAAAGCAAGCGGGAAAACCAAAAGAATCTCGATACCTCGTGTACAAAGCAGCACAGATACAGAATTGCAGTCACAACAAAGTCAAAGTGGCTCTACACCATTACAGCCTCTAGCACTGCACTATGTAAGCTTTCGATCAGATATCGAGGAAAGTCCTATACCACCCGCACTGCGTTGTCGATTATTTGATCTATTTCAACAAATTGAGAAAGAATTTGAGATGCTCTGCACAGAAAATCTTGGATGTAAGGTTCTATGGCATCTTAGATTTAATCTTATCTGTTGGGTTGCGCTGGAATTATTAAATTATCATTAATATTTCACAGAAATATCAGGAGTATATCAATATTGTAATGTGTATCGCACTGCACACTTTTGGTGTTCGCATTATGGGGAATCTTACTATTGAAGGCATGGATGTAAAACAGTATTTATATATATATATATACATATCAATTTGTATTAGAGAAATATTGGAAAAAAAAGTTATTATAAATCAGTTAGAGAGTAGGTCGTAGTTATCTGTGCACAATTTGCATCGTAATTAGTATTGTTCAGTAGAAGTAAACATGTAATTGTTAAGTTTTAATGAACTAAGTATATATATATACTCAGTGCAATCCAATAGAGAAAGTATTGTATAATTTATACAAAATATTTATATATTAAACATTTTTAAAACAGTACAGGAAAAAATAGATATATTGAATGATCGATTGGAAAGAGAATGCTATGGCTCTGGAGAACGCAGCCTACTTCCAGGAGATATTCCAGACTACCCAGATACAAAAACGCTTTCCAAACAAAAATGTAATCAATTCATTTATCGTATTTATCCACATCAAACTATAACAGTATATAATTGCTATTTAATAGTATAATATTCTTAATTAATATTAAATTAAATCGTTACAGCTATGGTTAGCTCGTCTGCCCAGAAAATAAAGACTTCACACAAACTTAAAGCTCAAACCAGTAAAATTGTATCAAGTTTTAAGAATCCAACAATGTCCTGTACTATGCAAAAAGAATATGTTGGTCATAGAGATGGCGTATGGGAAGTTTCAGTAGGTAGATTGGGTCAACCGATTATAGCAACCGCATCTGCAGATCATACGGCACGAGTTTGGGCATCAGATTCTGGACGATGTTTGCTACAATATATAGGTCATAATGGTTCTGTAAATTCTGTGAGATTTCATCCAACTAGGGATCTTGCTTTAACGGCAAGTGGAGATGGCACTGCTCATGTATGGCAAGCAGCGGTTGATTGGGATTTGCCTAAAAGAGTACCATCCATGGAAGAACTTTCAACGATGGGTGCAGAAAGAACAGCTGCGAGCAGCATTATTAGCAACAATGAGGAACTAGAGGAACCCCCTACTTTACGAACTCCAATAAGAGAACTTTTAGGTCATATGGGTGTTGTCATGGCAGCCGATTGGCTACCTGGTGCTGAACAAATAGTTACAGCATCCTGGGATAGAACTGCTAATTTATATGATACAGAAACTGGAGAAATAATTCATACTCTTTGTGGACATGATCAAGAACTATCACACGTGTCTACTCATTATATGCAAAGATTATGTGTCACGTCAAGTCGGGATAGTACATTTCGTCTGTGGGATTTTAGAGAACCTATACATTCTGTATCTGTTTTTCAAGGTCACACAGAGTAAGTATAATAATACTTCATAATGTTAATTATTTATGTTTATATATATATATATATATATAGTATCTACCAGTGTATATTTTTGATATAGAACAGTAACTTCGGCAGTTTTTACACGAGAGGATAAAATTGTATCAGGATCTGACGATAGAAGTGTTAAAGTTTGGGAATTGCGTAATATAAGAAGTCCCTTAGCGACAATTCGTGGTGATAGTGCTGCTAATAGATTGGCTGTTTCAAGTACAGGAGTTGTAGCTATACCGCATGACAATAGACAAATACGTCTATTTGATTTAACTGGACAACGTTTGGCAAGATTACCAAGGACTAGTAGACAGGTAAATATTAAAATTATTTTGAACAAATGTGATCTAACTATAATAATACTATTCAATATAGTTACACATATCATTTATATTTATTTATACTGGAAACTTATACAAAATTAGAAAATTTCTATAAAACGTAACTCTCGTAAAATATAGTAATAATAATAATAATAATATATTATTAAAATTATTATTCTAGGGTCATCGCAGAATGGTCTGTTCAGTAGCATGGGCAGAAGATAGCAATAGTATTTGTAACTTTTTTTCTTGCGGATTTGATAGATTAGTGGTAGGATGGAGTATTCTTTCTGTCAAGGATGCCTGAGCATCAAAATCCGTTAGTATTAGATCGATCCTTACATTAGAATAACATTGGACAGAGAGGCAATGTAGAAACAAAATTAGAAATGTAATCGCAAACCAAAAATCCAGCAATCAATCCGATTAAAGATCCACTCTTTCCAGTCTTACAGACAACTGTAACGAATAATTCAATTAGGCTGAAGAATACTGGTACATAATGTATAATATTAAATATAATTTAAAATTAATCAATAAATCATGAACTTATTGATAAATTTATATATATAAATATATATATATATAAATTAAATATGAGAACTTTCTGGTCATTACAGTGCAATTTAATACATTATTTATCATTTTTGATAAACATATACACATTTACCTGAATACGCTGTCATGAGGCATAAAACTGTATAGCCCTGAACAAATATGTAATGTAGATCTAATTCTATGGGTTTCCATATAATAGCTAATAATCCTAACAATTTAGAACATCCTCCCACAATAAGTGCTCTAGTTAAATCTTTGGCATTATACTTGTGTGGCCTTTTCCCGTTAATTAGCCAACGTATTTCAGTAACTATAATTACAGTGGCAATAAATGCTGTTAATGTAACGGCAGTTCGCAATAACAGAATATAAAAATTACAGTCTCCTTGAAATACATCTCTGTTTTCTAGATCTTGATTGCTTTTCTGACTATTAATAGATTCACAATAAGACCACACTCTGAAGGCTTCAGCCAACCATAACATTACCATCAGCTTCCAATACGATTTAAAATTGCTATTATATAAAAGGTGCTGATAGGCTTGTTTCTCCAATAAAATAAGGTCAACGAATACAATGACAGGATCATATTCGATATATTTGTCAGCTAATAATCCACATTTTACCTGCAATAAAACATAGAATTAAAAAACAAAAAAAATATATTGTGTAAACATTTAAATAAGAATATACAAACTGACGCATTTTAAAACTTTAAGAACGCTTGGACAGTATCGTCTATAAAGTTCTTTTGTCTCAGTTCCACAATTTATACAGATATACATGAGATTAAACCTGAAAATAGATTTATTTCAATAAGCACATAAACAAATGTTTACAATTGCATTCATTTGATTTTATGTAAATCAAAAATAAAATAATTGGCTCGTCAACTTTACATGATATATATATATATATATATATTGTGTTCTACTTTTTTTTATATTTAATATTCTATATTTCTCATGCTATTCTATTTAAAAAATAATAATAGTAAATGTGTGTGTGCGTATGTAAAAAATGTTTACATTAATATATACACAACGAAGATTGAATATAAGATAATTCATATTTCAGAATAAAACGCGTAAGTTCCGGGTGCACGACCTGATTGAATTCAATGCCCTGGCAAGATAATGAAAGATTATATATATATATATACAGGTTTAGTCATTTACATAAATCTAATTAAAATATACATATTTTCATCATCGGATAATAATGTCTTTAGTATGCATAATTATATGAATAAGTAAATTTCTTGTAAAACCAATAATTCAGAAAATACCGTTTTCTGACACTCATACTTCCATCAGGGTCAGAGAAAGTTCCTCCATGTTTGTATATATAAAATGTTTGCATAGAATGCATATTTTGTTTCTTTTTTGGTCGTAAATGTACCAATGAAATAATTTACAATGACGCAGCTATTCTAGATACTCTGATTCATATTTCCATTATCTTAGAATTTTTTAAAAGATAATAGCGTTAACATATCATTCAATAAGTTTTTCTACTATAAGAATGCGATAAATTATTATGAAAGAAAAAACGTTTGACGCAATAAATTAAAATAATAAATAATTGAAATATGGAGCTGTATAAAGTTGTTTTGTTAATGTAATAATAAACGTAAATAAAAATAAAAATTTCAAATAATATATAAATTAGATTATTTAAACCAGAAAATATTCTAGTACAATACTGGAGTAAATCACACAAGATGTGAACAAATTATTTTTTGCTTATAAATTAATTTTTTCAGATAAACATCATTTTACAATTAAAAATCTCGATAAAATAATTTTTCTTATAACTCGAATATTGTAACGCGAATTATGAAAAATAAAACGACGATTAAATCATTAATAAACACTACTTGAAAAATCTAAATTTAATATATGTATTCATTTCGCATAGTATTAGGATATTGTTTGTATATTTCTTTTATATCTCTTGCATATTTGTCGCATATTTAGATATTTTTTAACAAAATAAAAGTCCGCAGTTTAAAATAAAAAAATAATATAATATATACACACATATATATATATTAGTGAAATAAAACGTTATATTAGATGTATTTACTTGGAAACTATTTTTCTTCTTTTTCTTGCCAATTTATTTTATTTCTCTGCTAATAAAACACTTACAACACTTATAAAAATGCAATGTAATAATTTTTGCTAAACATCCAAGGACAGATATTATCTGGTACAAATAAGTAATAGATACAATCTGGTACAATAAGTAAAAGGGAACAGAAAAACAACTTATTTTCGCATGGTGGGGAGAATATATGAAGATAATCTAGGGTAAGGAATACTTTTACCGTACCAGTATAAATCCTACCTTCTTTGAGAACAACCATAAGATACTATTTACTTCTTTTATTTAATAAAGATTTTGTGTTAACTTACAACTAAAGAATCTAAACATGAAAACAGAAAAATTCATATCTTTCCCAAATGGACAACAGATGCCAATATTGGGATTTGGTACTTGGCAGGTCATATTCTAATATAAGGATAAGTGATTATGAAGTGGTCGTTAGAGAAAAGTTATTTTTAAATAATTCATACCTAAATGTTAAAAAAACTATTTTGAAACCGACAAAACTAAGAGAAATCTAAGACCAGTTTCATAATTAGAAACTTAGATATACAGAAACAATATTTTAATAATTGTATTTTAATTAATATATAAAATAAAAGGCAAGTGAAGAAGATTCATATCTTTACCAAATGGACAACAGATGCCAATATTGGGATTTGGTACTTGGCAGGTAATATTATAATATAAGGATAAGTGATTATGAAAGTGGTCGTTAGAGAAAAGTTATTTTTAAATAATTCATACCTAAATGTTAAAAAAAATATTTTGAAACCGAACAAAACTAAGAGAAATCTAAGACCAGTTTCATAATTAGAAACTTAGATATACAGAAACAATTATTTTAATAATTGTATTTTATTAATTAATATAATATAAAATAAAAGGCAAGTGAAGAAGAAATAGAAACAGCATTAGATTTAGCTTTGGAAGCGGGATACAGACACATTGATACTGCTACAGTATACGAGAATGAAAAAGCCATTGGTAAAGTTTTAAAAAAATATTTGGACTCTGGCAAAATTAAACGGTCTGAACTGTTTATTGTAACGAAGGTTAGTTTATCTGTTGAATTAGAAAATAAGTCAAATAATTTTTTTAATATTTGGAGAATTAAGAAAAAATATATAAATATATTTGATCATTTGTAATATTCGATAATAAAATGCTTAAATTGTTTTTAATTATTTAGTATATAATATTTAAAATTTAATATTTTAATTTTAATATTTATATAATATTTACACATATAATATTTTTATTTGAATATTTAATAATTATTTAATATTTTATGAATAATTTAAGACGCGAATAAAAATATTATATAAGGAACAAAATATTATGATAAATTTTAGTTGCCACCGGTCGGTGTTCGTCCAGAAAGTGTTGAAAAATGGATTAAAAAATCTATGGCAAATTTACAATTAGATTATTTAGATCTTTACTTGGTACACGTGCCATTTACGTTGCAAGAAGTTGGAGAGACTTTAACTCCTAAGAACGAAAAAGGAGAAGTTCTGAGTGATACTTCTACAGATCATGTAAAAATTTGGAAGGAGATGGAAAAGCAAGTTGAATTAGGACGAACTAAAAGTATAGGACTTTCGAATTTTAACGAAACTCAAATAAATAAAATCTTATCAATTGCATCTATACCAATTTCTAATTTACAAATAGAATTACATGTATACTTCCAGCAAGTTGAACTGGTAAGTATCCTAATATAAAAATGATATTTTTGTTATTATAGAATGAAAATAAAAATATAATGATAATAATAAACCATGCATTACAGGTTAAATTTTGTAAAAATAATAATATTAGTGTAACTGCATATTCACCTTTGGGTACCCGTGCACTGGTAAAATTACTAGGAAAAACTGATGTTCTCCCAGATTTACTAACCAATGCTAATGTTTTGAAGATCGCCAAAAAATACAATAAAACTGCAGCTCAAATTTTGCTAAAACATATTCTTTCTAAAGGTATATCAGCCATTCCAAAAAGTACTAACCCACAACGAATTAAAGAAAATATACAATTATTCGATTGGGAATTAGAAGACAAAGATATATTAGAATTGAATGCTCTAAATAAAGGAAAATCTGCACGCATATGTAATTTCACTTTCCTGAAAGGTATTGAGAATCATCCTGAATTTCCATTTTAAAATTTTTAAAAAGTCGTAACTGAATTATTATTTGGATATAATTACATTGAAACATGTATATAATGTTTGATATATTTAATATTAATTATATATCAATATTTTATATATTTTTGGGTAAATTAAATTTGACATTTGAATGGATTAACTTAAATAGAGGTTAAAAATGAATTCTGAAAAAAAATAAAAATAAAAAATATAAATTATTAAAATATCTATTATATTTTTTGTTTTTTATATTATCTCCCTACATTATCATATTTTCCATTTGTCTAATTTCATAATTTAAAGGAAAGTAGATTTAAATTAGCGAAATGGCAGACAAATCTAAATAATCAACTATTAAATAAATAATTTGTAGATATTATTCTTAATTATATATCATTAAAAATATACGTACCATCGTTAACATATCATTATGAAATTTAAAAAATCGTCACTAATTTCATTAATGTGTGTGGACATTCAAAACAATACTAAATGAAAACGTTTATTTATGGTTATGTTCTATAAGCAGCATTTAAAAAGTTTCTACAATTTTCGAATGAGTTCGGCTTTTTAATGATTAAACACTTTATCACAAAATATACAATAATTTAATGGCTTAGCCCAGATGTGTGTCAAACTCATTTACACAAATTCATTTAATGTAATTAGTAAATAACATCACACTTATACATTTTCTTAAAATTGTATTTTGAAGTGAGAATGCAGAAATAAATAGTACAATTAAAACACATTATATAATTCAATTATTTAAAAAATTTAATTCAACGCAATATATATATTTATTATAGAAACAGAAAATAATAATAATAATAATAATAATAATTCTGGAATTTTAATGAAATTGACTCGAAGTTACTCACCAGGTGTGTAACCACGGCCTTGCTCCTAATTGACCAATGCATTATAGCATATGTCAGATGATGTCATAGCAACACGCGATGGTTACTTGCTATTTTTTTTATAATAAATTGTTCTGTTTTTCATTTTACTGCATGGCATCGTGATCATGGACTACCAATTTGACACATCCTGCTTAAACCCATTTTCGAAAATGATTATTTTTCCCTATTCTTTCCTAATCTAATTTCTTAATAAATGTGTAAATTGCTCTCGCAATCTCATGAGACTTTCATGACCAGATATCGTATAAAAATAGTAATTTACATAAAAATTATTTTTTGATCTGAAATTAATTTATCACAGCACATTGTTAAGGGTATATAATAAAATACATACAATGACATATTTAAGCTTGGATTACAAATAAATTTCCCATTTCATTTACCAGTTCCATTTTATGACTTAAATATTAAGAGATACAATGAAAAAATAAATATTTAACAATACCACATGTGTTTTATTTTATTGGATAATATAAAACATATGGCACCGATTAATTTGAATTTATCCAACTGTAATTTTCATTTATTGCGAGCAAGTATTTAATGATAGTAATTTATATTAATTAAGTGCATTATTATACATTGAATTATCTAATTCGAATTGTTTTACTATTATTTGTTTAAAAAATAGGTTCAATGACACAGAGGCTTTTTTTAGATTGTATAGACAGTAAATATTATTAAATATTTTGTACAATAAGTTATTTTCTTTGAATTGTATATGAAAACAACAAAAAGTTTACTGACAATGATCATCGAGGTCTCAGATAATAGACACTGACTATACAAATGACTAAATGTTATCATTACATTATAATCACAATATAAGTATCTAATTACTTAGATTCAAGGACAAAACTACTTTGTCGAAACTATTCTTTTCTTTTTTTTGGTGTTTCAACTTATTTTAGTGTGCGTGCATCAGCTCTGAACCAGAAATATTACACATAGAGTTAAAATTAATAATACACTAGATATGGTGCGTTTAAGTAACACAATACGAATCCTACATTGTCAAAGAGCAATTACGCTTTCTCGACCAGCACCAACGCCAATCCATTTAACTGAAAAAATAATTTTTTTGTGATAAGATTTACATTAATGTGCTATCCTAATACAAATTGCAAATTTTATATTTACCGGGTATATCCAAATATTGTTCTATGAACTGAATATAATTTCGTGCATTGTGTGGTAGCTTATCTATGGAACGCACACCTTCAGTTACCGATAACCATCCCTCTAATCGCTCGTATATGGCTTCAACTTTTCCTAATTCTGTCGTTGTACTTGGGAAATAATCTATTTCTTTTCCATTTATACGATACCCAATGCATACTTTCAATTCTGGTAATGTATCAAGGATATCCAGTTTTGTTAAGCAAATAGAAGTATATCTGTGGTAAAAATTAATGAATTAATTACTAGAGTCAAGATTACAAAATATTACTATTATACTTAGATTAAAAATATAATAACAGCTTACCCATTAACCATCGATGTATATTTAAGCAATGTTAAATCGAGCCAACCACATCTTCTCTTCCTTTTAGTAGTTACCCCATACTCGTGACCTCTAGTTTGAAGTAATTCTCCTGTCGCATCAAGAAGTTCTGTCGGGAAGGGACCATCTCCAACTCTTGTAGTGTATGCTTTTACTACACCAATAATTTCTCCAATCGTATTAGGTGGTAAACCAAGACCTGTACAAACTCCACCTATGCTACAATTTGAACTTGTCACGTATGGATATGTTCCAAAATCAATATCCAACATAGCAGCATTGGCACCTTCAACCAGCACCTTCTTATTTTCTTTTAAAGCATGATGCAAATATTGAACGGTTTCTTTTACAAGCGGCCTTACACGTTCTGCGTATCTATAGAAAAAATTTTTCCAAATAATATTATAGAGCATTCATTTTTATTTTTACGACAATATTTATAACATTATATTTACTCTTTATAACGTTCTAACTCTGCGTTAATATCCACTTGTAATGCGGGAAACATTTTTTGATATGATAATACCAATGCATTGAATTTCTTTGTAAATACTTCAAAATCTCCCAAAAGATCTCCGATTCTAAGTCCATTTCTTGTAGCTTTGCTGGAATAGGTTGGGCCAATACCCTTTTTTGTAGTTCCCAAAGACTGATTTCCCTTTTCTAATTCTTGTAATCCATCCACCTGTTGATGCAAATCAAATACCAGATGTGCTCGATCTGATATGATGAGTCGATCTTTCCAATCTTTAAGTCCTTTGGCTTCATTTTTTGCTAATTCTTCAAAGAGACCTGGGAGATGAATAACTACCCCATTTCCTGTAAACAAAATATCAATGTTTTTTAATGAAATATAATTTCCTATTTAAAAAATAAATATATATACGTAATATGCACATAAATGGCTATATATAGAACATAAATAATAAATTATATTAATTTTATCAATCAGTGAGATTTATAATAAGACAAAGGAAAAAAAGAAAAGAAAAAAAAAATGAATTTTTACAGATGTATATATACAATAGAAAAATAGAACAGTGCTCTAGTTTCCTGCTTTCACAAAAAGATATTTTTTTTTTTATCGAGTTACCATTAATTATTACTTAGAATAGTTTAATTTTTGTTAATTGTATATGAATATACCTATAACATTATATATTAAGCATTTCTGCGTCTTGTAGGTTTTTCATTTATAGCGGATTTAGCATTGAATATGTCAGTGTATTAGATGATTGGTTTTATTTTGTATTTTTTTAATCTATTTTTTTGTTTGTTTGTTTCGGAACACGAAGAAGAACCAGATTATTAAACTTTACTTGTTGATTTGAAAATATTACCTATAACGGATTTGCATCTGGGATTGATTATTCCACTAGGCAGAAGGTGAAAGTCGAATTCGGCACCTTCTACAACTACAGTATGCCCTGCATTATTTCCTCCCTGTGAAATCACAGTAATATTTGAAGAGCCAGGGCTTTCACCAGCCATAAAAGAATCAATATAATTTGTTTATTTCATATATAATGATATACAGAAACTTTTTTTGGTTTCCAAATATGACCATTTTTAATATATGATATAGAAAAAATATCATATGAACAAGAGCTAAACGAGAGAAGACCTAAATTTCATTGTTTCAATTTTCTTACTTTATATTGATTAAATTTTACCCATGAAAAAATTCTTTGAATGAAATTTTCTATTTTTTTTTTTCAGTGATAAGCATTACCTCTCATATTAAACTAATTTACTGTATCTTTGACAACGAAATGTTTGATTCTTTTATCTTTAAAAAAAGAAATTATATATAATATATATATTGGATCCTTTTCTATACTAATAATAGATTACAAAATCTAGTTTTTTCTTGCAATAGTATAAAAAAGCTAATATTATACAATCTCAGGTATTTTTGTTTTTATACTGTGGTTCATGAACAAACAATTTATGTGTTAAATAGCAGAGATATTTAAATTCATTATCTTAAGATAAACATTAGAAAGTTTCTCATAGTATTGTATGTTTCACCTTCAATATATTATATTGAATAAAGACATAAGAAAATAATAATAATAATATAGAAATAAAAAAATGCTTACTCCTTTTTTGTTGCTAATTATAGAATATTATTTATATAATCTGTATTAACAATAATAATAGTAATAATAATAATGATAATAATAATAATAATATATAGTATACCTAAAAAGTAACACTTAAAGAGAAAAATCACATAAGATTAATAAAAAAAAAGATAAACAGGAAACACAAATTAAAAGGACAACACATGAATATCGTCAAAGATCTTCCAAAGTTCAATTTATCTAATAATCAAGAATTATGTAATGCCAGGTGTGGAATATAAAAGAAGTTATACATATATTCGTGGCTGAAACTTCTAATGTAAGATCCATCGAACAAATGACGTTTTTGTCTAAAAATATAACATTGAAAGATTAAAGTAAATATGTGTACGTATCTCATACGTAATAAATTAAACACCGCATAACCAATACAAAAGAAAAAGAATTACAAAATAAATAAAAAAATATCTGTATTGAACGATTTCAACGTATATACGAGATATGTTTCCAACAATAAAAAGAAACAAACCGAAAAATAAATATAATTGGCAAGGATAATAATAGTTAAAATAAAATCTTTCTTTTTTTTTTGAGAACTTTCAAGAAAATAAATCTTTTATAAATGTTTTCGTTTGAAACTTGAAACATGCTTAATGTATTTATTTAGTTTGAATTAGGAAAAAAAGGGGCGGCAAATTCGTTTACGATGTTTATATCGATTAATCGAAAAGGAAATAGCAAAAAGAAGAGAAATCGAAATGGAGAGAAATAAAGGAAGAAAAATATAGAAAAAGAGAGAGAAGAAGGAAGAGAGAGGTAAGCGAGCAAATAATAAGAATGAATAACAAAAGAAAAGAAGTTAAATATAATAAAATACTTACTTGACATCTACAAACGATATCAGCATCAGTTGCCAGCATATCCACAACCTTTCCCTTGCCTTCATCACCCCATTGCGCGCCAAGGACTACCGTGACCTTGGAAACAAGCCCACTCGTGGATGTTCTCTGTTTCTTTCTCGGTGAGCCCGGATTACCATCACCGTTAGTCTGTTGGACGGAATGTTGTTGCATCCTCGTACAAGAAGACATATTCGTTCTGTTTAAAAATTCTTCCAAGATTCGTCGAAGAACTCAAACGAAATGATTTTGTAGGATCGAAGCAGACACACAACGCTAACTTCCCCCTCTCTCTTTCTCTCCCTTCTTCTTTCTCTCACTCGTTTGATCGTTCGTTTTCTCGCCCGGAAGTCCGATCCGTTACGAACTAAACCAGCTGACGACGCACGGTATGGATGAAATAATAATTTCCCTGTCCCGCCACCACGGGCGCGTGCGCATGCGCAAATCGACGATGACGAACAATAATGTAACAATGAGATAAGTCACCCCGTGATTATAAATTACATTTTCATCATTTTTATTTTTCTTCTTTCATACCTTATCTATGGATGGATAAATGCATGATATGTACATATTTATACAAATGATTAATGAATCCTTTTAATTGCCGAATATATTAATTTTATGTGTGATATCATTTTATATAAGTATGTATGTCAGATATAGATATGTATATTATATATCTTTCTTTTTTTGTAAGGGAAATCCCAGGTTTCCGTATTTACAGATTAGAAGTTTTGTTTGTATGGTACTATCTTTTAAAAATAATCATGTATATTAGTAAATAATAATATGTTTACATATTTTTATTACTCTGTTGTAAAACCTAATTTTTTTTACTAATGCACAATATAGTATAAAATTATATTTTAAAACTTAATTAATTTTATAGCTTTTATAGAGAAAGGTGATAAAACAGAATAGATCGTATATAACACAGTAAAATAATATAAAATACAAAATAAATTGTGTGTGTTAGACTCAAAAATTTTCAACCCACTCACGTATATTGGATAATATTTTTCTTTCATATATATTATATTTTTCTCTTTTCTTTTCTTTTATTTTTTTTTTTTTATTTAAGATTACTTATCATTGACCTCATTTATCAATTAGATTTACAAACAGATATCAGTTTCAATAGTATACCCTTTCGGCCTCTCTTATCACATCTTCAAATTTCAAATGAACGCGCGTATTCTTAAACCGCTATCTTTGCATGTGTCGCATAAAATGATGACTCAAGAATTTCTCATATATCTCTATTTTTCTTTTTAATTTCGAGACATCTTAATGATCCGACGTAATTCTATGCAATGTATACGTATGTGTGTATATTAAAAATGTAAATGTATTCATGCATGCGTTCTCATATTGCGTAAGCTAAAGATGATTAGCTTACTATGATAAAAACGAAAAGGGTTCATAATAATGAACGATATTATTCTTTGGCTTCATTTTTTTTACAATATTGCAATAGTGTAATAAAAAAAGTTAATTTAAATGTATTTCAAAGTTCAACTATTTAAAATATAATCTATCGATTTGATCGATTATTTGACACACATAATCAAAATCGATTAACTCGTCTAATTCAAAGTTAATTCGATTGTGCGGGTAAATATAAATGAAACATCTTCTTAACTGTAGCATGTATAAGAAATCAATGCTTCTATTATTTCTTTTTTCATTTTAAATGAAACGTTTATTTAAAAGAGAGAGAGACGCTTAAACTTATTAAATATTATATTTACAATGCGTAAGTTTCTTATCTTTACACTTGTTATAATCTTATCGGGGAAAATTTAAATACATGAAATCGGGATTTTTCTTTTTTTTTCTTTTTTTTCTATTTCATATATCATCGACACAACGTATGTAAAGAAGAAGGAACAAAAGCGTGTTAAAAAGAAAATAAAAAATAGAAACAAAATGAAATAAACAAATCGATTTAATTTAATTTAATGAATGATATTTACGTATATATATATATATATATATATAGTTTAGTTGACGAAGGTTGAGAAGTAGAAAAGTTCGAAGAAAAAAGATTCAATATTTACATCAACGAGATGGATCTATTACCGGATTAGTCGACCCCCGTGGCTTTTTAATTATGTAAGCTCGAATAGATCGAAACATCTGCTACCCCATAGAAAAGCAAGCATTACACGCTTGCCAAAAGATCTCTTTTACCCCCCTTCTATCCCATCCACAACTTTTTTTGTTGTTGAGTGATGTATACTGGGAGTATCAATTACATTGTTATTACCGTTGGCTGTTCGAAAGATGTGGTCGCAAGATAATGCACTGTTATAAGAGCATGCATACAAAAGAAGGGCAGGTACTGCGTTAAACCACCACCATGCAACTACAACCACCACTACCACTACTACTACTACTACTATCATCATCATCATCATCATCGACAGAACCCATGCACAAGAGTTTCCTATACGAGGAAAGCGATAGCCATCGATGGTTGCTGTGCAACTATGCTTGTCTAATTTGGATTTACTACAAAATAGATATACCTTAGCGAAAATAAAAGGTGGGGTATCTAGATACTACTCAGATGTAGTATATATAAGGAACGAAGGGCCAAGCCCTACGATTTATTTCCTTTGCACCATCCAATACTTTATTTCTCTCTCATCATTCGCGATGAACTCATCGTTGCCAAAATCACGTTCCGAAAGGAGTGACTTTAGTATAGCACGAATTTTGGCTAACGATCATGGCGTATCTAAGGATATAGTAACATCTAAAGATTTAAATAATTGTGTCGATATCGTTGTTAATCAATTACATGATCAGAGCATAAAATTTCGTCGAGAGAATGACGATGATATTAAAAAAGTATCCAATCTTGTTAGTAATCGTGATTTTGATTTAAGACCGATCGATCAACTCGCAAGGAAGATTAACGAAGAAGAGGATGATGATGAAGATGGATCTAATGTAATACAGAAATCTATTGCGCAGTCGCGTTCGATCAACGCAAAATATGAAGATGACGTTAGAAGAGACGAAGTCGCAGCATCTTATGAGAAAAATCAAAGAAACGAATTAACTTGGCTACAATACACGAGATATAAACCACCTAAATTACCCAGAAGAAGCTTCATTGGTAAAAATACTAAAAGACGACCTGGAATTCATCCACGCATACCGTTCTCTTCGTTTCAGCTTCGAGTTCTTGAAGAAAAGTATAAAGAAAATGCTTATCTGTCAAGGGGAGACGCGTATGATATATCAACTGAATTGAGACTTCCTGAAAGTAGAGTAAGTTATTCAAATATGCTTATTTTTTTTATTTATTTATTAGTTTCATATTTAATTCGTTTATGTCTTTCACGCAACACAATATTTAGTGATATTAAAAAAAACGAATCGTTATTTGTGATTACGAATTAAAAAAAAAAGAACAGAAAATTATCGAATTTTTGTTTCTCTTATATTTTCTTTAATTTAATACTATTTATCTTATATTTTTGTAACGTGCAACAGAATCTCGAGATATAAAAGAAATGAGTCATTACAATTGGATTATTGCGAGTTAAAAATATGTACTTACACACGTTCTCGTGCGTTACCAAATGTTTTGGTATTACGCCAAAAATCTTTTCTCGTTTGTAGGTGTACGTATATTTCTTTAGAACAAACAATAAATTTCCATATTAGTTTACTATTTTCGTTTGCTTTGTAAATATAGATTTATACGCTTTACAAATTTTTTTTTGGTTTCAGTTAATCTACGTATAAATTAAAAAATTAATTGTTTTTTCAAATGATTTTATTTTATCATAAATTTACAGGTAAAAATCTGGTTTCAAAATCGACGTGCACGGGATAGGCGAGAATCTAATAATGTTATGGCAATTACGTAATAAAAGATCTTTTGGAATGATGATATGCAATAACAACGATGCGATGAAGAATAATGGGAGAAAATAAGTAAACTAATAATATAATTGTTTACATAAATATCATAAATTTGTCCGTTGTACATAAAATTCATGACGTCTTAGAAAGTAGAAATATTATTTAAAATGGATGTTGATTAATTTTATTAAATTAACTTGTAAACTTATATTTTTGTATACTTTAATAACAGAGGAAATAATTTCAAAAATTATTTATTATAACATCACGTTAAGATAAAACAAGAAATATAATGGTACATATATTTTTAATCTTATTCTTTATTATAATTCTACCTAATTTGTGTATTATACCTATAGGTCCATATACACATATATATTATTTTTTAATATATTGGTCCGTGCAACGTAACACGCTATCCTTATGTAACATCCTTTTTTCTTACAATGTCATATTTTATTACATTTTATTACTATGTATTAAGGATAAATATTTATCGACTATATTACATAGAAATAAAATACTATTGTATAAATTAAATCTATTCACTTATTTTAACACTTTACCGACCACTAGCTGTTCAACAACATACGCACGTCAAACAAAAAGCTGATTAATAGGCTATCAGTCGGTAAAGTGTTAATAGGTATTTAGAGTTTATAATTTTACATAAAATATCTTTTCTTGCAGTAAGATGATTGCATTATATCAAAAAAGAAGTTCTAAAATAATCAATTCTTATGCACTTTCTTCAGCTTTTGTCAATGATGAAGACCAGAGACTTTTAACTTCTTCGGTTGACGGATCGCTCGTCCTGTTTCACTATCCGAAGATTCAGATTCAGAATCATTGTAACTATTCATTCCTATCGAATCAGATTTAGATACCTCACATGTTTCTGCAGCAAAGTTTCCAGTTATTTTGGCTTTCTCTAGCGTTCGTACTGATTATACATAAAAAAGAAAATAAACATAATTAAATTGTAGATAATTTGGTTCAGAGCGACTCCTAATTATTAGATTAACTTATATATTCTTTTCTTTTTTTTTTTTTTGTAAATCAAATGTTAATACAGGTAACCCTCCTATAACATGGTAGATAGATTTCTAGAAAATGCCATGTTGTGTGAAACTGTATTATATGAGACCCAAAGTTCATTATTTCTTCACATCATTATTTTAAGGTAATTTGATTTTTAAATATGTTAAACAAAATCATATTATTAGCGAACCATGTTGTAGGAGGGTTACCTGTATTATATACTCGAACATTTATTACCTGACTTGACACAAATCTTACTTTGAGTTTCCAATAGACTGTTTTGCCTTTTCAAATCATCGATGTCCTGTTGATGCGCAGAATTTTTACGTCGCATGAATTGTATGTAATCGGCTGCTTTTTTAAGTATTTGAGCTCTGCTGGCAACTTTTTCACCTTGCAAAGCAGGAACAGAATCCCTAAGGCTTGAAAAACTATCCTTGATATGATCTCTTCTCTTACGCTCTAATGCATTATGGTGTGCACGTTTTTCAGCCTATGCATGAAAGTATAATACACAATCTTATACATATAATTAATAAAAGTATAATAACAAATTATAATATTTTAATATTCACTAACAATAATAATAATAATAATAATAATATACATTAATACACAGGGACAATTTATTCTCAAGATATTTACATTTAAAAATAAGTAAAAAATATTAGGTCACACATTCAAATGTAAACACTACTATCTTTAGAAAATTTTTACTAATTACGTAGACTACAAGCGCTTAAGATTATCGGAATAAATCGAGAATACAAAATCAGAGTGATATGGTCATTAAGGTTATTAAATTCGTTTTCTTATGCTCTACCAAAATATCCCAAACAAAATATAGTTTCATTTAAAAAAAAAACATCTATAATCTAGAAATTGCATAAAAAAAATGATCTTGAGAAAAAATCTTTCAATCACTATATTTCCTCTGTGCAATAATGCAACTTTTTATTTAAAGTTTTTTTCATAGAATTATAAACAAAGAAGATATTAATGTTCTGCTTCTCGTGATTCTGTCTGTACATATATTTATTATACACACAACATACGCGAGGCATATCTTATACCGTTAAAAATAAATTGTAAAAACGTTATTAGAAATCCATATAAATTAACTTACTTGAGAATAATATTGTGTGTTATTGGAATGTCTCTGCCTAGAGTCAGAGTCATCTCCTTCCTGTTTATAAAATGAATATATATTTTATATCAACTAACTAATACACGCATTTAATACTTACATCACTTTCTATATCAATATCTCGATCATCGTCACTCATGTTTATTCCTTAATTTCCAGTTGTTATTCAATAACGTAAACAGAACTTATCTATAAGTCAATCCTGACGCCAACTTGTTCACCTAAACCATAGAAATTATACAAAGAGCACGAACTCAAACGTATTGCCAAAATCTGTCCACGTAAATCGTATATTTAAGTTTTCTTTTTTCACCACTAGTATCGCTAATATTCCTTTTGTACTGCTCTGAATATACTAACGTATCGATTATTACTATTACTATTTACTATTAATATTACTATTTACTCATTTTTTTACGATTATTAAATAATTATTTATTTAATTTTAATTATTTCTACTTAAACAACCTAAATGATTACCGTTATAGTTTTGTATTATTATTTCTATTTCAAATTGCCGCCTTATTCCCCTTCCATTTTGGTACAAATAGAACACGGTTACCCTCTTCTTTATATATTATGTTCATATATATATATATACTACTTATGACCAACTTATGAAAATTTCATAATGAAACAGCATGGATACAGTCAATTGGTTATATTAGACATATCTATTTAATTTTGATTAATAGGATTTGATAAAAGATTTTCATTTAATGTACGTTTATCAATTATGTTATCGATTACTAGATAGACTCTGATTGGTTTTCATGTAAATTTGAAAATGAATGAAAGTCGCTTAATATAGGGAATAATTGTACAATGAAAATGATCCTTTGTGTCATTCTGATTACGAAAGTACGTTTCGGTGGGAACATATTCTTTCTAATAACTATAAATTAGAAGCGTCAAAGTTTTCTACTTTATTATTTATATACATACATATATGTATATATATGTATATACACATGATGTTTAAATTAAAGGTTTTTAAATTTAAATAACTAGAGAGAGAGAGAGAGAGAAAGAGAGAAAGAAAAAGAGGGAGGGAGAGACACGTCGCTAAGCGTAAGACGCATATATGATATATATTTTTAAAAAGTTACCATTCGAACAGCTGATTCGACAAATGTACTTTTGACGCGTGGTTGCTGTTAAATGTAATAGGAATGTAAGTGACGTGTTGAATCTATCGGTGGAACTCTGTGATCAACATAGTTCTATTAAATTCGTTAAATCTAAATTTGTTGAGTGTAATGAAAATCAGTGGGTTGATCGATCTTCAATGTCATATATTATTTAATATGAAATATGTACGTTGACGTGTCCTAATGACGTAATTTTTATCTTAAAAAGAAAATATATACGTACGCGTATACATATATTCATCCTCTTTTAAAAGATAATGTGTTGTGTTTTACACGTACATACGCATTGAGAGGAAATAAAATAGATTATTTGTGAAGATTCTATTTGCAATGAGGATATTAAAATTACCTGATCATCTCTCATGAGACTATAATTATATTAATAGTGGGAAAAAAATATGAAGCCTAATCAAAGTGTATTACTTTTTTTGCTCGCGTTGGTTATGTTTTCCATAGCGGATAACGAAAATGATGGGAAAAAATCTACTGATATTACGGACAAATCTAATTCTAAAGATGATAATAAAGATAATAAACCTGTTGAGGATCCCAAAGAGGCATTCGAACAGCTACAGGAATTTTATGCTTTACATGATACTATGTTAAAAATTGTGCCAGATATTCTTAACGAAAATCTTCCTAAACCATTAAAAGAGGAATCTGAAAGTGAATCTGATACGACTAATAATAAAGAATCCGTAGAAACTATTGCGTTAAGAAATCAAGTGTTGTGGATGAAAAACATATTGGATCAAAATAAAGATACAGATACTGACACCGTGGATAATAAATTACAATCATCGGAAGAAGAAATTTTAGTTTCTTGGGCAGATGAAGAACCGTTCGAAAATACTGAAGAAGAAGTTAAGGAATCTTTGACACCGGAACAACAGAAAGGTAAATTAAAAAAATTTATATCTAATGTATATTCTATTGCTTTCTATTTCAATAAAATCAATTAGAATATTTGTATATAACTATTTTAGTATAAATACTATTATACTTATTATATAAATTATTATATAAATATCTTATTATGATTATACCCATTTTAGCCGAACTGTTGTTCAAAAATGCTCAAAATTTATTAAATGCGACACGAGCAAACAAAGTGGAAGCGTTCAAGTTTATCAATGCAGCAGCAATGCTGGGACATAAGGAAGCTAGGTCTATGTTGGCATGGGCACAATTACTTGGAGATCCCATGAGCGTCGCTCCTCAAACTCGTGTTCAATACATTTCCGCTGCATACCAAATATTTAATGAATTGTCTAAAACAGGCTTACCATCTGCTCATATGGTTTGCATATGATTTAATAAAAATATTAAATTGTTACTATAATGTTGAAAGATGTAATAAATATTATTTTTACAGGGTATGGGATTTTTATATGCAACTGGATTAAGTGGAGTCAATGCTTCTCAAGCGAAAGCTTTGTTACATTATACAATGGCAGCTTTGGGAGGTGATCCTCGTGCACAAATGGTTTTAGGATATAGAAATTGGGCAGGAGTAACAACTCCTGTCTCATGCGAACGAGCATTAGATTATTATAGAAAAGTAGCTAATAAAGTTGCAGAGGAAGTATCTCTTAGCGGCGGACCAGTTGTGCAACGTGTCAGACTTTTAGATGAATATGAAAATCCTGGATACAGTTCTGGAATTTTTGATAGAGACTTAATAGAATATTATCAATTATTAGCCGAACAAGGAGACGTACAAGCCCAAGTAGGTCTTGGTCAACTTCATTATCAAGGAGGTAGAGGAGTACCTTTGGATCATCAAAGAGCATTACAATATTTTCTACATGCTGCTGATGCAGGCAACCCTATTGCTATGGCATTTTTAGGAAAGGTACAAGGAATACAAATAACTATTTTTATCTATGCAATTAATTTTTCTTATCGCATATCTTTGTATGCAGATTTACCTTGAGGGAAGCGATATAGTAAAACAAGATAATGAAACGGCATACATGTATTTCAAAAAAGCTGCTGATCTGGGAAATCCTGTTGGTCAAAGTGGTTTAGGAATGATGTATTTGTATGGAAAAGGTGTTGAAAGAGATACAGCCAAAGCATTACAATACTTCAGTCAAGCTGCAGAACAAGGATGGGTAGATGGTCAACTTCAACTGGGCAATATGTATTTTAGTATGTATATATAATGATTATTACACTAGATTCAATTTTAAATAACTAGTATAATACTTATAAAATATTTTCTTTTAATATATGTATATATTTTTATATAAATATTTTTCTAAAGGTGGAATCGGAGTAAGAAAAGATTATAAATTGGCAAACAAATATTTTAATTTGGCCAGTCAATCAGGCCACGTTTTAGCATTTTATAATCTTGCTCAAATGCACGCGACCGGAACTGGCATGATGCGAAGCTGTCCAACAGCTGTAGAATTATTAAAAACTGTTGCTGAGAGAGGAAAATGGAGCGAGCAATTAATAATAGCACATAACAACTACAGAGAAGGGAAAATATATGAAGCATTTATCAACTATTATCTTCTTGCTGAAATGGGTTATGAAGTGGCTCAAAGTAATGCAGCATTTATTTTGGACAAAGGTGAAAGTACCATTTTCACGGAAGAGCAAGGATTAGTTCGAGCTTTACAACTTTGGGCAAGAGCAGCTGCTCAAGGATATTCTGCGGCGCAGGTATACATTTTTTCTATGGTTCAAATATAAATAATATATACATTCTAAATATCTGTATATTAAAAAGAATATATTTTGTTAATAGGTCAAACTCGGCGATGCTCATTATTATGGAAGAGGAACGAAAGTAGATTATGAGGCAGCCGCAAGTCATTATCGTTCAGCTTCTGAACAACAGCACAATGCTCAAGCCATGTTTAATTTGGGTTATATGCACGAACGTGGCCTAGGATTAGCTAAAGATCGTCATTTAGCTAAACGATGTTACGATTTAGCAGCGGAAGCAAGTCCTGATGCGCGAGTACCTGTTGCTTTAGCCTTGATTAAACTTTCTTTCTTATTTGGACTGGACTATTTACAAGAATTTAGTCTGATCGATCAATTAGATAAATGGGACCAATTGCTTGGTCAGAACTGGGATCTGTATTTAATCGGATTTCTTACAGGAATGCTCAGTCTTATCATATACTTCCGCAGGCCGCAGCCACCTCCTCCTCCACCAAGACCTGTACCTCCTGTTAACTAAATTTTTATATTATCTCTTGCATTTTGTGTACATGTGCTATTTTAAGCTAAGCTCGGAATCTACTTTATATGAAAAGAAAAAGAAAGGAAAAAGAAAAACTTCGTTAAATTGACTGCGACACTGTTGATAATAAAATTAAAAATTGATTCTTTTTTTCCCCTTTTTTTTTTCTCTCTTCCTAGAATAGTAAGCGATATAAGTCATATACATATAGTAATTTTTTAAATAATTTTCTTTCTTGTACAGTTTAACCACTTGTGAAGCGGATATAAAAATTTTTACAAAATATTTTATGTGCAAATAAAACAAAAACAAATATATATATAAGTATATAAAAAAAACCTTATATCATTTAATGAATTGCTGATAGCATATTTGTCAACGCATACATATTTTTTTTAAGTGAAATAGTAATAAATAAACATTTGATTATATCTTTACAGATGTAATGAAACTTATTGATATTATTTGCAGTTTCTGAGCTTAGCTTTTAGAACGTTAAGTTTCATTGCAAAAAGAAAAATCACCCGAACGTTAATATATACCAATATTTGTTTTCCTTTTCTTTGCTAATCAAGTAAAATACCTGACATATTATTAACCATTTCCAAAATTAAATTTGACAATGCACACATATATTATTTCAATGGATATATCTTAAAGAATCGGGCTGCCTTTCCAAGTGGATAATTATACAGTGATTTTGTACAAATAAATAAATTAAAGAGTAATATTTCAAATGATATCACGTTTATTATTATTTAAAATTTAAAATCGCATATATATAGTATTTCAAGAAAAGCCATTGTGTGTCTGTAATATAATGAAATATAAGAATATTGTTAGTTATTTGTACAATAAAAAATGTTTCACCTTTATTATTTATCATCAAATATTTATTCTCGTATTAGTATCTGTTATAATCAATAATACTTCAAAATCTTCTTCACTATGGCAACGATTAATCAATGTATTATAATTCAGCTTATTATTGTGTGGTGGAATTACCTATTTCATTTTATATATAAAAACATTTAAAATTTGATTGAAAGTATGACATTTTGTAAAAATTTGTCAAGTTATGATGATTATTTTTAGTTTACATTTATCCAGATATCATAATAAAAATGTTGAAAATGTGCAAGACTTGTTAATTTTAATTGGTATTTATTAATGATTGATAAAAATTGACCTTATAAATAAAACAAATCACAATGCCAAAAAAGAAACGTGGTGTTAGAGAAAAAAAGGGTAAAAAAAATCCTTGGTTAAACGAAAGAGAAACATTATCTTACGAACAACAAATTTTGGACAATAATAGACAATTAGCACGGTAAGATAGAATATTCATTTAATACTTTACTAAAACGTATATATATAATTATTTACTTTAATCTATATGTGAATATTATATATACAGACTGCGTAGTACTAATGAAGAACTTGAACATGAAGTTAAAACTATAAAACAACAGTTCGCAAAGCTTGAAGAAGATCGTTCAGATATCGTAGCATATTTGAAACGCAATTTAGAAGAGAACATCGAAGAAGCACGTGAATTAAATGAACGAATATCTGCTCTGGAAGAATTGAGAAAAAATGAGTTAGCTTCATTTAAAAAAAAGGAAACAGCGATGGAACTTGAATATCGCACTATGGAAAGTAACTTGAGTGCAGAGGTCAAACTAACAGGTACATACATTAATAAATAAAAAAATAAAATCTTGATTACTTTATTATTTGATTTATTATGTTTTATTTTATTTTATTTTAAAATATTTTGCGCAATATATTTATATGCATAGAATTATTTTATTTTTGGTCAAAATTATATTCTGGATTAATGTACATAGATATACCAATAATTGGAGGAAACTATAGACTATGTTTTGATACTTCAACTGTCTGTTATTAGCTGGAAAATTAAATGCATTAGAGGATTGGAGAATAGCACGACTTGATTTAATGCATAAATTTGAAGTGCAGGAACAACAATTAAAAGAACAAGAAGAAAGACATAAAAACGCGCTCCATGCTGCTGAAAAAGCATTAATCGTTGGAAAAGCTAAGTATGTAATTTCAATATATACATATCTATAAATCAAATAAAATCTAAATAACTTATTTTTTTCCATTTTAAAAGAATGCAAAGAGAAATGGAAGAACGACTAAATGAATTAGCTGAAAAATTTAGAGAAGCGACTAACATTCGTATAGCAGATACTACTCATAGAGCAGTAAGAGAAAACATCGCATTAAATCAAGAATTAGATATGATGTTGGAAGTTAGTCATGAATTATATTCCAATACTATGGATTATAAAGAAGCAATTAAAATGTTAAAATTACAAGCCGATTTGTTTGAAGAAGAAAAAAATATCACTTTAAATAAAACAATTAAACAAAAGAATTTGATTACTAATCTTGCGCAAGATTGTAATGACATGAATAATAAATATTTGAAATTAAAACAGTTTAATGATCATCTTATTAGTCATGTAGCAGTATTAGAAGAATATAAAGAGAGATCTATTATAGCTGAGAATAAAGTTCACATTCTTGAACAACATTTACAACAAACTATAGAAAATAAAACTCAAATATTAGCAGAAGTTTGTTCGAAACAACTAGAATTTGACAACCTAAATCAAATATTACAAGAGGCTAAAGAATGTATAATGAAAGCATTACAGGTAAATAAATAAATGAAAAATAATGAAGGTTTAATAAATTTTAAATATTCTATTACAGTTGCAAGGAAAATTGTCTAAAGAGGATGTATGCAATTCTTGTCATATTGATCTTAAAGAAAAAGTACTTTCCTCTCTTCTTAATATATTACAAAAGGAATCTATTCCTATACACCATATAAGTCATCAGGTATAGAACTATAATTTTTCTTAATAATTATATAAAGCCGAATGGAAACTTCAGACACCCAGTATAAAAGAAGTCATAATATAATTCATGTATTTTAATTATCTTATTTTATATGGTATTAACTACAATTACTAATTGCATAAAAATATATTTAGGAAGAAGACATAGCATGTTACTACAAGAAAGGTAGTTTGGGTTTATTGCAAAACACTATAGATAAAGTTAAAGTAGAAAAGGATAAACCCGGAGAGGACAAATCTTTAGAAACCAAAAAAGAAGAAGAAAAGAAATCTTTATCTACAGAGTAATACAAAGTGATACAAATTTTGACATGATCATTATCGTGTATATGAGATACAGTAGTTATAAAAAGTATTAGGTATATATATATAGTATATAAGGTATACCTCGTTTTCCTCAAATAATTTTGCTCAGAGAAGGAGAAAATTAACAAAAGATATATTTTTTAGTTGCCTGTTATAAACTATAACAATGTATGTTAATAAAAATCTTATAACATTAGAAAAAAGAAAGTAAAATAACAAAAAGTAGAAATTTCGTAATCAAATAAGTATTGGCATATCAATGTTTCCGTGAATAGTGTATAGAAATTAACGTTAGAATGTAAAAAACATGAACATAAATAAAGCATGTTCAGGAGAGTTCTACTATACATTTTTGGGTCAGTATAAGATTACAATTCACAAAGTAATCATGACTTCGGAGAAATCAGAATTATTTATATCCATGCAAGAACAAATTGTTTTATTTTGTAGTGAAAGTCAAATATATCTTCAAATTAGTCAAAAATTAAATCTAAGATTTCCAATTGTGCAGTAGGTTATTAAAAAATATGAAGAAATTGGTAGAGAACAAACGAAGATCAGGTCGTTCGAAAATACTGTCTCATAGAGATAGACAACAAATGATAAAAGAAGTGTATGAAAAAAATATTAAAAAATGCTTAGACTGTAGCCATTTATATTATTACAATTTCAGGTAAAATTATTAAGTATATATTAATAAATAAGTATGTACATTATAGAACTCGTGTTTTTGTGCCTTGAGGAGGATCAGACTTGTATACGGCCTAGACCTTGCAAGAAGGTGAAAGTCGCGAGGTCGAGATTAGTCTCTCATCTTCGTACTTTCTCAAAAATATATACATTTTTATGATCACCCTATGATCTTTCGTTTCGTTTCTTTTTTTTTTTCTTTTATTTATCTGTGATATTTTTACTACTAATTGAAAAATTTATATCCTTTCATCAAATATTAGCAACTGAAATCGATAAAGTGTCTCATGTATATCGTATAAAAATAAATTTTTTTGCGAATAGAATGAAGAAATAATATCGACGATATTATCTACTTGTAAATATATATCACGCGAGTACGTATTTAAAATTTTAAAAGATTATAACAGAAATTTTCGCATATATTCCAGTGTGGAAAGTTTCAATTGGGTTGGTATGGCAGTTCGAGCTGGCAAGTCCAGTTTTCTTGTCTCTATTTGATACATCCGGATCGAGTTGATATTAAAGTAGTGAACTACTAGACTCTGGTCGTTTCTGTGAACTACGTTAGCCTCAAAAGTAGAATAAGTATAGAAACTTCTATAGAATGAGCCTCCTTTCTTTAAAAGAACGAGCTAGTAAGATCGATCGCATTCTTTTGCCATCTCGTACACGCCTTGATGAAAGTTTATATTATATATATAACCGTTAAAGCCTGAAATCCGTTAATTCATGGTATAACTAGCTAAACAATGAACTATACTGATTAGTTAAAGTATAAAATGAGCCAGAATTACAAAGTGTAACAAGATATGTATGAATTCACTAGAGGCGAGTAGTTAAAGTATAAAATTGAAATTTGATACGTAGATTAGAATTCGATAGCATGACTAACAGTACCTTGGTTTTTAAAGTACAGGAAGAGATAAGATCGGATAACTACGAGCATTGTTATAGAAAGAAAAACAAGATCGATAGAAAAAATTAAAAATGCATGTGCAGCGATCCCACGAGATATTTTGACCAAAGTTGCCCAAGTAGTAGTTCGTCATACACATAAATGTCTGGAAGTTAATGACTACCATCTTTAGTATCTCTTGTAATTGAAGAGGTTTATTAATCCGATATAATATTTGAATTATAATTTAATATTAAAACATTTATACTAATTGTTCTTTTTCTGATGTGTGTATACATTTCTTATATATATTTTAATATCCGATTATCTATACTTAAACATCGTCAGTCAATTCATCATTGCTGTCATCGTTTTGTATCACATATTTTAAGAATTCCAGGAAGTTTATTGATAAATCTCTATAGAGAGGCACCACTTTCTCCAAATGATCTCGTGTGCTTCTAACCGGTTTGACCATAACGTTTTTAATCTACTTTGCTCGATTAGGACAAAAAAGAGAAAAACTATTTACGTGGTACGATTCACGTAATTTTCGATCAGTCTATTCTATTTGTAATCGAATAGAAAATGATTATTTCTTTACTTAGGATATTTTTGAGAGTATATTCCTTAAATTTATTTATTTATTTTTTTAAAAAAAAAATGGACATTAACCCATTATGACAAAGAACAAATAAAACAAACGAAAGCTGCCAGTAAAATATCTCAACAAGAAATAAAAGATTACCGTCTAATAGCTGTTTATACTATATACTTGACATATACTACTATATACTTGACAACACCCAATTATTCATGGGAAAGATCTTGACCGAACGTGATTGACTATTTCCAAGAGATCATTTAATACTTTCGATAACATATGCAGAAGTGATAGTTCTTAATATGTTTTGTATAGTTAAACTGGGTGAGTCAAGTACATTGTTCCGATTGACCTTTTCGTCTATTATATATTATCTTCCTTATCTATTTTCCCACGTACACGATATACGTATATACCAATAACACATCAGAGTTCGTGCGAATTTAATGGGCATGTTACGTCAAGTTTACGTTTACGTTCGCAAATCGTATTTTACAAAAACAGTGTTGCATACAAACATCCATGCATACGCATACTCAAACATACACATATATATATACGGTCTCGTAACGGTATTTACCTTTTATTATTTAAGTAGATTATATAATTTATGTTACGAGTCTAGACTCTTTTGATACATGCATTTATTATATATGTATATATATATATATAGTGAGAGAAGGAAGGAACTGAAACTAGAGTCTCACTCGATTTCATTTTAAGCTTAGAATGATGATTATCGTAATAGGTGAAATTTTACATAGAATTATTTTTAATAATTCAATTATTCATTCGTAGAAACAGGACACGACGAACAATACATAAGTACATACTTATTATACGATAAGTATTATCTGTGAGTTATATTAATTGTCTTTTGTTGATAATTTTCTACTTTTTTTGTTTCGAAATTACAAAGGATCCTTCTTCGTTATAACAATTTCTATACATTCATTATGAACGTATATTTGTCATTCGTGTCGAGAATACAGGAAGAAATTTAAGCTTAAGAGGAGGAAGATATAATACTTTTCACTGTGGAGGAAGATCTACCTTGACCCACATCCTGTCAAGTTCATTGCTCATCCGCCACGATGACCTCGACGTGCCTTCCTCGCATAACATGACGCATACTTTTACGTTCGTGGAGATCGTTCATCTTCTTATTGTTAGTATGTTTATTTTCCTTACTCTTTTCTTTTCTTCTCGTATTAATTATACAGGATGTTTCATAAATAAATATTAATACTTCAAGAGTTATGTCTACACACTAAAATTAGTATAGAAAATATTATATATAAACATATATCTGATATATTATTATTTCGAGTTTAATGATGATTAAAGAAAATGTTCAATATGTCCGCTTTTTTCCTATAAATGGATGAAAATATTCTACTATCCGTAATTATATATTTCAGGAAGTTTTCTAGTCCATTTCCATTGGCAACACACATTTATTGAAACTATAATAATATAAAAATGCGTTTGGTTAGTGTAAAAATTGGTGAAAACGTTTAGCAAATTAAATTAATATATAAGAGTAATTATTTAAAAGATTAAATAATTAGGTTTGGTATCAATATAATTAGTTTATTATTGTAATTAATATAATATATTAAATATATCATAAATTTTATTAGACGAAATTGAACAAAATCGATACCAAGCTAGCTAAATCGCTTTCTCTCAGTCTAATAAATAAATTAATTCCATTTACGTAAGAATTCTTACGCCTGTTCTTAAGATAAAATTGACAAATATATAAAAGTACAGGAATTACTTGCTTAATACTATAGGATTATAACAGACGAGAAGGCGCCATCCTAAAATATTAAAGAAACATTTCAGTAGAATAAAATATCTTTCAAATCAATGATTGTTGCGTAATTGACTAATAGCTTTTTATTTAAACAATATTCCTCATACATTTATAATTCATGAAGCAAGGAATACTAGTACTGTAATCAAAGATTGCATAATCTATTAAAGAAAAATACAAAACTAAATTTCACATTAAAATATTAATGATATGTAGTTCAATAAATTACCTTCTAATCCGTATATTGTTATGATTTAATTATTAATAATTAAAATTGATTATTATCAAAATCGCAATCGACATAAATGAGATTTAAGATAATTTTCTTCGAACTTTTACAGAGTCGAAGTTGATTATAGATTTCCACGTTTTACAAGAACATTTAAATTTCAATTAAGATTTCCATTAGAAGTTCATCAAGAAGATATACAGATATCATATCATTGTGAACTTCATTCGCCCTGTTTTCGCTAGGTAATTAATGGACTTAATGAACAAAACGATTAATCAACCCCAAAGAGAAATAGGAATAATACCGATCGATCCTATAGTTCTTTTATTACGAGGAATTACGAGAGTACAGTTGGAAAAGGGAAAGGATACTTTAATAATGAAATTGAAAAAAGTTAAAAAAGAAAGAGAAAGAGAGAGAGAGAGAAATATATGTCTGCCAATGGCTGATTATTATTAATGTAATTACATAAAGGAAAAAAAAAAGAGAAAAAGAAGGAGAAAGAATAAGAAGAAAAATAAAATAAAAAAGGAGAATAAAAAAGAACGTGGAAAAGAAGATAGAACGCGTAGTATTATTTTGCAGGCGGGTATAGCTTTCTCTTGCAGTAATCCCGACATTATTGGTTTTCGAATAAAAATCTATTGTCTAGCTACCGATCAATTAGCCCTAAACACTGGCAAGACGAATGGTAATTTCGTCTATCTTTTTCTAGGGCCACGCTGCTGCTGCGGCTTCTCATTCAGAGAACGAAAATGAAGGAGGAATCGTTTGAAAGAGAAAGGCCATGTCGAGAACAGAATATAAAGGAAACGCTCAAAAGAGAAAGGTAACGAGCCCGAGAGGTATGTTTCAACGCAAACAGATGTAGGAGAGACGAAAAAGAAAGACAAACGGAGAAAAATGGATGGGAAAGAGAAAAAGAATGAGGAAAAAAGAAAGACAGTGGGAATGAGAAAGAGAAAGATGTTACGAGACTGTTGTTGTGTTGGAAAAAGCAAACAGTGCAATCGGTGAAATGTAGCTCGATCGATGTATATACGCAAGAGGAAGAGAAATATATTCTTGTGTGCGATTCTATTTCGCAAGGACACACGCGACTAGTAACATTCAAGTAGTCAAACTTCCTTTTCTATGATACTATGACGGTTCTCTGAACATACCACGTATGTATATAATGTACATTGAACCGTTGAAGAAAGGGTGAAAGTCTCTGGAATGGGCCGCTTGCATCGATGGCAATTTTCAATGCTTTTGGAATTAATTGGACGATACACTTGACTAGATCTTTCCGAGGTAAGTGTTAAGAAAAAATATACGAAGAAAAATTAAATATCTTTATATATATATATATACAGAGGAATATCAACTTATCTCATGATCACTTTTGTAATTTTTGATCAGAATAACCGACTGATAACATTAAATATAGAATACATATTTTTATTATTGAATTCAAGTTTTTAATAACAATTATGCACTATTTATATTTATTGCGTTATCCTATTTACAAACAACATAAAATTTATTTGAAAAATTTGTCAATTATTGTCTGTACACTTCAGGATATGATTTATTTAGATATTTTATATGAATTTTTCCCATGCATTTGTGTAGAAGATAAATATTTTAAAGAAAGGCTTATTTAATACGCGATTTCATGAAAATTATTTATTGTTGGTTTCCATGTATAATTGTAACAATTGATACAAATAACCAAAATTTGCTATTTCGATTAGTTGAAAACTTTTGAAAATCATCACTCTTGTCTTGGCATCAGCAAGTTGTATGTTATGTATCGGGAATGTATCTCGATCGAGTTTGTTCGAACACGCCAATGTGGTTCTATATCTCTTCATATTAGCGAACGACACGATCAAGAAAAGTGAGAGGCAGCCGGAACGTGTGCTACTCTTATGCAACTTCTGATAGGAATCGTAGTATGGGTCACTTAGTCACTAACTCTTACGAAAATTCTCAACTCTCTTCTTTAAGGAATAGTTACGAACCTACTAGACGAATCCTTTTCAAGGACACGATTTTTAATCAAAATTCGAATAATATTTTGTAAGATATAAATATGTTCAAATTATTTTAAACTACAAATTAAATGTATAATTTCACTTTAGTAAGAAACATATATGAATTAGTATTTTATAACGAAATTTTTTGTCGATGAATTCATCAGGATATCCTATTGGTTTTCGTCATTAACGATATGAAAAAAAGTCATCCATGTCAAATCGAAACTAATCTTAACACGTCTTATTTTCAACAATTTGATTTATACCACTTTTAAAAAGGAATCTGTGACTTTCCGAAGGCCACATATGTATAACGAAAACAATATTTATTCTTTAGAAAGTCTTACAAACAAGAATCAATAAAAGTAATTTAACTGTCTTTCATAGAGGACAATGAATCAGTTTACTGTTGAATTTTTAAGAGAACGGTACGTCGAACTTATATTTCATGCTTTTAAACAACATTTTCTCTGATTAATTAACAATCATTTAGATCAACTATCGATCGATGTATCTCATACATACAAACACACACACATACACTAATACTAGAATTTTCCATAATTTCGTTTAACTGTCAATAGACTGTTGGTTTTTCCACTCCCCCCCCCCATTTTTTCAGGTATTTTTATAAAATTTTATTGTTACCGTCGTCTAAGAAGTTTAATTTAAAAAACAAAAAACTGGCACATGTAACGTTTGTCTTTCACTTTCTCAATTTAAACGAGAGTTATTCCTCTCAGGAAATTGCATTTGAAAAATATTCCGTTGAATCTCCTACGATAAGGTGATTGTATGAGCACACGCGTGTTTTTGAATGTATTTGTATATGCGTGATAATAGAGATTTCCTTCTCGATATTAGCTCTACCCAGAACGTGATGTATATCTTATGAAAAATGCAGAAAGGGAGGGAACAGGGATCCTGTACATACAATGGTAAGACGACGATGAAGGAGAAGAAGAAGAGTTCGAATTCAATGACCGGATATACGGCGCACTGATGATCGCATCTTGCGTATTCATTTCGTGTCTTCGATACAACCAAACCTCTGTAAATAAGTATCTGTAAATAAAACCATCATCTTTTAAATGTGTGTGCATGAAGCAGGTGCGCGCGCGCGCGCGTGCGTGTTTGTGTGTGTGTGTCAAAAAAGTAATAAATTGAAAACAGAGAAATCGCGTAGCCGGTCGGAAAATAAAACCAAAACTTTCCTACTCTCTATACTTTTTTGTCTTTCCCTTTCGTTGTTAATTACCCTCCACTAAAATAAGAATGAGTCTCAAGCCATCCGTGAAAAGAAGAAGTGGATCCACCCAGTGCCACTTGAGAAAGAAGTAATCTTTTGACGTTATTTCTATTGTATATTACAATGGGCAAATTGTCCCTCATAATTTGGATAAATACCATGCGAATCTTTGAGAATGAGAAAATAATATTATTTATTATAATTAAGAATAACATTATTTTTTATTAACAAAAAATGATTTTCTTTATTTTAATTATACAATTTTAATTATCTATACACAGATATTTAACTTTATATAGTTCATTTAAAAATACTTTCAAATTTATATTATTTATTCATTTATTTCTTATGTACGATAATAAATGATATTATATTCATAATAATTATATTTTACCGTACTTTCGACTTTTTTACGAACGTTTTAAAACTAATCTTAAAAAAAGCTATAATTAATTTTGCCCAGTAATCTTAGATCGATGCATCGTGCATAAACAAAGATTGAAATAGTATGCATAAACTACAATTTCTTAGAGTCTATAATAATTTGTATTATATCACTTACACGATAATGATACATATATATATGTGTGTAAATTTAAAAATAGTTTATTTAACAATGAAATAATCAAAATATCATACGTATCACAGGTGATAGCGGAGAATTCGACGGAGTCCTCTCCATCGTACGTTGACCTTGAAATTCATTCCTTTCTATTCTACATTCGAATGTTCTAAGCGAAGGAAGAAAATCTTCGTATATTTTACTTCTTACCAAGATAAATTCTTTCATCGAACGAGATATTACATAGGACAAGTTACGGGCTTAAAATCGACTTCTTTTTCTCTCTTCTGCACATCCATGCATGCATGATAACTCCTAGTCCATATACATGCACGTGAAGAAGCGAAAAGGATTCTGCGGAAACGTGTGTACGTATTTAAGTACATATACGTACATATATCTATACACACATCTGAGCTTTCCTTCGTCTATGTGTACGTTCCGGCCTAATGGATTGTACGCACACATACATAGAAATTCGTACCGATTTTTCTGACTTGAGCCAGTGAAAGGGAAGGATATTTCCAGTTCTTCGAGACCCAGATACTTAAGAACTCTCCTTTATACCCTTTATTTATATATTCAGTTTCCCGTTTATCTTCACCGTTCGATTTTCCACATTATTTTTGATGGACCATTTAATGGGCACTCCAATTGACCATTTTCTCGAGAATTCAACATTTTATATGAGACCACAAATCACTAAAAAACTATTCCTTTTAACGTACATGGTTAAGAATACAGATTCCGCTTGTGTATCCTGAGACGAGGAAAGATCGATGACCTTTTTAGTGTACTTCTATCGCAAAATGACATTCAAATCTTTTAGAAAAAATAAAGAACAGAAAGGGGGAGAGAAAAATGTTCTATAACTTTGAAACAAGCTCACTTAAACTTTCCATACTTGCGTGTAGTTCTTAAATGAAATAGAAAAAGATAAAAATAAAAGGGAGAAAAAAAAGTGTAATCTCGGTAGAGTGCTCGGTACGTTAACTATGCCATCGTTAATTAGTTATTCCATTACTCGAATAGAAAGGAGTCTATCAATAAACAATTTACGTTTTCACGAGGATCCATTATGGTTCATTAATAAACAAAAAAAAGATAAGAATATAAAAATTTCTTCTCTAGGCGTTTTACGATTAGAAAGGTAAAGAGAATCATATATTTCGTGGTCATCGAGTATCAAGTAAAATGATCCAAATATGAGGTTAGATTGTAAGATCGAAGAGAACAAGGTCACATAGTGATCGATCCAAGAAACATAAGTACGATCGATCCCTTCCGATCTTCGAAAAGTGCATCCAAGTGTATTTCCAGGATCCCGTTTTGTGTGGCCAATCAAAGGAGAGGCTTTCTCCTGGATCACCTTTCGTCTAGATCGCATCGAGTACACGTTTTATGGCAAAGCTTGTCTCTCTTTGGAGGGGAGTCTATATAGACTCTCCATTACGATGGTGCCCCTTCAAACTGTTCGCGTTTCTAAGACCGTACGCGTATACTCAAGTTGGATACCTCGTCGCGTGTTACCACCTGCGTTTTCATTATTTTCTTCTTCAGATTTAACAATATAAAATAAAGAGATAGACAAACACAAATAAATATAGGACATGCAAGAATATTCGTGGTGTTGTGTTATAGAGTGTCATCTACATTGTCAGTAATAAATATCTATTATTTATTTAGAAATTACATTTCTTTTTTTTATTGTCACGAAAGATAGAAGAATAAGAGATAAAGGAAGGAGGGGTGGTGAAACGACGGGGTCGCGACTATTTCTTCAAAGTCACCCTGCACAATGGTGAGTGTCCACGGGAGTGATTTCTTACATACCGTTCGTTCGTCATTTTTTTTTTTTACAAAATATCGTATCGTAGTTTTGAAATAACTTTCGAGCTTTTGTATGAAGAAAAAGTCATTCGTTCAAAGCGAGTTTTTTGTTTTATTCTGTTGTTTTCTACTTTCTTTTTATTTTCTTATTGGCTCCAAAGAAAATCACGCGCGAAGAACTTATATTTCTTGAACATTTATCTAACTTTCTTATATCTTCTAAAGTTTCCCCTTTTGTATATTTGCGTTTGCATACGTAAATATAGGATACCTATTCCATCTTGTTTTGTAAATTTGAATGAAACAAATGATATATGAAAAAAGTCAATGTAATTATTATTAAATTATCATTAATTATTTAAATGTGTAATAAATTGAAAAAAAAAATTGATTTTAGGATTAATTTCTTATTACAATTAATTACATTATAATAAAGATCATAAATTGAATGTTTTTTCTCTATTTTTTTTATTTATACCACACTTGATTATTGTAATGCATGTTTAATAAATTGCACGAATGCGATTAAATAAATCGATTTAGTCATTTTTATAGTCAAACTCATTGGCACTTTCGCATCCTTCTTCCTGTTGAAGAAAAATCAAATATAATGAACAAAGTAGTCAGAGGAGAGTCAGAGAATACGCCTCGGGGATCGAAATGGGGGTCAGTGTGTGAACGAACAGCTTCGTTCCTTATGTCGCAATTGAAGAGGTCGGTGAACATCCATCTTCCTAGATGTCGTATGTCGTGTCGACAATCTGTACAGCTTCCACATTTTCGTTTTATAGAAAATAGGAGGAAAAAAAAAGAGATAAATGTAAGACGAAGCATAGATATATTTGTTCTCATTGGGGTACGTGATTCTTCGTGTGGGTAATTCCTTTCTCGATCAAATCTCAATATCATTGCTGAACACGATTACGCAATTGGAAGGTTTTCATTTTCATGCTCGACCTGTCGCAAATCATTCCCGGATCTATATCTGGAGTTTTTGTCCCTTACCCCTACCCCCCACCCACCTCATTTTTCTTCCTTATTCATATATATTTTGTTACTCGACAAAAATATCTGTACGAATAAAAGAAACTATCCAAAAAAGTCTCGTTCCTTTCATATTCTACCGAAGAAATTAATTTAACTCTCTATCTATTATATTTTTATAATATTTTTATATTTAGGATTTATCATTTCTTAATCGTGGAATCAATTTTTTTAATTTTCAATTCTTTCCCATATTTTTTCCTAATGATTATTTATATTACGTGTTTCGGTGAAAAAATAAAAAAAAATATAAAAATAATAAAAGTGTATCGCGCATCACAATTAATCTTACAAAATACGCGTACACGGACAGAAACCCATGGAAAAAAATTCACCGAGTATCATCAAATTACAATTCTTCCGATGATAAATAGTATTTTCATTTTGCAAAGAAGGAACACACACACTCCTTTCTATCCAGAGATTTTTCTCATGTTTCTACATTACTTTCCGAGCGGATAGCCGGTTATTAGTTTCACTTTGAAAACTCGAAACTCCTGTGGACGGGCGTGTACCTCTTTCTCTCTTTCTCATCTTTCATCACTCGCTCTCTCTTTTTTTCCTCTCTCTCTTTCTCTCTCTCTCTCGTTCTCTCTAGAGAATAAGAAAAGAAAAAAGATATATTCATATGATTCGAGCGGATCCGAGAAAAGAAAAGAGACAAATGTAGTGGAACTGGTGGGAAGGTAGAACTCTCAAAAAGTTCGAAGGCGAAAGTAAAGGTGGGGCCAACGAAGAAAGTTCTATCGACGAGAGATATACGTAAAGTGGCACACCGATGAAACCTGTGTCCATTCATGTAAGATACCAATAGCACCAGTACCAGCATCAGCATCAGCATCAGCATCAACGATAGCAAACAGCAGCAGCCAACAGCTAAGAGAAACAAACCGGTCCTTCGATGGAAGCAATTCCATGCTCAGATTAACTAGAGTGGAAAAAAATGAAGAAAAAGCTATCTTCTTTTACGATTAGACTCGAAGAACATTTTCGAATTGTTCCTTATTGAAAGAGAAAGAGAAAGAAATAAATAATGAGATGCAACGTTATTAAATGAAGATTTTAGAGAGAAGAAAAGAAGCAATTCTCTTGCTCGTTCTACCATCACGTACATATTTACATTTTTCAGTGTACTATCTATGTTTCTTTTATTTTCAATACCAACACGGTCATGGTATGCAAGATAATATTTTATTTAATTGAAAAAAAAGAGTAATACGAAAGGTTTGATTAAAAAAGATACGAATACTTAACTGACATTTTTACATTCTTCTCTTTTCCTTATTTTTTTTTGTTCAATGACACAACAAAGCATATAAACAATTATATTTGATTTAATTATAAAGAAGTAGAGAATGAGAAAAGGTTTGATTAAGAAAAAAAGATATTTTTACATATTTTTTACTCCTCTTCTTTTTTTAATCATTATTCGTCTCGATATTTTTTTTTTTCATTTTCAGTGAATATTCTTTATTCTCTTTTTTTCTCATACGGATCTCAAAAGTCTCCATTCTCCTTTGAAATCTACTTCGTCGCAATAGTAAGTTCCCAATCCGTAATTATTCCAAGTATGCAATTTCATACAGCCGACATGTGGTATCCAAGCAATAATAACGTTCTATATTAGTATATATGTATCCAGAAGATGTTTCAATGTAACTATGTGTATATCTATATACATAATTCTCATCATTCTTATCGATCTGTCAAAAGTTCGCATTCTTGCGATAACATAGAATAGACGTTCGAGTTATGTTCATATTTAAATGTGCTTGTGTACGCATATTTACAGTTACAATTATTATTAAAATAGAATATTTTAATCGTTCGGATTCTACATGTTTCAATCGAATGATCAGTTTATCGATACATGAAGGAGAAATGAAAGTTCAAGAAACTAAAGGCAGTGCATACGAATAAGTGGAGCATGAAATTCCGAAGGTTGCAAATATGACATTTTCTTTGGTGTTTCCTTAATCATGTTACGTATTTAATAGATATCATTTCGTTTAAGTTGTTAGATGTTGTTCAAATTTCTCTCGATTTACGAATAGAACACGTTGAAGTTATTTATAGTACTTCAAACACCTCACACCGAGATAACCAGTATAGAACACGACGGATATTAATTTAAACATTGATTATCCTTAAATATTATAGATTAATGATTCTTTACGAAATTATCGGCTGTGTAATATTACGATCACTTTAAGTTATTGTAATCGATCTTCTTTACGATATTCTATCTCATAGAAATTAACAAATATATTGATAAAGTTCCAACATTGTTTGTTAATGGATTACAATTTTTGATGATTAAATTGGCATAAAGAAATTTCTATTGAAATTGTAGGAAATAATCTTTTATAAGATACAATGATATTAATCTTATTATAAAATGTATATAATATATAAATTGAATGTAATTAAATGTTATGAAATTATATTCAAGTAAAATATAATTTAATTCGAATGTGTAAAATTGAACTTTGAAAAAATACAAAATTTCTTTTCTTATTTAACTTTTACGATTTTGAGAACCTAAGAAGAAAAAATATTATTATTTTTATATTAACACGAATCAAATATTAAATAACGATAAATAAATATGCCTTGAATATATTAATATTATTTAAAATTTAAATTATTATGCATATATTGTTTATTTGTAACAACAAAAACAAATCTCAAGATTGTTATTAAAAATTTATAACTATACTATATATTTAAATGATAAAATAACATTTTCAAAGATAAATTCAAATATTATCCTATCATAATTTGGCACAGCGATGTCTCACCTATGTTTAAATAAAAAAAAAAAGAAAAAAAAAAAAAAAAAAAAAGATGAGAAGATGCCGTGTCGATTCCGGGCAAGGAGAGAAAGGTGCCGACCTCCTTTTTAACGCCTTCTTAAATACACGCGTTCTGTACACAGAGAAGGGATCGATAATTGCACGAGTTTAACGTTGAAATCGCTCTTCGTAGCGTTACGTTACGTGTCATGTTGCAAAGTTTTACAAGCAACGAGAGAAAAATCATTCCAAGCATCTATAGGTTTCTATCGAACGAAAGAAAGTAATTTTCTCCGGAATTATAAAGATTTCAACGAATATATCGATCGAACGACATTTTTTCTTCATATTTCTCAATTCAACTAAATTATAAATGATCGAACGAAAGAAAGTAAATTAAAATACATATACGTAGATTTAAAATATGCCAAACAAGAGTTTTAATTTATCGAAATAATTGAATTTCTTTATACTTTGTTTCTTCGTGATTAAAACATCGTTCGATTTTACAAAACAACGTGGATTTTTTCGTTCGAGAAACACATACAAAATATTATGCAAGAAAACTCGTTATAGGAATGCATTTTTACACTTTGAAATAGTTCGTAAGATATTTCGTTCGATTATTTCACACTCGAGAAACTTATTTTTTCTAAATGTAAATATAGATATATGCATAGACCGCTCGTCGTAGAATGCATTTGGCGAAGAAAGCAGAAAAATCGTACGGCGTGTCGGACACGCGATCTTCCGCAATGAAAATTGTTCGTAACCGTGTATCGTGGCACATAATCTAAATGATGTCAGTAGTACGTACTTATTATACATACATGATTGTTTCAAGCTCGAAATAACTTTCTCTTTATTCGCGAGAAAAAGCTCCACCAATTTGTCAAACTTTTTTCTCTTCTCTCTAAATATTTACATTAATTAATTAATTATAAAAGCGAATAATCACGGTAAAAAAAGATCCGGCAAAAATTAACTCGGCTCGTCTGTGTGTATTTATTAGAAATCACTGGTATGCTGTTGCTTGCTATGCTTTTAAACGTTTCACAGTTCGTTAGTTTGGTTGCACTCCAGATCTCACGTACAACTCGATCTCAACTCTCCTAATGGCAATATTAAAGGTGATAATGACAGCAATGATTAACAATTATAATGATGATAACAATGTTTATTTACAATCTCGAGAAACGGAGAAATGTTTTTTATTTTTTTTCCACGTTAGAACTTGTTTATTAATAAGTACGTTATCTGATATAATGATTTTAATTGAAACCGTTATTCTGGTCATTTCATTTGACATTCCAAAGGAAATTGGCAAATGACAAGAGATAATTTTACGTCCCTCACATTCGGGATTTATATTCGATCGAATGAATTTTGTCGAAATGACTGATTTACAAATACAGTAGATTTCCATATAACGCGGTTACTGTGTTACACGATGCATAAATTCGTGTTATAGGAAATCGGGTCGTTCGAACATTTTTTCTCCTATAAAATATTTTTTTCTTTTTTCTTTTTTCCTTTCAGATAATTTACAATTAATTCATGAAAAAATATGCATCAGATATAAATTATTCTTGATATTAGTTGTTTGAAAATTATCAAAAAAATATGATTACGAAAGAGAAGAAATTAATACAGATAAAGAAAGAAATGTGATCTCCGATTACTGCAAATTTCATTTTTAAATTCGAGAAGTTTCCGTATTTTATTATGTAGCGCGTTATACGAAAAATTGTTTTACATGACATAGTAGTCGCAATATCTTTGGCACGGTATAGGAATTTGCATTGTAGAAACTTGCGTTATACGGAAGTCTATCGTACACATATAACTTTAGAAAGATTTAAAAATAGTTTGTTTCATTTGAAACCTTTTATACTCGAATTTTAAATACTTTCGGAATGGAGCTTTTATTTAATAGAAAAAAAAATGTTTAGTTCAAAACATTATGATAAAAATAAAATAAAATAAACTTCTAGAAATGTAATCCTTTTTTAACAAAGTATTATGTACATAATATTGTGATAAAAAGACAAATGTTTATGAATAGAAAAAAAATTGAATTCAGAAGTTGAACACACACATATATATATATAAAAAATTTTAGAAAAAGATTTATTATTTAATTAATAAAAAAAATATAAATATAAATGTATATCACAGATAAATTTTAAAATAAAATTACTAGAAATATACTATAATACTATATGAAATATATATTATTACTAGAAATATACTATATAATACTATACTACTAATAATACTTAGAAATATAGATAATTTCGCTTTAGTGTGAAATATTTAGAATACTCGTGATGTGTACACATATATCTATTACATTAATAGAATTTCCGTTGAACAGTGTCATAAAGGAGAAGGTCAACTACATTCACTGTAGCACATTGCAACGGACAGGACATAAAATGTGGTTTACGCGGGAAAATGAATCTAGAACGTTCAAAGAAGATATTAATACAGCAGGATAATTCGAAGAACCGAAGTTGAGAAGTTTTCTTTACCTCTCCTCTTCCTCTCGAAATGATTTCATCCGATGTAACTACGAATTTCATGGTTCATCGTGTCGCTAGAAACATAAGAAAATCCTTCTCGAAAGGCGATTAGGAATTTGCGGAAGCGGAAATGAATCGGAAAATTGTATCGAGAATCGATAACGTATTTTCACACGTATACACACACACACACAGACACACATATATATACAGGCACACATATAGATACATTTAAATTTGAAAGACTTTGAGATGAAAAATCGATTGCACTTCTTCATCATCGTTTCCTCATAAAAAGAATGATTTTATTTGGTTTCTAATCGTAATTAACAAAATGATAGTATCCCATTGGCAAATCGAGAAATACGTACGAGATATCACGAGAAGAAGAATAATTTGAAAAGATTGAGAAGTTTTTAACGAAGTACTACGTTTAACTTCTGTCTCGTTACCACTAATAAACCGCAAGGATCCATCAGAAAATAGCATTGAGAGGAGTTAATTTATCGGTATCCCGCAAGAAATCTAAAGAATTTCTTATATATTTCGTGATCGAGTAAGACGAGATTGCGGTTTTATTTCGTTTTTGACATTATCATTACGGCAACGATATTCCGTATGATATTATCATCGTTTGACTTTCTACGAATTCCTTTGATTTATTCCCAAGTTGTTCAGAAGTTGTTATTACACGGGGAGAAAAGAAAACCGATGACATAATCGCGAATCACTTTTATCGAAATAAGTTAGTGAAAGTAACAAAAGAAAACGCTTTGAAATCCTCGATTTCGTCTATTCAGATCGTGCGGAGGTGCTGGTCGTTGATACTACTATCTACTGGTCTGATTCTATGCATAAGAATTGGTGGTATCAGCGGAGAACGATGGTCTAGACAAGTATCCAACAGCGACTGGATTCCATTGGCCAATCCAAGAAGTTCTTCGAGTCAAATCAGGCCGAGTAATAATGGAAATGGAGCTATTTCGTCGGGAAGTCCATCTTTACCGCATCTTTCATCTCTCTCTTTACCACCGGCACTTCAAGACCAATATCAGCAACAACTTTTGCAATTGCAAAAGACTCAAGAGAATATTCAAAAGTTGCTGATTTTGCAGGAACAACTTAGAACGCAACAACAGTTATTGCAGGTATTAATTTCATAAATGTATGTCAATACTTTCAGGATTTATATTTTTATGCACTAAAAAATTCAAAATATCATAGAACATATATGTGCAATATAGTTTATAATAGTTTTCGCGAATTATAGATGATAATTATTATAAATAAATAATTAAAGAATCATTCGTGATTAATTCTTCATTTTTAATCAATTCATTTTAGTCTCAAACATTTCTGCCGAGTGGCTTCAGTAGCCCGGAAAATGACAAGCGCATGCTTCAACAAAATACGATACCAAATTTATCAGGTGTATCGGGTTTAAGTTCGGACGTGCTGGTACCACCGTTACCTTCATCCGATGCCCTTCCACCCATTTATTCAGCTCAAAACTTCCTCGCCCAAGCACCACAGCGGTTTCATCAAGCAATAAGGGGTAATCAGAATTTAAACGTTAAATCTGAAGAATTCGGAAACTCGCATAACAGCAAAAGTCAAGTGAACTATAACGAAGGTCATGAAGATGGTTTGAGAGAAGGACAAAGTCTTGATCAATTGACCCAGGTAGATGATATTCGTGATAACGTTAAAGATTTCGTCGGGAAGCAAGAAAAATATCGGCCAACTGGAAAACAGGTGAAAGGTCAAGCGGTACAAGGTACTTCAGGCATATCTGAAAATGGAGAGAACGAAAACGAGGAGGTGAATACCGTTTAACGATTCTATCTTTCTAGGTTATGTTACTTTTTCACGTGTCGTAATAACTTATTCATTCTTTTCAGGTTCAACTAGTCTACGTTCCTGTAGAAACGTTAGCCCAACAAAGAGTTCAACCAAAAAGATTTCGAGGACAAAAGCAATATCCTTTCCGTCAGCAACAGCAGCAACATCAAAACCAGCAGCAGCAGCAATATCGAATAAACGATGAAATTGAGCAAACGACGAGAGAGCCGGATACTTTCGGTCGAGATTTTTTGGACCAGTTGAAGTTCGCAAAGGAAGAACGATCGAAGGAGGTCGCTCGAATAGAAGACGTTGAGAAAGCATTGGAAAGGAAGGCTCAACTTGAGCAAGAGATTCTACAAAAGGAACAGGAATTAGCAAGACAGAAAGAAGAGGAAAGAAGGAGAAAGGAACTCGAGAAAATCGAAGAAATAGCGAAGCAACGAGAACTCGAAAGACTTCGAGAGGTTAGGGAAAAGCAGAGATTGGAAGAACTTGAGAGACGAAGAATCGCGGAAGCTCGTGCGAAAGAGGAAAGACGCCGGCAAGAGGAAGAAAAGCGTCGGCAAGAGGAAGAAAAACGTCGACAAGAGGAAGAAGCGAGACAAAGGGAGAAAGAGAGACTCGCCGCATTGGAGAGACAAAAACAATTGGAGATTCAACGTGCTTTGGAGGAAGAAAGAAAATTAGAACAACAGAGGCAAGAGGAAGCGAGTACGAATGCTCCGAACGTCGATCAAAATCAGCCGGACACTCAAGCGCTTTCTTTGGCACGTAACAAGCAGTTACACCGACAACATATCGAGGAAACGACCCATAGGATAAAACACAGAAATCGCGTTAGACAACAACGTCCAAGAATCAATCAGCAGCCACCGACTACAACTGCACCACCATCGCCCAATCAACCTCCTCTTTCCGTTTACATGGGTGGTGATAGCATGGCACCGGACAGAGTCAAAATTGCGGATGTTTTGAGGATTCTTAAAGACGCTAAAACTATAGCAGTTTTAGACACAGTCGTACCTAACACGCCTAAGGTCTTTGTAGGGCCAACGAATTTAGATCCACCGGCTGGTTATACGAAGTTCGATCTCCCGTACTTATCGTCAATCGATCACAATCGAGTTGAAAGGAAGGTCGACAAATTACCCTTTTTCGTAGCGCCGCTAAGCTTCGATCCACCACCAGGATATTCTAAAATCCCATTCCCAGCGCCTCATATTGGATCCGTTGTCGTGAACACGATCGATGCTTCATCTCCCGAACCTGATACTCCAGAAATTATTCATAATCCAAGCCCGACGCCTCTTATAGAGCCAAATTCTTATATCGATGGTACTGGAAGTAATTTGGGTCGGATAGATCCTACTACCCTAGGCTACGAACATTCAACTACAGCTGGTTACACTCAAGAATTGTCGAGTACACCAAAGTACGATAATTCGTATTCCACAATATCAAATCCTGGTGGTTCTAGATTCCGATTTAGGCAATCGTACGGAGATAATAATCCTCCTTCGGTAATCGACACTATTTACCGAGGTGAATCATCACTTCCAACTGGAAAGTCCAAACAAAAGGCATATTACAATGAAGATTCCAGACCTGTAGCTCCTACTTTGGCACATGAAACTAGATTAGGTACCACTGCGGCCGCTTATCAAGAGGAAGCAATTTACTCGAGTACACCGAATTATCCAGAACACTCGTTGAGAACATTAGATGATCCTTCGACGAAAGAACAGGATTTAGCTGCACAATTAGCTTTGATTAACCACGAACTTGCTCAACAAAGAGATGCCAACAACAACAAAAACTCTTTTGTCGAACACCAAAACACATATACGCAATCGGATCCTCATCTGATCAATTCCTTCCAACCTCTACTCTCTCCGAATGATGTTAACGAAGTGAGAGAATCCGTAGGTCCAACGCAATATAATTTACCTGCTGAATTACCGATTTCACCCCATCTACCTGGCTTGGTAAATTCTTTGCTAGAGAAGCAGACAACGGTACCAACCACTACAACGACACACGTTGTAACAACACCAGCGTATACAAAGACTACGACCACAACTACTACAGCCAGACCACCCTCGACTACTTATAGACCACGTTCACGTCACAGGTAAATCTAATTACTACAAAGATGTAACAATATATACAAATATAATATGTGAAAATGAACACGACGATGTATTTTCAACAGGAGTAGGATAGTACCCACACGACCAACTACCACCACAACACCTACGACGTCTATTACTAGAACGACAGCAGACAGATCTAGAAGACCTTACAGCAGAACGAGAAGTGGGTCGAGATACACAACGACTACCGAATCATATAACGATTCGACTGCTTACGAACCTACCAAATCTAAGAATTCTGGAACTACGGAGAAATATAATTACGCAGATCACCACAAAAGACCAAGGGGTCAGAAACACAGGAATAACGATAAGACGGCTTATCAATCCGAGGTGAGGATTATTTATGAATAATGAAAAATGATCTCATATTTTATTTCCTTGAAACTTTATACGTGCAGAAAATGTATATTTCTTTTTTTAATACAGGCCTATGATCAAAATTACAACGTTCAAGCTCACCAAGCTGCGACTTACGAGCATACTGCTCCCGACGAATCGATCACTTCCTCGTCGACGGATCCATATTCGCAACCGGGCTCAAATTCGCATAATTCCAATCAACAAGAGTCAAATATACCTTTGTCGAACCTGAATGCTTTCTCCCAAGAAAATTATCCATCGACGAGTATCAGTTCTACCGAGAATTATCCACCTCCTCGTGAAACTACGACGAATTACAACACGCCGGTTGCATCCGAAGATTATTCTAAGATTCAAAATTATCCACAAGAAGCGAACTATCCTGTCGCTTATGGAAGTCAATTAAATGACTTGGACCAAAGTGTTCTCGAAAAAGCGCCGATCAATGGATTTAATTATCAGGCACAAAACAGCGAGACTCGTAATCAACCTACCGTTCAGAAATCTAAAGACACCGCTTATTACGCCGAGAAACTCGAAAATACGGACTTTGGTATAAGCGGTGGTACTTCGGAAAATCCGGGAAGTAAAATTGATAAAACAGCTCAACAATATTCTCCAGTTTACGATGTAGCACCAGTTCAATCGCATTTGAATTATCCTCCGACCGGTGAGAACGGTGACTTTGGACAAGTCGAGGATAGAAAAGTAGATGGGAGTAGCATTCTATCAGATCAAAATGAAGAACCGATATTCATCCCTCTTCCACCAGAAAAACAACAAGTTTATGATTTGTTAACGCCATCGACGGAAGAACCATTAAATGCGGTAAAATATCTGTTATATTAGTATATAATATAGAGTATATATATAGGATTCGGGAAAAAATGAAATTTCTGAAACGGAGGGGATTCGAACCCAGGATCTTTCGCTTTCCAGACCTCTGCTCTATCCATTAAACTATCCAAGATCATCGGTCAAATTCCCCACGAATACTTATTACATTTAGCACGGAGATGTTCGATCCCACATATACGTATAAATAATATCTACTTTACAAGCTCACTCACACTACTACCACTAGAAAATATTTTGTAATAATTCAATGTACGCGTATTTCACAGCATTTTCAAACACGATTATTTAAGAAACGTAGCCCCAAAAAATCTTACTCTTTCATTACGATTTATCTTCAAATGTAAAATCACCCTTAACCGGGTTGTATTACCTTTCCGGATACACCCTATATATCTGATATAAAATTTTAATATCGTGAAAAAAGATCAAATAGGTATAAATAGAGTTGGTGACGCAAATGCAGAGAGAATGTATCCCTTCTCTTTAATCCGATTACCTTGATCCTCAATAAATTACATGATTTATCTCCTTACTCTATTAAAAATTAATAATAAGGATATTTTATCTGTAAAGAGGGAAACGCAAACCAGTACGACAACGGAAGCAACTCCAGTTGTAATAAGACAACGTGTTCGTGGTCGTGTTGGTACACGTACTCATTCCGATTCGGTCGTGCAAACTCGTCCAAGAGGTTCGCAAGACGAGTACGTGCGTTTCAGTGCTGTCAATCATCAAGATTCCCCACGGTCGTCTAATATACATCGTCACAGAACTAAATCGAGATCTCGACCGCAAAGCCAAGTTAAAACGAGCGGTTACGAGTACGTGAAGATTCAGGCTGGTTCGCAAAGACAACGGCCTTATGTACAACAAACTACCCCATCGACGACAATCGCGACGACAACAACTACGACAACTACGACGACCACGCCGAGGACTACGACCACCACGACTACTGAACAACCATTAGAAGAAGATATCGATTATGGCTTTATAAGACCTCCTAGCTTCCGACCAGTGAATCCGGTAGACAATCGATTCCACGCACCACCTGTTACTTTCAAGCCAATACTTTCGCAAGTAAACAATTTACCCGTAAGTTTCTTTTTAACGGTATCTTCTTATCGGTTATAATACTTATCCAATGCGTTATCTGTTTTTTTTTTTTTTTTAAAATAGAAAAACCATCTTATAATTAGAAATTTTCCTCATTTCAAACATAGATGTAAACACGTACTCCTTGCTTACTTTTTTCGCAGTATCTTTTTCTAAAAGATATATTTATGATTAAATGTTAGACTCATTGTTAGTATTAAAAAACTATCATCCGCAAAGAAAATAATTAATGAGGTATGATCATCAAAACTTCATATTACAGATACAACAGCAGCCTTCTGGCAGTGCTCAAGAGATCGAAATAGAATACGATCCACCTCCAAATCATTCTTTAAAAAATCGTCCGAAATATCAAACGACGAATCGACGACCGTTAATTAAATCAACAATACTGCCGATTACGACGCCAATTACAACGACGACTACGGAAAATATATCACCGGCAACATTAAATCCCGATAATTCGGTGTACACGGTAAGACCAAAATATAAACCAGAAGATATCAAACAGAATAGAAGTCGCAGCAGGACTCGTCGACCCGGAGGAAGGAAACGTGTAACAACAACCACCACAACGGAATCCGGTTTTGATGCAAATAACGAAGTACCATTGGAGGGAAATTATCCGCGTATACTTTCACCACATCCGGCAGCAATCGCGGAACAACAAACTCTTTACGATGAAAATTTTGGAAGTTTATCCCAATTTGGTGAAACCTATAATCAGCCGGATCAAAATTATAAATCAGCCACGGAAAATGTAAGTAAAGTAAATTTTATTACATGGTTTATATGAACTCGCATCATAGAAAATTTGTATGTTGTATAAGCAATCGCATTATATGAAAACAGCAGTCGTAATATTTTTAGCTCGTTATAGAAATTCGCATTGTTGGGACTAATGTTATAAAGGAGTCCGCGATACATCGTATAGAATTAAATGTAATCCAGTATTAAATAAATCAAATCAAAATAAATTGATTATTTCAGTATCCACCGCAGGACTTTGTATTGAATTTCGGAGCGGTATCTCCCCAAACACAATTACAACAAGATGAATACGATCAAACTCAACTGGCGAGTAATTCTCCTCAAAAGTATGATCACTCAACACATTCAAAATCAACGACATTGAGCGATTCACAACTGATGCCTGCTGACATCTACGGTGCCGAGAGTCAATGGTCTACCAAATTATCACGAACCTCTTTTCAACCAAGCTTTGCAGCTAATTATGCTACCGATGGATTCAACGAGGCACGTAAAAAAGATGGAAACGTTAGAGAAGTAGCTGATATTATTACGGTTCGTCCGGAGAATTCAGTAACGTACGTGGTTTCCTCGGAATTAGAGAATAGCGATGAAACAAAATCGATAATGAGCGAAGAAGAGTCCATGATAAAGGCCACGACGGTATTTGGACAAAAAATGATGGCACGGGATCATACAGAAAATCCAATGAAACGTCAGCAAAAAGTAAGTTCGTACGAAAATGATGACGATGATGATGAAAAGTGGAGATCGAAGGAAGATAATTTGTCAAGGGAACCTACGGATAACGAAAACGGTGAGAAAATACCAAAGAAAACTGTGGATCCTGGTGCAGTCAGAAAGGTAAACAATGTTAGCTATTCAAATGTTTCATGAATTTTATTCAATTATTAATCATTATATCTTATCACATAACTTTTTGCGCAGACTAACAGAAGGAAAAGAGTACGAGTACGAGTAAGGCCAATCGTCGATGATTTTGTGACTGCCGAATCTCAACATATCAATGCTGCTGTTAATAGTCTAACGCACGATCAATACAAATACAATCCGATTCGGCAGCCAAGGCCTAATCTAGGTGAAATTAGTATTACGAGATCAACCGGTGACGGATCCCGACGATCCGCGTTACAAGATTTTCTTGAGGAAATGTTGAAAAGTGATGAAGTTTCAGTACCTGTATTGGCGACTTCGACTAGTACGGTATTACCTTTAAATGTTTGGCAAACATCAACACCAATAACATCTTCGATTGAAGAGGATGAAAAAGAAGAAGAAGCAGAAACAACAAATTACAAATTTTCACGTATCACTACCAGTATACCTACAACTATATCGGAAGAATTGGAAGGTACACTTGACCCTGAAGAAAGTTTAAGAGCTACCACTCAGTATTACGGTACACGCATCTATCCCAAAGATTCGATCACGAAGGATCCCACAGAAAATATGAAATTACCGACAATTCAGGAAACAGGAACAACTTCCAGCGATTTCAATAATTCTCAAACAACTCTAAATGATCTAAATTCTATCGATACCGCGTTAGAAACTACACCGATCACGGAAAAGTTAGAAACAACAACGATAAAACCGATCGATACGACAATAGAGGATTCTCCTATTGTTGAAAGTACAAAGACCGAGGAGTCAATGGACAACGACGATATCTCTTATCTGAAGAATCACCGTGCTAAATGGAGCGAGGTGAGATATCAATTAGATCCTTCGATAGCCTTAAATCATTCGGTCTTTTCCACTTGGAGTTACGATAAAAATGGGAAATCAGCTGATTGGAGTAAAACATCAACAAAGGATACGGCGAATAAAGAAGACAAAGATCCCGAAATTAAAATTCTCTCGGATTACGTGCAAACTGTATTCGACGATCTTAAGGGAACCAAAGAAAATAGTAAGGAGAGATCCGATGAGAAATCATTGAACGAGGAGAAAAATAATAAGGTCGGTACCTCGGAGAATTCAAGCGAAGACAATAACGTTAAGACAAATTCCCCAATGAAAGCTAGTACTATTAATGTTAAAAAAGAGATAAATCAAGTCGGAGATCGTTCCTTGACGAAATTGGAGAAAGAAGATACTCCAACGACGATAGTTGTTGAAAATATCGATGATAATTCATTTACGTCAGGTTATCATTCTAATCCAACAGTGATATTGGACACCACGATGCATGATATCTTATCCAAAGATGAATCTATGGTGACCGTAACACCAACGAGTTTGATCACGACAACGACAACAACGACAACGACGACGACAAAACCGACAATACCAACGACATCGGAGATCAGTCAACGCAATACAACGGAAACAATACTTGGTAAAGTGCTGAGAACTTCGACGACAACAAAGGTTTCGCACATGACCGAGATTTGTTACAGAGGAAGATGCATAATGACCAAACCAGACCGAGAAATTCGTTTGAGATGAAATAAGTCAAAGGATCATTGAGAAATGTAATTAAATTTCGATGTAGGTTTCTTACCGCGAAGTTCAACGAATGCAGAATTGTCCTATTTTACGACGAAGGGATGCGCATTCGATGGACCTCGCAATTAATGTTTCATATTTATTTGAAAACGTAGAAAAGAAGCTTGCTTTCGTCGAGGCCACTTTTCTCGGTTGCCCAAGTGATAATATAGAAAAGAAATATGATGAAAACATAAGCAATTATAAATACATAAATCCTTAGAATGTATAAAAATCTTATAAATGCGATCAAATATCTTAATACTAATATAAATGAAGAATTTCATTGCATCATACGACGAATCGTTTCCTAGTGGAATAGTTAAATACGCACGATAACATCACAACGCGGATATAAAAATATGATGTAAAAATGTATAAAGGATTTAGTTAATTGCATTCGTCGGAATCCTGCGAAATTCTTTATATTAAGTATTTCCATTATATAAATATTGTTAAACGGGATAAGAGTATACGAAGAAAAATAAAAAGAAGAAAAGAAGTAATGGCAACCTTGAGCACGGTCATTCCTACGCACCGTTGTTGCGCGTGTGTCGGAAAAAATGTGTGTAATTTAATTTAATTATTTACTGTCCCTAATCGCGTTGCGCGTGTAACTTTTAAGCGTCATAAATATTTTAATAAAATACGAAAAAACACGCGTAGATGTGATAATTACACTTTCCACCAACCTCTCCTTCATCTTCCAACCATTTTCTGTTTAGAAAGAAAAAATAAAACTAAAAGAACGACGCAATAGGCTACCACAATCAATGTACATATATATATTTCATCCTTCTTATAATCCAACACCGTAGGTATAAATATACAAAACGATGACGCAATATTCATTTCCCGAAGATACGAGAAAAAAAGAAAAAAAAAATAGAGAGAGAGAGAAAGAAATAGAAAGGGAGAAGGAAAGAGATAAAAGAGAGTGAGAAGTAATCGATCGTTTGAACGCGTCGACTCGCCGTCTTACTCGTACTCGTCACTTTCAATTATATTCCAAAAAGGACAAAAATATATAAAGAGTACCAAGAGCGCACAAGATACGTAAATGTCCATGAAGAGAAAGGGTGAAAATCTGATATGAGTCCATCGTACCGAGGATTGGCCGTGAATGGGAGGAACAACTTGCAGGAGGTGGTTGCATACGTCCTTGTCCTATAGAAACCAGCCCCCCTCTACGGGAAAGACGAGATTCATCGATCGGGAAGAGGGTAAATAGAAAGAGAGAAGATGAGACAGAGACAGAGAGAGAGAGAGAGAGTGAGAGTGAGAGAGGAGAATGCAGGTGAGAGGGACGGGCGGAGAGGTTAGGTGAGGAGGAAGAGAGTGCGACGACATCCGTGCAGATGGCGCGAGTTCGCAAAAGAGGACGTAGTCGTTGTCGACGTCGACGGTAGCGACTGGAAAACAAGGAAGAGAGAGAGAGAGAGAGAGAGAGAGAAAGTATGTGGGTAGGGTAAAGGTAAAGTCGGTGGGATATCAGTCCAGTTCAGGCGCAGGAGTTCTCGGTTAAGGACGACAGTCCTGCCCAATCGGGACATTATGCCAGGCGGCGAGGGGTCCCCGATCAAACTCCTCGACCACCACGGAACAACGTCGACAACCCCCAGCGGTACAACGTCGGCTCAGTGTCCGAAGAGCGATGACGAGGCTGAAATCACGAGTGGGAACGCGACTACTACTACCGAAAAGGACGCGAGTGCATCCTCGACGATGACGACTGTCCCGGCCGGTGAGGGACTTAGACGGAGGAAGGTCATACACGCGGCTAAAGAAACATTAGACAAGGGTAAGTTTATTTCAGACTTTTTCCTTTCTCTTAGCCTATTATCATCATCTATTTGATCATATTGTATTTTGATAAATTTCATTGTTCGTTATGTTAATTGATGAAATCTCTTATTGTAATATCGAATGGTGTGAAGTACGAATGGTACTTTCATTATTTTCTATCTTCCAGAACGTTACCCCAATTTATCTGCATCTCTAGGATTTTCTATGTCCTAGAAAAGGTGAATCTCCGACTCTCTCTCTCTCTACAATCATTTCCGCTTGGTTGAGAATCGTTACTTTGATTCTCTACGTGAAACACGCACACCCTGCATGTACCCCCTCTATCCCGTCTTACCACCCACCAACCCCATCGTGTTTCGATCGTCTCTCTCCCCACCCTAACAACTCTATCTATCTCTATCTTTCTCTCTCTCTCTATCTCTCTCTCTATTTCCTCTTTCTCTTTATCTATTTTTTCTCCTTCTCTTTTTTATTCTTTTATTTTATTCCTTTTTTGCACATTTGAATTACGCGTACATTACACACGCATATATGTATCTACGAGTTTTTGAAGTAGATTTTTGACCACTGTGGACGCGTTTTATGGTGAATAGACATCGCGAATAATGAAATGCATTATTGTGCTCTAACCGAAAAAAAAAGAAACGTGCGTAATATTTCACAGTGTATAATAATAAGCTAACGTCTAACAGTCAACTTGAAACAAAAGGGTCGGCGAATGCACATTGACATTCCGTTTTACACCAAACACTAAACAATGACCAACTCGCTCAAAGAAACTTTCTTGCCTTTATATTCTTTTCAAGTAATTTTGATCTTTAGACCTGGAACATTAGTGCAACGAGAATAGGGCTCTTGAAAATTGAGAAGTTGCTTTCTTTCATCCCTTTCTCTCCTTTTATCACGCTACTTGTTAATTGATAACAGCTGAGAACCTTGCGTGGTTTCCAAGCAAAGCACGTTTTATTCACGCGAAATCAACGAATAACGCTTTGTATAGAATATCTTTTGAGGTCGTTTGTCGAGCAACAAGGAATGTAACAAGTACATTGACTCTAATAGAAATATAAGAGCCCCTTTCGTGGCTTCCAACATGCACGGGTAAGTATATACGTGTGTGCGTGTGTGGTACTTATGTTTATACGTGTTTAGCAACGTCGTAATAAATCTAATTTTATTTTAGTACCTTCCATTTGGTATTTAAAAATAAGTTCACACCAGAGTCCTTCCATTACTGCAATATTGATTCATGTTTGTCTCTTTTCTTAGCATCACGTTTATTAAGACGTAAGATACCATGTACTGGCCACTTGATGACCCCCCGCCGCCTTTGGATACAAAAAGTACCAACTCAGGTTCGTACCAAAAATATACTTAAACAAAATAAGAAATATTCTATTTGTTTATCATAATCGTATTCTTAAATATTCATTATACTAGAAGAGAACATATTTGATCTCTTTATTAATGATAAGTCGTGCAAATTCGTGATATGACAAAATACGCGAAATATGCTTGATACTGAATAACCAAAGAAGAAAATAAAAAAGATATAATATAATATAATATAATAGCATATATTGTAAGAAAGGGAGAGCATGTATTGTGCCCGTTCGTTATTCATACCCTATAAATTATGAAAAGTTATTGTTCGAGGCATTAATGGTTGCTAGTTAACTGATAATCGCAAACGCGTTACGTGTTTGTAAACTTTCTAATGAATACGAAGGGCCGCTTTATCGCACTAAACCAACCAACGTTATTCATCGTTGTTGCTGTTTCGCGCAAAATGCCTAGTCCAGTTGTTTTCATTATTAAGAGAACGCTTTTGTATTGATTTTGAGTAACTTCAACAAAACTTTCTATTCACTAATGCGAGTGACTTTAACGTGTAGACATTGATAAAAGAACAGATAAGAGAAGAAGGGAAAGAAAAAGATAAAGAAAAGAAAGGGTAAACAGTTTCAACGAATAGATGAGTATATGAACATTCTTATACATGCGATCGGTACGATATTCATCAACGTGACGCTCGTTTAAAGAGTATTCTATGTAGTAGTTAATAGATATATGCCAATATCAGACAACCTGCTACTGTTCTGTGTATTTGGATGACAGCCAGGCCACGAAAAAGTCGTAACCCTTTGGCAAGATTCGCGGTTCAAAGCGATGTACCATATCAAAGTTAGAATCATTCACAGTTATCGTGGTTACGTTATAAAGGAAACGTGTTATCGTTCAAAAGTATCGTAATAATAAATGACGGAGTGAATTACAGTATCTGAGAACTGATACGTTTTTGATGTTTCTTTATGTTATAGAAATGCGACGTCGTGATGATGTTTCCGAATGGCGCAAGCGACGAAACTTTAATGTGGCTTTTAGGTCGACTGCGGGCTGGAACCCCTGGCCTAGTGGTTCACGTCAGGCATCATGCCTCCTCGGATAGTTACGGATTTTACTTAACCGCACCTTTTAGCGTGTAAGTACGTAGTAAGCTGTCTTATTGCCCGTTCAACATTGGACTCGTTAGAATTTTCAGGAAACGTTATACTTCTCTTGATACTTTACTCTTGGATTTTATGCAGTAGAAATTGTTTCCTTTTTTCCGTGCCACTTGTGTAACACCTTATACGTTCTAATACATGATATATATACGTTCTGATAATTATGACAGAGGGGACTGAATCAAAAAATTAAATAAATTCATTTTATGATTTATTTTATAATATAAATAATTCTAATATAAAATAATCACTTTGAAATCATAATTTTTTTCTATCTTTTGAAATATTCTTTTTGAATATCTCTTACCTGATCGATTATTCTTCTCTTGCACGAAATTCATCGATATAAAGAAAAGAAATCTTGTAGTTTGTTGAAAGCTGCAGAGGAAGTACACTTGCCAAAGGCTCTACGCCAAGAATATGGCGGAGGATTGAAGGAATTCGTAGGTTCGGAAGCGAGCTGCTTCGAAGGAAGCGACGACGAAGCTCATTTTTTTACTACTCAAGAAAGACAGTCCCTGGTATTACACTTACTTCATACGTTAAGAGCAGGTCCGCAGGATCTTCACAGTTTATCAGGATTAAAACTAGTTGAAGGACAAGCCATCATTCCAAAGTGTATCTCGGCAAGCATTATCTCACAGGTCAATATAAAAACGTATTCCCATTTTTATTTTCATTTATATTGACATGTGTAATAATACTTGATTAAAAACTCAACCCACAGGTCTTCCCATTACATGAACTACCGGCACTAGAACAATTACGAAAGACGTGGGTTCGTGCATTTTTTAGTCCCCAACCATTGGACGAAATTTGTAAATATTTTGGAGTGAAAATCAGCATGTACTTCGCATGGCTCGGACACTACACCACCGCTTTGATCGTTCCCGCTGCTGTGGGTGTCATATACTGGGTAAATATTGTAGGATTTGATTTATTGAAATATCAAATAAAATTTCTCAATATATTCTCTTTCTCTCGTTGCTCGTTCGTTCATCTCACACAGCTTTTTAATCATCCCAATTTACTCGACAATACATTATTTCCTTCCTTTCTTTTTGGCATGCACACTCAGGCTAGCACATATAACACAACACTTGTACATACAATAATCTTAAACGAAAAACTTGATAATCGTACGCTGCATACAACCACTCATTTACGGATACATACGCATACAACGTTCTTTTTCTTTCGTTTTTTGTTTTCGAATATACTTATTGTTGACATTATCTCAGCGCATCATACACCCTAACCTCATATTCTATACTATATTAATATATATTTTATAACTTTATGTCAAATGTCGATGATCATTAGACGTTTATCGCAAAGATTATTAATTCTAAGTAAAGTAAAAAGTTTTACAAGTGTTAATTTGATTAATTATAATCTAACCTTTATTAAGGTCGGCATCATCGGTAGGAACCAAGCGGTGGAGGACGTGGCATACGTGCTTTTCTCAGTCTTCAATGTAATTTGGGCGACAGTTTACCTGGAAACTTGGAAACGAAGAGGAGCTGAATTGGCCTACAGATGGGGTACATTGGATCAAAGAGATGACTTATTGGTCGAACCTAGACCACTCTTTACGGTAAAAATGTTGATAGATACTAATGATGGCTATTAATATATCAATGAAAACAAATAATAAATATGTCGTTTATCGGATGTCATATCATTTGATAGGGGACTTTAGAAATATCACCTGTCACGGGAAGATTGGAACCAACTTATCCAAGATGGCGAAGGAATGTTTTCCGATATTTTGTCAGCGTACCCATCATCGCCGCTTGTCTATTTTTCGTCTTCGTTGTCATGATCCTGAGCTTCCAAATACAGGTAAAATACGATATTATTATTATTATCCCTAATAGCGATTAATAAAACGTGTATAAATTTGTAACAACGAAAATATTCTAATTATCAGCGTTATTTCGTCGATTAATCAAAATCTTCACGGTATTTTTATAATCAGGATTGGTGGGATGCACGACTTGAAGCTGGAGGTTACGGATTTTGGTTGAGTTACGTGCCAAAAGTATTACTGGCCGTTGTAATCGCGTTAATGGATGAAGCGTACTTCAAAGTCGCAGTCTGGTTGAATGATTTGGGTATGTATATAAAGACAAAATTAAAAAGAGAAAAACGTATTAGACTACGTATCTTTTAATATAATCGTCCCGTTACGAATGCGGCCGATCTATACGAATATTAAACGATCGAGCAAGATCTTATCGATTGTCTCATAATGATCTTTCTTATTATATCCACGGGTACTTATATTTACCATATATATATAAATATATAATAAATATATAATATATAAATTTATATATATATATTATAATTATATATTATATATTATACATATATATTATTTTTATAATACAATATAATTTATAATTTATAATTATTTATAATATAATTTATATAATATAAATAAATACAAATTATATAATATATATAAAATATTATATATATAAAATATATATATATATATATATACACACTTGTGCACGTCTAGCTAAGAGGCCTAGCATATTTACTTCTAAATCTCTTTTCACGGCTTAGCTTCTATCTAGAAAGAACGATCAAGAAAGTACGATATATATCCTTAGACGATACTAAAAAGCTAGTCTCTTTTTCCGATTGTGTATATACTTCCGACATCTATCTACTCTTCTTCTCTATTATCGTTAAGAATAATTCTAAAATTATTCGGGATTTGGGTTTATTATATTATCTTATTACTTTATTTTTATACATCTTTTGGAGAACGCCTATCAATAGTCTATGGTAGATAGTATCTTTGATTTTTGTGTGTTGGACGCAGAAAACTATCGACTAGACACCGAGTACGAGAATCATCTGATCTACAAGGTGGCACTGGTAATGAGATATTTTTTGACAAGTCAAACGCAAATTATGAATGTTGTATTAGTATCGTCAATTTTGTCCTCCTCTAAATCGGATATTATTTCACGAGCTTCTCTCAAACGACAATATATTATCGTTTTTGAACTTCCAAAGTCTTGTGCTTTTGAAATGTCAATGCTAACAAAAAAGAAAAAAAAAAGAACAAATTTATTCAAAATCATTGCAAATTAACTATGCTCCAGTTAACAATAAGTAAATCATACGGTACGTATAACTATTGTCTTGAACCGTATAATATTCGTATTAATGATAATAGAAATGCACGTTCAATCAGATGTGAGAATGATTTCATGATTACAGATTGAAAAAAAGAACAAAAAAACAAACAAAAAATAATAATAAAAATTAATTGTGTAGTGATTTTTTAGAGGTGGACCTTTTAAAAAGTAAGATTAGATACTTCATTTTATTTGTAGTTATGATAAATAAATAAATGTCTCATCGTGGCTGCCTCTTCTATCGCTGCATGAAAATCCTACTTCAAAATTCGCTCTCTGCTTGCGCTTTTTTTCTAATAGCATTTAACAGTAATAAACGCTTTACTTTATAATCTTATAATAGTATCTATAGAAATATCTATTTTGCGTGTTATATATATGTGATATTCGTACATATATACGTATGCAAATGCAAAGAATAAATATGTGTATGTGACACTTAAGAAAAAAAAAAAAAGAAAAAAATAAGAAGGGAAGAAAATATAAAAAAAAAAAAATAATAATTTATTCTCTCAAGTATGGCGAGTGTACAGACAAAATTATTCATTTCAGTTTCAGTTCGTAAACTCCTTCCTATCGTTATTTTACATCGCCTTCTATCTTCAAGACCAAGAAAGACTCAAGGAGGTAAGGAACCCTCTCTCTTTCTCACTTTATTCTCACTACTTGTTAATAACTTCTAACTCACTCTTAATCCTTGTAAATGAACCTTTACTATTATCTAGGATAACATCACATTGTCGTGCACATACCTATGAAAGATTACAAAAATATCATGAATCATTAATGTACAATTGAATTATTCACGAGATGTTAAGAAATATAAACGAAAAAAAAAAAAGAAAACGTTAAATAACTAGCGAAAAAGTATGATATTTTATTTTTTAGCAACTGGCAGCTTTGCTAATAGCTCGGCAAGTGATTGGAAATCTTAAAGAATCCGCAATACCATATCTGATAGAGCAACTACGACTAGCGCAATTGAGTTTCGAGCTATTCGGTGCTCTGAGTCCAAGCGAAGCAAGATTACCACCTGGTAAGGACGAGGAGGACGAAAAAATCAAGAATTCCGATGAGAAGGACGAACGAGCGGAAAGTGGAAAGACGAAACAACCGAGGAACGTTAGCCAAGCTGAGTTGGAGAGTTCTCTCTACAGAGTAGGACACACCACTAATTCTCTTCTTAGTGACGTTACTTTGAAGGTTTGATTTAGATTTAGCCATTTTTTTCTTTCTTCATTCCTTTTATATTTTCGATGTACCTAATCAGAGTTCCCCTAAGAACGCACTAACGGATAACTCGTGCAAGAAAAGGAATACTGCAGTAACTATAGTCATTCAATTCTATTCAAACGCAAACATGCATGAACTTTGAAAATATTGAAATCTTTGATATATCGTAAAAATGTATCGAAGGTCGTTAGGACGTTAGTTCCTTGTAATTTGGAAACCCATAAATACTGCTGCTCTCCTATCTAATCATTTCCACTTTCCTTTTTATTTATTAACAAATAGCAAAATAATTTTGTGTACTATAATATCAGGTTGAGTAAAAAATTCGTTCACGTTTCTTCACTGTAATGTAAAGTATTATTATTTTAATATCAATGGTACATATATCATTTTGTTATGTCATGGCCTTATCCCATTTGTTTGCTAAAACAAATATTCCTTTTTCATAAATTTGTTATGTTTCTTCAGTCAACAAATTTAAATACATGTGTTTTTGCTTCTTCTGTCTTTTTCGAAGATCTTGGACTATTTTTTTAGCTTCTACCTTTGCAATGTTTAACATAAAGTAAATAAAAGTCAGATAATACACCAGATAATACACGTTACACCATACACATAAATACATTTTGTTTCTTCTACGCTTTCCTTCTTTCGAAGATAAAAAAGGATTAGATGGTGAAATGAATATTTTGTTTGCTCATATTTAAATATTTATGATTCGAAGACTAGCAAAAAAAACTGGCTAATTCTACGCAAAACATGTTTAGACTGTCCCTAATGAGATACGTTTATCGATTATAATCAATATGAACAAAAATATCAAACTATTATACATTAACGAGTCACCGTCGACGCGAACGGACTTTTTATTCAATCTAATAGAAAGAATTGAGTACATGATCACGTATAAAAAAAAAAGAAACTTCATATTTCATAGGTAGCTACAAATTATTGGTTATCTTAAATATGCCATTACTGCGATTGAAATAGTATCATGCATGCTCGTTAATAGAACGCAAACTACACGCAAAAAGAGCAAGCATGTAAATAGATAAATAGAAAATCGCACAATATAAAAAATATCGCGATAGCAAAAGTACAATTCGTTTGCTTTATGCTTTTGATAAACGCATCTGTATATAAAAAAATGACATTTTATTTACAGTACGATCGAGCATTTTCTGAACATCTGGAAATGCTCTCACAATTAGGATACGTATGTCTCTTCTCGTCAGCGTTTCCTTTAGCTGCCGTAGCCGCATTACTTGGTAACCTGATCGAATTACGAGGAGACGCATTTAAGTTGTGTTACGTGCTTCAACGACCTTTCGGGCGTAGAGTTTCTAATATCGGCACTTGGCAGGTAAATCGATCCTCCTTTTTACGAGTGTACCTATATCCCATCAATAATTTTCTAATCGATTTCATACCACGACATATGTATATTTTCTTTTCTATAGAACGCTATGGAAGCTATGGGATTTGTCGCAATTTTAGTTAATTGCGCGTTAATCGGTAGAAGCGGACAAGTACAACGTATGTTCCCAGAGATGTCAGCGACCCAAACAATTTTGTTGATAGTCGCTCTGGAACACATTATGTTGGCAATCAGATTTATCATCACTTGTGCCATACCGGATATACCACATTGGGTTGCCACGGAAATGGCTAAAGTTGAATTCTTGAGAAGAGAGGCAGTGAGAAGATTGTCCTCGACACCGTCACCTGAACAACAACCATCTACTATTATAGGTAAATATACGTTCACGTTGAAGAGATATATGTTACGAGTAATGTATATATTTCGGGCATTGTATAGAATACCCACGTAAATCGGGTAATGTTTATAACGAGCATCTATTTCACAGATTGCCCGGTCATTCTATGGAATGCCCAGAATGCTTCAACCACCCCTCCCACAATGAAGCACATTTTATAGAACGACCGAAACCCTCAGGGCTTTCTATAGAATGATCGGACATTTTATACAATGCACATAGTAATACATTGTTCGTAACATTTATATTTATATATGAGAAGGTCTAAGCTAAACGACGCACAGTGTTCCGAAATCTCGAAGAAGTGAAAAAAATATGAAGATGTAAGAAATAGACCCTATGAGATCCACTAAACATATTCCTATGACTTTTCCACGTTTTCGGGATTTGGTCATACTATGCGACGGTGGGACTTACCCAAGTTCGTCCCATTAGTCCTGAACCTTCTCCTATTAGCCTTTAATCTTGCTCAAACTCAGGGAGATTCGTGGTGAGTCCAGCAGACGGAGAAAGCGAAGAGCAAAACCTGTTGGACGAACGTACCGGAGAGACCTCGGTGCCCAGCCAACCAGATACACCTACTTTAGCTTCAACGACCCAAACACCGAGCAGACCATCTACTCCAAGTGCCGCGTCCATACCGAGAATCGCAGAGACACCATCGCTCACAGCCGAAACACCCGGTAGTATTGGAAGTAGCAGCGAGATCAGCAATTCTTTCCTTTCGGAAAATAATATTGGCAGTACTCGAGATATTCACAATACACCGAGATGCTCCATACCTGGAGGAGAGAGAGGTTCGAATATCTCCTAATATCAGTGTTTCGAAAATCCTTTAACGCGTTAACGCGTAACGTGAAATCACGTAACAAGTGCCAGCAATCAACGTGTTAAACAAATCAAAGAATCATATTATTTCGCGTTACTCGTTATTACAGGCCGACGATCAAGGGAGTGGTTAAACAACGAACCAGAGTCATCGAACACAGGAGATCACTACAGTCATCATTTAACGATCGGTCCTCACGGAGGTGTCGATTGGGTACGCAAATTAGGCTTGGAACCAGGTGGAAGAAAATCTAGCGATTCCGAAATAAGTGGGGTTGGCTCTGTAGCTGGAACTGCTGACGAATTAACTCTCCACAGATCAACCGACTGCATCGTTTCAAAGGATTTAGCTTCATCCTCGGACAGTGATCTATTAAAGTACGAATTAGAGATTAGATAAATATTATGTCGTTCTAAGGGTTTCTTTTTATTTTTTCTTATTAGTAAGTTTTATATGCACTATATTATTTATTTTATTTGTTATTTTACTGACAACGAGTACGATCCATTCTACTCTATATTATAAAAACGTAGGTAATAGGACAAAGAGAAATATCTTACATATAAAATTTACTAACATAACAAAAATCAAGAGACTTTAGGGACAACCTAATTTGCATCTATAACTGATAAATGTTTGTTTGTTTATGATCGTTAAGGTCTGCGCCACCATGGGTGATAACTCATAGAAATCCAAAGTTCCGTTTCTCGCCGGAGAAAGAGAAAGAACGAGAAAAGATCGAGAAACAGTTATATTATCAGCATCATCAGCAAAGAGAAACAACACACGAACATCGTGATCGACAAGCGTACGTTCCCGAAAAAGAAAAGGATTCGGGTGTAGGTGGTCTGTCAGATTCGAGCAAGACAATTTCCAGCCAAGAAGAAGAAAAACCAAGTAGGGAGGATCGGGAAGCAAAGAAAACGAGAGTTAAACAGAGTCTCATGAAGAGGGCACGCTCGGTCGCAATTTTCTCATTGAAATTAAAGGAACGAAGAGCAAGAGAGGCTGAACTTAAAGCTAAGGAAGCAGAAAGGGAAGCTAGATGGCAACAACCTCAGTCATGCGTCGGTGGTGAATTGTCTTGCATTCCCATAGAAAAGCTTATATCCGTGGACGACATTGCAGCCATGGAGATACGCAGAATGAATCATTAAAGAACACGCTTCGGAAACTTCGAATTTTGTTTTACCGCTAATAAGTAGAATTATTCGTATACGCGATCGCGATACATAAGAGAAAAAATATAAAAGGTAAGATAACAGAGAGAGAAAGAGAAAGAATGAGAAAAAGAGAGAGAATGAGATTAAGCACGTTTTTGTGTTGTTGTACAAAAAATACCGATGGATTCTCAAGAAAAAATTGTTTCAACGGTGATGATAGTGATTGGTAATAAAATGAGGGATTGAATGAAACGAACAGAAAGAGAAAGAAATTGAGAAAGAGAAAATGAAAGAGAAAGATAATATGAGAATGGAACAAAGGAACGTCGCACAAAATAACGAGTCTGCGCGAGATTACGGAACATCGTTCCAGTAGAGACGTCCATAGAAAACAAATCCTACACCACATACCATTCCTAGAGAGTCACGTTTTAACATAGATCATAGTCTCTTTGCAAAGTTAATAGAGAGAAATATCTCGTTGAGCTGTAAACGTCCTGCTAGTGCCGTCATTTTTGCTGTAAGTCCACGAGCGAGTAATAAACTAACTATTGACTTCTTTGTAACGTCGATTTATCTACGTTAACGCGTTTATCCTACATCTTTCCAAGATAACAAATTTTTCCTTTTATTTAAAATTGACCTTCTAAGAAAGGAAAAATAAGAAAAAAACAAATATACGATGCGTAAATGAGTAAAAATAACGTCAATCAGGCGTAATGCGTTACAAAGAAGCAGTTACCGCCACGAAATTGTGGAATACTTAAGATAAGCTAAAACATAAATATATATTATATAATAATAATATTATATAATATATATATATAATATATATACAATAACATTTAGATATTTGTAAAGTACATGCCAGATAGCTGACACGTTGGTAGCGAAATTCCGATTGGAAGATCACCGAAGGTGAAATTGTTATTGTTGCTGAAATATAAGTTGTTACTTACTGTTAACTAGACGTTGACGGGTAAACCGTTCAACGAGCGTTCGCTAAGTAAATTTCTAACAGAAAGCTATATCGTATAATGCACACACGCATGAGAGGTTAAGGGAAAACAAAAAAAGAAGGTAAACGTGCTACAGGTCGCACCGTACTTAGTACGCGAGCGTCTATTTCCGTTTTCCTGAAATTTTTCGAAAAACAATTTCACGCGTTCCTCTATGGTTCGCATAATGTTTTCCGTACGAATCGCGCGGTTAAATCGAAATGCTTCTATTTTCATTAACGTTGATGTTAACAATTTCTTACTTAATGAAGATTACAATATTTTTTTTAATACATCGAGTTTTAATGCGACGAATTTCAGGGTCGATTCTATTTGTATATAATCGAATTGCGCGACGAAGAAATATGAAAAACTACGAACTTATGAAATTAATTATATATGGCCTAGCACGCGCCTTCTCCCCTCTCGCCGTTCCTCCCCTGGCAGCCCTCTTGTCCTCTGGTTAAAAATATTTTTTATTTTGCATAGCGTGAAAGTATTTAATTCCACGTTTTATTACGAACTTTTAAGATCGACGATTATGAAAGATCAATGCGTCATTTAAAAACATATATAAATATATATATACAAGCGCATTCACACTTACATCCACAGACACATATACTTACATACAATATATTTACATACAAACATATTCACACTCCTTCACGAACATACATGCATACAACACACTCACGCTCATATACTACACACATATTTATATACACTTATACAATCAACAAGCGCGAGTTATCTTTTTAGCATATCCAACGAGAAAAGTGACAAAAGATTCATTCGATAAATGCAAAGTCGATAGAGATTAGTTGCTTCCGTAAAAGAAAAACCTTAAAAGCACTTCAGCGACAAGCATCTGTGTTTGTTAGATGTTTTGTATAAAACAGGAACCGAGCAAATAAAAAATATTCTATAAAGAACTTACTTGAAATCGTTTTTTTCTCATATCCTGTATGATACACTCACATGTTCATTGTTTAACTATAATATCTGTTGAAATACAAAATTATTTACATTCAGCCATTAATACGATTAGAAATAACTATAACTCTATTTTCAATATAACCCATATATGTATATAGCAGTACTATATCGCCAGGCTCTATTAGGTTAATTAATGAAGTGAGATAAAAAAACATTCTGCGCAAAATGTTGAGCGCAAAGTGTTGTGCGCAAAGAGTTGTGCGCAAGATATTATGTGCAGGCGATTACATATAAAATTAAATTATAGAACAAATATACACACACACACACACAAATAGTCACACGTAATATTAGAATATAACGTATAACACAAATTACTCATTTTCATAAAAAAAGCCTCTAATATATTTTAATAATAGGATATAAAACTTGTCTTATATAAATTGGTAAGAATAAAAGAAATAAATCAATTTTTTTCAATACTTTCATCCTCAAATAACGTATCTTAACATGTAAATTAACATCCCTACTATTTTTTATTTTATTTGTTATAAATTTTTAATAAAGCATTTAAAAATCCATACTTATAAAACATATTTTTTTTATTTTTACTTATAGAACGTAATGGTAAAATTTTTCAGAAAGAACTGGAACACCCTATATATAATCATTTTGTATCACTTGAACTTGCTTACAAACGATGTAGTTCACAGTACTAAAAATTACCAGTAGTTGTCGCTACGGTTCTATTTAAGTTTAAGTTGTCTGAAACCATCAAATGTAGCAGACAGCTCTGTGAAGCAATGAGGGTTATAACGATGATACGTTCTATAACTTTCAATCGTGAGTTTTGCGTAATTACACATCTTAAAAAAAACTTTTTAACATTATACATAACCTATATTTGGTGTTATTCTCGCATGATATATTTTTATTTAACATATATTTAATGATATATCTAATATTATTCACAACGTAAACTTTAATTAGTTATTTCATTAAAATGATTCGAATGAAATAAATTACATATTTTTTGGTCCAACTTTTTAAATGCAAGTGTTGTTAAAATTGTAACTGTGTTACATGATATATCTATACACAAAAGTAGAAAGTATTGTCACGTATCTATACAGCTCTTATACACGAGTTGCAAAGTCTTTTGTAACATTGTTCATCTATATTATAAATAAACTTATGGATTTTTGCACCAGATGTTACAAATTTATATTAACGTTAAAAAATCACTAATATTACTTACACATGATTTTTTTTCATGTTTTTCAAAAAATCTATTTATATGTTATTAATTTATTTATTGGTAAATATGTCCTTCTATCATATATATTTATTGGCATCATTTCTTTTTCAGAGAATTTACAGCAAGGACTGCTGTCCCTTGCTCGTAATAATGGAGCTGCGCTGTCATGTCCTGCTGTTACAGGAAATTTGGCTAAACAAATGAGTACCGCAGTTCAAAAATCTGACCCATCATTACCAGAAAAACCAAAGAAAGAACCGTACAGTCCTTTCCAAAATACCAGTAATGGAGTTGAATATGCTTTAGCCCGAGTAGATGATCTCTTAAATTGGGGTCGCAAGAATTCAATCTGGCCAATGACATTTGGTTTAGCATGTTGTGCCGTAGAAATGATGCACATTGCTGCACCTCGTTATGATATGGACAGATACGGTGTTGTCTTCAGAGCATCGCCTAGACAATCAGATGTTGTAATAGTTGCTGGTACGCTGACCAATAAAATGGCCCCTGCACTTAGAAAAATCTATGATCAAATGCCAGAACCAAGATGGGTTATTTCAATGGGTAGTTGTGCGAATGGAGGTGGATATTATCATTACAGTTATTCTGTAGTTAGAGGATGTGATAGAATTATTCCTGTGGATATATATGTACCTGGTAAAAATTCACTAAATAGTTATAGATGAAGTCATGAGAATGTACCATTCTATATAAATGCATATATTTAAAAATTTATGAATTTCTTTTAGGTTGTCCCCCTACTGCTGAAGCGTTGTTATATGGAATCTTGCAACTACAGAAAAAGATTAAGAGAATGAAGCTTACACAAAGTTGGTACAGAAAGTAGAATACATAAAATAATGCAACTGTAGTAATAAATATATAAGTTATTAAAAATTATAGGCTATATAGACGATTAATAAGTTAAAACTTGCAGTAAATTTCTAAATTTTACTGTACTGTATTTTAGCTTCTTTATCTTAAGTGTAACAAAAATATCTTTATATATCTAATAAAGAAGAAAATACAAAGATTTTTATGCGTTATATCTTAATATCATTTATGATAAATATTTTTGAAATAAATTTATCGTTTAGATACATTGCTTTTTATATATGTATTTTTAGTAGTCACATTAGAAACAAAAACTTAGTAATGTAGGAACTAGAAAGTAAAAGTCGATTCTAATAAACAAATTATTTGGTTACACTTTAATAACATTAAAACCAAGAAATATTTTTACATGATGTTCCTAGTTTATGGTTTCAGTTATATTTTCGTTTGTATATATCATACTTAATACAACTTTGTAATTTTGAGAATATATACATGACGAACATTTAATTTATTGGAGTAAGTAGTTTTAGGCAAAATTTATCACTTCTTATAGTCTACTAAGGCCCCATACACTATGTTTATGTATTGCTTGTATTAGCATTGATCAAGTTCTTTTGTAATTTGTAATCTTGCCTTTAATAACCTACCCCTTAATCTTTTTTGCTATTATTATACTTATTTGCATATTTCTATAATATAGCATATTTTATTAGAATATAAAGCAATTCCTATCGATTAAACATTTTAATTTAATTTTTTAGTAAAAAGAGTGACTATAATCCAAGAATTAATATTTGCACATCGATATATACACATATATATGTATGTATATATATATATATATATATATGTATATGTATATTTTATATTATATTATGTGCAGTAATATTTACCCTACATACATATATGAACCCATATCAAACAAGAATTACCATACAAGATACATGTGCTCTTGTATGCATTTAATATATGCTATAAGTACTATAACATTTTTTTACAAAATATTTTGCAGGTACTGTTATACAAGGTATAACTATGTTCCAATTTACAAAAATGCATCAGTGAATATATCTTAACCATTCATTTTCACCACAGCCTATAGTTTTAATGGCTACTTTAATAAACATACCAGAAGAGATTAAAATAAAATACATTATTGTCATTCTGCCAACTACTAACCACACCATATACAATTTTTGAATCTTGATATGTATCAGATACATGGTGTGGTAAAAAAAAGAAAAGAGATACAGACTGCAATTAAATGAAGATTTAATCACATATTTAATAGTGGAAAAAGCTGCAATACAGATAATGTCAGAAAAGCGTTTGAAAAAATAAATAAAACGTTCTTCGATTAAATTCGTATTAAGAAATTAAATTAATGCACAAAATGAGTTTAGTTAATATATTACTTTCTTATTTTATAAAACTCTTTTTCTTATCAGAGGAAAGTTAGAATTTACAAAAAATTCTATAAGAAATTTATTAAAATATTTATCTTAAATTGTTAAAATTTACTGTACATTTTTGCTATTATATAAAATAAGTTGTATCTCATTTTGAATAAAACTAATACAGAGAACACTCATCAGTCATTCTGGTAATCGCAATGTTTATCAATTATTGATTATCTTGAATATTATCATTTCTATCATTGTCATTATCAACGTTATTTTAACTTACTTTACTTTGGTATGATGTTATCATGTTAACCCTGCAATAATTAATCTAATTTAATCTAAAACTAAATTTCTTTCTAATACACAAATTAAAATATAATAACATTAACTTTTTTAACATAATAGCAAATTACATATAAAATTAATGATAAAAATATTTTTACTGTATTAATAAAAATTAAGAATACTCTAATTTTAATATATCTAACATACATAGAATATTATTACATGTAATATTCCATTAAATTCACTTAAAATAATATAATTTAAAATTAACTAATTTTTTTTTAATTTTCTATACATCTGTTTTATCAGGATGTGCGTTTTTCTCTGTTCATATCGTCTAAATTTGAAATAAATGTTATAGAAGAAATCTATATACTAAAGAATATTACATTTTTCTAAAAATAATAATAATTCAAACGCCCTTCTGATAGCCTTCAAATAACTTTTCCATATTAAATATACAATCAACACATGTCATTCTATGAAATGAATTCTAAATATATAACAAACTTACTTTTTATGTATTAAGTTTTGCACTATTAGTTTTTTTTTTCCTTTCTTGCATAATGACCATTCAGCAACACTATCACGCAAATCTGACATACTTTCACATTTTAACAACCATATACTTTAAGTAAATAAGCAAAATTAGTATTTTTTAATTTTATTGAAGAATTGTTTGAGATGTGGAAGGTGGTGGGTCATTTGGCAAAACAGGTATAGGACCATCTGTCCACTGAATAAGAGCATGCTCACTCATTTGTGTACTTTGAAAGTGGTCTTTTAAAAGGGTTTGAGAAAATGTACAATGCATTTGATATGCTTCATTTTCACGATTAGCATCCCCACAAAGTCTATACAAATCTAAAATTTTTAAGATAAATTAAAATATATAAAATCATATTTATTCATATATGTATGGTATATTAATTATATTCAATTACCTTTCAAAATAGCAGTAGCCCATAGTTGTACATGCACATCTGGTATTTTGGAAGCAAGTTGCATAGCCGGTGTTACCATATTCATTGATTCTCTGCTATTTCCTAATGAAAGAAATATATGTCCTAACAAAACGAGACTACAAGAAGTTAATCTATTTAAATCCTCTGCGCTTGCCATTATCAATGTTTCTCTTAGGTATCTCCTACAAAAAATGTTTAATCGATATAGAATGTATATTTTTAGATACTTTAATTACATTTGATCACAAATTACGTACTTGGCTTCATTATGCCTAGCTCCAAAAAAAGCTTGGAGACCTTGAACATAGTACGATGCTGCTCTTAAGGAATGTGAGTGTGATGGTAAGGCATCTGGATTTATTCTTTCCATTAAAGCACCCAATTCTGTGTCTCTTTTTGTTCTGAGATATACTATGGCCAAATTTAAATTAGCAAATGTCCACAGTTCTCGTTCTTGAGATGTCTGTAACATATAATTCTATATTATTCTAACACACATGCAAATTTTAAGGTACATAATATATGTTTATATATATCAACAATAGCTCTTCATAATTCTTATAGCTTTATATTCAAATTATCTTTTTTAAACTTATAATTTTACTTTATCACTTTTACAGTTTGTTTAATTATTTAATCTTCTAACCCTAAGAGCAGCTGTAAACTGAGCTTCAGCAGCTTCCATACAATTCATAGACATTGCATATAATCCCAAAAGAGCATGCAGTTGTGGTCGATGAGCTTGCAGTAATCTTGGTTGTCGCCTACAAAGTTGACATGCCTGAGCTATTTCCGCAAGCGCCACACTTTTATTTCCCATAACAAGACGACACATAACTATATGTTCTAATAACATGAGTTGAAAGACAGAGAGTATCGGCTTATTGTCAACGACTGTGAATTAAAACATGATATAATTAAGTAACTTAGTTATACAAAATTGCAAACATCGCACAAATGAATTTCAAAAAATTTGTAATATATTTATATGAGTACTTTTTAATTTTTCAATTTGAGTAAGAGCCTTATTTGTGTATTTTTGTGCTTCATCCATATAGCCAGCTTGCATGGAATGCATAACAGTTACAAGATAAACCAAAACATATAAATGATCCTTTGGCATCCATATGAACATATCTCCTATATTAGAACCTGTAACTACATCATCCGTTGGCCAATTAGGAGACATGATCGTTTGTATACTTTGTTGTAGTTGTTTTAAACAAGGCTTCACACTGTTTACCTGTTTCATAATAAAAATTTAATATAAAGTAAATCAACAAAAATATAATGGATAGATACTAATAATAATGATTTAGTCATTACCTGTCCAGCCATAAGAAAATGACAAACTTGAAGCACCAAATAATATACTTTCAAGTATTCTTTTTGGTACGAACTTCCTTGCCAATTTTCAACATGATGACCAGCCGAATTTAAAAGTGCATTAACTTCGCCAAACTGTTTATCTATTAATAAGACCATACATCGACTTAATAAAAATAATACACGCGTATAACTTGCATTACTAAGATGTGAATAATCAACGCCAACGCTCAGTAAACCATTTGCTGCTACAAAATCTTTCTCAGATGTGTGTATTTGCTAAAAGTACAAATAACATAAATAATTAATATGATATATTATAAAAAAAGCACAATTTATTATTAAACTTACCGCCAATTGAAATATAAGTCTACAATGCCAATAAACATTATGCTGAGATAGTTCTATGGCCTTTCTTAATATTGGTTTACTTAAATTTGGCTGTTGCTGTTGTTCGTACAATTCAGCCACTACACTTACTGATTCAAATTTAACATCATCAAAGGCGTTTATACTTTGACTTAAACGCCACTGAAAATAATGTTCATTTAAAAATATTTGTAAACTTGCTTGTTGATAATAACATATATAATATTGTTATCAAAACATACAAAGAGGTTAGAAAAGGAATCATTGTTATGTAGTTCTCAAAATAAATAATAGATTATGTAAGAAGGAGGAATGTTTAAAAATTCCTTAATAGAAAAAGTAGCGAATATAAAAGTCAATAAAGTTTTAATCAAAAACTTACCGCTTGTTCTAGATGCGATCGCGCCAAATCGATATTTTTTGTATGGGTAAGCAGAATATTCCCAAGTTGTAAATGAGTACGAGCTTCGACCCGAGGTGGTGGTTTGAAATGAAATACAGCTTGAAGACACTGAATACATGATTTAATATTCGGTGGGTTCGATGTTCGAAAATTTTCAGCTAAACCTAGCAACGATAGATACCAGGCGTCCTGTGAAGACGCCATTTTGGCATTTCTCGTACGAGTATTTTTTCGACCCTTTCAGCCTGTTGAAAGGCCACAATATATTCAACAATTGGATCATTTAAATACACCAATCAGGAAATTTCCACATCCGCAACAGAACTATATTGATTACAACCTTTTAAAGATTCGGATATCTAACTCGATCATCGTTTTAAAAGTTCTACGATGTATGAATGTTTGGTCAAGTTCGAAGATAGCTTTTAATACGAATGTACATGACAGAACGCGTGTGAGTGCTACGCGCGAAATATTGCGCATAAAGTAACCTCTTATTTGGATTAATACCATATAAAATACATATAAACGTGTAGAATTTTCCTTAAATAAATTTCCACGATAATACGTGGAAATAAATTTACATAGTTAAAAAATGTGTCATTACATTGATCATACGAAAAAAAGAAAAAACAATAAAACAAAAATCTAAAAGATTCGCTTAAAATGACATATTTCAGTTGACGTGTGCGTAGAACGTCGACCAATCAGATACGAGACTTTTGTAGAGAATCATTGGGAAGAATACACACGAACCAACACAACCATAGGAACGGTGGTGCGGTTGGGAGTTACAAGTTGAACGCAATACCTTGTTCGTATTTTGGTTTGGGTATTAGTTTCTAATACGACGGATAGGAACTGTAGAATAGGATTTAGCTAGATAAATAAAGATAACGATGACCAGCGAGTGGCTTAAAATGCTACACGCCGGAAATGAAGGTGGAATTTGGCTGGAAAAGTTAAAACACCACGAAGAAAGTGACACAGTAGAAGAGGCAAGAAAGTGCGAGAGCCAGCTATCCTCGATGAAGGCAAACAGCTGTTCGCCTTGCATAGCTCCTAATCGTACTATAGAAATGGAACAAGAGGACAACAATTCCTGTTGGAGCAATCTGCCCAGTGTTATTTTGCAAGAAATATTTTCATATTTATCTCATGAGAACAGGATAATAGCCTCTCAGGTATACTTTTACTTTTTGTTTTTTTTTTCTCCTGTCAACTGACACAGTAGGTAATCAAACGATTATATTTCACATAGCCGTTTGATGTTTACGAAACTCGACCTTTCTATTCATTGTATGTAAACTACAACGATTAAATGCTTGTCACGCGAGATTTCTTTCTAATTATTAATATTTTAAGAGTCAGTATGACGTATGTCATGTGTGTACGCACACACACACACACACATATATATATATGTATATATAATATCTATATGTCATTGTAAAATCTTGTATAATTTATGCAAATCTAATGCACTTGTAATCATTTATTTAGGTTTGTAGAAATTGGAGAACTACATTATTCCATCCGATTTTCTGGAGAAAAATCACTTTTGTTTTGAAAGACAGTGATAGTATTTTATGGTCTAGGTCGGTAATAGAAGCTTTCAATGATAAATGTATAGTGTCAATCTCATATACATTTGAATTGTACAATTTTATAGGAGTCTGGCAGATAGTTTTGGACTTAGTGTCCACGAAGCAACCATAAAATGTGACATAGCAAGTGATATTGTAGAAACTTCTTATATCCTGAAAAAATTAAGCTGTAATAGGCAATTACGAAAATTATTCTTGGAATACAGTAGTAACATATATGAAAGTCCTAATTGGTACATGGAAAGCGAGACTAACAGGTAGAATCATGAAAATATTGTTTTTTACAAATATTTAAAAGATACATTTAAATGTGAGCTTTTTCTTTAAAATGTTTCTAGTCCAACAAACAGTGTGTCCCTAATGAAATCTATTGCAAAAATTATTGAAAGATCTAACCGTTTGGAAGCTCTGAGTCTAGGATACATAGAAGAGTTAGCAACAAATGCTGATTTAATTTTAGAACCATTAATTTTACATCATGCTAAACATTTAACGCACCTCAGTTTAGCATCCGTCAAAGATGATCCAGAGCATTATGACTTTATAGAATTGGAAGAATATAATTTTAAATCACTTATTAGATTGACAGTTTTGACAGTAGATTATGACGTTGTTAACGATGCCTTACTCAGAGCTTTAGACAGTGGCACTATGAGAAAGTTAGTAATACATGTACATGGTTGGCATAGTGAGTACTTAGGAACATCAAATGCAGGCTGGGAACTGTTTGTTCAAAAGAAGTAAGATTATGTAATTCTATAAAATATTACTATTTTTTCAAAGATTAGTTTCTCATTAACTCGATTAATATTAATGAAAATTATTTTTAGTCCCAAATGTGAGTTACGACTAAATCTCATACATTCTTACATTGGTGTACAAGTATTACATACGGACATTCTTCAACCTGCTATGCCTCTAACACAATTAAAAATATTATTCTGTGAAAAATTTAACATGGAGGTACTACATCGATTATCAAGTTGGTATTTTGATACATTCAAATCTCTCATATGGATAGATTCTATAGATACGACGGTAAATACTCCTGCTACATACGACCCTAACGAGCCAGATAGGTAAATAATTAGCATTGTATTTTCAATGCAAATAATCAATGACGATAAAAGGTAAAATTAATTTGAAATCTGTTACAGCCCAGATCCTCTAGTATTCGTGGCTTGGAAGTGCACTAATCTCGTGGAAATAGTGTTCATAGGACACAAATATTACCAAGAGAATCTATTAGCCATCGCACGTCTCAGAGGAAATAAACTTGAACATCTTATATTTGCAGAAAGTGATATTGCGTCTGACAGCGAATCGTGGCATAAAACTGATGCCATTACTCATGTGAGTAAATCTATTATTTTTCATTGCATAATTAATAATAAATAATTGATCTTTGTATTATAGGAAATACAAGAGATAATGGGTAGACAATGGGCACCTTTAAGTAGGGAAGAATTACCAACAGTAGTGTTGAATCCCTTTGCCGGTGACAGCAGGGAGGTTATTATGCCATTTATCCTCTGTGACGAGAAGTAACTTCCAAGAAAAAATGCCAAGAAAATGTCATCCGAGGACTATCTACTAATTACCACGACCACTTATGGAAGGAGAACATTTTCAGAAGTACAGCTGTAAAGTTATATTCTTTATTTTTCTATAAGATTTTTTTTTGTACACAACGCGGTGAATACGTATAATGAGTTAATAGTCCAAAATCTAATTAACGCATACTGCCATCCGTCAGCTAGTTGTTAAATGTAACTTATTAAGTAGGAAGAGGATGAAAATAGTCGTACCGTACTATCGCGCCGTGATATTACCAGTTCTTCTATGGATGTGATATGTATACGGAGCTCGCATTTACAATTGCGCTATACGTTTGCGAGTTTAACGTGCATCAATGTTCCTTCTTTAACGATCATGCTTTATCTGAAACCATTCCTTAAAGGAAGACTTATTCCTTATATGCACAAAACTAAATTTGTGGCACAACCAAGGGAGAAATACATAGTTAATGGTGTTATGGATCGTCGTGGATCATCGATGTTCGTAAGCTCGATTACCGATGTATAGTACACGATCAATCCCTAATTCTCTATCGATAAACCTACCTCTCGTGTCTTTCTAACGACGAAACGTCCAAATTGAACGCAAATTACAATGTAATATTAATTACAATGATTATGAGAGAAAGAGAGAGAGAGAGAAAGAGAGATAGAGATAGAGATAGAATTAGAAAGAGAGAGAGAGAGAGAGAAAGAGAACGATTTTCTATAATCCTTACGACGGATGGTAGGAATGACTTATTTATGCTGTGATTTTTCTTCGTTGGGGAAACTATGCAGGGAATCGCGTCTTTATATTGACAATGATAATCTTAAACTATCAGGTATATATATCCTCACCGCGATCTTTATTTTATACCGATCGTTCCTCTCACCCAAGCAAATATCATCGATACCCCTGTGAGGAAGAATAATAAGTAAATTTCGTGTAGATATAACTCAGTACCTTGGTGGTGTATGTGAGAATAGGGTTAAATACAACCAAAAATTGAAGAAGATAACGTCAAGGTCAAGCTACAAGAATAGCATTTTTGACGTATACATAATGTTGTAGCGTATCATTACAGATAATATTTAATAGCCAAGGTAAATAATTTGAAGAAGAAAGACGATCATCTATGAGATAGACGTGAGAGAAATTCCATATTAAACTATTTAGAAAAAAAAAGGTAGAGAGGTACGATCTTATGATCTTCCACAGGAAAACTAATTAATGCGAAAATTCCAAAAACGTTTATGTGTATAAGTAGAAGAAGAGAGAAGTGTCGTTCTTAACGGATATTTTTTCAATCCATTGAAAGAAAATGAATGTAGATAAGAATAAATAAAGAAAAACAGGGGGTGCCAAGCGTTCGTTAAGAGCATGCTGTGTGCTGCGACACTACTAAGAGGGATATTTAATAACAACTCGATAGAATATACATACTTTTAAACGAGTATTGCGTAGTTTGTATTAAAGACACAGGAGGTACAGAGTCAAACTCAATAACGAGAAGTCGAACAGCGTTCCGAGGTTATTTTTAATACCAAAACCAATCGGACGCAATTGTAAAAAAGAGAAAAAAAAGAAAAGATACGAAGAAGAGGAAAAAAGCTAGAAAAAAATGCTTTAACACGAATGCGCGCACACCGAAGTCGGTGAAGGAATGTATATATATATATATATATATATATACATGCATACAAGAGATATAGCCGAGGAAGATGAATCATGCAGAATATCGTACGGCGCGATATGTGTGTTATATCATATAAACTATGATCAACAACTGTTTGTTCTGTACGTATGTACCATTTTTCTCCATCATGCTCTTAGCGAACGCCGATATGCGATACAGGAGTAATATAGTTATCTAACGAAGATCGAAGATAATTGCTCCACTAATCGTATATATACATATATGTATAAGCATATGTATGTATATATATGTAAGTATATCTGTACTACTAATCTATCGAAGTTTAAACGTTTAATATTTGGGTGCGATAAAAAGCACTCGCATTTCTATCGTGCGATTAAAATATAATGGTGATGATTTTGAATGTTATTTACAAAGGAGCCATATATATAATAATATAACACGTGAAAAAGGGAGGAATAACACACAAAATGATGAGTAGAAAAAATGGAGAAAACAAATAATGAAAAGAAAAAAAAGAAAAGAAAAAAAACCAACGTATATACTACGGTTAATACTATTCTGAGATGCGATTTACTTTTTTTCAAATCCTTGTATAATTATTAACGTCGTCGTATGTACATCTTAGTCACGTATTATATTTCATTCTTTTTATTCATGTGATCCTGTACATACACCTCATGCGTCGAAATCTTTAAACGAAAAGAAGAAAAAAGTAAAAAAAGAAAAAAAGAAAGAAAAAAAAAAAGGGAAAAAGAAAAGAAAACAGAAAATCAAATATCAAAGCAGAAGTATTTCCACACTTATATGCAAGAGAAAAAGCCGCGATAATGTGCCCCCTTAATAACACTGTGTGTGTAATTAAAATCAAGAATAAGAAATGCGAATAGCAATTGTAATACGTGTAATATATATATATACATATATATGTATATACATATGTATGTATTTATATATGTTTATGTACATCACGCATGCAGAAGATTCGATCAAGTGTAAGGCATAAAATTGTATGCGAAGGAACGATATTCCTCTAGAGTGAACATATAAAAACGAAAGTGAGAGACAATGTAATATGCCGCTATAATACAAGATGAACGGGCCTTAATATGTACCTGAGTCGCGGTGTAAGAATAATTTTGACGGAACGTTTGACGCGCGACGTTCGCGATAAAAAAAAGAAAAAAAAAATAAGAAGAAAAAAGAAAGAAAGAGAAGAAACATACACGTACACGCTAAAAATCTAATTAAAAAAAATCTTTAGTAGACAATTTTTGCGAACCATTTGGTAATAACGAAGCCAGTTGTTTATCAACAAAAAATGACTAGAGGTTAAAATAAATGAAGAAATGCGTTTGCGACCGCCCTTTCATTTCGTACTACATGCGTGAACAATTAATTCATTGTATTTTCTTTCTATTGAACGATGTGTGAAAACGTTTAACACGAAAAAGAGAATTAGAGAGAGAGAGAAAGAGAGTGGTAAAAGGGAGAAAGAAAGAAGCAAACAATTAGTGAGAAATATATAAGACTCGTATAATAATAATAATAATAATCGAATAACGCGCGCGCTCGTAGTCGCAATTTTAACGCGCGAAAGTCTGCCATTCTTTCTTTTCCCCCCTCTCTTTTCTTAACTTCTTTTAGTGTGTACTTTTTCTTTCTTTCTTCATTTAACGATTAATATTTTAATCATTTTCGTTGAATTTTTTTTTCCTTTTTAAACTTCGAAAAATCGCGTGTTTATAAATATTATTTAAAAAACTAAGGCATGTGTGCTCGCGTGCGTGCGATGCATGCGAGACCATGAATGAGAGTAAGAGAGAGAGAGAGAAAAAGGTCGAAAAATTGCGTATGTATGTTTAAAAGATCATGCGTGCTGTGTTTGCATTGCGAAAAATTTATCTATTGTGTGCGTGTGTGATGACGAGAGAGGGAGAGAAAGAGAGAGAGAGAGAGAGAAAGAGAAATTAACTAGAAAAGTAAAGATGAAACTATAGCAGGAAAAAAAGAATAAATCTAGATGATAATGTATAGTAACATCTCTGCGCGTTAAAAAAAAAACAAACAAACAAAGAAGAAAAAGAAAAACAGATTATTTAAAATACGTACGCGTGCAGCCGCTTAATAAGGGCACAACGCGAAAAGGTACACAGCGTGCGTATGTATTATTGATTATAGAGCGCGACGAGATTACAACAAACATAAGACTGATCTTACCTGAAAAAGGTTTATTTAAACAAAAATATGCATACACACGCGCATATTATACATGAAATTTTAAGCGAGCTGCACGTTGCGTAACAATCGAGATATCATATTTATAAAAGAACACGCACGACCTATACGTATGTATAATGCAAATAGGCGGAAAAAAATGAAAAAAAGAGAAAGAGAGAGAGAGAGAGAGAGAAGATAGAGCGAGGGAAAAAGAAAGATAGATGAGAGCAAGATTTTTCTCATTAATCCCCGGTTATTTATTGTCTTAAGAACATTGCCAGCGTTCTTATTATTATTCTTTTTCTTTTCCTTTTTTTCATTTCCGGTTCGCTTGATGGTGGAAAAACTTAATATATGTAAATGTATCATATGTGTGCATGGTGATTTCGTGTATTTTTTTTTTGTTTTTACTTTTTTCCGTATCGCTAAACGTTAACTGTATTTTGCTCGACACGCATTACATACAGATTTTCATTTTTTAATTGCTTCTTCGTATATCCTCTCTTGTTTAATCTATATGTATATGTCAGCATTAAATTGTATACTTTGGTTAAATCGTGGAAACGTCTTACCAGAAATAACTAGGCGTTTTTGGGAAAACATATAAAAGGAATTTTATTATACACTAATACTAGTAATTTTAGGAAATAAGGAAGTTATATATAAACTCACACGAGGCAAATAGTTAAAGTATGAGATTGAAATTTGATTCAAAGTATAAGAAAAATATTCTTCGATTTTGTTTCAATATTTGCATATATTACATTGTTGTAAATCAGGAGACAGAAAATGTGTTTTCGCGTTTATTTTATTTTTATTTTAACAGTTTTCGAAGGAAACCTTAATTAAATCTCTTAAATCAATAGAGAAATTCTATCTCGAGATTAGATAACCTTCGTTTAGAAGGCCTTCAAGTGAAGAAACATTTATAACAGTGTAATATGAACAAGTGTTGAAACGAAACTGAAAAATATTATTTCTATATTTGGAATTGAATTTCAATTTAATTCCTTAATTATTCGCCTCTTGTAAATTCATATATTACTTAAAATTAGTTGAAAAAAAAAATAATATGTAATTCTATAATATATATAATTCTGCCGTCTTTCATATTTAAACAGGTTCGTATAGTTATTTAAGGGTTTAGCTGGTCATTTCACGAATTAACGGATTTCACAAAGTAATGCTACATATATATAATAATTTTAGGAATATATGTTTGTCAACGTCAAATGAATCAATGTGAAAGATTATACAAGAGGGGATATTAAGAAGCAATTAATATGAGTGAGATTTGTGTGTAGTGCATAGTACGCAAAGTAAAACTAATATTAAAAAGCAATTAAGAAGAAGAGATATTTGTGTGTAATGCTTATTACACAAAGTAAGACTAATGTTTAATGATACGGAACAAGTAAAAACGAAAAGAAAATATAAACAGAAAAACCTCGTACACACGTATTATCCATGCTAAAAAAAACACGTACACGTACACGCAAACACACTGTATTCCTCGTTTTGAGGGTTCAATCGATAATGGTTCTCTCATAGCCGATAATTAAACTTAAGCAGCCTGCCAAGAATCAAAATACATAAAATATGTAAAATATCAAACGAACGCTAGCCAGTACAGAATGCTATAAGATCTATTTTTTAAGACGCGAATGTATATTTTTGTACTAAGGCAGGCCTTAGTGTGCGTGATCGTAACGAGAAAAACAAGATAAAAGAAGAGGAAAAAGAAAAAGAAGAAGAAAAAAACTTGCGAAAAAAATGGAAAAAAAAGTAATAATATTAATAAATACTAATAAAATAAATACTAAATAATAATAATTAATAACAAATTCCTCTTGAGCGCGCGCACAAGAACGCCAAAATGGAGGAGAGCTGTGATTAAATCATGTCGGCTTAAAAATAAAAAAGAACAAACGTAATAACTCCACGTTTAAACCATGCAAGCAAGCAAGCAAGCAAGCAAGAGGGATGGGCAATGTCAATTTTGGTCGATCCCGTTGCTGGATATTATTATACATCATGCATACATAATGTATGTTGTACTGATGTGAGTGGGCCACAAGAATAAAGAAGATGAGAAATCAGAGAATCGAATAAAAAATGGAACGATATGTGATGAAGAACAAAACATCTGTGATAAAACTAAAAATAAAAGAAACCAATATTAAAATCCTAAATAGGTGCTCGCTGATAAGGAAAAGTAAAGAAGGAAAAAAGAAAGAAAGAAAGAAAGGAAAGCAAGAAAGAACTATAACAGGAGATATCAAGAATCTTTAAAATAGGTCTAAAGAAAATGAAGACGAGTGCACGAAGTATATGATTCCTACAAGAAGAGAAGAGGTGTTTTCGATCGAGTATGATTCCGATGAGAGAGAGGGAGAGAGAAAGAACGAACGAACGAATGAATGAGAGAATGAGATACAAGATTACTATCTATCTATACGTGTGATCGATCGATCTATTTGCAAGAAACAAAATGGGAGATATTTAAAACGATACGAAGAGAAAATTAAAACAAAAATAAATAATGATAAAATATTGAAATAATATGAAAAGGATATTGAGAACACGTCGACCCAAACCTCCTCAAAAGAAAAATGCCGATCTAACAAAATCCTCGCGAAAATTCAACGAACGTCCAGTCTCGTCTATTCGCGTATTATGTAATTTTATCTTCTAAACGCGTTTAGACGAAAGTATGCGCGTATGCGTACGTAGTGAAAAGAGCGAAAGAGAAACAGAGAGAGAGAAAGAGAGAGAGAGAGAGAGATATTTAGTTATGTAGATAAAAACAATCGCAAGATCGTGCGACTAAAGGCCATAACACACAACAAACACACACACATATATATATACAAAAAACACGTAAAACACACAGAGAGACGCGTAACAAATTTAGTTCCGTGTAAAAGTGCACTCTGACATTCCATTTGGAAAAAGAAAAAAGAAAAAAAATGTATAAAAAGGGCGAACATCGTTGCCCGAGATCGAATGTTTCTTTCTCTTTTCTTCTTTTTTTTTTTTTTTCTTCTCTATATCAATTAACACGTATTAAGTAAGTATATAATTATGTGAAGCATCGATTCAACTAGAATTCGAATTTGAATTCGTGTATTTAGTATTAAAGTTGTGAACTCTAGTAAAACAGTTCATACGAAAAGAAAAATGTAAGACGAACGATTTAGAAAATACGCTGGACCTATCAATTCAATCGATTTTCGTGTCTTTGCTTTGCAACGAAAAATTCTTATATGCGTGTGTATAGACATATATATATATATATATCTTCTTTTGAATTGAATTTGAATTAATTGACAACGAGTATATAAAAAAAAAGAACGAGATAGGGAGAAAGGGGAAATTGAAAATATAAGCAAAAATTCAAAAAAGAAAAGAGATTGAAAATAAGATCACGAAATGCGTAACAACGTAAGACCGGTCCAGGGTAAAAAATACCACGAGCAGTATTATAAGTTCCTAACAAAAGAAGAAGAAAAATAAGAAAGAATTTCGCACTTTGTTTTATAGAGAACAACATAACATATAACATACGTAGATATTTAAAATATATCGTAGCTTCGTCGAAATCGCGCGAAATAAAAGAACAATGTGTTGTTCGAGCAAGATATAATCTTTTTTCATCGATCGATTACTTACTTTCGTATTACCAAAGCACTTAACGTGTATATATACGAAACATGACACACATACATACATAACACCTATATATACATTACCAATAGCGTTATCATAATTTACATACACCAAGTATGATCCATTCTAATTATAAACAAAAAATAAAGGACAACCGGTGATAATTGCGTTCGGAAGATCGCGTAGATCGAGTGTGCGAAAATGAGAGTTCTCATTAAAGAGAGAGAGAGAGAGGGAAATAGTATATCTCTTCATTTCGTGGAATTATTATATACGAATGTGTTATATATATATATATATATATTATGTGTCGAAAACAAGTATGAGCACAGAATAAATTGTTCTAAAAACATTCTCTGTACATCTGTAAAAAATTACGATTATATATTCGAATTTGTTTATTAATATATATCTCTCGGATTAAAGTTTAAGTATATTGTAACTCGTGATGATAAATTTTTTTTTGTTATTATGTCAATAAATATATATATATATAAATCATGGAGAATAAATTTTTGTTCAGTAAAATAGATTTTGACGCATTTGAATTTTGTTTCTTGTTTTTTTCTTTTTTGTTATTGCATGCCTATTTGATCCTTACGACTTAAGATAAAACTTTCAAAACGAGAGATATATTTAAGAAATAAAATAATCGTACTTTTTTTTTTTTTAAAGATTCGCATAGAATAATATATAGGAAAATTTAGTCCGTGTCGATAATTTTGTTCAACACTGTATGTATATCACTTGTCTAATTACAGGCAACGGAAAGAAAAAGAAAAAGAAACACACAATAGATACATATGCACGAATAAACTACACGATCTTATCGAAAATCTAACGCTCTCCTTGATCGATAATAATACACGTAGAAAGGAAGTTAATAAGTGTAACGTACGTAAGAAATAAAAGAATAGAAGCTTGCAGTAAGAGAGAATAAAACATACGTATAATACACAACATAACTAAATACATGTTTTCGTCATTGCGCAAACGGAAAAAGAAAGGACAAATAAAAAAGTACGTATTACAACGACTACATACCGATCTTTTTCGAGTTTTCAGAGAAACGAGATCAAATTATAATATAAAAAAGCGCAAAAATTAAAGCAAAAGCAGAAAAAAAGAGAGAGAGAGAGAGAGAGAAGACGAGAGAGAAAAATTGACCGTCGTTCGAACTTTCGCGCGTATCGTATTATCGCGAAAAAAATGAATGATGAAAATAAAATTAAAATTAAAAGAAAAAAAGAAATAAAAGTATATGTCGTTCGTCGTCACGTATTCTTTCTATCGCAAGAGAATAATAATAATTGAATATAGACGATCCAACGAAAATATTCAAATTCCCATGTTACTCGTTCCTCGAAAAGTTCGATCTTCGACTGATCTTGTATTTTCACCATTCAATTTCTCCGTTTACATTATGATCGTAAATATTACAAGAATTCCCCCATCGATAATTACTTCTCTCTCGATGTTAACGAACCGTGAAATTATTATTAATAAGCACAAAAATGAAATAATAATATGTGATCGCAAAATATGCTTCGCGATTTATACGAAATATAAAATAAAACAATAGTAGAAGAAGAAGAAGAAAAGAAGAAGAAGAAGACAAATGATCGAAAAAATTGAACGAAAGAAAAAAGAACTTATTGTTAAGAATGAATTTTACATTTTTCTCTGTACGAGCCAAACCATTGTGTTCTTATTCGGAGTTTGTGTGCGTGCGCGGGTGCAAACGGAGCACAAATTCGTTCGTAATCCTTGTTGCATTGTGTTCCATATACTTGTCGATGATGATGGCGAGGACGATGACGACAATGATGATGACGATGATTATAATGATGATGATGACGGTGATGAAACAATGACGACGACGACGACGACGACGACAACGACGACGATGATGATTCGTGATTGGCAGAGCTTGGTTAGCTCACGAATCGATTATGCGACAAAAGTCGTTTCTTCTTTCCTTTTATATTTTGAATTTGCGCGATCACTATACTATACTTGTATATATCCATCGACATAGTTCAATTATTCGACATGCTTGTGACGAAAACAAGAAAACAAAATGATTGAAAGAAAGCAAGGAAAGAATTTAATTTAAACGTTAACTTTTCTCTCTCTAAATTATTATACAAAAAAATTGATTATTTCTTATAAAGTATTGATGATGACGGTGATGAAACAATGACGACGACGACGACGACGACGACGACGACAACGACGACGATGATGATTCGTGATTGGCAGAGCTTGGTTAGCTCACGAATCGATTATGCGACAAAAGTCGTTTCTTCTTTCCTTTTTAATTTAATTTAAACGTTAACTTTTCTCTCTCTAAATTATTATACAAAAAAATTGATTATTTCTTATTAAAGTATCTATATATATATTTTGACAAAATCGGCTTATATAATTAGTATTATTATTATTCTTATTATTATTATTATTATATTATCATTATTATTATTATTATTATAATTTTCTTTTATAATTATTATTGTTATTGTTATTGTTATTGTTATTAATTTTTATTATTATTATTATTATAATAATATATTCGTATATACATCGTTGGCAAGTTCAAACTTATCTTCTCACAAGCTCGCTAACTTTGCACTGTCGATACACGAAGAAGGAACGAAGAATCGTCGTATTTAACGAAGACACTGATTTTTTTTTTTTAATTTACCATATGTAATAATATCTCGCATCGTTCTTGAATTCTTTTCGTCGTCGATGACAAGTCGATAAATTTAACGTAAAATAAATATCTATTGTATATGTATTTATATGTATATGTGTTTGAACGCACTGAAAAGACGCCTTTAAGATTCTATGCAAAGAAAGCGAGGGAAATAATAGAGGATTAAGAAATGAAAATAAAATTATAATAATAAGAAAGAAGGTGTCTTTTCGAGATCGACTCGAAACGTCGATTACTTCTTTTCTCTTATTTTTTTTTTTTAATTTTTTTTTTCTTTTTAGAATAAAAACTTGCTGTATCGTAAAACTAACCTGTAAGGATATTTTAAGCGATGAGAATTTTTGCCGAGTCTCCGTGTTGTACGGGTTATATATAATATATCACCGACCACTCGACCTAATTTCAAAAGAATCGTTGTTTTTAATTCGGAAAAGAACGAAGATAATAGTAGACTCGTTTCTTTTCTCTTTGTAAATCTTAAATGTACGTATTTACATACATACATAATTACATTCATTACATACATATTACATACATATATAAAATACATACACACACACATACATATAACAAACATACCAAACACATATGAGACGTGCTAATTTTACATCGATTTAGATGAGAGTTTTAAGGGACTCGGTTGAACTACATTAAATTGTTTTATCGTAAATGGCCCAAATAAATGGATATGTATATACACACACATACGTAAGTATATATATTACGACGTATATTTAAAGGAGAAAAATAATAAGAATAGAATTAAAATAATAGAAGAACAAAATGTAAGCGTACGTATATATATATATGTATATATATATATGAAAGATGGTATTCAGTAATCGAAGAGAACGATTTATTGAGATAACTCGATAATAATAGTCTTTATATTTGGATCTAGATGTTAGAGAAAGATATCGCACGGGAGAGACCCCTATGATCACCAAAGTTGAATGCTTTCCCGATGATTGTGTATGTATGTCGTGTGTGTGTGGTGTATGTTCTCGCGTATATATATGTAAATACATTATGTACGGCGACAATATCGATGATAATGATGAATTTGATGCCGCCCTACTACACACTCGGGATATTATTACACGAAAGTACGTCTCCGTGATTCACATATTTCCTACGTCCATTTTATTTTTTTTTTTCATTCCATATATTTCTCTCTTTTTTACTCCTTTAACATTTTATTTTCTTGCATTTAACAGACGTCAATTATATTACTGCATCGAATACACGATTCTTATTTCTATCTGTAGAAAATTTATATTATTCGACTTTATTGCATCAGATTCATCGTAAATCATGATTTTTCCGTACGAATGATCGAATTACTACTCATGCGAAATGATTCTCAGCAAAGAGTTATATGACAGTATTAATTGTTATTAACTCTTTGGCATTTTTGTATTAAAAAAAAAAAAAAAACAAACAAACAAACAAACAAACAAACGCGCAAGATCTCTTAATACTTAAAAACTTCGACGTACCTTCGAAAGCGAGTTTCGCGATATCTCTCTTTAGCTACTGGATATAAATATATCTGGACCATGCTCAGGACGACCTGACAAAAACAATTTATAAAAAGCGTATAAATATCTCATCGAAACGTAAAAGCAAAATATGCTTTTACGACAAACTGTAGTTTCTGTACTATTCGCGGGAAGAACAACAACCGATGGATGCTGCGAGACACGTGAGATTATATATCGTTCTAAACTCGTGTAATGTTTTGGTAAACGTGTAATAAGAAAGAAAAAGATTAAGATGTAAAAGCCGAGGAAATAAGAAGCGACTTCTTTTTTTTTTTTTTTTTGGGGTATAAAAAGTCCATAACGCGTTAGTGAATGTTATTTTAAAAAGATACAATTTCGGGTTAAATATTTGATTTCTATTATTATTATTGGTAATTATCAAGCGCGTATACAATGAATTTGCTTCGGAATGCAATTGTTATTCATAATATGAATAAATTATTAAGGAGAAAGTAAAATCACACAATATATCTATCTTCGTCGGGAAAAAAATTTGATCGCGTTCTAATATTTTACGAACTCTTGCTAAATCAATTGATGTTCGAATCGATGTTCGCGAATCGATATCGAAGAATCGAGGAGAAAAATGTAAGTTTATTAGAATAAATATTCCATGCATTCGTAAATATAATATGTATATATGTACATCGTATATACAACACTTCGACTATCAATTCGTAGCTCTTTGTTTCCTTGTTCGGTGATTAAAAAAAAAAAAGAAAAAAAAAGAAAAGAAAAAAAAACAAATCAAATGTTTTTGATCGTCTATTAATGTAACGAATTACATTTTTATCGCACAATCACAGTTCTCTCTTACCACTCGACAACCTCTGTGTGTGGTTAATTAATTATCGATTTTCGTATACAGATTATTTTATTTATAGTTTATCGAATTTCTCTTTCTTTTCCTATTAGCCGAGCTAATTTCGAACAATATATTCTTTATTGCGATAAAGTCCAATTTATTACCGCGCGAAGGTATAATCGTCTATCGGTTTGAGCAATTATTCAAAATTTACCAAGATTTCGTAATGTTTAAAAAATATGTTTATCTTTTTAATATACAGTCGTCGATAACTGAGGACATACTTATCTTTTTCTTTTTATTTTATTTTTTATTTATTTATTATTATTACCATTATTTCTTTTATTTTTGTTTTTTTTTTTTTTCTAAGAGAATTATTATCTCGCTTAATGCGTATCTAATTGGTATTAGTTTCTATTATGAACAACATTTACTATGTGCGATGGTCGGTTTATAATTTAAATATTTAACGTAATCTCTCTTCGAATAATAGAAAAAAAAAATCAAATGTTTTCTCAAATGTATGAATCGATTTTTAAAAGTGTATCAATCGATAAATAAATCGTGCATGGCATAAAAATGTACCATTTATATTCTCAACAATCCCATATCTATACTTACACCTATAAATATACGGTTATGAACTTTTGACCATTCTTCAATTATTAAAATTAGAATACCGATCATCTTAATCGATCCTTACAAATATTACTGCTAATATTTTTATCAATAAATTAAATCGTACAATTAAACTATAACGTTCGATTAAATAATTGTTTGCTATTAATAAAAGAGAAAAAAAAAACAAAAAACAAGAATTTATATGCTACCTTATAAGCCTTGAAATAAAAAAAAAAAAAGAAAACAAACTAATTCGATCGAGTAAGATTTAGAAGATATTGATAATTTCGATGTGTCGCGCGTAATAATAATGATGGAAGGAAAGAGAAAAAAATGAAACAAGGTGAAGGGAAGGGATGTGTTAGGGAGGAGATTGTGAACGACGCTTAAAGCGCAGCAGCTGTCCTCGTCGCACACATTCGTGTATTTTCCAAAGTCCGTGGGGTGCTTCCGGTAAGCCCCGTAGCCAGCGGCACTTTCTCGGCTCCTTCGCGGCGCTATCGGTCGCACGGTAGGGGCGAACACAGTGGCGGCTTCGGTGGCGATAAGGTCCACGGTCCATCCCCACCCCTTATGCGCGCCGTTACACCTCGGCCTGTGCCTCTCTTCATGCCAAGAGAAATAGGGATAGAGAAAAAGAGGAGTGGAGGGGGGAGAGAGAGAGCACGGACCGGAGGAAACAACGACAGCGACGATGCCGGGCAGCATCGAAACAAGGGCGGAGAAGAAATTGGAGGGGGAAGACATCGTGGCGGACAAGGACGCCATATTGAATCACTCTGGTTAATTTTTGTGCAGGGGAAGCATACATAAGCGAGCGAGGAAAAAAAGGGAAAATTTATAGAGAGTAAGAGAGAACAAGTAAAAGAGAGAAAAGTAGACGAAGGAAATAGTTGTTCGCGTAATTTAATACAAAGGACGAAAAATCGTTTGGTGGGTACACAACCTCGTGCTTACACAATTCCGTGCTGTGATTAAAAAAAGACGATTGTATTTTCGTGTCTCCTCGCTTGCTCTTTTACTATTCCCCTCTCTCTCTCTCTTTCTCTATCCATCTATCTCTCTCTATCCTTTTTCATTCGTCGGAAGAAGCGCGCGTAAGAGAGCGCGTAAACCGGCCACGGCGGCGTGGCGCTGCTTTGGCTGTCGTAGTCCGTTCATCCGTCCGTTTGTCCATCTGTTCGTTCGTCGTACAATTCGTCCATCAGCCTGTCCGTCCGTCGGTCTGTCGGTCTGTCCTCTCTCTTGCTTTTAGCAGTTAGGCGCGCCGCGCGGCGCGACGCGACGAACGACCCAGCGATGCGCGAGCATGCACGGAAGAAATTCACGCGCGGAAATTCTACGATCCCGACGACGATCGCTGGACGATTAATAGTGTCTCGTGTATTACATTTTTATCCAGTTTAATTAAAAAATTAAGTTGGACCGATGTACCAGTTAACGCGCGTGCACATCTGTGTTTCTACTTAGTGGGCCGACTTGTACAACAGAGAGAACGTATACGACGTGCATGTTGTGTGCCCGTGCAACGTGTAACCTACTCTATATGAACATAATTGTGGATTATTCTATCGTCGTCGTAGTGTCATAAAAACAAACGATTGTAATGTGATATTGATGGTGTGGCATCGTTTAATGCGAGAAGAAGATGAAGAAAAATTAGAAGCATTGTGACTAAAAACGTCCAACCGATTTAGCCGGCTCTTTCTTTTACATACGTTTACCTGTTCCCTTGCGTCTTTTCTGTAATCGATTTACATACATACTTGCTTCGTTTATTTCTCTGTGTATGTATACGTATGTAAGGATTACCGAGATACTCAGCTGAACGAATTTTCAGGTACGTCATATTGCTATTATTATTAATTATTCTCCTACTGTATTAGAATTAATTATCGTTCTGCATTATTTCGGAATCAATTGACTCGAGCGAACTAATTTTCAGATATATTTTATAGTATTTTATAACATATATATTATTGGTATTATTCTTACTATATTGTTTTAACACTACTACTACTACTATTACTACCAGGAACACTGAAATAAAGTGGTCCTGTCAAATGCTCGTTATGTATATATATATGTATATACGAAACGGTCGAGATGGCGAGCAGCGTTACTTTTGAAAATGGAGTAGATTCAACGATTGTTTTAAGTTAACCAAACGCGCAAGGCCGATCTCGTGGTCAAGAGCCACGCGTTACGATGCTCCACTCTCTCTCTCTCTCTCTCTCTTTCTCACTCCCTCCCCTCCCTCTCCCTTTCCCTCATTCTCATCTTACCCTCTCTCTTATTTATATAAGATTTATCTTTTCTTTCTCGTTGAGGATGATCGAAAAATGCGATCGAACTTCTTTAATGCGGTCTAGGATCGTCCTTGAATGGTCGGACTCTTTGGAGTTTCTTTCCCCTTCCCTCGGTATTCTCTCACGCAACAGCGGTCGACGTACGATCGTAAAATGTCCGATACTTCGCATCGATATCATTGGACAGGCTCGCCGATTTTCTTCTGTGCATATTTTCTTATGATGATCTTCGGTATCCCCCTTTTTTTAACCCAAATTTCCATATCTTACAAACTTTCGCTTTTCAAAATCAATACTAATTGAAATATCAATTTTCTTTCTCTAGATAAGATGAGAAAATAATTAAGACCGATTAACGAGACATTTAGTCGTTAGTCAAAGTTTTGACTCATTTCAAATCGAATTTCTTCGATAACATTAAATTATCATTCAAAGTGATGAGTTAGCTTCGTTTCAGAAATTGAGGAAAAAATATTTGCAATTAGTCCATCCATCCATTAAGCATGGTTAAATATGGAGAGGGGAGAGAGAGTGAGGGGGGGGAAGAGAGAGATGAGTCGTCTGTCTCAGCGAATTGAGAAGCGTATTACGATTTTGGACAAGAGTCACGTGATGCCTAAGCGAGGGAAGCGGGAAATCCAAAAGAAAAGAGGGACTCGCTTTTTTTTCGTGTCGTTGACACAAAAGCTGTCTAAACAATGCAAATTACGATGACAATGGCAATAGTAAAGATGACAAGAACGTCAAATGTTAATGACAATAGTTTAATCGTCGGGCCATTCCTCGACTTGCGAGTATGACACTCGTTTCTATGCGCGCACCTCGCGCTCGAAAGAAAGGAGGAAGCAGCGAAATAGATGTCGCGAACAGAGGTCGCGACGAAAAGCGAGGTGAAATCGTGAGAGTAGTATGGTAGAGGGGCGGGTTGGTAGGGGGGTAGGGGGGAGAGAGAGAGAGAGAGAAAGATGCGTGAACGGATAGCAAATTCGTTGGAAAACCGTTGCACCTCTCTTCTCTACGCGCTCGTCCACGTCCCGTTGCTGCTCTTGCAAGCTAGCAGTGGGAAGGCCCAGGCGAAAAATCGATTTCCCGTAGGGCAGAAGGGCATTCGAGAATTGGTAGGGAAGGAGGGCAGGCAAGGGCGAGCAGGGAGGGAATGGTACTGAGACGAAATTCGGGAAAATCTGCAGAGAAGAGAGTGGGAGTCAGAGTTGGAGAAGTAGTAGTAGTGTATTACGATGAGTATGAGGTGGCAGAGGAGAAGGGTTGAGAGTGGAAGGTGTTGTGGCGAGGGGTAGAGAGTGGATGGGAGTGAAAACAGAGGGGGTTGGTGGAGAGGGACAAACAGACAGAGGACAAATATATTGCTTTCCAGTGCGATTCCGGTGCCACCACCACTGTAGGATGTCGGCGGCGAGCACGCGCGTGTGTAGGTGAGTAGCCGAGTCTCGTTTGTGGCAAGGGGGTAGACAGTGTGTGTTTAGACGGGGTGGGAGGAGAAATAATTAATGTGCGAGCGTACCTCTTTCCCCTCTGGGTACTATGATGAGAAGGAGGAGGAGGAGGAGAAGGTGGAGGTGGTGGTGGTGGTGTTGGTGGTGGTGGTGGCAACCCCTCTTCCCTTCCATGATCTTATACAGCTACGCTTAGAGCTGCCATTGTGCAGAGACGCCACTTTCGAAGCATCGAATTTGATTCTTCTCGATCGCCATTCGTAAGGTATATACGCGCGAGGAAAGAACGAATCTAAACTCTACGAGATAAAGAGAGAAAGCTGCGTGAATGTGCGCGCGCGCGTTTGCTACTTTTTGTCGAACAGAACCCAGGACGATACGTCGTCCTTCATCGATATCTTCTTTGAAAGAATCGCGTCGTACGACATGTTAATTGTCGCTTAGTTCTTCGATAACGAGAAAACTACGAAAGTTAGGTTAGAATTCTACTTTTTAGGAATACACATCTCTCTTTCCTTCTCTTATGTGCTAACTTAGCGGTTTGCTTTGCTTTCTACATTTCATTTTAGTCATACTACTCTTCTTCTTCGTTTTTATCATAATATTTTCGTCTATTATAAGATCGTATGAACCCTCTGTGTTATCTCTTCACGTACGATGTTCGTATATTTGGAGATTGCTATTTCTAAATAACGAAAAAATTCGTTCTTTTACCGTACACATATGATTATTGCAGTGTTGCTGGGTAATTATATTCATTTTTCTTATAATTGCTCGAATAACCATGAACATCAATAGTATATTGGAACATTACGTATATCACTTAATTTACGTAATTACTCACTAATTGTTTCTTACCATTCCATGAAAATATTAGTTTTGGCTCTATAATATTGTTAATTTGCGCACGCGCGGCTATTTATTAATAAATATGCTTTTTGTAGATTCACTGTGCTTAAGGGAATGGAAACCATGGAGTTAGATGGTGATGCAGTAGTAGATCTGAGTGTAAGGTAAACAAACACTTCCATTTAAACTTATATATTTATTGTAAACTAAGAAACATTAGTAATTGATGATAAGATTTCTTTGTTGATGTTTTTGTTTTAGAAGCATAATAAGAATAGAATAAAGCGGTAAAGATAAACATATTAGATTTTTGATAAAACTATTATTTTTATTTTAGTAGCAGTGGCAGGAGAAATTCCCCATCTGTAAATACAAATTCAGGTGATGTAGGTCTACCTTTGGATCTTGGAATTCATTTTGCTGCAAATCCTAATTCTAATCCTTTGGAAAGCAATGTGCCAGAGGCACGTAATATTCAAAATGCAGCAAGAGGCATATTGGGTCCAAAAACAGGAGATGATAGGAGGACTCGACGTAATCTTAGACCAAGAATTGAAAGAAGTTATGCGGAGAGTCCTGATGAACCTAGAATAAATGGATTTTTAAATGGAAATGGTTCATCGGATAGCGATGAAGGTTATATGTCACTTTATCTATCAAATAGGATTGCAATGCTATTGAATATTCTTTTAATAAATAAAATTACAAATAATATTTCTTCAAACACAGTTGAAATGCCACCATTACTTCCAATCAAAGAACTGTCTTCAGATGAATTGGCTGAACGTGAAAGGACATTAAGAAAGTTGAAGGAGGAGTTACGATCAGAGGAAATGAAATTGGTTCTGTTAAAAAAGCTGAGACAGTCTCAACAATTAAAAGAAAATATAGCAGCAGTTCCCAAAGTTCCCAGCAAGTTGCCACCACCAGTAACAGTACAACCAACGCCTCATGGGTAAAACTCTACTGCAATGTTTTCTTCCAAGAATATAGTTTTATATATTGCCATGTTAAATTGGAATAACAATGGATTACAGACATAGAACAGGGAAAGCACCACCACCTTTGCTTAGAGGACAACCAGCACCAAGTAGAAGTAGCAGTCTTCATGCACCACCACCTGGAATGCTGTTACCACCTACAACTGGACGAAGTTCTACTTCAAGTACTGGAATGCCTCCTAATATGGTAATACCTCAACCACCACATCCTCGAGGTAGACCACCTAGTGCAACGCCAAGTGTGCCAACTTATCATGCTCCGGCTGATAGGACTGAACGTTCTACAAAAGATCCTACCCCTACACCAGCACATCAAGTAAGTACAATGATTATGATAATTACTTTACAAGGAGTTTGTTTCTATTGACATTTTAATTTAAAACTAATGGCAATTCTTATATTTTATATAATGTGAATAATTTACCAAATTTTATAATGTAAAAACATTGAATAATTAGAAAAGTTGCCAATAGTTTGTATATATATAACATGCATCTTTAATTAGATATATATATAAATGATATTTTCATATCTTATAAATAACAATAAAATTATTGTAAATTCAAAGCTACTTGTTGGATCTCAAGAAAATAAAACAACAGCATCTTTAAATACGCCCGTAATTTCGGAACAGGTATATTCATTGTCTGACCTATACTCGCTGTATGATCAGATTGACTTTTTGCAACTCTTATACAATTTCTACCTGTCCTCCTTTCTGCTCTTATTCTGTATGTGTGTTCTTTTTTTCTGCTTATTGATCTTCATTTTCATTCTATAATGTTTTTAACAAAAGCTTTTATATATCAGCCTGAGAATTATAGCTACGTACAATTCTATGATATTGCATCATTACAATAAAATATGATTGCTATTGGATTTTTTTACTATGTTTAGAGCTAATAATGTGTTATGAATATATAGGATAGATCGAGAGAAGATAATCAAACACCGGCGCAACGGCAGGCTGCTGCTAAGTTGGCTTTAAGAAAACAACTAGAGAAAACTCTTTTGCAAATACCACCGCCGAAACCTCCACCACCGGAAATGCATTTTGTACCAAATCCATCGAACACAGAGTTTATTTATCTTGTTGGCTTGGAGCATGTGGTCGATTTTATTACGAAAGAACCTGCTATACCTCCTCCTCCTGAGCCATTTGAATGTACACAGTGTAAAACAGACTTTACGCCTGTTTGGAAGTGGGAAAAACCAGTAGGTAGTGGGAAAAAAGAAGGTCCACGTGGACAACATGCCACTTTCCAACGACCTCCAGCAGGTCGAGATCCTAGAGTCATCTGTGAACATTGCGTGACATCCAATGTTAAGAAAGCTCTCAAAGCAGAGCATACAAATCGGTGAGTATATTTCTTATGTTTATCAATACTTTTAACATGTTTTTAAAATTAACTCCTTGTACTACGATTCAACACATAGAGTCGATGAAATAGTAGATCCCACCTCGATTCATATAAACAGTTCAGTGAAACATTCAGATATGCCTCAAACTTTTTGTGGTAAGGTGTATCGCGTCTCAAATACATTATAGTGCAAGAGGTTAAATAATTATTAACATTTGGCCGACCGATTTGTGTTTGCGAATATTATGAAATGTACCACTGCATAAACTGCCATGCTTTTGAACGATACCTCTATTACTTATACTTTTTGAACAACCTTCAAAAAATAATTGTTATGTACTTTTAATTTCACTTTTTGTATACAAAATTTGAGAAATTGTTATCGCAAGATATAATTGATGACTTCAATAATTTTCAGACTTCTTTGGTTTCGAGTATTAAATATCAGTCCGTGTCACTTATGAAACATGCGTGATAGAAACCGTACAGTTCGCTGCGGCGCGTGTGGTCGGCTAAGTGTTAAGTTAGCTAATGAAGCCATGCATTTGCCGTTTATGTACTCAAAAAAAACTACATGGACTTATGGCTAATCTATATATGTTCTATAATGCTCTTTACAGATTAAAGACCGCTTTTGTGAAAGCTCTACAACAAGAGCAAGAAATTGAACAAAGGCTTGCTCAAGCAGCATGTCCAAGTCCAGATCCACCAGCTCCAAAACCAGTTCCAAAAGCAGCAACTCCTACAAGGAGAATAGCGACACCTCCTGCTCCTCCTCCCCAGGTGCCACCAGCACCTACGCTTACACCAACACCACCTACACCTAAAATGCAAGAACACCCGTTAGTTAAACTGGCTGAAAGTGGAAAATTCAGTCCTCATCATGCGGCTACTGCAGCTGCTTTACAACAGCAATTGTTAAGAGGTAAGTAAATTTAACTGCAAACATTTATAAAAATATCATTTAAATATGTATCTATTTGTAATTAATTTTTCTTACATTTTTCTCTATTTCTTTAGAACTAGCGAAGAATCCTGTGACAAGCTTACCACATCAGCCTCTTCCTGCCCACATGATGCCCCCGTTTACTTCTATTTTATATCCATATCAGTTAGCAATGGCACAGGCAACTGGAGGTAAAGGTCTCGCAGAATTGCAACGGCAAGCAGCAGATCTTCAACGTCAGTACCTGCTTGATATGATTCCATCGCAAGCATCGCAAGCACAAGGCAACCAAGCTCCACCAAGAGCTCATCCGCATAATTGGAAAACGTAACCGGACGCATTTAAGGAAAGAACAATAAATCCAAGTAAATAATTATAATAAAACGGAGTAACGAAGTAATTCAAGAACAAGAAAAAGGTTCATGGTTATTGCGAGAGACACGATATATCTCAAATATCACGTCGTTGTGATTGGGAATATTGTGATATATCAATATGTTATTGGTATATCGCTCATTAAATGATAAGGAAGTATAAGGTATAATCCAAGAAATATGTAAAATGATTACGTGATTCTTCAAGTAACGGATTAACGTTTTATTTCTTATTATCGAACGATTTTATTAGTTCGACTTGTTTCAAAATTAATAAGTGTGGACAATGAAATCTTAAAAATTAATCGAAGAGCAGCAGTATGTTTTAATGTTAAAACTACAAGCAGTGTCTCTTTTTGATATTACTCTGCATCGATATTAGATATTTTACCGAAAAAAACAGATAAAGACGTTATTAATATGTAATGTTAAACACATATGTAATGTCTGAATAAAATGAAAATAAGAAAACAAATGGAATACTTGTTAAGGCACTAAGAGACGGTAATAAATAGAATATAAAAATATCGATGCATCGATTATTAAAAATGAATAATCTGAGTTACAAAAGTAAAAAATCATTGCGTTACAGTAAATTAAAATTGAAGTTAAGAATCCTTTTAGGCTCTTATAATGAAGCCTATCTTTGCCGCTGGATTGAATAAATCATTAACCAGCGGCGGTACCTGTACTATGTGTATATCTCTTTATTTTCTTCAATCGTGAGTATTTTTAAGGCGAATACATTGCATGTGTGAGAGACAGATATAGAAAGAAAGAGAGAGAGTGTATGAATTATAATTATAAATAATAATCTTCCCATGGAAATGTGTGAAAGAATAATTAAGCGAACATGTGAGCGATAAGAAAAATTTTTTGTTGCCAATATATGGCAGAGTATGTGCATCGACATGTTTTTAATAGAATGACAGAAATGTCATTCGCGCACAAATCTAATAAGAATTTTCCATGTATGGCAAATCGGCTAAAAAGTTTTTCTTCATCAAGAGGTACATCAAGACGATACACATTATGACTCGATAAAATTTTTCTATACATATACTATGATCAACGAATTTGAAAGAAAGAAACGTACGGACAAGAGTCAAATTTTCACATCACGATTGTTTTGATGTGCCACAATTCATATAAAGATATTAAAGTCATCAACAAGACGTGTGCATAATCGCAATTTTTCGAAGTGTTAAGGTGCGAGATAAAAAGAAAAAAAGGGTCTGGATTTTTAGTCCTCTATAAGAAAAAAAAAAAAAAGAAAAAAGAAAAAAAACAAGTTTGCACATATAACAGTTAAACTCTCTGGCACTCATCCCGAGCAATACTATTAATTATTATCACCTTCGCTAATAGCCTAATTTCTATGACTCTGGCTAACAAATCTCGGTCATACATTTCTGAATCAATAAATAAATAGTACTATACTGTAGTCTTGATATTTCTCGGTATTATGATACATACAAGTTAATAAACTAAAATAGCATAATCATCTCTCTTTGTATTACGTGATAGGTTTTGAGCTCGTACTGATATACATGTACACCATAATAAGTCTACGATCGCATAATAGATCAAGATCTGTGTTTTTTGTGTAAGAGAATTGAAAGAATATGTCGTCAACCTGCACTGTCGCCAGTGATACTATACTGCTGCCACCTTTTTACCATCAAACATGATTATTTCAAATTAGTGTCACGCAAAGAGAGGAGAATAGGAGAACACGATTTTTAATTTACCTATACATACATTCAAAAATGTACTTGTAATTCTATGCATTTATTATAAATTAATATTAATTATTTTGTTAATTAATTACTTCGTTTCTCTTTTTTTTTATTAATTTATTCAAAGAGGCTATAAAGTTTTATTCCACAACAACAACGGACGATCAACTAACCGTTCCGTTTTCGCGTTCTCCTGTTCCTTGTGAGAGCGTTGTTATTTAATGATAAAGATGTTTTTATTGAAATGTGTGATCCTTAAAAAATGGAGTAATTTTTATGTGATCGAAACAAATTTATAATGATATTAAGTACGTAACGTACTACGATTGTTGAATCAGAATTGAGGGTCTTATCCGATATTGATCATTTCACTTTATTGTTTTTTTTTTTGAAGTTATACTTCTTTTTTTTGACTAGTTTTTTTTCCTTTTTGTCTAGTCTGAATTTTCAGCTGGTGTTGTTAGAAAGTAATGCACTTAGAACGCCCAGAGAGATCTTTGCATTCGACAAATGTGATGATCGTAACAGCAAATACAAAATATAAGAAAAAAAAACAACTAAAAATACGATAACGAGATAGTGTGCAACGTTAACACATGCCAATTGCACTGGGTTGTGCAGCATTCGATGGCGGCCAAAACGAACGAACGGTATCGCAGGATTAGAATGTTAAGGTATTCTTCAAAAAAGCGCTATACAATCGAAAGCTTCATGGGAGAAAGGGGAGGAATAAGAGGAGGGGGATGCAGACTTATAAATAAAACTAAGCAAAAAATATAAAAGAAATCAGGTTGTGTAAAAGCTCTCGGAAGCCAAACTACTACTACTACTACTACTATTACTACTACTACTACTATTACTACTACTACTACTACTACTACTACTACTACAATTACTACTACTATTACTCGGCCCATTATCGAGATTGCGTTTCGATATGATGAACGTACGAAATCTTTTGAAAAAAATTGACACGTCGTAGAAAAACTAAAGCAATTGTCCAGTCCAAATTTGTATTTCGGCCTTAAAGAAAATGTAGGCGTATAAAACGCAGATGAAGGACTCTGCCCCCATAAACTTATATAATTAGTTATTACGGATTACTGAATAGTCTGAAAATAACACGAATAAAGCTTGTCAATGATTGTACCTAAGAGTAATTAATATTCATTTATACTATATGTATGCATATATTTACATAACACACGCACAAATAAATACATATACACGTTGATTAGTATCTATAAAAAAATTGCTGGTAATAATGAATTTTAATGGACTTAGAACGTTAAATTCTTTCGTGTTTGATTATCAAAAAAAGAAAAAGAAAGGGAAAATTGAGTGAAGACATAAAACACCAAACCAAACTCAATTGAACAATTCAAACAATTTGTACATTGCTGTGATCCCTAATCTGTTCATTTGGCTAAAGCTGCAGATTCATGTGGAACACCTGAGGTCCAGCTTCTTCTTCTCTGTTTGAGTCTTATTATCAGGACATTCAATGTCCTTGGCAAAGATAAAATACTAAACTCGGCATTTAAAACAAGGATAAGTAATATTTAAATCAAGGTTGCTTGGTGTATAATCGATATATTAATGTATAAGAATAAACATAAATATTCGGTCTTTCACCGACGTATTTGAAATGATCTCACCGGCGCCAAACAAAATAATTTCGATTAGACATGCGGAAGGCATAGTTTAATAGCCAACACGGATACTTTTTTAATGCTTATCAAAAATATCAAATATTTACAATATTTCAGTACTGTAAATATTCAAACTTCATTTGTTTAAAACTTTTATCGGTAAGAATTGACGATGTTACAATATCTTTTGTTTGTATGCTGGCATGTCAAAGAAATTCATAGAATTTATTTGGTTTTTTTTTAACTATTATCATATTATTTATTTACTTTTATTCAAAGAAATTTATTTTCTGATGAATAAGAATGATAAGATCAGTTGATAAATGTTATTTTCAAAATATACATATGTCTCTATTTTTAGTCATTTTGAAAACATAGCCTTACTTGAATACATTTGTGGGATAAGCCTATAATTTTAGTACTAACATAAGATCTAGTAAGTTCTGGTAATAAAGGTAACGCTGATGTACAGTTCAAGCATGTTTTCTTAAGTTGAGTCGCGGAGAAAGTCGGGATGACGACATTACACTCTCGATACCGTAGGACGACTATATCATTTCATTAACTTGTCCCATGCCGTAGGTTATTCCCCCCAAGAACATCGATCCTTGCGAGGTATCGATACTGCTTTGAGAACTTACCACGAGCTGTCGCTCGCAACTAGATGCTAGGGACTTTCCGTTGATTCCTACACCTTCTATTACGATAAATCGATTTCTTACCTAAAAAAAAATTTTCTCGAAAAAAAAAGTAGACAGGACCTGTTTATCCAGGTTAACGAAAGTATTATATTTCCTTTTACACGTTCACACACGGACACAACTCAAAACGTTAATTGACTGCGGTTAGATTATATTGTCTGAATTATTTGATATTATTTATTTTATTTCATCCTTTATATATCATATATATGTTTAGAAATCTTATGTAAATAGGTTTAATTATGCAATAATGCCTCTGATCGAAGTATAATTCTATCTTTCTTTTTTTTTAAATTAAACGTTTAATATTCAATATAATTCGACTACATTGCAAGAAATAAATATTGAAATGTACTTATTTCCATTGCATATACAATGGCAATAACAAATTGGACGGTTTCACATTTTTAAAAATTATCTAACAAAGATACAGAGAAAAAAGTTAAATAACGGTAAGAAAGAAAGAAATATATACATATAATGTATATAATTATCTTTTATGTTAATTTCTTTTGGTTCATCTGATTCAAACACTTTTTAAAATGCTTTGAACAAAATGGATATAGAGTGGGGTGATCGCACGTTCTACAGGCAGCTGCAAGATGCGAGCAACATCTCAGACTCTCGCGACAACAAGATGCCCAAAAATCGGGACCTGCTGCGGCACAATTATGACAATAACAGTCTCCTGAAAAAAAATATATTTATACAAAAGAAATAAGATAACAAATATCTTAAATAAAAAGCACTATCATAAAACGATTTTTCTATTTTTAATGATCGTTTGAAAGCAAATGTTTGATGTGGATTCATCTTCGGAAACAATTTTACTAATTTCAAGCTAATGAAGTTTTGTATAACTGTATTTTTATTAACATAATTTATAAAACACCCAGTATTATAAATCTCTCCTACGATTTTTGAATTCGATTAAAATTATATCCGAACTATGAATCATAAACAGGCGTAACGCATAAGATACAAATTTGTGCGAAAAAGAAAAAAGCCAGAAAAAGGAGCACTAAAGAGGCAACGAAAAAAGTAAAGTTTGTCTCGCGTGTCACGTACACCGCACGTGAAATTTTTCACCGATTTGCGAAACTGGTTTTAAATCTACATAGATACGCAACTCGCGTTCGCATTTCTGTGTATATGTGTACATATATATATACACATATGTAAAATTAAATAATACAATGATTCGGTCGCCGAAGTATCATTTCTCATTTCATTGTTCTCTTTCGCAGAATCCTCCGCGGAATTTCTCTTTTTAATTTATTCGAAAAGAATAATTTATTTGAAACTAGTGGGTAGAACGAAAGAATGCTTGAGAATGATAGCTAGTTGCATTTATAACAAGATACTTTTAATATGGTTATCTATCGATGGGCGTTGTTCGAATGTTTTCAAGCTTTTTTATACACATACATTATTAGTTATATGTTTATGTGTATTATGCATATAGATATACTAACTGAAATCGGGTTAAGTAACAAGCGAAAAGTGTCATGCGTCCACTTTGTTTCCCGCGCAGCAACATAAAATAAATCAGACAAGCGAAAGTGACAATTTTTCAAACGTAGGAAAAACGAAACGAAAACCTGAAAGAGAAACTATTGTACTTAGCGTTATTTCTTTTTTCATTTAAAAGCTCCTGTTAATCCGAGAGAGAACGTTTCCGTTACATACTCGTTTCACACCTGTCATTGACTAAAAACAGGAATTTATAGGAGTGGCTATTGTCAAGGTTACCTTTTGCATTGTAACATAGTGTTATTTTTTTTGCTTTTCTTTTCTTTTCTTTGTCATTATAAAAGTGGAAGAAATCATCTTTGATCCCGTATAAATTATTTCGTCAAATTTTAGAACAAAATGAAATTTATTTAACTTATTTCCATTATTATAATTTTATTCAATTTTGGATGATACTAAAAATTTCCAATAAACCTCGTCACCTGAATTCGTGTGACGCTTATAATATTATCTATTCGCGGATGATCTTAATGAGAATTTGAAAAGAAAATAAATATCAATTTGATGAAAGTAATAAATTAGTTATGCAGAAATTATAATAATATCATTTCCATAACCAGAAATAGTTTTTTATTCCAAATTTTTTCTGAATATGAAATTTAATACATAATAAATGTATACATATGTAATAAAAGACCGAAGGCGTGGCCTTACGGTGTTTTCTTTGTTTATTCGGATGGCATTTTAAGTAATTAGATTGTTATTCGTGTAAGATATTATTAATATGATAATAAGATATTATTCATTATAATTACATAAGAAAGAAAATATACAAAAAGTAATAGAGTTTACAGTCTCAGATTCTTATCTCCAAACACACCGAACATTCTCTCAATTCTCGACTCTTCACTCTTTCACTTTGACGCTTCACTCTTTACTCTGATTCTTCACTCTTACTCTGATTCTGATACTCTTACTCTCACTCTGGCAATCTTACTTTGACTCTCTCTCTGTCTCTCACACACACATACATTTAACTAACGCTAGAACCTTCCATACTTCTCATACACTCACATTCCTACATTTATATTATATTAATGAATTAACTAATTACCTTCTGGACAATCAACGGATCTACGAGCTTCCGCTCTTCTACAATCTAGACCTTCTTCACCTTTCGGACAAGACGTTGAGGATTCCTCAATCGAATTTTCACCGAGCAACGTATTAATCTAAAAGAAATAATAAATACGATCATTTCCTCTTGATTAGAGACAAATTAATTTATCTATGTCGATCGTTTATGCATTCCACAGTAAGATCAACGTTTCTAGTTCTACATCTATTACAAAACAAATCAGGATTGACATATTCCTACATATGGTATGTACGCTCGACCACACACTGTCGTTTTTCCTATTATAGAATCCACGAATTTTTTTCACGAATGCAAGTAAAAAAGAGAGAATCGAATAGAATGCGTTAATAGTCAATTAAACGAAGAAAAAATTTGTCTCCATCTCTAAAAATATAAAAAGAATAAACAAATGCAATGATATGCGCTATTTAAATTCTACAATTTCGTAAATGTTCCTAAAACAATTTCAAATCAGTTAATTGAACAGATTTGGATTGTTATCGCTACGAATTTGTTCGATCGGCAAAAGCGCGGGAAATATACGAAACCGTTTGAAATGCATGATTTATCGATAAGAAACGCATCGGACGTCGTGAAATCAAGTATTTTGCTTACTTTCTCATACGTAGTATATGAATACTTATGTATGTCTCAATAAACATACAATGTCTGTTTCACTCACCCGTTTAAACGCTCCCGGTTTGGAAAACATCCTCACCAATTTCGCGAGCGCATCTTCGTTTCGCGTTTCTTCAGTAACATCGGTTACATTTTCCTCTGCATAACATTGTAAACAATTGATTAGCATAACAATAAATAAGAACAATAACGTGCCCCGCAAGGACATATTGCAAAGGATTAAATTCAGCTTCAGGTACGACGCAAATTTAAATCACGACTGAACAGGTGATTGAGAGAAGTGTCCTCTACTGCTTTAGATCTCTTTCTCTCTCCCTCTCTCTCTCTTTCTCTCTCTCGATACTTCACTTTCTAGTGGGGATACGTATTTATATGTTAGATATACATATATATTATGCGGATGGAAGACGCTCATTCGTGTTCATATCGTTTCGAATGTTGATCTAATTAGATTTATTAATTTTAAAATAATCAATACGAATATTTTCATATCGTTGAAATTTTCTAACTTCGGTAAGTGCTACATATTTTTTTACATATGTTAAAATTAGATTAATTAGTATATTCAGTGTCAAACATAAACGTTTTGATCGCTCCTGTTGTACAAGACTTCGATCGAAAAAAACGCGCGAAATATTACCTTTTTCAAATTTGCGGAAAGGAAGAAAAGGAATTTACTTTTTGTAGGAAATTAATTAACAAATTTGAAAGTCGTTCATATACGAAGGAGATAATTTCCACTTTTAGAAGTTTTTTTTTAATTTTAGCATCAGAGTACTAGATTGGTGTTTAACTTTTTATATTTAAAATAAGTTTCTTTAATAATTTGCTTTTTAAACAATAAAATGACCAAAATTGTGTAGTAGTTAAATAATAAATGATATAACATTGCATATGCCATGTATTTGCACAGTTAAAGAAAATAAAACATGAAAAGTTAGGTCTAGCAAAATAATCGACACATCTATAACGATCGATGGCATCACGTTATCTAATAATACACGCGATTTCCCAAAAACAATCATTTAATCTGACTTTTAATCTTTCAGCAAATAACTAATATTGAAACGTCTTTTATCTACCATTTACCGTGGCTTGGTTAATATTATATAAAAAAAAATTAAAAATATATTGAATTATTTGAAATTAAATATTATTATATATAAAAATTGGCGCGAACGTTTAATGGAGGTTTAGTGACCTTCGGAAGAAGAAGTATTGGAAATGAAAGAAAAAAATAAGAGCAAGTATTCCAAGAAATGAAACAATTAAGCTTATTAAGATCTCTTAGATCAACGTTGCTTACGTTGAATGTTTCTTTGTGCTGAATAAGCATGAAATGAAAAAGACACGAGTATTATAATACACTTCTGAGTTTACGTTCATAGAGACCGGTCAGCAACATGTCGGCGTTGGCCGAAGGTGGAACATCCACCAATCGTCTTTAAGGTGGTTAATAACAATCGCATAAATGACATCGGGCAATGACGCGTTTCAAAATTCAAAGAATGAAATTTTTTATATTTTTGTCAATCTTCTTATTCGGCCAAATCGTGGTGTGCAGTGGAAGCTTTCGAGAACGAAGTACCGGCGATGATAAACCGCCAACTAATATAACCTCAAAATTGCCTGTTGAAGTTTCGAATGGAACGATACAGACGACAACGTTAATGTCAAAAGAGGTTGGTTAGGCCTAACTCATTATAGACATGGCATGCATGTTATGCAATATAAATATTTTTCTTGTATAGAAGACAGAAGAAGGTCATCAAACGTCCTTGAATTCTGGAGCTCTCCTACGTGGCTTTTGTGTCTTTATAGGATTGAGCATTTTGGTTATGGCCTATATCGTGTTCCGTAATTTTAGGTACGCACTGCTATAAATTAGTATGACTTTCGTTTTAACGTTTCTAAATTAATTAAATCTAAAACTTTGTTTACAGGTTAAGTAAAACACGAGCACAGATGATTCGAAAGTACGGTATTCTTGCTCATAGGCAAGATGTTGAAATGCGACCATTACCATTAGAAGAAGAAGACGATGAAGATACTACTGTTTTTGATGCCAGCAATGTTTTAACTAATAATGCTCAACATCTAAACTTGTGAAACTGTTTCTGTCAGGAACATGTCATTTTCTGTGCTTTTATGTATGATATATTAACAATATGCCTCTTTAACAGTTTGTTAAATCGAACTAATCTTTTTAAAAATGGCATTTGTACAAAACAAGAGAAAAAAGATACTTTATACTTGTATCTTTATTTAATGGCATTATTATATTACTAACAAAAAAAAAGCCAATATATCCTGCCATATGAGGGTATGCAGCCAATATATTGGCTGTAATGATTCTGCTATGTAGCATTGAATATATCATTATTGACAAAATATTCTTTGTCTTTCTAATGCAAATATATATATAGTACTATCAAATTTGCGGCACCAAATGTATTAATAAAAAAATATCGGGTTGCCACATCTACTACTACACAAAGTAAACTATGTTGTTATAATTAAAACTAAACAAATACAGATTATCTCTATTTTATTTAATGCTAAACATTTAATAAAAATTATGAATAAAATGGATTAAATTTTACTTATATATTTAAATTTTATAAAAATCCTTTTTCTACAGCATGAACAATTACATCTGCTAAACGTATTCTTTTTTCCTTTGTATCTAAATTATCAAGTATCCATACATCACATATATTCACTTGTTCATCTCCTTTTATTAATGTATCCAGGTCAAATGCTTGTGAATTAGGTAACATTGTAAATGGTATAGCTTCTATTGCAAAAACAACTCCATAGAAAAATTGTTCTTTTACCTGAAATGAAATTATATATGATATATTTATTATAATTCGACAAAAATGTTATGTTTTCAATAAGTTAACGATAACATACCTCTTTCATAAACGTTTCCCATGAATACAATTTGTTTGCATCTGAGCCAAGTGAATTAATTACACTAGTTAATTTATCGTAATAAATTTTCAACATTTCATCAAATCGTTCTCTAAGAGTTTTGTTTGTACAAGAATAAATAAAGAATGATACATCAGGAATTGGACTGACGCAACGTGCTAATTGAAAATCAAGTAACAGCGCTTGCTTTCTATTTCCTTCAATGGTACGTACTAAAACATTTGGAGCCCAAGAGTCTCCTTGATTTACAACAGATGTTGGAGCATCTAAACGATCACATATTTTACAACACATTTCCACGAGTGAACCAATTTTGTAAGAAGTAAAACGCTTTAGCGCTTCGCTGTTTGGATATTCAGTAGCTAATGCATGCGTTGCTATTTCCACCAATCGTTTCTACAAAACAGATCAGAAACTATGTACCGATAAAATAATTAAATTTTGAATCAAACATAATAGTTTTACTTACATGAAATCTTTCATACCAACCCCAATATTTTGGGCTAAAATATGTCTCTCTTAAATGCGATACACACTCATCAAATTCTTCTTTATTTTGATCTTTGTGAGCAAACGAAATTGCATGAAAAGTAGCAAAAGCTTCTAAAATCACAGTACATTGTTCCATATCTACACAGTTTTGACGAGTTATAGGGCCATATCCTAAATTGCAAACATTTTCTAAAATTAAATAGTCATTTTCACCATCTACGAGTGATTTTAAGTGACGTGGAACACTTAAAATATGAGCTTGATTTTTGCTTTTGAGAAATTGTTCAAATTTCGGTATAACCTGAAAAATAGATTTCAAATCAAATTCATTAAACAGTTCAAAATAATACTTGTCAGTGGAAATATTCAATTCAATTACCTTAGTATAAAATGCGACCTCATTTTCGAAGAAATCTGTACTTCGATAAGTTTTTCTTCTACCTATATTTGTAGGTAGTGATTTTATCACAATATCAGTTTGTATAGGTTTACCATTAGCAGTACCATTTATCTTGACTTTATTTACAACCGTTAAATAGCTATCACCTTTAACACTTGCTTCATCAAAAGTCCAATCGATTATTTTAACATCTTTTACATTATGTTCTGCTACAAGTATACTTTCTAATACTTCTTTAGTAAGTTTAGCACTTATTGTACTTAGATCAACTTGATTACTCTTTTCACTCATTGTTGAATTTCTCTCAAAGTCAAGTAAAAATTATTAAATTATATTGTCTGATCCATAAAGGAGTTTATATACTTTTTTGGAAATTTATCTTTCTCTGAAACACATAATTGTTTAAAAAAAAGATTTATTATTATTAAGATTTATTATCTTTTTTATTTGAAAGGCTTATCAGTATCCTTATCAGTATCTTTATCAGTATATTTTGCTTATCTATATTTTTTTGAGTTGAATAATAATAAAATAAAGAAATCTAACAAGATAAGTATTACAAATTAAAGTTTAATTATTTAATTATCAAGTAAAAGAATCAGTTAAATAATATTAAATCTTATTTTATAAATTATTTTTCTTTTTCATTCATTATTATTTTTAACTCAAGATCACACAAAAATTCATTTACACTTATCTTTAATATTTCAACAGTTTAGTATGTCGCATAATATACTAGTTATTTAACATTGACTATCTAAAATAATAGTTCTCACTACATATAGTGGGTATATTAAATATAAAATACATACTATTGTGTGTGTGTGTATATATATATATTTTACGACGTGCGCGAGAATCTTTCAAGATATAACTATTGAGAAATTGAGAATTAGTGACATAAACTTTTTTTATTATAAGCCGGAAGTAAAACATATCGCTATATCTATGAGTATTTCAAACTAAATGCACGTGCGAATATGAAAATGTTGTTTTGTGTGTATAAAACAATGAGTTACATGTAATCATTTACATAATTATTAAAATGTGAAGGACTTATTTCTAAGGATAATATGATGCCGAAAAAAAAAAAATGTAAAAATAATATAAGTATACATATAAAAAAAGAAATTACTTACTCAAACTGGGGGGAAAATCAAATTTTAAAAAGATGTATGGTTATACGAAAGAAGTAATTTCTATACTGAATAGAAAGCATAACTCACGGCTTATTTAACGGGTTAGGTCTCCCATCTAGAGTGTCTAGATGTGGTGCTTTCTGATTGGTCTTGATATCGTCAATTACAGTTGCCATTTTTTTTTTTGTTTCCTGCAGATTCTCCTCTATTAACTTTATGAAACAAGAAGATTATATTGATTATCAAGTTTACTCGTAATATATAAAAGATTATAGATAATATTTATTTTTTATAAGAGAAAAAATTGTTAAAAAGGAATAAATAAAAATTGTACATAAAATATAATCTCATTAAATAATTCATAATTATAATAGTATATAATAGTAATATAGGAATATTGTTTTTTGCCGATTTAAAATAAATAGTTAAGAAAGCTGTCAGTTTGTAATTATTTATTACATAATAAAAGGAATTTTTATTTCTTGTCATGTAATTTCTTATCAAAAATGATAAGCATTCTTATCTTTGTTTCATCAGTTTATAAGAATTTACTAATATTTTCTTAAAAAAAAGATAATTTAATTCTTTTTTTTTCCTTTGTCTTTTATTCCTTTAAAATGATTTTTATTTTTTTTCACAATGTTACAACAGATTAATAAAATTGAAAAAAATTAACAATAATAAGAGTTAAAAAGCTTGGAAAAACAATATTTTGAGAGAATTTTATTATTGTACCTTGAAAGGAACATATTAAAACGTCCATTTTCATTTTCTTTTCTTTGTGAAATTTCAAGTTTAGCTCTGTAACATTTGAAAAGCTAGTTGACTGATGTCTCTTATCAATAAGTAATTAGACAATAATCAACAATGAGTCCATCATAAAAATCTCAAGTTGAAAAAATAATAAAAACTTGAAATCAAATTTTTTTTGATCGCTCAAAAAATAATTGTCTTAGAGAACTGAATCATTCAACTTCAATCATTCAATCATAGAGAACTGAGTATCATTCAACAACCCCGCTGGGAGCAGTTTCAGTAATCTTATTTGGTTATGCCTTTTATAAATATTTCTTTGAAAATGTAAACCAAAAAAAATTGTTTATCCTACCCCCATATAATAAATTACAAAAAATAAATACGTTTAAATTAGTCAATCATTATCGTAGATAAAATAGATGCGTTTCTATCTTCCAATTGTATTTGAATATACATATATACGTGTTATGTTCTGTCATATCGTGCATCGATACGAAACATTTTTCACGAGTAAATATCTAAAATTGTCTTTTCCAAAATTAGATGCCCACCAATGGGCTGGCTATCTTAACAATTGTCGGAGTTCCTCCAGAAGAATAAAAATACGATTGATAATTTATGACGTCGTTAGGAGGAACCAGTAGTTGTAAAACCAGTTCCTACGAAAGAGAAAAAGTGTCCTCGAGAGAAAAGATAGTCCTTCGGCATTCGTTGCGCCCTCTAGATTATTTTTTCAAGGTGTGCTTTCTGCGCTTGCGCGTAGCGTAAGGCAAGCGCACTGGTATGACGTATAGAAGTAATGGAAGCTGAGACGTAAGGGGGGAGCTTTACTCAGAGCAATCAGAAAAAGAGAGATAGAGATAGAGATAGATAGAGAGAGAGAGAGAGAGAGAGAGAGAGAGAAAGAAAGAAAAGGCGAATGAAAGAACGAAGAAGACGAAGAAGAAAAGAGAGGTGTAGTCACGCGTATAAGAGAGAGAAGAACTAAAGGCAAGAGTGTAAGAGAGTAAGAGAGAAGGAAAATAGAGGTAGCGCGAAAGGGTGTGTGCGCATAAAACCGAGAATAAGAGATTGGCAGCCATTTTTACCGACGTTGGTGCAACCTATGGCCCATGGTGCTGTTTCTTCTTAGACTCTTTGAAGCTGCTTGTCCGTCCTCGACGAGGCAACGGATTCGTACTGCCGTCGTCGTACAGGAAGGTAAAGAGGACGGGTGAGCAACAAAGTTAGTGAGAGAGAGAGAAAGACAGTCAGACAGAAAGAGAAAGAGAGAAAGAGAGAGAGATAATAGAGACGAACAGATAGAGAAAGAGAGGAATTTAAGAAGAGATAACGATAAGGTATCGGACACTAATGATACGCCGTGGCGGCCACAAGAGTGTCGAGTGTGCGTGTAAACGGTGCTAGAAGAGAGCGAGATTCCGTGGATCGTAATTTCATCTTGCCTTTGGTAAAACTAGAAGGAAATATTACTAGTATTACTATCTCACCACTACTCAGTACTATTGCTCGCTGTGTGACGGGTAACACAACAAGGACGGGACAGCGAAAAACAGTCTTGACATTTTTGTGAAAGCAACAACAACGAAGGCGACGAGGACAATACAACAGTGAACAAAGAGGCTTTCAATCTTACAGAAAGTCTTGTCTCGTCTTTCTTCGTGGTTCATCATCATTCCTTAAACGTTATCTTCTTCATTTTCATCTTCATCTTTTTCTTCTCTTCTTCTCTTCTTCTTCTTCTCCTTTTCTCTCCTATTCCCTTTTCTCTTCTATATCGATAAGGTCCCCGTGCAAACGGAAACCTTTGGTATATCTCCCACATCGCACACAGTCACGCGATACCGCGTACATTAGCTCCACGAGATGGAGAGACGAGCTGCTTTTGTGCTGCTGGGAATGCTATATTTAGCAGGCACCCTCGAGTCCGTCCAGGCAGGTGAGTTCTAGTCTTTCCTTCGAATTGCCCGCCTTTAAAGCGAGCATGTTTATTAACATGTTTTTGCTATTTGACCTTCTCTCTTCTTCTTCTTCTTTTTCTTCTTTTTCTTTTCTTTTCTCTTTTTATTTTTATTTTTTTTCCTTTACTTACAAGAAAATCATATAATTTATCTTATTATTTCCAAGGTGTGTGTGTGTGTATACATTCCCAATGTTTCACGTTCCTAAATCTCTTCCTTCTCTTTTGTTTCTCTTCTTCTAACCAGTTTCTATTTCTGTTATTTCTGTCTTCTTTTACTCTTTCCTCTATTTTCCTTTCAATGTAAACAGCTTGCCAATGATGAATTTTTTTCATCCAACTCACAATGTAGACTTACGTTTAGTCTGTAAACTATAATCGAACGTATCTTTTAGAGAAGTACAAACTAAGAATTGTGGTTATCAGTTTGGAAAATCAAACTTATTCTTTTTATTTTCTATATTTTGTTGATAGCATATATAGAAAGTGATACATAATATACAGTTATAATATTCTCATATATATATATATATATATATGATAATTAATAAAAATATATAATAAGTATGCGACATGAGGTAATGTATATTTTTTCAGAAGATATATTTTGGTGTATCGTATTTTCTTCTTACCATTCATCTATTTGTCTACTTTTTTTTTTAAATGGAAAGGAATAAACGAATACTTTACAGAGAATATGTATGCACTGGTTCTTGTAACTAGTTATCTCAGCATTTAACAAACAATGCATTGTATCTATAGTAATTTCTACGATATAAGAAAAGTTGAGGAAAAAATGAAGGCATGAATTTGAATTTAATTAAAAACTGATGGTTTACGTTCATGTTTCATTAAATTCCTTGTTATTACTAACAATGTTTTCTCATTTCTCGATGAGAACTCTGCGTGGTCGTGCGCGGCACAGTTATTATAAATAACCTAAGATTAACTTGATAGAAAAAAAGGTCAAAGTCAAGTAGCACCTCAAAACAGTTTCATACTTTCGTGGATTCTCATTACTTTATTTTCAACGAATCATGTAGTTTGAATTAGCGATGATTATAATCTGTAGGGTTTACTGGCTCATGAGGTATACGGGTGGTTAGTAGGACGTTGAATTGTTATTGATCGTCCTCGAATCTTTTCACGTGGTTCTTCAAAGATCGTGCTGCTTATTGAACACAAATGGAATTGTTTTTATTGAATAAAACAAATAAAGTCGAGACGAGAACTTGTATCGATTTTTACATTTAATAAGAATGATTGTATGTACCTAATAAAAACGTGATATTATAATATATAATATTCTATAATAATTATGACGTTATTTAGACGAAAAATTCGCATCAAATTTCAAGTGACGCTCATTTAAGTATCTCAAATTGTTTTATTACAATTTTAACCGCAAAACAATTCGTTAAATATACGAAAGTTCCTAATTGAAAAATACATTTCAAAAAATTAAATATTTCTGGATGAATGATTATAAAATTGATCAAAGAATTTATATATGTATGAAAATTGTCGTACATTTTGAGGAAAGAGAAAGACGCTCAGATACGATTAATAGATATATGCATATTTTTATGTTATTCAACCCGCGTCGCGTTATTTTATTTCTCTCGCGGTGTATGCTTTTGAATGTTAAAAACACATTCGAAGAATTTCCTCTGTGTTTGCTCGCAAAACGTTAAACGGAGAGAGGAAAAATAATGATGCACATGCGCGCAGACGTTGGGAAAAAATTTACAAACGCCGAATTAATTTAACGTTCATTTAATTTTTAATGTGTCGCGTGTTTTTTTTTTCTTTTTTTTTCTGTCGGATAGGTTTGCATCTAATAGAATACATGCGACGTGGTAGCTTCGTTGGATTTTTATATTGTTTATCGCGTGTTTGATTTTTTATTAATTACATCTGACATCGATACTTGTTTGTCGCGAATGATTCCCGTTCGATGCCATTTGTCGTATCGTTTCGTTTCGTTTCGCATTCTGCATTGCGTTTTATAATAATCTAACGCCAAACGGCAAGTTTTGGTTGCGCAACGATCGACCTTATTTCTTATTCACGTAGCACCACGAAACGAAGAATCTGTGTTTGCTGTGTTTGATTTCCTTCGGTCATTTTGATCTTTTGGAAAATATTTTTTGTCTTTTTTCTCTTTCTTCTTATTCTTCTTTCCTCTTTCTTTCTCGATCACTTTTTCGTTTCTTTTCAATGAAACTATTCATTTCAGGGATAAAATTTATATATCTATACAATCCTTACCTTTTTAGTACAATGCATACCTTTGGAAGATTCATAGGATTAGAGAAGACAGTTATTTTTTCAAACTATGTTCTCTGGTGAACATTGAAAAACCAATAAATGTGTCATGATAAATTTTATTTTACTATTATCATATGTTTTGTTTTACACATAATTACAATTTGATAATAAATTTTGATATTTTATTTCCCTTAATCCTATATAATTTATTTCCTTTATTTATTACCACCAACCTACTCTCTATAAAATAAACAAAGTATTTAATTGAAATTTTCAGGATTTCTCTGAATGAACGTAATAGCATTTCGATGAAATTTAAGTAATGTATTTTAATACAAAGAGAAAATTGAGGAGTAAATTATCGAAGAGATATCGATTCTTAGCTATCTCGTGAGCTCAGCGTCTTCGTACTTCCATTATTTCCTATCTTATAATCATTGTACTATGGATGATTGTTCGGAATTTAACCGAATTATTGTGCTCTGATAGGATGAATTCTTCACTATTGATTTTAGAACAGTTTTATTTGATGTAATTGATTGATTGATGTTTCTAGCCGTTTATTTTAAAAATCAAGTATTTAGTACGTGAAGCTAATGACAACAAATTTCAAACAATTTAAATTAAGACAAATTTTTTAAAATGGTAAACAAAATTAATATTACGTATTACATAAATATTTTTTGAATAGCTGATTGATCACTAGTACACTCTTTTGTTTTTTTATTTTACTATTGTTTACAGATGCAAATAATTTATGGAATCATAAAAATATAAAATTATAAATTTAAAAATTAATTTTAATTTTATATATTATTAGTGATATTATTATATATTAATTTAATATTTAATTAAATCGATAATTATATATACTGATATAAAGTTTTTTTTTAAACACTCAATTTAATAAGGTTCATAATTGTCTTTCTTATCGAAAGACTGATTAAAATACTATCAATTGATAATTACCTTTTCGGTTCATTTATTTTTATGATTCTCTTTTTATTTTCATATTACCAATCTTCGTTAATACTAGAAGTGTATACCTATTTTTACCAAACCAGTCAAAATGAATTGACAAAATACATTATGCGAATAAAATAAGTCTGTTTATATTTTTATTAGTTCTTATTCACACAATCAATCTCTATTTAGAATAAATGCAATATTATTGAAATAAATAACTGTTCATTTTATTTGAAATAGCGTTATTTTTACTGGTTTTTGTAGTTCTAATGTTAAAGCTGGTAACGAGAAAAGTTTATTTCTCAACATTATGAAGGAAAATACAAAGAACTTAATTCGACTTGTTTTATTTGCGTTTATTTGATCTTTCATCTTATCTTTATCAATTTTACGACGAGATTTCCGTGATTTCCTTGTACCAATGTATACGAGCTATCTGCGGAATTCTATAATTATCTTCCGTAACGTCTTCTGTCGTATTTAATTTAAATATGTTTGGAGTAGACCGGATTTGATCCTTAAATTATATTCTTATTATCTATTCAAAGATTTTTCCTTCCAAAATAGAATCTAAAAATTGTCATCTTTTTATTCATCGTTCTTTTGAGTTATAAAACACATCTTGTTCTGTTGGTTGACCGACTTTATTGTTGAGAGAACGTCATAGGAGAATAAACTCGTGACTTGAGCACAAACATTAACGAACAATGTATGCGAAGATATAATACGAATCATACTTATCGTCGATACGAATGTGTATGGGTGCGCGCGTATGTGTGTGTGGTTAGTCATCGTACGCACACAAAGAAGAAATAAAGAAAAACATGTTCGCAAACTAATTTTCACATCTTTTTATAGGCTCAAAGTTCGAATTTCTGTATATATGTATATGTGTTATGTATATATTTAAATCTTAGAAAGAAATTTCGGTGAAAGTACAGTTATTATTCATTGTTTATTATAAAATTCTATTATTTATCATGAATCTTTTTCTCTAACAAGTAGAATGTTTTGTATCCGATCAATGACGTCACTAGCGTGGAATCGCAAGATAATTTCCTCTTGCCTCTTCTCTAGTTGATGTTTCATTTATGTATCGAATTTTCTATGTATGAGTGTTTTCTATGGAACGATAGAATTAAAATCGATGAGAGCTCGATCCAATAATTCTTTGTTCTCTAATTATTTGTTGTGTTAGGTATTTATTCAAATTGATGGTCTTGTATTTATCGTATAATTGTTATTACATTTTTTCCAATGAAACATGAATAAGAATCACGTGGTTTTTCATCCCCTTCAGGCACAATCGTAATAGAGAAAAAATTCATAAATTGAAAAAATTGAAAAAATTATTTTATCATTTTTTTTTATAATGTAATAGTTTTTTTTTTTTATTTAATTAATTCAATGTTACAATTACCATCACATATATGAATATGTATATATTAGGTTTGAGAATTATTTATTTTACATTATTTTAAGGTTTATTTTCATTTCTTTTTCCGAAACCTAATTATACGCGCACACGCACACACTTATATTCAATGTGTGTGTGTTGTGTGATGTTTCTTCTCTAATGACGTGGCAACGTTGAGAACGGGAAGTATCTTATTGACCAGCTATGACGTGTGATGCGTAACATGCGCACTTTTGTCTAGCCATTTAAGGGGGTTTCGTGGGAGATATGTCAAAATGCTACAGAGAGAATGAACATTTCTTTTTGTTTTTTTATTTCATGTTTAATCCACTTTAAACATTTCAAATTGTTCCATTAAGTCGTTTAAAAGTTATTGCAATTGAAAATAATTGTTATTTTACATTTGATCTTACGGCGATTCAGTCACATAACCTAAACACATAAATAATATAAGATTAAAAGCAACCAAGTGTCCTGAATCTTTATTTTACGTAATTTCAACTCTTTTAAATCAATTTTGCACAGTTTTATTGACTTTCACTAAACAATTATTGAGAAAAAATTACAAACGATCCGAAAATCAAGTTTTTACTCGATAAATCTCAATTAGTCTATAAGAAAGTGTGGCAACACTGTACCCAGCTGAAAATTAAATATGTGATTATAATTTTGCAGTTTTTTGTATACAGTACAAGCAGTTAGAGTATATTTTATGACATAGGTAGAAATAAAGAGAAGAATAGAGATTATTTTAATTATTATTCTTGTTCCTATTGTTCGTATTTTAATATTTATCAGGTGCGTTTGAATTTATGTGCGTCTGACGTCATGACAAAATTTAAATTGTTCTTTTCCACTGTGATCGTGTAGATTTATCTAAATAAGTATACGCGTTAAGTCCGTTAAAAAAATTAAAGAAGATCCGAGGAAGGAATCTCGTGGCTTTGGGTGTTGTGTGGACAAACCGTTATTGATCCCAATTAAAAATAGTTCGTTTGATTAATAAATTGATTGGTTGATTGTCGTTCTTTGTATCGAGTTTAGTAAGATCGTTAATTTAGTTCACGTGATAGACGCTCGGTTGATAATATCGTTATCGTTCGATAATGCATCAATTAATCGATTATTTTATGTTTAGATTTATTTTTTAATTTTTATAATAAAATAAAGAGTAAAAAAGAGTAAAACATATTTCTACTGCCATGAGTTAAGGTAAATCTTGATACTGGCACGTCCGAATTTGTTCGAAGCTCGTGTTGAATTAATCACGTGCTCGGGTTTTCTCTATTTCTCTCAAACATGCGCTAGTTTGAAATATTCGCTAGGGAGTACTGCGCACATTGACGAAACAGTTCGTAGTTTCGGAATTATGTACCGTCCTATTTCCAGATGGCAGCAGGTACGATCAAATTCTGATTCGTTTCTTCTAATAATCCAGTCGATGACCCTCTTATTCTTGTAAAATCTTATCAGAAGATTATACTGCTTTCTTCTTCTAATATTCGTTTTATTCGACTTAAAAGATCAAGTTCTGTAGATTACACACCAAAGTTCATTCAAATAGATACGATACAATAAGGTTATGTTTTCAAAATTAGTCACGTGATGCTCAAAATTGAGGAGTCGACTAGTTAGCTAACAATAAGTTTTCCAACGTCTACCGACAATTTTAGTATGATACAGAAATTTTGAAATCCCTTTTTTTTCGACAGTTATAGACAATGCCATTTATATTTCAGACAGAATATATAGATCAGAAATGACCGATAGTTCCTGATATAAAATGATTTAACAAGGAATCGTGATGACAACAATAATTTTTATTATTTAGCAAAACAGTATTTTTTCTCCGACAGTTACCGTATCAAACTCATTGAAATTCTCAACAAGAACAAAATCCTGTTATCTTTAACACTAAACGCATATACCGCAATAGGTTGAATAATCAGTTATAAATGTAGAATGAAAATTGTTTGCATCGAATGCTTTGCCTTTTAAAATTTGATTTTATGACAATTATAATTATAAATATCATTTTAATTATTATTTAATATCTAATTGAACATTATCTACATCAGGGCTGTCCAACCCTACAGGCCGCAGGCGACTTAACAGTATAATAAATGCGACCCAATAAAAAGTCGTAAATTTTGTTAAAACATATACTGTACATTATTTACTAATTTTTGTGCTGGACCAATGTTATTAGAATTAATATATTAATAATCTGCATTGCAAAATAATTGTTTCTTCTAATGTGACCCAAGAAAATCATAAGGGTGGATATCCCTGATCTCTATATTCAATAGTAAAAAATGAAACTTGTTGAAAACCGGTCACAGATGACCGGTTAGGATATAATTAGGTATACATAAGTTGCTGGGAGGTTTAGTGTTAATCAACAACAATCACATTCCTATTCCTTCCTTATCAGCCCAGTATTCCATGAAACAACATCATCGTGTTTTCTCGATGTATCTCTGTCTTTTATGTCTGTGTATTGTAATTCCCGATAAAGTGAACTATACGGGACCGAGGCTCGTACACAAGGGTCAACCTTGGAGTATTGAATGCAGCGGCCTCCAGCCGGACGATAACATTAGGTGGACTAGAAATGGTCAAACTCTCGAGCCGGAGTTGGCGAGCGGTCAGTTGGTCGTCCGTTCGAAGGCCAAAACAGGAGGAAGCGAGCTAGCAGCGATTCAGGCCACGGAGTTCCATGAAGGCGACTACAAGTGCACGCCCGACAGCTCCGACGCTTTTCATCTATTTCTATATTTCGGTTCGTAGATCGAACACGCGATTCATTTTCTTTCTCTTTCTTTCTTTCTTCTTCATATTTTTTTTCTTTTATCTACATTTTCGTTTCTTGTTTTATATCTTATTTTTGCAATTGTGTATTTTTACTTACGTCAAATCCCAAAGTATGTGCAAAACGCTTAAATCAATGTATGTATGTATGTATTATATATATATGTAAGATTGCATTGTTACTCTGCATGATCGCATATTCGTTACATTTGATGTATTCCGATATGTTTTTCTCTCTTTCTTTCTCTCTTTCTTTCTCTTTTTATTTCTTTTTTTTCTAATATCTATTTCTTTTCATTGCGATTCTCAACAAATCTAAACAATGTTCGGACTTCGCTAGTGACGTAGCGTAAGCTAAACAATTTCAAATTACTATTGAAATGATTTTATTTAAAATTGATTGAAAGCGATGAGTTAAACTACCTATCCCAATTCACTGGCGGATCCTCTTCTTACTCGTTAGCTTTTATTCGGATAAAAAGTAGGTACTCGAGACTACTCGAGGAATACGAGAAGTAGTCTAGGATACCTAGATAAGTTAATAGACACTCCGGAAGCTATGTTTTGGATATTGGAGTCACGTGCAATCGAGTTTTTTCTTATTGAGATCTTCTAATTTATAATATCGTGACGAGTTTATGATATAATCATATGATTATTGAGTTAGCGTGTTCCGTTTGCTATCCAGTCACAAATAAGATATTCCAAACATAGTCTATGACTTATTTTTTGTGTTGATTGCGAAAACAAATGTGTGACGCTGGATTCTCAATTAAACTCGGTGTGTCATGGATATGTGTGACGCTATTGGTAGCCATCGTATTAAGAGATGTTATTACGTGTTCTCTTATTTACGTGTTTAGTACATTGTAATTTAGAAAGTAGTCAAACGTCACTGTTGCTCATGGCTTTAAGAGTCGTGTAGAATTATTATTATACCACCTACACCTCCTGCCTATGAAAAATAATTTGCTATTTTCTTCCTTTACTTTTTTTCTCTTTTTTTTTTCTTTTTCTATTTGTTTTTATATGCGTGCTTTGCATGAAACAAAAATAGTAATATCGTAAATATTATCGACACCCCCATACACTTACACACACAAACATCGACAAATCAAGAACACTTTCTTTCATTCCGTTCACTGAATTTGAATTTCATTTTTTCTATGACATACGATGACATTTCATAGGAAATAATTATCGTTCACCTAATCATCACTATTTTGTCGTAGTAATTCGATTAATGATCAATGTTCGTTATTTGACTAATAATCCTCTATCACATCTTTATACGATGACATTCTAATTCTAGAATTAGATTTGAATGGTTTTATCTTCATTGGAAGGATCAGTTTGGTGATGTCGATGGATAAAAAAAACTCTACGCAAGAATAAAATTAATAAAATAATTAATCAATAATCTCCTTTTATTTTTCGTTAATACTTTTATGTGAAATAACGTTTTCTCATATGAAAAGAAAAAAAAAAAAAACGTGTCGTTAAAAATATTTGCATGCTTTTTGGAATTGAATAATATTTTTTTAATTGTACAAAGTTACCTACAAATTTGAGATTATTCTATGAAGATATTTAATGTGTTATATGAAGTTTTTCAAGAATAATAATAAAAAGAAATATCGATTAATTGTAGCATCAATTTTATCGATATAGTACTTTATATAGCATATAGATTTTGGTAACACTAGTTCAATCAATTTGCAACAAATTATTCGATTTTCAAATGCATAGGAATACTTTAGGGACACAATCTATGGGAAGTACGCTTAAAAAGCTTTTATTGTTTAATATATGTTGTTTTATTGACAAAACGTTCTTTTTTATTTATTTATTTATTTATTTATTTATAATTGCGTTTGTGAACGTTGTAACGACATTATTTTTGGTTGTTTCGTCGAAGCAATCCGTTATAAAATGTGTGTAATTAATTAAAAATTAAACGACAGCGTGCCGTTCGGTTTGCATATTTCGAGTTGCGACGTAAGCTTGATATACGTTGCCAAAACTCTACTTTGGTAGTTATTAATATGTTAAGGGTTTGACCCCATCTAATACTAAATCTTACAATGAGCCAAAATGAAAACAATTGATTATTTTTTTTCTTATTATATACATATTATATATGTGCCGGTATGACAATGAACTAACAATAAGTAAAAAAACTTTAAAAGTTAACTTTATCATTTATTTTATAATATAAATAATTGTAATATAAAATAAATCGTAAAATTAATAGTTTCAATGCGTTGATTTATTGTTAGAGTATATTGTCATAATTACTGACACATATATATATAAGTGCTGATAATGCTTAACGTTCTAAAAATTACGTAAAATCTATAAAATTTTGTTTTTTTTTCTTGTTTCGTTCTTACGCTTTATTTTCTTGTAATATAAGTTGCAATAAATATACGAAGAGTTTGCCGTAAATGTAATTGTCCATTACTCTGTCTTATGATACGAAAAAAATGTGAAAAATCATGTCTTTGACATGTAATCTTCTGTATATTTTTTTATCTATTTTTTTTTAAGTATAATATCCTTATTAATATTATTATTATTGTTAATACAAAGTAGAAAATAATTTACATGAATTTAAGTTATAATTCCGAGCTATTTAAATTTTCCAAATATCGTTTAATTACTTTTGCGTATATAACCTCAAAAATTGATTAAAACTATTTTATTTAAAACAAAAACTTCATCTAAATTCCGATTAATCTAACTAATAAAGTTTATGTATAATTAGGGATTTCATAATGTGACATAATTTTTGTTCTTATTTTCATTTATAAAATATGTTAATAACTTTTTGCGGGAAAATAACTGGGACACCCTGTATGAGGGAGCTTACAATAATGCCAAGCGATATCGATAATAATTACATATCCTAGATAGCACGGTATCACGATAAAAATTTCATGCTTTCGTCGATTACACACAAGACGGTGATATTTTTTCTTTTTTTTTTTTGTTGTATTTGAAGAAAAGTCAGAGACAATTTTACAAAAAAAGAAAAAAAATGATTCTAATTAACATTTCGAATATATATTTACGCATTATATACATTCGTATAATATTTTCTTATTCATTTTATCGTAAATAATTCGACATCGAAGTTAAATTATCTCCAAACGCTGATAACAGAAATGTTGATTCGTAACAGATAAGATTCGAGTAAAAGGTACTAATATCATTAAAAAAAGAACAATATTTTTTTATCATCTCTGTCTCTGTTTCTCTTCCTTTTTTTTTCTTTTTATACTCTTCCCTTTCAGATTGCTAAAAATAGTGCACGTTTTGTGTGAGCCGTAAAGTTTAATATAAAATCCTTCTATCTCTCTCTCTCTCTGTCTCTTTCTCATGGTGATTCTATAACGGAAGCAGAACATATCGAATCTAAAAACAGCGCGCTTCTTCGATTTATCGATATCTAGCCTACTTCCGAAGGGCTTTCGTTTTTTCGCACTTTACGGCTCGCACGGAAAATCTAAATCACCCGTCGTGTAATGGACTTGTATTATAACCTTTAGCTCGACGTTTTTCTTGCATAGAACGTTAGATTCCATTTAATTACCATCTAGTTAATTAGAAATGTAAATATAACGATTACACGACCGTATGTGTATTCATATAACGTAAGTACGTTAAATGATGATGTTCGTAAGAATATTAATCGAAGATTAATAGAAAAGCTTTTTTTGTAAATAATTAAAATCATATTTAGCTAGCTCCAATTAGAAATGGAGATCCATCGGTTAATTATTTGATCGTTAAGTAAACTTTAAATAAATTAAAACTCAAAAATCATAATATATATTATGTAAATAAATATATATGTGTATACATGTGTGAGATCATCTACATGCCAAATAAAAAATAGATATTTGTGAAGAATTTGACCGGAGGGCTTTGGATAACACATGGTTCGAGACCTGATCCGTTCGGTCCAACGGCTCAAATGTTTTGTACAAACATTGCGAGGGTATTCTATGCATAAAAGTTAGAACAAACAATTATGTAAACACATAGTTCATTTAAAGCTTCATTAAAAAGTTATAATATAAATTGTAAAATTTCCCCTACAAATAAAAATCTAAGGGAGTGAGGTTAGGTGATTATTGTTCAGAGAAGAATTTTGAGCACCATCTTTGAGCAACAATTTTACACAATTTACGTTATAACTTTTTTAATAAAGCTTTTAAATGATCTATGTTTATAGAATATTTTGTCTTATTTTTGTGCGTAGAGAGAATACGCTCGCAACGTTTGTATACCCTGACTAATATAGACTAATAAATTTTCGTTGTGTCGTTAGATGTGAAGATTCGAGTACTTACACAGAAGGAAGTACCTCTGTCGTTAGAGTGCGCTAATCGAAGCTCCGGAGAGAAAGTAGCATGGTATAAGGAAAAAATACCGATATTGACGGCATTGTCTGGTAAAGAGGAACTCATCAAGATAGATAACGAGACTAGCACCCTGGAAGTATTGAAAATCGAGGATGTTGCCGTTTATGGAAATTATTCTTGTAAAGTAGGCAATGTTTCGACAGACTACAGGATCGTACGTGAGTGATCATTTGTTTTCTAGCGTTTCCAAAAAATCGTTTGATTATATATCTATTAGTTAGCCTCTATTTAAAACATATTTAACATAATTTCTTTTAATTACATTTTACAGCAAAACCGACCGTTGCTTTACCCGAATCGGTAAGCGTCGTCGAAGGTGAGAAATTGCTTTTGGTATGTAACGGTAAACACAGTCCAGGTGTGAAGATCATATGGACGTTTGGCAATCAAAATTACACCACTAGCAAAGGTAGAGTCAAGATCACTCGCGATCAAGAGAGAGGAATTAACGGTGCCGTTTTGACCGTCGAAAACATTGAGATGAACGATCGCGGTAAGGTATACTGTAGGGTGTCTTATAATTGGTCCGACACAACGGAGGGTCATTCCGCGCAAGCTGTCTCCTTACTTAGGGTCAAGGACAAACTCGCCGCACTCTGGCCATTCCTTGGTATCTGCGGTGAGGTCGTAGTACTCTGCGCTATCATTCTCGTTTACGAAAAGAAACGAAATAAGGCCGAACTTGATGAGTCCGATACCGAGCAGAGTCCCGACACGTGAGTCTAGTTTTCATTTCATATTGAAATCATTATTTTATTGATTTTTTATCGACATCATCATAGACATTTATAATTTTTTTCTTTCTTTTTTTTTTTTTGTTTTATTTTTTATTTTTGAACACACATTCTTCACACAGTCCCGAGGCCGCAAAGTCTGATAATAACGAACTTCCTCTGCAAGTAACCCTCCCAGCTTCTTCTTCGACTGATTCGGTAGACTCAGCTGAAATTAAACCTGAACCAAAACTGAAACCGGAATAATTAAGTACGAATATCTTCAAATTAATGTTCCATTTAAAGAATTCTCGAGAATTCGCGATTAACAGAAATTTATCACGTGTAAGGAATATTTTATTCCATCAATCAAATGGAATGAATGATCATTTATACGAATTTCTTATGCATTCTTATCTTCTTCTCTACATCTTGATTCACAAAGAGAAGACGGAAAACAAGAAGACTTTACTAGTTTTTTATCAATACTGCCAATAACACTAAAGTGTAATTCTACATGTTTTTTGACAAGAAAATCTAAGATTTTAAATTTGACAGTATTTAATGATGAAAGATGAATAATGTCAAAGATAGTAAACTATTTAACCTTGAATTTAATACCTATCTATGTTACGTTAGATATTTTTTTATGAATTTTACATTACCAATCTATCCGGGTTAAATATTTTCATTTTCCAACACAATATCAACACAGGATTTCTAATTTCATTTTTTCCGCTTATTGCCAAGTCCCTTTAACTATTTCTTCATGTATAATTTTGTTATTTGCAGCAAACCAACGCCTAACAAAGATTCCGAGGTCAGGCAGAGAAAGTGAAGAAGCAGAATTTAAGCGGCGGAAGAACGAGAGCGATGCATATATACTAAGGAAAAAAAAAAAGCGATATAAGAAACAAATAACGTGGTATTTCATGGAGTGATTACTTAAATCAGCCCGGAATACTTAGCGAATACGGATTTTCTTCGAGGAAATAAAAAAAGAAAGATAGAAATTGGTAGATAAAAAGAGAGTGAGTGAATGAATGAGTGAATGAGTGAGTAAATGAATGAGCGAGAGAATGAGTGAGAGAGAAAAAGAGAGAGAGAGAGAGAGAACGAAAGTAACCATCTGTCAATGTGTATGCTATTTCGTGCGTAAAAGAAAAAAAAAAGAGAAATTATAGAAAGAGGTGAAAAAATAAAATGAGGGCTTGTGGAAATACGCACGCAGAAATTAACATTTACGAACAAATAAAATTAAGCCTTAAATACGATGTTCGCTCCATGTATCAGATGTTCGTCTGTCGTATTCGACTACACTGCTTTGATCGATAGAAAAATGATATATGATATGATATGATGTGATGTGGTGTGTATGTGTGTATGTATGTATGTGATGGAGGTGTATAAGTGGCGCGTATGTATGTGCATGTGTATGATTCTGTTCTATGCGCTGGTTTTAATGATGAGAATAAATATGTGTTCGTGTAATAAGGTTCACAGAGGAGGAGAGAAAGTAAAAGGGCGCGATAGTGATGATAATATAATGACTATATGATGATGAAGAAGCAGCATGCGCAAAATGCATTCAAAATGGTAGGCTAAATGATGTAACGTTATAATTATGAGATTTAATTACTGTGGAGAGAATGCGATTGCGCGCGCGCGCACGCGCACGTTTGCGAGAGACACACACACACAAATCTTATTCGTTGCGGTTAATCTTAATGCATTAGTATGATGACCGGTCGATCGCGCATTCGTTCACTACACATTTTAGTATCGTTCTTCTGGATAAAAAAAGAAAAAGAAAGAGGAACGGTGAAAGGTGAGAAAATCAATTTAAAAAGTGACTCGACTTCTCCTGTGTAACTTCGTGTACACGTAATCGACGAAAAGAGAAGAAAGGAAAGAAAGAAAATAAATAAATCTTATGAATAGGACCGGATATGTGCTGGATACTACTACCAGTTACATTATAACATTTATGATAGGGACGATATGGCAAAGCGCGTTCATAATTGACTTCAGATTTTACTTATCCATCTTTCGGAGGTACAGAGAACTTACCTTTGGCGTCGCCTTATTACAATTATAAATCATCAATCACTAAACGATATCGGAAGTCTTGCCGCACGTGACGCCGTTGTTAACAACATTACTGTAATTAATAATATTGCCATCGTTACTACTGCTGCTACTATCGTTATTATGATTATTACAAGTATTATCGTTAATTTTATCCGATATTTCTATTTATTTATAATCCATCAATTTCCAATCAATCCTTAATCCAATTAATTATGCTTTGGTTCGATCATGCTCCAAAGAGAGATATGAACGATGATAACTCGAACGTGATTCATCGTATAAATACCAAAATTCTTATTATATAAAAGAATTCAATTCTTTACGTTCTATATTTTTTACAATAGAAAGTAAGAGAGAAAGGGAGAGAGAGAAAGAGAGAGAAGTATCGTATAATCCATTTAGAAAAAGAACAAAAATGTACAAACTTATAATTAGCGTAAACATACGTGTGCCGCATTTTACTCGTACATTTTACGCATATATAATATATAATTTTCATATGTACATCATATAGTATATACCGCAACGCGTTTATCGTCTTTCCGATATGAATTTGATATATTTTATAATAACGGTGTGCGTTCGTCATGTCTCTGTAACACTGATGGTCGATCGCGGCTTTCATTTTCCTCACACTTTTGTACAAAATCACGCACGACTTGAAGCGCGTGCGCACACTATTGATTAATTCTTTGGTCGAAAGCGGCTGCTACTGTAAGTTTGTATCGTTTCCACTTTTCTTGAAATATTCTTTTTCTTTTCTTTTCTTTTTTTTTCCTTTTTCGTGCTCATATCGGAGTACGTATGATGAAGAGACATTCTTTCGAGAGAGAGAGTGAAAGCTTCGAAAGTAGATTTCCTTAGCGTTCAAACAGAAATGTTCTTAGCCTCTCTGAGAATTGATTGTTAATTTTTGTTCCGCTTTTTTTTTTTCCTTCACGAGATTTCAAGCTTATTTACATAACGCTTCACTGAAGCAAGAAAGAAGATGAAATTATTTGTAGGAAAGTCTCGATAGCCAACGCCACTATTACGATGCATCCATTATCATAGCGCTTTTTCTCCTCATTTTGGCATTTGACTGTCGTAATCCCATAAACACGCACAACTTCTCCGCGCTGTCTTTACGTTGATTGGCATGAAGTAAAATCCGGCTGATTCGCCTGAGTTGCTGCATTGTTCGTCGTATCCTGAAGACCCTTTGATCGTTGATACTGATCCTACGATCTTGAGTATAATAACCTGGTTGCATTGGTGTTAACACGTTTTGCCTCGAACCTGGAGCACGAGGTAAACTGTAAGTTGCTCTAGGACTGACCATTCTATTAGGACCCTCTACTGTGTCGTGACCAAGACTGGTACCGTTCCAGTCATTTCTAGGAAAGTCTCGATAGCCAAACGCACTATTTACGATGCTCATCCATTATCATAGCGCTTTTTCTCCTCATTTTGGCATTTGACTGTCGTAATCAACATAAACACGCACAACTTCTCCGCTGTATTTACGTTGACTTGGCATGAAGTAAAAGTCCGGCTGATTCGCCTGAGTTGCTGCATTGTTCGTCGTATCCTGAAGACCCTTTGATCGTTGATACTGATTCCTACGATCTTGAGTATAATAACCTGGTTGCATTGGTGTTAACACGTTTTGCCTCGAACCTGGAGCACGAGGTAAACTGTAAGTGGCTCTAGGACTGACCATTCTATTAGGACCCTCTACTGTGTCGTGACCAAGACTGGTACCGTTCCCAGTCATTTCTCTAGGTCTTGGAAGACTGGACACCGGTGGTGGATGAGTTTTTCTGTCTGTGCGAAAGACTCCGAATCCAAGTTTAGTGTTTGCTCGCGGAGGATATTTTTCCATGCATTACTGCTTATTAATCGATCCTATGAATACAAATTATAACATCTAATTATTTAAATGTAAAAGATTTAGTTCATTGTTATGACTATCGAAAAAATTGTTTTACAGGTACCGGAGTATGGACGCCTAAATATATAAATATACGAAAGATGGGAGTAGAATTGTGTGTTAACACCGAGATGAGCGAGAAAGATAGACAGAGATAAAGAACAAGATAAAGAGAAATAGAGATAGTGAGTGAGAGAGAGAGAGAGAGAGAGATAATTAGCGATACCTTGATTAGTGAGAAAACGAGGAAGCGATGAATATTTTGCTTGTCGATTGTATCTGAAGTGTGAGATCTACCAGCTGGGATTAGGCCGGTGCTTTTCATTCGGAGCATGCTGATGATGCCGAAGATGGTGATGATGATGATGGTGATGGTAGTTGTAGTGATGATGCTGATCGCCGTTTTGTCGGTGGGACCGCGTCGCGTTAGTTCGATGAATCGGGTTGACCGCGTCGGAGTAAGCCAGAGGCAGCGAGTAGACCCTCTTTATTTGTGACGATCGCGAGGAGAGCGCAATCATGCAACAATACAAGCAAAAGCAAAAGACGTACTTCGAGATACACACAAAGCTCGAAAAGATAGTAGGGGGCTTTTCTACTTTGATATAAAAGATCAATGATTCGTGTAAACGTGTTAATGAACGGCTAGTTAGATTTAGATAATCGATTGATAAATTAAGAACGACCGATTTTAATCTATTTCATAGTTATGGAAAAGTGGTTGTTAACATTGAAAGAAAGGATAACACACGACAAGCTGTTAGAACTAACACTTCAGTATACGTACAGATGGCGATAGAGAAAATCATCTGAAGAAGAAGAAGAAGAAGAAGTAGAAGAAGAAAAAGAAGAAGATGAAGATGAAGAAGAAGAAATGAAAACAAACAAAAAGGATAAAGTGATGAAGGGATCGTTTCGATTTCTTTTTTCTTCCTTGTTTCTTTTCTTTCCCTTTACGAAAGATATATGTAAGTATTATATATACCTTGGTCGAGCGTTTTCTCGAGGATTTGTAAAGTGTACAGCTAGCTTGTAAAAGAGCTAGTGCTATCAATGCAGCAACGCATCCAACGACGATGTACAACTTTGTTTCGCTTAACAGGAACGTCGGTTTTGATGGTCGATCGTCTTCATTGTTTACTTCGTTTTCTTCGCTTACTGTCAATGAACAATTTTATTATTATTCATTGTATTAGAGTAGATTTCTATAATTGATCATTTACAAGAATCATAACTAAATTGAAAGTTTTCAGTAATTTTTGACTCTTAGTACACTCCAGATAACAAGAGATGGATAAAATATCTGCTACATTTTTTGATGCAAATGTAAAGCAAATCAGTCATTTTCGATGTTATGGTAAACAAAATGTAACCAATCTAGCGTATTCTAACTTGTACGTTTGTAACAGAAGTAAAACCGCAAACACTGACACCAAAAAGTACCAGACATTAAGAATAATTATTGACTCACTTTCGTATATGATTAACCAATAATGAACTTTCTCTAATAACCAATTTTTAGTTGATCGCGTTAAACAGGTTTACTTTTTAAATGTGACTTGGATATCGTAATACTTACTAGGTGCTTTGATGGCTAGATACTGAGGATCAACGGAAAGGGCACCGACTTTGCCACTAACGAGAACTTCTTTTAATGCCTTTTCTGTAGCTGCTGTTGTGTCCAACAGATTTAAAGCTCTGCCTTTGATTTCATTCTTATCCAAAATTAGTTTAATGTGCGCTATTGATCCACTTTGTTCTTTATCCCTGTGATAACAATACGATAAACGTAAAACAAGAGAAACATATATTTTATTTATCTTGTTTTTATGATGTCCCAATACCTACTGTTTCAATTCTTCTAAATAGATTTTATAATATCCAGGAAGGTTTTTGAAAATCGGTCCAAAATTGTCTGTTATCTTGTTAGAGATGTCTTCGAAATCAGGACTATTACGTAATGGTGGAACAAAACCATCACCTAAGTTAATTAACTTAACTTCAATATCGTAATAGAATCTTGGTGGAGCTGGTGTTGTCATTGCTTCTATTTCTAAAGACATTAAAATAAATGATTAGAGGAGGAACGATTATGCAATGATAAGAAAAAGTTAATGTATTTATTGGTGAACACCTTCTGCACCGCAAGCCCTTATGCAGATTTTTTTTCGTGAAACCATTGGCGGAGTGCTGTGTTTTTGAATCTTTTTGTTAACTGCATTGTACTTGCCACCTTTTATCGGATACATCATGTACAGGCAATTATCATCGGTAAACGAGAAATCTCTAGCAGTGTCACTTGTGATACGTTTTCTTGAAAATTTTATTGTCATAATTCCATCCTCGATTCGTCCGTATGTGTTATAAATATCTTGGGAAGGATCTAACAGGGGAGGATTGTAACCGCTCATCCAAGTGTCCATGACGAATTCCCGACCAGTGGTTTTATCCACCCATCCTAGAACTGCATCCGTTTGTGTCTATAAAAAATACACATGACGTTACGTGTCAATCAAAATAGGAGCTTGGATAAAGATGTTAATATTTCATGATGCTAACCATTTTGTCATCCTTAGAAAATCCAACTCCAGTCCAACTACTTGTGTTCATTGTCGAAATCACGAAAGATATTTGATCCTAGGAAGATAGCTATATTTATCAATAATTATCCTAACAACAATACAGCCAGTAATAATAGGAGTTGTTAATTGGTTAGAGATCGATTTACCATTTTTGCTTTGTAATTCCATTCTATGGCGTACTCGCATGTATGATTTTCAACCGAACAATGTTTTGGATATTGCCATGAACCACCGCAGCCTCCACCTGGTACCGGTACGTTAACTTCCTCTTCTTCGCCATTGTTTTCTATGTGAAAATAATATAAATAGTTTATTATTTTATTTCATTATTTGACTATAAATTATTTCAATGCGTTTTATCTTTCACTTACCAAAGAAATCGATGGTTGTTACACCTCTTTGCGATTTATGTCCGTGATACTTTAGTTCATCGACCTTATAAAATTCTTTAACGGTGACCTTGGATTTTTCAATACCACTCGGCGGATGGTGAACGTACTGACCTGGCTCCTGACCTTTGGCCCATATCACATGCATATTACCTTCGCGGAAAGCATGATCCGTGGGTTCGTTTGTTTCTAGTTTTCTTCTGAAGAGTATCGTGGTGACACCATCTCGTTCGAAACCCATGGCTGCTGTCAAGCTGTCTTTTCCACCCCAATAATTGTCTTGACGAGGCGTTGATCTATCCCTTGTATAATAATCCCCGATTCTATGCGCCATTCCTCTTGCCGTACCGATTATTATATCCGTACAATCCATAGGATTAAAGTCGTGTTTCGGAGTATATTTATGTCCAACTGATGATACCGTTTCTTCGCGTATAAAATACAAAAATACAATTAAGATATATGCTAGATGGAATGATTATGAATAATGTTAATAGTAATTATATACTGTGCGTGTAATGCTATACTACTTGTACAAGGATTCCTTTTAATCTACTTATTATATTCTTATTGTTGATATAAGTGACTACGGTGAATTTTTGCATCAATAATTATATGCGTTTTTAAATAACTTGCCATATTTTGACATAGCTTGCATTGAGTGAATACATCCATATACCAAGAACGTGTAGTTACATTTGAATTTATCTTCGATTATACATTTTTGCATATCTTAGTGTGTATGCAATGTTAGTTATGCAATCATTCCAAGTTATACTTATGGCGTTCAATTATCAGGTTTTTTGTACGAGAAATACTAATGCGAGCAAATTGCAACCAAAGTATTGCAATCGAATTAAATATAATTCTTGATTACGCGCGTGATTTATTAGCGTGTTCGTTATGTGCGGAAACAAGCATTAAACTGCCTCATTACCTTTCGTTGCTCCCATTTTGAGGATTGACTTAGCTTCCGGTTCTGAGATGGGTTCAGTTGGCTCCGGCTCGGAAGTAGGTTCCGGTTCAGATTTTGGCTCTGGTTTAGAATTTGGTTCTTTTTCTAATAATGTTGGTTCTGGTTCGGATTTGGGCTCGGGTTCAGACTTCGGTTCTGGTTCGGATTTGGGCTCGGGTTCAGACTTCGGTTCTGGTTCGGATTTGGGATCGGGTTCAGACTTCGGTTCTGGTTCGGATTTAGGTTTCTGGTTCGGATTTAGGTTCGGGTTCGGATTTAGGTTCTGGTTCGGATTTAGGTTCGGGTTCGGATTTGGGCTCTGGTTCAGACTTTGGTTCTGGTTCAGATGTAGGTTCGGGCTCTGGTTCGGCTAAGGGTTCAGGTTCAGATTTAGGTTCAGGCGTTGATGGTGGCTCTGACTTGAATTTAGGTTCTCGTTGTGATTTGGATTCTGACACAGGTTGAGGTTCCGGTTCGGATATGATGGATCTGCTGGCTCTGCTGTGCCGATGATGACGGCCGACTCGGGTGCGCGCCCACCTGTGCAACAAAGCATGGAACAACGTGCAACTAACTACTTGCATGAAGAGAGACCATCACCTCGTGCGTCGTGTCTTGAGCGAGCGGAGGGAATGTTATTTAAATTTATAAGTTTATCTTAATATATAATATATCTATACGTGATATATATATATAATACTATTGGTATCTGTAAAGCAAACTACTAATTTCCATTGCAAATAAATTACAAGCGAGCGTTTGATAATAATTACTTTCTTTCATTGTTAATTTAACAATTACGTTTACGTACCGTCCGATAAAGATGTTTTTGTTTCCGATGATCTACGTTTACGACCTATTACGAAAAAATGACGAAGTTATTCCACTTATCATATACGTATTTATTATAAGATCAAAAATGATCTTATAATTAGATACAAGAACGAACCTTGTTTTGTGCTAACACGATAAGTCACGCTAGTCTGTACGGTAACATCATCCGGTTGATAGGTCACGGACATTGGACCGTCTACTTTAGCTGATCTCCTTTTAGCACCGGACCTTTCGCTATCATGTTCTGGCTCCGAGTCTGGTTCTGGTACTGGTTCTGGTTCGGCTTTAGGTTCAGCCACCAGTTCAGCCATAACAGATTTACTCGATTGACTTTTACTTTCCGTGATCTTTCCTTCTGATTCTGGTTTGGGTTCTGGTTCCGATTTAGGTTCAGGTTTTGGTAGTGGCTCATCTTTTGGTGGATCATTTATTTCGGGAAATGCTCGACATTCTGGAGTTAAGTTACTCGGTCTCCAACCAACACCGATCCAAGTGGTACTGTTTGCAACGAGGACACCTTCTAATTCCATGCTTGTCCATAAAATCCTCCAGTAAAAGGTTACGTCATCTGAGAATCGTTTCATCGTGTAAGATTCTAAATCTAAGTCGACCGTTTTCACCGGTGATCCTAAAAACAAAATTAATTTGTCAGTGTCGTACTATTTTTCCCCACTTTACTCTGATTTATTTTTCTTTCTCTTTTTTCTTTCTGAATTATGAAACGAGCTCAGACGGAATTAAGTATCACGGAAAAAAAAAAAGGAAGAAAAACTAAATATATTCGTTATTGCCGACACTTCGTCGTTATGATTAATAATACAAAGAAACATCCTGATGTGGTAACATCAACTAATGAATTATGCAATGTTTATTGCAGCTTTCGAAAAAAAGAAATATAAATTTTTCATGTAACTCGTTTAGAACAGAGTCATTCTACGTACGATGTTATGATAAGAAGTGTTAAAATGTTATGCATATAATGTTATATAAATTGTATCTACGCATTATGATGAGAGAAAAAGGAAGACTCATTCATATTGCATCTACGTTCGCTACTCAAATATTGTAAGTATTTAGTTTTATGTGAGTGAATACGTTTTACAGAATTATATGATCCTTGAACGTATCACGATTTTTGTTGACTGTTTCGATGACATCATCGATGATACACTCTTTGATCGTTATTATTATTGAAAATAAATTTCTTTAGTCGACTGGATGATTTTTCTATCTGTTGAACTTACTTTTTGCGCAACCTGGTCCGAACCAACCGATGTTGCAGTAGCAGAGCTTAGTGGGTGCGGTCGTACCACCATTGTCGATGCACGTGCCCTGAGTACCGCAATCCGTATCGTCGAGACACTCTTCCTTAAATTCGCATCTTGCGCCATGATAGAAACGATCGCATCTACATCTGCCCAGAAGGTATCTTCCGTGCCCGCTGCAGTCTTCTCTGTAGATTTTTTTATCAAGTATCGAAAGAGAAATGAAAGGAAACTTTGTTATAACTTTTATGTATTTCTTGTTCTTTTTTTGAAGTCGGAAATGTTTGCTTCTGAAGTTACGAAGTTTTGAAGTTGTTTTACAATGACTGGAGAAATTATTTCATTAAATCGTTTAGGAGTAACACAAACTACGTTTATTTATTGCCTCGGTTTTGTCACGAAACATAACCTGCTTTTAGAAATGAGGATTTTCACTACAACTGCAAGGTACTTAACAAACGTTGAGTTGCGCAGTTCAAAGTTCAAACTGGTTACATTTGCATCATTTATACTATCCGAAGATTAACGAAAGTGCTCAAGGAATCAAAATTAAAGAAATGTTAGTTAGAGGAATTATGAAGAATTTTAAAACTAAAGCAAAGCTATTTATTAAGATTTATAAATAATTAAATTTTAAGAAGCAGAAAGAGAAAGTGAGCGGTGTATCTTTTTGTATTAAAGTCCATTTAATTGTATTGATGAATTTAATATTATTTTCATCAAACTTACATCGATATCTGCACATGACCAGAACCTGTACCTAGAACCCCATTCCTCAGCTTTCCGAAGGAGTCTTATTGTGCAGTCGGAACAGGTAAAGTTTTGAGGTAACTGAACGTGATAACTTTGAGCTCTGCAAAATTACAATGCAAGGACATATTATAGAAATTTATACTATTTGTATTATAGTATAAATCATAAAATAAATTTATTCAATTTTCGTTTACTTAAATTAGTACAATGCCATAATTAATATTATATATAATAGTAATATTAATAATTATAAAAAACATTTCTAATTTTTATCTTCACTATTTTTATCTTATAAAAATGTTCTATATATAATTTGACATATTTTATCGAAACCGTATATTAAAAGTAGCATGATATACAATTGTTTCAAAAATTTTTAAACAGTAAACAAATATTGTGTCTCATAGTACGTGTTATTGTAAGATTCCTGTTATCTATATCAATGTAATATATAATCCCTAACAGATTTACTGTTCAAGGTAGATCCTGTCACCGATTTGTCATGTAATTTGATCCCACACGTACTGCACCTATCGATGCACGAGTCAATGAATTACTGTGCGGTCATCGTCTGGCTCTTTGTTCTTATGTAAAGGCTACCTTCGAGGTGGGTGGGTGGAACGTACTCATTCATCTATGTATCTTCTATGACTTCATTTCAAATAAATATAATCTAACTTACATTTAGTTGAATTAATCTAAATCTAATTTGACAATAGAACAATCGTAAATATTTTACAATCTGTATTAAAATCAACATTTTATTTCAATAATTAATTGATGAAAAAAATGTTTTAATTCTATAAAGAGTTGAATTTCATACATTTTATCGACTACAACATATTTTTAACCGATCACCGAGCATAATCTTGTTTGAATATATGTGCAAGTAATTTAGGTTATTATTAAAATATCAAATTTGTATAAGTTCTTTTATTTAATTATTAAAATAATCATAATGAGACGTAACAGATTTTTTTATTATAATAGCTGGTAAATAATGTATTAAAAAAGCGTGATATATTTCATAAAATCACTATAAGTTGAATGTATAAGACTACTTTCATACCAGTCAGTAGGTTATCTCAATTTTTCCCTAGTAGCTGTTACAAATTTGCATGCTGTCTTTTTCGTTCCTCAGATTATTTTCGAAGTAAACATGCAACCAAATGCTAGAACTATTAATTTGCAAGTGCATAAGATAAGTACAAAATAACGATTAAATATTGATTAACATACAATTATTGTTTATCATTAATTAAGATAATAACGATTTATAAATGAACAAATAATTTGAATAAATATCAAATAAATGATAATTCAAATAATCATTAAAAATACCTAATATCATAAAAATAATATTTTGTTTCATCTAGTGTTAACAAACTTAAAATAAACATTCAAATAATATTGAGAATGCCAATTCGAAAAGAATTTTCATCGGGTCAACATTCCGTAAGATCATCAGGGAACAGGTAAAAAAAAGCAAGCAAGACTTGGAATACGAGTAAAGACGTTGTCACCTTTGGTATATATGTGTTGGTTTGGTAATACGAGTTAACGACGATATTCGACTTACGGTATTCGACATACCTGTCGACCACCGAAACGGATGCCGTGTATTCATGTGTAGAAACGTACACACACACACATACACACTCAAATACACAGAGAGGATCATATTTAACCAACGGAAAGCTGTCTTTTCTCTACCTCCTTTTCAGCTAACCAACCAACCTACGTGCCTACCTACCTACATAGTACATGAGTAATACATACAATACTATACAAGCTTGTATATGTGTATGTACAGTATATACGGATGTCACATACCAGCAAAACTTAGCTTCTGAATTATTCATCGTGAGTTACCTTGAGCGACGAGCACTCGTTGTAGTCGTCGTCGTAGGTTGACTCTGTAGTTCTTTTCTATCTATCTCTCATTCTTTCTCTCTTTTTCTTTATAGTAAACGCTCATAGACAATTTGATAACGTATTGCACACCTACGCTTCTTAAAACTACTCGTCACGCATAATACGAAGCTCCAAAGCATACTTTTCTACCACCCAATTCGGTTTATGTTTTTTATTTGTTTCATTGTTATTATTGTGTCATTATCATTAAGGTTGTATCTTCTTTATACGGTGGGAAAGGATCAAAAGGCTTAGGATTTATTCGAAGGTTGATTCGATTGATGTTTTCTTTGCAGAAGTGCTCATCTTTGATTTGAATTTTATTTCTAAGAGATTTCTTATTTATCATTTTTTTTTCTTTAATATCTGTGATATATTGAGATGAAGATTTTTTGGTTTGTAATCATGAGAAAACTGGATTCGTCTCTTACGTACACTGATTATTGAATAAACATGAGAAAGAAGTTCAATTTATTCACGATTATATTAAAATGAAAGAATCTTTATTAATTTAACGCAGTATTATGTTGTGTGTTTATTACGAAACTCAATATAGAAACGGAAAAAGAAAAAGAATAAAATGTGATTAAACACAGATGGTGTATATAATATGATGATGTTATATAATATTACTTACGGTGTTTTACTGACATATTATTATATAAAAATTCTATTCTTGTTTCTTGAATATTTGAAATAAATAAAGAATTTATTAATGTTTTTTTTGCATTTCTAACGTATGATGGTTCTAAAATAATATATCAATTACATTTGTTTAACTAAGATCTTAAAATTAGCTTTAAGAAAATAATGGAATCTATTATACAATGGATATAAAAATTAATTAAGCGTATTGATATTAAATTATTTATTACTCTGATTTGACTGCAAGTAATTGGTCTGTTAATTGGTTTCTGTTCAAATTCTTTAAAATATATTATAAATTAATATTGTTATACGATATACCTCATGTACAGTTATTAAAAGTTATATATATACTGTATATACTGTATATACTGTAATACTGTATATATATATAAAAGTTATAAAAATTATTAAAATTTAATATTGAAGTCTATAATCGAAAACAATAGCAAAATGATCAGAATTGAATCGATTTAATCCGCGGTCAATGTCGAACACGATCAAACGCTTTCGTTGGTTTCTTAGTTTTAATGACGCACCTGCAAAACGGCCTAGCACGAACTCAGAGAAAGTATCGTAGTGAAATAATACTATGCGGATATGATTTTATCCGATTCCTCGCGTAACGGTTAACGTTTCAATTTTTCATGAGTTTTTTGTGCCTCGTTACTTTTTATATGAAATATGGTAAAAGTTAATACATATAAATGCATAACGAACAATTCTTCCTACATCGTGATCGGTTGTGTAAATTGTTATATTGCTAAGGATTTAAAAAGTCTTATGTAGGTATAGTGATTCATAATATTTACCATTTCTTTAATAAAACTGAATAACTTCTATTTCTTTTCTTAAACAACGTATAACTGCAATATCCTATTTAGAGACTTTCTTATCGAAACTTATTGTAAAAATGATTATTAACATTTTCGATATGGTATTCCTACAATTGATCGATTGCAATTTAATAATCATTTTTTTCTAATTAATTTTCATCACGTTTGATCCCACGAGTTTACTGGTAACTGGCATCAATTCTGCAGATTTTATTTAACGCACTTTGAAAATTTCTTTTGTCGCATTTAAAAGATTAAAATGAAAAATCAAATGTAAAAGGGGTACGATTACGCATTGTCCCCTAGTATCATTAAACTATACGAAAGTTCTAAAATGTATTAGGAGAATAAAAGATATTTATTCTAACGAGAAGTATTATTTTTGTTTGTATTTGAATGATAAAATGTGATAATTTTTCTAACTTATTGTAATCGATGGTAATAATAATGAAATTTGAAACTTACCCTGTGAGGATAAGATAGGTGCCACGTGATGTTGAAGTTACTTCCGGAAAGTAAGGTCGTCTTAATGGTTCCTGAAATAAAACAAGGTCCAGTTAGTTCACGAACGTTAGCAAGAAAGTCGGACGACGATGCGTCGTCGGCGTTCGAAGTCCGTTATAATACGTGTCATTTAAATTCGTCGAATGCTTTCAATGGCACGAGAAGTTGGTTGAATATCTTTCTTGGCACGTTTAACGGCTTTGTAATTTCATTCCACAGGAATTTGCGTGTTAACAACAACGATCGAATTCTAATCGGGAATTTGATGCTTCTTTTCGTAATCAAGGACACCAGAAGAATTATAAAATTTGCTCGGTTTGCGTAATGACGAAAAAATGCGCGTAAACTTTTTAAGCTGTTTATTAAACGATATTGTTTCGTAAATAAAAGTCCTTCGTTCGGCGTTATCGATGATTTAGAAAATATTATTTGCTTATGTTATCGTTCAGACTCGATAACTCACGATAACGAAACTTCGTTTTTCTAATGTAAACTTCGATTACAATTGGATCAATTTATCCAAAAATCTACTAAAAAAAAGATACTGATTTTTCTTCTTAATTTAAATTCTTCAAAGGAAATTTATTCAATTTGAAATCATTGAAAATAATTAATCTTATATATAACTATCCTAATTATTGTTTCCTTCTGTTTATTTTGGTTTGCAAATTTTTCATTAATTGGAATATTCAAACATTCTATTCACATCAAAATAGAAAGTATATTATATGATTGATGTGCTTATTAAATAAATTAATTAGCTCTATACGTATTGATGCAAATTTTTACACGTTATTTTGTATAATCACATAAAAAAGCTCAAATACATAAAAAGTAACTCAACTTTCGTGTAAGACAAGTGAAACTGAAGAGATCGTTTTTACAATTTTTTTACTCGTTGTAAATTTATTTTTTATTTGTTAAAATGTTTTCATTAAAAAACAAATTCATGAAAATACTTTCATTCTTCTCAACAATCTCTTCGATTGTATTTCTTAGACTGTCTCACCTTTTATTAAAGATAATCTATTTAATTTACTTATATTTTGAGAAAAACAAATTTCAAACAGTGATGAATCGGATTTTAGTAAGAAAATAACAAACCAGAGGGGGAAACTTTATTAACACCTTTCGTCCTATTATATACGAAAGTAAGGGATTATAGGGCATCACCTTTCACAACAAACTCAGCCTTTTATGGAAGACGGAACGTGAAGTCCCGGAAGGAAAGCCGAGAGTTTCCTACCTGGCACGTTGCTCACACAAGTCAGTGGCCAGTGTCGACAGCCCGTCGATTAAATTATGAGAGGAATGTTTTTGCCCAGTCTGACAAAAGCGAGACGTAGTACGATTTCTACGATGAAAAGAAAGAATGTCTAAAGATTGAACTACCAGTTTTACGTTTTTCGTTCGAAAAATATATTCCTACGATAAGATACACAAATTTTATATAAATTAAACCGTTTATTTTGAAAGTGGCGTAAATTTATTAATGTTCGAGTCGAGATATTGAAAGGTTTTTGCTTACGTTGGATTACATTTAAAAATATGGATAACAAATGACATAATAATGTTTCTGGGTTTCTAAGAGTGTCAAATTTATCATCGCAATTAACACATTTAACATTATCGAAGAAATAATATGTTTTCGATGACTACGATTGAACTTACGCCACATTTCAAATAAATTCTTTCATCATTTAATTAACCGGCATATTTTGCTGTTACAAAATCTTCATGATTTTAAATATATTGGTATTTTTGATTCGTTTTTGAAAGGAAGATTGTGAATGTGGTATTTCAAGCATACCTTTATAGAAGCATATATGTACGCGTACTTACATAGTGAACGGAAAGTTGCTCGGAAAGTACTATACCGTTCATTATATACCGCTTACTCACACTTTAACGATAAATTGAGGCTCAAACGTAAAGTAGTTTCTAGTAAAACGTTGCAATACTCAATCGGTATGTTATATTTGTAATGTTTTCTATATGTATTTGAAGTGTACATCAATGATCATATGCATATACATATATACTATATTATTATAATTTTATTTGATTTACTATAATATCATTGAGATCATTTCTAAATTCAAAATAAATGTATATATTTTTATTTGTGAATGTTTATATGGGTCTGATATGAAAACAATATTTTTTTTTCCAACTAATTTTTAATTAAAATGAATAAATTCTGAACATCTCTTATGGATATAAATGATACTACACGTGTGCCCTCGAAGGTAAATTCACACATGCAAGAACCAAGAGATATACATATACAAGTGTATAGATATATCTATGATGTGGAAGGTAATGCCCCATAAGAGTACAAGACACTAGAGGTACCAGCTCTCAGAGAAAGTCGCTTCGTATCGAACTAGCTTCGACTATATTTCTTTCTCCCTCTCCTTATCCCCCTCTGTGCCCCCCTCTGTGCCCCTCTTAGAACCTTAGAGATTGACTCTCCGCGTTAATGTCGTTTTCCCATAGACCTTGTCTTTTTCTCTTTCCAATCCTTTTTGCACCGATGAACATACCTGGTATAGTGCATCGCGTATTATAAACCGAAAACATGTGCATGTGGTTCTTGGGATCGTTCAACTGATCGTTCAAGATAATCGTCAAATAATCACATAATTTTTCTCATTTTTTTCTTTCAAATGATAATAATTGAATTAGAAATGATACTTTTTTCATCGAATTTCTTACGGTTAAGAGAATAATTTTTAAACGTTTCATCATACAAATTGTATTTGCGAGTTTATCTTAGGTAACACCTGTTCGGGTATTCATTAGTCTGTTATTTTAAAGTATTATATACGTAAAAGGTTTAGAAAACGGTTGGAATTAATATCTTAATAGTTGTTTTCAAATTATCGATATGAATAGAATTGTTGTAAAATATTAAATTGAGTTTACATGCAGCTGTGGTCGATATTTAAATTTCAGAAGATCGAAGAAGAAGTTTTCAGTTTGAAAAATATTTTTTTTTGAAAATAATATTCGCCTTATTTTTATTTCATTTCGTTAGTTATTATTTTTTCGTAATAAATTACTATCACTTATTTAATTCGATTTTCTTTGATGTTGCATTTATCTTTGCATTAATCATTCTGATTTATCTACGTGTACCATTCATATCCAACTCTCGTATTAAGTTACTATATTACTTACTAGTTACTATCTCGGTCGTCATAAATATTACGTAAGGTTGGTTACTTACCTCGTGGCATACCACAGGGGCCAGGTGTCCTGCCATTGTCTAAAAAATCCAAATCATATGTTCTCGCTCGTGGAAACGTCAATGCGACATGAGAATACACTATCTTCCAGGATAACGTTATAAAAGTAAGCAAAATTAGGAGTCGCGCGACGATGATTGACGCCATTTTGAAGAATCGTTTTCTTTCTTTTGTTTTCGTTAACGTCACGATCTCTCTTCGTTTTGAATTTTAAACGACGATGATCGCGACGATTACTCTCGTTTCTTTTTCTTTTTTTCTTCTTTTCTCGTCCTTTCACCTCCTTTTGCTTCTCTTCTTCTTCTTTTCCTGCAATTTCTTCCCGCAGTCCGGCATGGGCGTCTTTACTCGAGCCTCTCGAGCTCCACTTCTTTCAATGAGATGGACCTGAGGAAATTTATTATAAGTTAATAGATTAATTCATTCGTTCATTTATTTTATCTCGATGAATGATTTGATCCAACAAGATTAAAAATCATATAAATTTTAAAACACATTTTTTAATTAAAAGATTACAATCGAAAAAGAAAAACAAGAAACAATAATTTCACTGTTATTCGATATAAAATTTATCAAGGAAAAATCGTATACTATCACATAATTAACAATTATCCCCATAGAACTGTTGTACTAATTTTACTCGTGGATTAAATAACGGACGAAGAATTTTATTGATCTAATTATAAGATAATTTTGCTTAAATCTTTAATAATTTAAAAACCAACCAAAGAATGAAATATCGTATACTGGTTTGTTAAATCTTAACGTCGGTCGTAATAATTTGATTAACTGTTGTACTAATTTTACTCGTGGATTAAATAACGGACGAAGAATTTTATTTGATCTAATTATAAGATAATTTTGCTTAAATCTTGAACAATTTAAAAACCAACCAAAGAATGAAATATCGTATACTGGTTTGTTAAATCTTAACGTCGGTCGTAATAATTTGATTAACTGTTGTACTAATTTTACTCGTGGATTAAATAACGGACGAAGAATTTTATTGATCTAATTATAAGATAATTTTGCTTAAATCTTTAATAATTTAAAAACCAACCAAAGAATGAAATATCGTATACTGGTTTGTTAAATCTTAACATCGGTCGTAATAATTTGATTAACTTCAAAGTAATGCGTGAGTGAGTGAACCTGGGGTGTTACCTAACTCAATAGTATTTATACTGCTCGTTCGCGCGTCCTTAATTTTTTGTCTTCTTACCTCAGCAGTTAGGCTTGGTCGACGAGAGCTAGATAAACGAGAAAAGGAAGGAAAAATGGACACAGGGACGAACGAAGTGAAAGACACAGAGGATGAATATGGGTATTGCTTGGAAGCAAGTTAGCAAGCAAGCAAGCAAGCAAGCAAGCTGGCGACCACTTACGAAGCTTGGATTCTTCTCTCCTCGTGAATAAGGTTCAAGAAGAGAAAGACCAAGAGGAAGGAGGAGGAGGAGGAGGAGGAGGAGGAGGGAACGTCCTCCTTCGGCGTGTGTATGCTGAGGAAAACGTACCGACGCGACACGGCATTCCAATCGACTCCAATGCCGTACATCGTTCTCATTGACATAACGAGTAGGTAAGTATCATGGCACGCTTCTAGACTGGTTTCTAGTTGGTGTTAGAACGGGTCAATAATATCGTTAGAAAATCAAAGAAGATATACCTCCTGGTGTATAAGAAATCTAATAAAAATATTTACATATTCTGGAGAATTTCAGTATTCGTATAGAGTAAGAATATCAAAATTAAATAATATATTGTATAAATGTCTCTCTGAAATATTGTTTGATTGTTAATTTAAAAAGAAACATTTTAGAAAAATATTTACATATTGTGGAGAATTTAATTATTCGATTATTTGAAATTTGCAAATAAACGTGTATTATATTATTACGTTTTTGTAGTACGAATGTATAAATTTCGTGCTGTATACAGGGTGAGTCATGGAACGTGATGTCTCAAAACAATTTGTAAAATGTACATTGTATGAGAAAATTTTTCCTGCATAGTTAAACTATATTAGAGGGCGGATGTTATGATAAACAAAACTTTTTTTTGAAGGTCATTTTTTTAATGAGATATCAAAGTCGTCGATGTTTTTTTAAATAGAATGTCTAATTTTTTGTTTTGGATTCTGATAAAGAATGTAATTCTGCATAAAAATTTATGATATTGTGTAAAGCCTAAAATGAATAAATGCTGAGATATTCGCAAATAAATTATTCGACATTACATTGCTAATTCAACGAGTCTACAATCACGATTTGTTGTACGAATGTTTCTTGTAAATAAATTAGATTAAATTAACAAAATAAAATAATATAAAATAAAATAAAATATATTTGAAAATTATCTTAATTTTTGTGTTTATTTTGTTCGGTTCCTATACCGATCGAATAAATAAAAAGTTAATAAAATAAAAAAAATAAAAAAGGGCTGGATAATTATAGTACTTCCTTTGTTCCTAATTATACATTACTTTTTTTCTTTATGCATTTTACATTATAAAAATGAACAATTTCTCAAACGATAAACCTAAATTATTATTCGAGTTCACGCACTCATACAAATAACGAATTATTCTTTCTTGCATTCTTTCTAAATTACGAGGATCGTAAACTCAAACGAAAATAAGCACTTACTGTCTGTAAAAGTCTGTAAAAAGTACTTTAATCAAAATAAGAGTCTTTAACAGACATAACCATTTTTGGTTTTCGAATATCGTTCACGTATCTACGTGCGAGAAAAACGACTAGCCTGAAGAGATATGGTAATGAAAAAACTGTCCTGTCTTCTTTCGAGAAAGTCCATTCTTTCTACTATAATTTCATTGGCAGGTTCGTTGTGATCGTGCAAAAGGAATCATGAAAACTTTCGCTCTGCTCGTCGAAGACATATATAGGTATGTATATAAAGTAAATACATACTTATATACCTCTTCTCTCACTAATGTATACTTTCTATTTAGTTCCTCATTCTCGATCATTTTAACATCTAATTTTGAATGATCTATCCTTCGATATTTTACTATTATTAATGTGTATTTGTATTTTTATACTTAGGAAAAAAAAGAAATACTTTAAAGAAAGATAAATAATTTTCTATGATATATTAATGAAATATATTTTATATCCTGAAATTGGATTCTTTTCATCAATGATAATCACGATCGAAAGTAAATAATATATATTTCCGTTTTTATAATTTAGAGGAAAAAAAGAAATTTACGAAAGCGATAAATATTTTTTTTATGATATGTTAACGAAATACATGTTATTTTTTTTAAAATTAGATTATCTTAAAATTTCTTTAAAAAATGATCCTTGAAATATTTAAGTGTAGCAGAGAAATTTAAATGCAGAGGAACATTAAAGAGGAACAAGATACGATTAAGGTAATTGTTTCGTATTTGGAAAAATTTCTATATGTCATTTTACCTATTATGTAAATAAAAAAATTAAAATAAATCATTAAAACAATTTTTATATATCATATAAGACATAGATATTGATATAATATAATAAAATTGATAAAATATAATATAATACGTATATAAATAAATATATATAACTAAGAGGTACTCTAAAACATACTAAAAAGTAAATAAAGAAATGTATTTTTGAAAATATCATAACAATATGATAAGCTATATAGATTTAAGGTAAAATTATTTTGACAAGTATACGTGAAACGAAATTTTCGAGTAAAAAAACCGATGCTTATTGATGGTTTTTGATAGTTGTACATGCTATGAAGATATGCGAAAGGAATGTTGAGAAAAAAAGAGTGTGTCAAGTACCGTTTCTCGGAAGAGCATAGACGGAAATCGATAGAAAACAATTTTACTCAATTTCATCGATTCTTGTTGTCGATCGGCAAAGAAATCTCTCGGGTTACGCGCAGGAAACCGATGTTTTGCAATGTGTGCGTACCTGCTTGTAAATCTTAAAACGAGATAACTGAAATGCAGGTATATCTTTGAAACATTACGAAATACATTTTGTTTTAAGTAAATAAATACAAGAGTTATGATCGATTCTAATAATTTTCTTTAATCATTTATTCATGAGTTCATTTTATTAGACGTTAAACTATCATGATTGTCATAAACAACGATCAGTGAAAACAATGAACAACATTTGACTGATAAAGAATAGAAAATAAAAATAATATAAATAGAAATAATAAAAATAATATAATAAAAAATAGAAATAATTACAGTAAACTCACTCAAAAAAGATTAAATTTAAATATTAGTTTTTTAAAAAATGTACAAAATATGATAAATAGATTCACAGATTTTTGCAAAATACATTCGATAGGTATCTTATTTCACGTATATAACGAAGCAAATTTGTATACTTTTTTCATTTGTAAAATATCAAATATTTGTTTGGTAGAGTGCCGACAAAATTCTCATCATTTTGAAAAAAGTACCGTTGAGATACAAGAATAAGCACGCGTTTGTTCTTAATTCCCGCCCAAACCAGACGGAGATATGAACGTGCGCTGGATTCCTGTGGAGAAACCTCCGTGCCACAGGCATTCCGTAAGGAATTTGTTCCTCGTGCTTCTTACAGAAAAAAGAAAAGAATAAACGGAAAATAATATATAGAACGTATGAACAAATTCAAATAAAAATGATGATATAAATTTGTAAAAAGGTGACAGTACTCTCTTTTATTATAAATATATCGTATTATATTTTATTCGTGTGTGTGTGTGTTTCTGTTTACTCTCCCTTTTACAGGTTTGAATCACTTCTCTGCAAACACATTTTATTTAAAATTGAACACAATGAAAATATTTTTCTTAATTAATAATGTATTACAAAATAATAACACAATTTTAACAAGAACAAAATTAATGTAAAAATAAAAGATAAACAATATTTATTAATGCTAAGATCTAGTCAAAGTAATTAAACGAGATAAGCTTTGCGATAAAATTATAAAATAAAATAAAAGAAAGAGAGAGAAGATTTGCGGAATCTTTTTCTTCTTCGTTCCAGGAAAATAATATTACAGAACTCGTGAAAAATGTTTAAATACTTCCATGATCGTTGCAATATATCGAGATTCCTTTCGCGCCACGATATTTCTCGTTCAACCAGAGATAGAACAACCGCAATAAGAGTACGAATGAAAGTGGTTTCTGACGCTTCAGGAAATATTGCAAACATTGAGAGAGAGAGAGAGAGAGAGAGAGAGAGAATTGCAAGGAACGCGATAATAGTAAAATCGAAAGGAATATAAGAGAATCATGTGTTTCTTCTACCTACTAATAACGCATCCTCCTTCCAAGATATATTTACGTAAGACGAAAATATAATTTAATATAAATAGTAAACAAAAATGAGATAGATAGTATCATGATATAAAAATAAAAAATATAAAAAGTATACAGAGTTCACCTTACAAATTATTAGATCATTTAAAATGATAACTATTAATATAACGATTATAGTAAGTTTTAAAATATTCTTTTACACGATTAAAAATCAATATAGAAATATCGATTTATCGATTGAAATAATCTTTTCCATCAAATATTATTATACTACGTTGTATATGTAATATACTTTTTCTTTTAAGATAATTAAGATTCTTTAAGGATAATTTTGATCAATCCGTTCATACGAGATAATTCATTTTGTATAGACATTTAACAAAAAATATTATAATTATTATCGAGATAAAAGAGTACGTGAGAAAAATAACGAGGAAGAAAATAACTCCTCGCATATTTCTAACATGAAACATCAACAAGAATATCGCGTTGCAAATAAAACATTTTATTAATTCTTACCTTGATATAAGTCCACCTAAATGATATGATCGATTGGAGCAGCCAATATAGAAATAATTCAAACACCCGATGTTAAAAAAAAAAAACAAAAAAGCAACAAGAGAAAGAGAGAAGTAAAGGATTAGGTGTCCTCTATCTCTTTCTAAAATAAACGTAGAAAATCATGACGACAAATAGTGTCGTCGTCGTCGTCGTAGTCGTCGTTCCAAAGACTCGAAGCTGCTATTGGAGGAGAGCCACCAACCACCACTTTGATAGTCGCCCGGTGTTGTTCAGTACGCGGCCATTTTGGTAACGCTCGAGTATTTCCTCCGTACGTTTAACCCAACTCAGTTGAGACGAACTATTTGGTGATTTCAACGAGCCGTAATACGCGTAAAGTTCGATTAAGAAAGATCGACGAGAAGGAGGTCGATCACGGATTCTCCACTCGGATTGCTCAACGTCACGAGTGTGTATGAGTGAGAAGGTGAACGAGAAAAACAAAGAGAGAGAGAGAGAGAGAGAAGGTAACACGACGAGATCTCGTCTCGAACTGACTGTTTTCGCATGGAACACGGCGAATGCGCCCTCGAACAACGAGTACCCCCCTCCCCGCCCCCCACCCCCACCCCCTTACCACCTCTCATTTCCCTTCTTCCATAACCTCACCTTCTTCTTCTTCTTCTTCTTCTTCTTCTTCTTCCTCTTCTTTCCCTTTCTCTTCATTTACTATTCCTCTCTCTCTCTCTCTCTCTCTCTCTCGTTATTTCTTTCTCGTTCTTTCTCTGTTCTCTTCCCGCTTCCCCCATTTCCCCCACTCCCCCCTCTTTTCCAGATGTTGTTAAGACGTTCGTCGTACTGTGCTATGCTTATTTACCTGCCGTAGAAGCTAAGGTTATCCCACCACTCTGCTAACGAAAGAGACTCTCTCGCGTTAGTCACTAGTTACTCTCTTTACAAACACACCACTCTCGGCTACCTAGGTAATTCTGTTTCCCTTGCTCGGCTTTCAAAATCTAAGTATATTTGCAACAATCAACATCTTCTTTTCTCCTTCTTTATTCTCTTCTTCTTCTTCTTATTCGTGAATATGACGAAAATGTATGTATATATGTATACTTGGTTATTGTTAGTTGAATGACGTGTCAAATCTCGTGAAAATGTCTCCCATAAGAAAATTTGCTACTTTTGGAACAATGAACCCGTACCCTATCGATCTTCCTCATTGTTTTCTTCGTAATCCACTGAAGCATCGTGGTCCCATTCGTGCTCCGACAAAACTCGGTTCCGTTTAAATCGTTCGTTGCGTGATGATCGTGGGAACGATAGGATGGTTACGAAGAGAAAGGCTGTTTTCTCATGTAAAAGTGAAATGAAATATTAACGGTTGGAAGGAAGACTTCTTTCATTATTTTATTCACGCTATTTTCTTTTCCTTTTTTTTCGTTTTTTTTTTTTCTCCAGCTTGGAAGAGTATTTAGAAGGGAACGAGGGAAGAAACCAGAGAGAATTCGAATGAATGACTCCGAAGTTGACCTTTAACAGGTGTATTTATGGTTGTTGACATGAGAATATGTAAATTGAAGGTCGTTTCGCGGATGGGACATCCTTGAAGCGTGACTTTCGATATATCTATTTTATTGTATTCTCCGATTTTTTGATAAACGATAAAACAGAGGCTATTTAATTATACCTAATCTCTTCTTTTACTTCTTTTCTTTTTTTTTAATATAATACCAATAATTGGGTCGATATAAAAAATATTAGTCTTCTCTTTATTTCGATAAAATATTAAAGATTTTTTCGATAAGAAATAATATTAATTATAAGATATACAAAATTCATTTTTCTTTAGATATTCTCTAGATATATCTAATTATTTTCAAATAAAAAAATTCATACTAGTGTACGCATATTTATTAAGTGTAGAAATGAATGCACTGATTTAATCATTTTTAAAGCACTGCTATTAAATTATTTATAATTCTAGTTTGAATGCAAATAATCGATCTCCATTTTATAAGGTTTAAATATCAATATATTTATATTATTTATTTATAATATTTAGTATGATCTATAATAATAATTATAATAATTCATATAAAATTATCATAAATTGTTAAATTAAAACAAATGACGATAAGTTAAATGTTCGAATAAAAGATACGTTCACTTAATCTTCATTTCCTTAACAGATGTTACTTATTAGAGTTGAAATGAAATCGAAATGGATTTATAAGTGTAAACGATAATAATGATAATCGATATTCGCGTGGAATATGATTTATTAATCGATAAATGACGTGTATCCCGGTTTTAAACTAACCACCAACGCGTTACTTGGGCGGAGTTTGCGCAACATTTAATTGTGAATATGTACTCAATATCCTTGAACCGCGTGTAGTATGCGAACGCTATCGCTCGTAAAGATGTTACTTCATTCCTAAGGAAATTGCACTGCGTACAGAATAAAAAGGATGTTCGACTAGCCGATGAGAAGGTGTCACGTTGTTATCGAAGATGCATCTCGTCTCTGTTGTACACAAACTATTGATTATAGGAGTGGCATTCTTGAGATCCTTGCTTTATTTTTATATTTTAAAATACATAAAAATTGTATGGCAATTGTATATATAAAAATATAAAAATATGTATACTTACATAGATACGTTCAACGTAAATTTATCGATTATATCACTGATTCTATTATTAATGACACTTTAATCATTTAAAATTTTAATTAATTTCTTTGTTAATTCCTGTATATTTTTCTTTATTTTTAAACATTTCATAAGTAATATTAACCATCATATTAACCATCTTACAGGACAAAATTATTATTTATGTATCTCAAGAAATTGTAATTATTTGTACAAGGAGAATAATATATTATAATTAATAAACAAGTATATAAAAATAATAAATATATTAGATTAATTATATCAGTAAAATAACATAAAATAAGGAATTTTAATTAATAGTAATTATAATAAATCATTCTATCGAATGATATTAATACAACAGTACGAATGATCGTACTCGTTTCAATTTGTGGTATATCATAATTATTTATGATTGCAATTAAATATAATGAGATAAATATGAAAGAAAAATTGAACGTATATGTATACACTTTTTGATATAAAATACGTTATATAGTAATTACATAAATATTCTTTTGTATTTAAAATCCGTAATTTTCTCATGGAAAAATAGTTTTTCTTTTTTTTTATTACAAGGATACATATACTCAATCGAGCGATTCGTAAGAATTTTTACGTTCTTAGAGATTACGAGGTACGACTTTCAAATCAAGTATGTTGCTGAGCTCGCTGGTAACTCGTTCGAAAAATCTCGTTCCGAACGTTTATACACCGATTTTCCATTCAAGAATGTCGGCTCGCGTATTCAACCTATTACTCATGACAGAAATCAGGTTGATTTTTCTACATATTACGAATTATAATTAATATTCATAAATCGATCCGATTCGTAAGAATTTGCTGCATTTATTACGATATTATATGATCGAGACCTTCCTCGTATTATAATTTAAAATGGGTTGTCAAACGAAATCTACTTTACCGACCGATTTGATTGATGGAATATAATATTAAAAAATATGTGTTTTATTAAATAATCTTTCGATATTTTATCGTGATAACTAATTCATTAATTGGTCGCTTTTTTTTCTCAAATAATATTTAACAATTAAATGTATTAGAATATTCTATATTGTATTTATTATTAAAAAGAGACTATCCACGTTTGGCTAAAATTATCCTAAATTAATTTTTTGTATCCGAAATCGGACCAATAACACACATTTAAAAAGAACCATATATTAATATTTTTATCTTCTCATAAAAAAGAAATTTATACTGAAAGACGATATTGTTCTAATTAAGATATTAAACCAGTAACTTTTTGCATTACCAAGTTACACAAGAGAAAAACACGAAGAATTTGCTTCGAACGTAGGAAAAAAAATGATTCTACGTCGTAAAAGTACCGATGAATGGTCTCAAAGGTACGCGTATCTTAGCATGCCAGAAAACTAGTCGCAAAGGTGGGGTGAAGAGATCGTAACGTAGAGTCGAACACGCGTTCGAGTAGAAGCGAATGGGAAGGACGAAGCTGCAGAATAATATGTACAAGGTATATGGACACGTAGACGGTTGTTTTCGAAGCGAACCAGGGAGAGGCCACATTCCAAGCCACGGAGAAAGCCTCTCTGCAAACGAGCGCACCAGAGCGGCGAAAAGTTGCGCATTCAACGGAATACCTTGTGATCCGTTAATCCATGCCTTATAGTAGGAGGGATGTAACTGATCTATCGATAATGTGTCATTCCATTTAATTCAACTTCATTTTGCATTTATTTTTTCTATTTAAAAATAATTTTTATTTATTTTTGTTTATTTGCTTTTTTTATTATGATTTTTTATTTATGATTTATTTGATATTATGATTTATTAATATTATAAAGTGAATCATATAAAATCAATTTTTATCTATTTTCTGACTTATTTCGTTGTAGTAATTATTCATATAGATGTATAATAAATGGTTAATATTTAGAATTTCCAAAAATGTTTAACAAAACTATCACGAGACTCATATTTTCAAATGAAAAAAATAAAATATTATAATTATAATTATTAAATTAAATAGTATTGACTTTTTGTTTGACTATTTTCAATACTTCTGGGGCTTACTGGCAATGATTCATTCTAGATGCATTTTTTATGACATTTATCAACTTAAATCTTTTATCGCGAAAAGAAATTGTATTAAATTTATTTGTTCATTAAATAAACTACAAACCCATGATCGCGTTTAAAAACTGTCATAATAATGTCGCCAGAATTCATTAATGAGATCTTTGTTAGCGAGTGGGAATGCAATGGTCTTAGAGGGGGAAAAGCATGTGACCCTTCCACGATGAGAATGGTTGTGTAACGATGCTTATCCTTAACAGGATAATCTACTTTCCCTTGTTTCTTTTCTCTGCTTTTGTTCCCTTATAAAATATATTTTTATATTCATTATAAATCCAATTGCAGACAAAATATCAATGATACTTACGTTTAATTCGAGTCATCAGAAATTCTCGTAGAATGAACTGTAAAAGAGATGGGGGGATTTCATTCAAATAAAAATCTTTAATCGAAGCATCGATCTTCTTTAAAATATAACATCGTTATCATTATTGTTATTATTATCGTCATCAAGTGGTACATCAACGAGAATAATAAAAATAGACGAGGGTTTATGGCCGCGAGGCAAATACGTCACTGAGATTTTCTGGCACAGCTTATTTGGAAGAAAATCTTCAGTCGGATTATCCAAAATGTCTCTATTTTTTGTTGCATTGTGTATATATCGTTGCGAGCGAGCCGAGGAATGCTCTGAGGATTCTCTCAAAAAAAGTAGACCGTTTCCAAGTACTTAGAATTTTTTTAGGAATAACTATGAATGGTTGTCTTTAGGATGAATTCGATTAGGCCATTTTTTGTTTCGAATTGAATAAATTAACTGAAAATATATATATATACTGAGAAAAATTCTAATAAATCTGTATTAATGTTCCTACTTGAGTATGCAATAATACATACACATGCACAAAGAGACGACTTGCCTTAAAAAAGATTGCATTTTCAAGTTGTACAAATGTTAACGAGAGCGAGATACGAAAATGCCTATGCTCTGGAAGATACTGAAAAGCGTACACTATATTGTAACGCTTAGGAACTGTTTTATTTTTCTTTTGTTTTTCTTCTAAAGTGTCCTTAGCTCGTTTCTCGTCACGCACACTAAGAGAGGGAGAGATCCATCGATCGTACAAACGTTAAGCGTAACACAAAACCGCCGAATAAACGCGGATATTTTTTGAAGCACGATCATCAAGACACGACGCATTTTTCGGTGTCCTTTTGAGCTTGATTCGACGAGGAAGTAGACGGTTGAGTCCGTTTTCGCGCGCACGCAACCGCATCGTTCGGGACGTAAGAAATACGGACACCACCATAAGCTCTTCTAGGTGGTAGGGCATAAGCTGCAGCTTCATCGGAGCTACTCGAAGAACTACAAGTCGAACAGCAACTTTCAGCATCCTCTGTATCCTCCAGTCTTGACCTCGATGATCCTGCTGCACCTATCGATGATACGAATACATATTATGTCATATTACATATAATTGCAATTATAATAAAATAAATATTCGCATAGATAATTTTATAATACATTTTAGGAGAGTAAGTTTAAATTTCAATAGTTTTCTAATTTTCTTCACGATTATATATACAAAAATGTATGTAATATGAAATCAAGAAATATCGATCCTTTAAATACAAGTTAAACATTCATAAATTTGTGAAAGATTCTCGATTTAATCTTACGTGAATATAGTATTAATCATCTAATTGTCAAGAATTAGAAGAATTTTTGTATAGATACCAGTACTCGTAATTTTAGACAATGGAGGAATTCGCAAACTTCTTGGAATGTCTTTTATAGAGAACGAGTATAAGACCAGGAATTACGTTGATTTACAGTAAACTCGTGTAAAATTTCCATTTATATATGAAGAACGATAGGAATTCGACGCACCCCAAGTCGACGTACTGGCGACCTCCTCCGGCTGCAAACTTCTCGATCGAGGAACGCTCGACCTGGACAAAGGATTGTTCGTCGGTGGTGGAGGAGATGGCGAGGATGATGAATTGGTATCGTTTGCTGGTGAAAGAGGTATATTACTCGACGATGGTGCCCCATGATCGTGAACATCTAAGTCACCTTGGAATCGCACGCGTCGCGACGTAGGCGTCGGTGGATCCGTTTGACTCGCAGCGAGATTCGTTGGCGATATCGGTGACTCTTGAGCAAGCGTAATTGTTGATGCACCAGCTGCGATGCCACTCGTAGCTGGCACCGACGTAGAAGATGAAGCTCGCAATGGAGGCGCGGGAAGTTCGGGCATGCTTGAAGCGTGGGAAGGTGTACAGTTTTGAACGCATCGGAGTGGCTCTCGGTCCCTTGCTTGCATTAGCCTGTCGAAATAAATCTTTTTAATTTCATAAAATACGATCTTCTAAGATAAACTTTGGTAATTCTAATAGTTTGAGATTAGAAAGGTGCAAGAGAATGGGAAAAAAGTTGTTGAAAACACAGGTGTAGCTAAAGTATGAAATAAATGCTTTGTTTTGGATTAGATCAGTACATTTTTGTAAAACCAAATATTCGGTCTTTTATCGACGTATTTGGTATGTGAATCTTGACATTCTTCAATTTCGCTCTTTCACAGTAACATATATATAAAATACTTTTTTGTATATTCATGCTGTTAATTTCATATCGCTGTGCGCGCGCATCGTAAATACCGACAAACTTCATCCTGTTAATTTTGTGTCGCTGTGCGCGCGCATCGTAAAAATTCACTCTCATAATGTTTTCCCAGACGCTCCCCAAAAGAAGTATAACTTCAAAAGTAATCATAAAGCTAATAAGATGTGAAACCTAAATGAAAGAAATTGATTTGGGAAGCAACAAGAGAAGAACAGATGTAAAATATGTGGATAGCAAGAAAGAAGGTTAGAATCACAGTTTAGTGCATTAGGGAAAGTTAATTGTAGGTTAATAATAGGGTAAAGGTTTTTATCCAAAGATATTAAATATATTAAGAGAAGAAGGGACGATATTAGCGGAGAAAGTAGGTAGATGGATAATAAAGAATAAAGAAGAAATAAGAAATAAAGAAAAAAATGATGGATGAGTAGAAGGACCGAAGAAGTGTTAAAATAATTACTACAAATCAAATTCGTGTTTTAGGCTTTTATCCGAACAATAAATAAATAATTCTAATTCTTCTAATATCGTAATCATACCTTCCCAAATCGCTACGATTTTCTTCAGGATGAGAGCCACGTTCTTGTAACAATCTCTCGAGATTCCTTTCAAGAAGTACCCTATCAAGACCTCCACCCCTAGATCCACTAGTGGGAAATCCCTCCGTAGGGAATTCTGGACTCAAGGTACTCTGTGTTGGGGTTGTCGCTATCGAGGAAGAGACTTGCTGATGTTTCCTGGTCAATCTTGGCGAGTTTCGTAGCGAACCTGAAACGTGTCTAGATCCTGGTGGTGGAGGAGGTGGAGGTGGCGGTGGACTCGAGGAACCTTCGCTGGTTGTTGCTGCTTGTCTTCTACCTCTACAAAAAAGAACAATTTCTATTTAAAAGAGGACATACTTTCTTTTTTAGATTTAATGACTGATTGTTTATGATAATTCCTCAAAAGTTTTTAGTATTAATTCTCGAAGAATACCTACCTAAGGAAAGAAGGCGGAGGTGGGGGACCAGCCGAAGAGTCACTTGGAGTTGTTGGTGGTTCTCCTTTACTGCAGGCTATACTGCAATAAATAGCACCACGTCTAGGAAGAAAGGGACGGCCCAAAAGCGAGGTACGACAAGTTGCACAGCAAAAACATGCCTCTGTCGCGTGCCAATGTTGACCTTCATGCGACATTTGACCTTGGTCGACGCCGATCGGTTCGCCGCAGCTATCACAATACTCGGCGAAGGAGGCATCGAAGCAACGAAGACAATATGGTCGTCCTTCTCTCATAACATACCTCTGACCACCGAGCTGTAAATGTATCATTAATTGAATTGTATTTTAAATGGTTATAAAAACACTATCAAACACAATAAATTATATCATAATAACAATTTGTATAATATTACATTTTAATAATTACGTAAATTTGTTGAATGTGCAATACTAAAAGATATCTGCTTGAATGATTTATTTGAAATGATATTTCGAAGACTTTTAAATACGAGACGTGTTGATCAAATGCTTTAAATAATTTAAATCATCTAAATCGAAAAAAAATATTTGAACATTCGATTAGAGTTAAAATGATATCAAGCGAAGGGAACCTAAATTTTACCTGCCGATCACATTCGAGACATGCGAAATGTCTCATATGCCAGGCTCTGCCTTCGGCCTCGGTGCATTCGTCAGCCAGAATGATCTCATCGCATGCACAACATCGTGGCTTCAGAGTCTCTGCGTGATGTCGACCGCAGTAGATCCTTCCATCTCGCCAGAAATAAATGAGATCGACGAGAAGTTGCCGGCAAACGCAACAAACGAAGCAGGCTGGATGCCAAAGGGCAGAAGGACCGGCACGACTCGCTGCAACTGCCATCTCACCGGTCGCGATCGGCCTCGAGCATTCTCGACATCCGCTGGTGTGTGGCCTCTCCAATTGACTCGCATGTCCTCTACCAAGAGCTTCCCGTTTCCGTTGTGCAGCAAACACTCTCAATTCACGTTTCTCTTCCTCCGAAAGCCCGCTGCAATATCTAGCTTCGTTATCGTGCGGTGGTAGCTGTTGAAGCAGTTGTTTCACCCTCTCCCGTTCACCGGCACTACCCGCGTACGGTATTTTCTCTTCTGGTAGACTGCTGAAATACAGGTGCACCTAGAACGTTTACAAACAAACTTATTTTTATTATCGATACTCTATAACAACGATCTCTAACTTATGAATGCGAACTATCAAATTTGATTAACCGATTAACTCAGCAATACTTTTGAAAAAAAAACAACGATCAGAAAAGATCTTTTATTTCATCATTATTAAAATATTATCTACGCTAAACAATAGTCCCATATAAAACAAGTGTAACAATTTGATATATGACACGAATAAATTATACAAATAAAAAAATAAACAAACTAGGAAAAATATGCATTGGTTAATAAAGTAAATAAATATTCGCATTATGCTTTACTTTATTATTTAATAGACTGCATTTAAATAGAGTATTATAACATATTACATTATTCTATAATCATTGCCGTGGAAAACTAATTTTCTTAAGAAAATGTCTATTATTTTTGATATGTTGGAAGATGTACGATAACACGTACCTTTGCCATGCATATTTGAATAAATGAGAATCGATGGGGTAACGGAACGAAATCGATCTCGCGTTAAAAAGCAGTCTAATCTAATAAGTAGTCGCGCTCGAGCAGCAATTTTCCACGGCGCATTTTCTTCGCGCGTTACTCCTGCAACATCCTGTATAAGTATACAGTATACTATCGCGGTGGTGTTCTCATGGATTAAATTGCGCTCTCACGGTTTAATGGCTATGCACGCAGCGGTATAACCGATCGTGAAATGAGCGCGTTTGAGTCTAGTCCTGTTAAAATTGTAATTAGGTATACAAATAATTAGAATGTGGAAAGACTTAAGTGAGGAGGCGTAAGCAAGTGGTTATCTATCGGTTTTTCCATTAGATTCAAAAATGTTAATGTAAATGTAAACAACATAGGTACTCGCGATCGTGATGACAAGTTGTTCAATCGAGTTTTATCGAGCCGATGATAAATGACAAACACAAGAAGAAGAAGAAGAAAGGTATTTGTGAACTGTCGTTAATTGCAGGTATCCATCAAGACGAGGTGTAAGTTTCGAAGGGTCCGTTCGCGGAAACCCTCAAACACGATGTTAATAACTCGAGATGGATATAAGAATAAGAAGAATAACAACTAAAAGATAAAAAGTATTCGCTTGGTGAATGCATATGAGCTTGAGATAAGAATCTAAGAAGAGAAGCTAGCCATTCTTCCTTACCTGATCAGGCCTTAGGCCAGGCGGTACCCACGTGTACTCCTCGAGTGCGCATCCGCTATCGTCGTCGCTCTGCGAGTGCCTCTGATGATGCATCAGAGCTTCCTGGAGTGCAAGACCAGCTGGTGCCGCTTGCACCGGGCTCTTGAACGGTTCCTGATGGGAACCTGCCCCGGCACCACTTTGAAACGCCATTGCCATCGCCATCGGAGGGCCCGGGCCAAGGCCCAATCCAGATGGGCCGCCTGTTTCCGTCGATACTCGTTGATGTTCTTCTCTCGGACACCTGCAGCTCCTGCAAACCTTTCTGAAAAGCGAGAATAACGGCATCGATTAGAATTCGAAGATTTTATCTTAATAATTTGTCATTATTTCAAATTGTCTTTTGAGAAATAACAAGAAGCGTCTATCATACGTTAATTAACGGAACATTTTTAATACAATTCGTGTAATTCGATAATTGTTTATGTATCAATTTAATGCAGTATATGTGTAAATACTAATATAAATAATACTAGTATTGTGTATGCAATAAATAACTCAAAACTATTTAAAATCGATATTTACAAGAAAGATACTAGTGTTATATATTTAGTTATAAAATATTGATAATTCTAATGTTATTCATCCACGAATTCAATACTCATTTTACACGATATTGAGAACTCATTTCTCTGCTATTAGAATACGAAACAATCTATTCCAATTATCAATCTACATGCTGTAAAAAGAGAAGAATTCAGATATTTTCCTTTGAAGGAATAGTAATTAGATTTAGTAAGAAACAGCACTGAATCATGAAAATATATAAATATGATGCCACCGATATTTCGAGTGAAAACTTTCTCTCGAGTAAATTTTAAGCGATGTGACGAAAAACTTACTCCGTGACATCGTAACAAGAATGCAAGGATCCACACTCGTTGATACGATTGGGCTCGCGACGATCGTTTTCAAAGTTCACCGTGGTTGTCGCGTCATGAGCACCGTTCAAGTATTCCACGCACTTCTCCGTGGGACTGGCACGCGAGGCCGTCAGGGCCGGACAACCGACTATAACACCAACAACGTCCTCCTCATGTTCGTCAACAACATCGACGTCGAGGTCGTTGATATCGCCCTTATTACGATTCTTCAAAAAATCGTCGAGATAATGTTCGCAGTTCGGTGGTAAATCGTAAACGATCTGAGGAGACTGCGACCAAGTATTTCCAAGTTCCGACCTTCGACCTTCGACCTCGACGTTCCTATCCTCGGCATTACCTTTCGCGGTATGTTGTTCGTTCTTTCTCGCGTAGAGTCGTCGAAGGTAGGCCTCCTGGTGGCTTCTGGTTGCCCAACAACCACCCTGCCACCATCTCCTGGAACCAAGGACAGTAGCTGTTCGCCTTCTGGCTAAGCTACTCGAAGTCGAGGTGCTTGCCTCTGGTCGAACCAACGCGATCAACGCGTTCGACAGCTTCTCCTTCTTCATATCTCTTTTATTTTCTCTCTTGTATTCTCACTCGTTCTTTAGATTAATCAGCAACGAATCGACGACGTACGCGATATCATCATCGTCATCATCATCATCATCCAATTTCTTTTTCGAGACATCTCCCGTCCTTCGTAAACCGAAGGACGTCCTCCTCGGGTGATCTTTCGACGTTCATCGTTCACCTGGCCAATTGAATTTTATCGCGGGAAGTTTTTGACGGGAGAGTTGAATTCCTTGCGGTTCATTGAAGCGATCAGTGGTTTAGGAGGAACTTGTGAGATATGAAGGACTCGCAATTATGGACGATAGTGTGTTGAAGGGGTGAAGAAGAAGAAGATGAAGGAAGAGAAGACGAAGACGGGTCTACTAGTCGAAGACGAAGAGTTGAAGAGTTGAAAGGGGGAGAAAGAAAAGGGGAGAGTGAGTGAGAGAGAGAGAGAGACGAGTCGAGTACGCGTTAAGGCGAAGGCACCGGCCACGAACGAGCCGGAGGACGAAGGCATAGGGGCTGGGGAAAGGGAGGCGGTGGGCTGGAGAAACGACCAAGAGGGGGAGAGAAAAAGAGTGAGAGAGAGAAACAAGCAATCTGTACGTATAACCGGTAGTACACATCGGAGATTAACGTTTTAATACGCGGCACTGCTCGCGGACTACAAAGCCGAGCGCCGGGTAGTTGGACGGTGCAGCGTGTTGGACGAACAGCAGAAAGAGGAGAAGGAGGAGGAGGAGGAGAAGGAAGAAAAGGAAGAGGAGGAGGAGGAAAGCGAGGTATATGAAGGATATCGAAAAAGGAGTCACCAGGAAAATGGTGGTAATATTTCTTTGAGAAAAAAAAAAAGATCAATTGGAAGTTGTTCCAAGTGTGTTTTGTTTGGGGAAGGGAAAAAGGATTCTTAGCCAAACGGGAATCCAACGATCTCCAACGGGTTGAAAGTTAGCTCGAGTCCTCGTAGAAGAACACTGACCCGCGAGACATTCACTCGTTGATATCTCTAGCGATTTTCGTATTTGTTCCTATACCGTTGGGAGCGGTTATAACTCGCGTCGTGAGAGAGCCGGTGAGTAAGGCATTAAAACCTTCTAGAAACGGCGTTGAACAATCTTTCCTTCCTTCCCTCTCTGTTAGCACGGGGCGCTCTGAGGCCGAGCGAACACTGAGCTCACTCTCGGGGCCTTTCCTCGCGGAGAACGCAGCAGCAGCAGCAGCAGCAGCACAAGGAGGGAAGGTAAGTGGAAGAAGAGGAGAGAGAGAGGAGGGGGAGGAGGAAAGGGGCCTCGTGCGCGAGCGAGGACAGGGACTACTAGCCTTCTTCGTGCGTGTAACTTCGTCGACGGCACCAATACCCAGGAGATCTCTCCCACTACCGAACCCCCCCCTCCCCCAACCCCGCCAGTACCACACTCGATATATTTATATTCGTTTCTAATACGTGTGCCGTGTGTCGGGGTCCGACGCCTCGACTTATGTTCTCTACCGATCTTTCCTCGATCTGCCACGAGGATCGTTTCGTTCGGTGCTTTCCTTCAATTAGCCGCTATTTATTTCTTACTACAGTGTCTCCACATTCTTCTACCATAATCGTTTCGAACATCACGCACTGGAATATGTACGATGATTATCCCAAGATATCAGGGATTTATCATATACCTATTACGTAAATATAACGACGACCATATCGATGCATTGTGTTTTTGTATTATATTTACGAGTTTTAAGGTTTGTTATCGGTGATTCGGAAAAGGGGGAAGGGTGCGGTCGGATCAAGTGTTATCAGCTATTTTCTTTGAAATCATTGGTGATAGTGGGGGATCAATATTTTATGCAAGATAAATATTAAGTGTTGCAGTGATAGAATTTAAAAGATAAACAATTATTATTTTTTCCTTATGAACATTTTTTGAACATTTTCTTTATTTCTTATACTATATTTTTGTCTCGATTATTCGGATTATCTTTCACGTTCGGCAGTATCTTCTCTCAAAGTTAGTAAAATTTTCATCAAAGAACGAGATCCTTTGGCAAGTCTGGTCCTTTTTCCAGCACGTTGATTCGACATGGCATGGCAAGTTGGGAGCATCTCCAACGAAGCAACCTTTCGATGCGCTTGTTCCGAAACGAAAGCGTTTCTTTTGTTCTTTTTTCTTCTTTTTTTTTATTTCTCTTATTCTTTTAACGCTTCGCAACACCCGAGAAGAATTCTTCTTCCGCGGATCTTACGAATTTCCTGTTGACCGGCTCATAACGTCCGGCGAGCTCTCGTACGACCTTGAGAAATTTTACTCCTTCTGGTATATGTACCTTCTCGAAGAAGACACCTGTCATGCGAATGAAGAAGAAGCAGCTGTCGTTCTACTCGAATCCTCGTCCGTTATCAATTTGATTCAGCTTCGACGGTTACGATCACGTTACTTTCTCGATTCATTGGTTACGAACAGTGGAAACATCGTCAGGTAGCATCTTATCATTATTATTGACATGAATAAAAGAATCCGAAGAAAAAATAAATACTATAATATAAAAAAAACCTTTTTAGTGTTTGCTAATTAATATTTCAGGATAAGTAACAGGTAAACATGATCATAGTTTCAATTACGTAAAATTCATTGTTCATTGTTCAGTTTCAAATCTTTAGGCTAATATCTTCATTAACAAATATAATTATTGGTTGTTCTCATAAAAGTTGTTGAATCAAATTACAAAACTATGTTTTAATATATACCCTACACATATTCATTTATCTGTGACATGTTAATCTATAGAAAAAAAAAAATGTATTGAAGTATGAACAACGCGTAATAGCTAAACAGACGCTTCGTTCTTTTTTCCGTATTTTCCTGCGCTTCATATCCAGTAAAACCACACGACGAGCCCGACGTCTTCTTTTATTTCCCACGGCAACTTATTACGACTTCCCCTGGTTGGGTGTATGCGATGCAGAAGGAGAGAGAGGGAGAGAAAGCGAGAGAGAGAAACATAAAGACAGAGAAGGAGAAAACCCAATAACTCAACTTCTTCTTCAATATTCGGTAGGCTCGTTGTTCGTGGAAACTGCACTCGAGGATCTTCTTTAAATATTTGTTATGCGTTAGCTCGAGGGAGTGTTTCGTTCGATTCAACGTTCACTTCGAATATATTCTTTGTAGTATATACTTGTCTTTCTACTTTTTCGATGAACTTCATTTTCTTGTTTTTTTTTTTTTTCTTTTTCTTTCCATCAAGACGAAGTTCAAAGTAGATAATGATCGATGAAAGTTAAGAACTAATTTGAAATTCAATTTCTAAAAAACGAGATATTTATGCGAACCCAAATGTATATCTTTCAAAATTGATTATCCCGTGTATTATTCATTGATCGTTATTTTGGTTTTTTCTCTCTTTTTTTTTAAGCGATCAATACTAATTAATTTATAAAATATAATATGTTTTAATAAACGTGTCATCTTTTTACAAATCAATTTGTCGGATTTTATACATCGAAGTTGTCCAGAGTTGTGCAAGAACCCGAAAATGTCGGGAACCCGATATTCGAAACGGGTTGACTCGAGTCAGGTTCAGGAAGTATTTCACGATTCGAGAATTTCGTGAACCTTAACAGACACGTCTCGGTATTAGCTTTATTGAATACAACTATGGTTCCGTATTTTTATTTTGGGAAATATTGTCGAATATCGCGGTAGAAAATAATTCGATTATCAAAAATATGACGTTGAGAAATAATAACGTTTCAGATAAATGTGTGACGGTTAATCGGATTTTCGAAATTCTCAGGTATTTCAATATTGTATTTTTATATTTTCGAGATAGTTTCGGAATCTTAATCGTTCCAGACAAAAATTTTTCGACTCGAAATTCTCGAGGTTGTTGCACATTTATGAATCGAACATTAAAATACGCTATAATCAAGGCTGGCTTTAGGCTAAGGCACAAAAGGTATTGGCCTAGGGGTGCAATAGTTTCGGGACGCCAACATCGTAAAAGAAAGGTAATTCTATTCAGAGAACCAGAGTATCGAAGTGTTAGTAGTAGGAGTAATGAGTTTGTCTGGAAAGTTCGTGCAGATTTTTATTTATAAATATGCTTTTTTCTACATTTATTTTATTTATTTTAATATTAATTTCGTTAACAAATAAGAAATATTTATAAATAAAAAAAATCGATTATCCAATATACTGCAAGAGGCCAGTTTTTGTTTTAATGAAATATTTGAAAATAAAACTAGAATCTAGTGATATCACCGCACGCGTTTCAATCAGCCCTGGTAATAATTGAAAGAAAATCATTTGAGAAAATCTAACAGGCGAAGATTAAACATAATAGGAATAAAATTAATCAAGTTCGCGTTAAAGGATATAATCGATGTTTGAGAAGCATGAATAGCCCCACGATAACGGAACAATGACTGAGAGATCGTAGAAAAAGCTTGAATCTATTCGCATGCTCTTGGAGTTCTCTCAAGCGTATTCAGGACAGGCGTTGCATTAGCCAATGATCGATGCCATCAATTTATAACGTACTTCCGTGTCAAATCGTCGCACAAAACCCCTTTAGAGAGCGCAACTCGTATCCTGTTATCTTCGACACTAGATCTGAATATCTCTCAGCGATCTACGTCGAGTCTACGTATAACGTGTAATTATGGCAATCCCCATTAAAATTCAATATCATCCGTTCATTAGAAATTCGAAATCGGTTAACTAATCAACCTCAATCCTGACCAACTTTTTCCATAAATCTTTTTACATATTCACTATCAATCCATCTAAAACTCGATCATTCTTCTAAGTTTAACGTCAATAAAATCGTTGGTTAATCGTTAAAACACCGAGAGGCGAGAAAGTCATTAATTATCGAAGATTAATTGATCGAATTCCTTAAGACTTTGTTAACATTCCAAGATCATTCCTTATTTCGATTAGTTCAACGTATATACCCACATACACATAAAAGGAACTCGTTAATGCGATCCAAGTTCCGCAAAATGCGTGCATGTAAAGAAGGAACGAGGAGGAAATCCAGAAGGAAATTATGCAGATTGTAGACTCCAGCTTCTCTTCGTGGGCTGACCGGATGGTTTACCCTAACCCTTCCCCCCCTCCTACTCTCTTCTTCATCATCTTCTCATTCTCTCTCTCTCTTTCTCTCTCTCTTTTTTTGTCGTTTTCTCGCTCTTACTTACTTACTCATGTTCCATGAGGCTCGAATACATCCGTCGAATGGCTCGCGTCAGCACAGGGCAACATACTTCGGACGATCGAACATCTCGCGAGCATCTACGAACTTCCAGTTTCCTATCGACCTACCTGTCGCTTCATGATTTCTCGTCTTTCCTGCAAGTAACGCTCGTGCGCATTTCGATCTTGATTATATACGCCTACGAAAGATATAGAGAAAGAGAGAGAGAGAGAGAGAAAGGGTCGACTCTTGTGTCTGCGTAGAAAATTTCCTAGTATCGTCGAGGAAGAAATTCAACTTCAGAATAACATTATTTGTTTTCTAAGATTCATTTACAGTCGATTAGTTTTTATATTGTTATTCCATATTAGAAAATAACGTAAATGAGAATATCCGAGTTTTATTATGTAAATCAAAAACGATGGGAAAGTAGTTTGAGTCCATTTAAATCTTATTTTAAGATATTAATATTTGTTAATGAGTATATAGGTCATTTTTTAAAATATAAAGATAATAAATTGTAGGATTTGATAATATAATTAATACAATAATTAAACAAAAAGAAGGTTTTTTTAGGCTGCAAATGGATTCGTCATTTTCAAATCAAATATTCATTAATATTTTCTTAATAACTATAAAAAGTTACAAACAAATTAGTCATCCATGTTTCATTGAAACTAGTCATAAATTATTCCGTTCAAAAAATTGAATTTATACTACTTAAAAATAAAAAAAACAATGCATATATATTGTAAACCAATTTGTGCTTTGTTTTTCTGATTTTATAGTCGACTGAAAAGATAAATAAATATTTGAAACTTTTGTTTAAAAAAGTTTTGGTTATTCTCTCTTAAACATATTTACCGATGATTTTAGCATGAACTTAAGAAGATTTTGAGAATACACTTCGACGAAGAGAGACGGGTATTGTAATTCTTATCACGTACGGTATTTACATGTGTCTTTTACGAGTAGGAAAAAGCAAAAGAATGAAGAAGAAAAAAGGAAAAGAAAAGAAAAGAAAAAAAAAGCATTCCAATGTCGAGACCATTGTCCGATTAATTATTAATTATATCACGTACCACTGTGACCAGTCTTTACTTGACTCTGGTAAACACGATCAAAGTTATGTCTCTTTTCTTACGATGAAGACACTCGTGGTAATTACGACTCAACTATTTCAAGAAAAGAGAAAGAGAAAGAGAAAGAGACATTTACACCAAGCCGGTTCATCGTATAAAAAGCGTGATATCTCTTAATCGGTGTTGCTGGGATTGTTGAACTCGAATCGTAACGACGAACCAATCAAAAGAGAGAGAGAGAGAGAGAGAGAAAAGAGAAGGGAAGAAGAAAAGGTACGACCAGGTGTGGTCCAGTAAGAGGTACACTGACACACACAAGAATGGAGGATACGAAAAAGTCAGATGAAACTATCGGTAATCGTATTTGTTCTCAGATCTCTAATAAAATAGACAAAGATAAATAGAGAGAGAGAGAGAGAGGGAAAGAGTAAAGAAAGAAACATAATATAACAGTCTAGAAATTTTGCACGTTAAGCTGGGAGTCATTCCAACGGACCCCGGGCGTCGAGAGTACTTTCTCTATTTTCATTCCTCGAAGATGGGGCTTCGGCTTGGGTTCGAGCGATCCGGTTTACCTATCTCGTCCAATAAACATCCTGGCATCCCGTGAAAATTCTTCTACTGCGGGGCCTACGGTAGCTATAACACGACACGGCCGATATTTGCTTGACCGTGAAAAGCGGATTGCGATGCTCGTTCACCTGCTTCTCTCAACCCAACACGAGACTAACTCTATGTGTGAACAAAAACGTCTTTTTCTTCTTCCCCTCTCTCTCTCTTTCTCTCTCTTTTTCTTTTTCCTTCACGATCCCTCGTTCCTGTACCGTTTCTCTTCGCGATGAGGCTGACTGGGCAGCCAGTTCGGATTTCTTCTTCTTCTTCTAAAACGCGTTTACGACGTGCAAGTACGATGTTCTCTTAGGGGCCGGTAGATAGGTAGGTAGTACATACGTGTAAGTATCAAAGTAGCAAACGTCTTACGACTCGCCACAACGTGCTACGTATGCGGATTAACTTTTTATTTGATGAATGTATAAGGCACGCGTAGGGTAATAAATCCTTATAGTATTCCTCAGGCAAAAGATCTTGACGTATTTTCATGGAAATCTTGGAAACCTTACGAGACGTTCTTCAGTTTTTTTTTTTTACAAGAGTAAGAAAAAAGGAAGAAGGAAAAGAAGACGTTGCTACTTCCTTTTCCTCGTATCATCATCATCATCATCATCATCATCATCATCATCATCATCATTATCATCGTCATTATCATTATTATTATCTGCATCATTTTCGTCGTAGTCGTATTTGACACCTTTAAGAACGAATTCAAACGTTCAATCTTTTCTACGCGACAACGAAACATACATTAATGTCACTTCTTATATCGTCGTTGAACGAACGATCGATAACCAAGGCAGCAACATCTCTCTCTCTCTCTCTCTTTCTATCTTATGCACCGACAGGCTATCCATCTTCTAAGTGGCTCGACAAATTGTTTCATCTCTTATCCCATATATCTCATAGATCCCGGAAGCCGATGATGTTGACTGTCAGAATCCTATTCGAATGAAAATTCGAGATGGCATCAATTTAACTTCATTGGAAAATAATAAAAGAGAGAGAGGAAGAAAATAAAGGAATAAAGAAAATAGCGAAAATCGAATCAGAGGATATTTCGTTGTTTGCGGCGGTGATCGAATCAGCCCTTCTCACCGAGAATGAGAATCGGAATGAGAATGAGAATGAGAATTAGGGGAGAAAGAGAAACGAGATAGTGAATTCAGGTAGTAGCTAAGTTGGTGTAGTGGTAGTGGCTCTCGCTCACGGGAAAGGTACGACGGAACAGAACGAACGCAAGCGGTCGGGACTGTAATTTAGAGAAAAACGTTCCTTCGAAGCCGCGGGGCCCTACTTTTCGTGCCCGCCGACCCGCCTACCTGCCCTCTATTACCACGCTGGATCGGGAACAACCTGTGTCTTTCTCTCTCTCTCTCCCTCTCTCTTTTTCTCTTACTTATTCTGTTTCTCCGGTACAGCCTACATCCCCACCATTCGTTTATCCCCACCCTAATACCCAACTTCGAGGCCTTACCCCCACCACCAACTTGAGCAGAGCCACAGACATGCGCGCGCGGTTCTTTCGAATCGCAATTTCGTCTTCGAAATCATCTTCCGAGAAGTCCAACCATTCTTCGACTACTGCCATCTTTGATAATAGCACCCTTTAGATCAGAGAAATCCTTTTGTTTTGTTCCTTCAAAGATGATTTCCTTCGTCGACAAGTTACCGATGTTATTTCAACATTTTTTCAAATCAATTACAATCTCTTGCACTTTTTTCATTCGTTATGTTATGTTAAATTGTGAGATGAATTTGAAATTCAAGCGCAGGTCTTAAATTTTGCATTCGAATACCCCTGAGGCTTTACGAGTTTCTAGTCAAGGTTTCGTAAATGAGATTTTTTCCATTCTAATAAAAATAAAACAGCTTCATCCTTGACATAAGAAAAAAAAAGGGGAATAAATATATTTTATTTTTTATAACAAAAATTTCTATTTTATGAGTCAGTCTTATTTTAGTAATGTAAATGAGTTATGTAAGACAAGTTTCTTTTAACCCTGGATGACTTATTTTCATATTGTTAATGACGAAATATGAAAGTGGTTGTTTATTTAGAACAAAATTTCTAAATGTGAATGCTTATAAATTTATCTCATTTATTTTATTCTTATTATCGTATTATAAAAATTGAAAAGAATTAAATAGAATGTATATAATTTTGTATTCAATTTATCTAGTGCGAATAGTATTTTTATATTTGTTTGAGAAAAGTGTGAATTTATGAATTCAATTGAATAATATTTCTCTAAATGTATAAATTATGTTTCTAATAAGTTATCAATATAAAAACGATGTATAAATTTTTCGAAAACCGGATAGGCGAATTATTTTTGATGTATTTTATTATTTGCTACGAAGAGAGTGAAATAGAGAGAGAGAGAGAGAGATAAGACATCGATATTTGTGATTTATCGAAGAAATATTTTTCTGGATACCTTTTTAATCCCTCTTATGTTCTTTTATTCTTACGGTTCTGAGTTATGAAGGAAAAGTAGCATCATACAGGGTAGAGACGGATATATCACAGGGATATGACAGATTTACCTTTGTCGGAGAACAAAGTAAAGGACGAAGAAGTAGAACTAGAAGAAGAAGAAGAAGAAGAAGAAAGCAAAAGGAGGAATGGGGGGAAGCGAATGTTCGTTGGAAATCATGTTGGAAGATTCGGAATAGGGTGCGAAAATGTCTCGACATCTGCTACCACCATGGAAACTTTGGAATTATTAATCCTGTCAAAAGTACTAAATCATATCTGTTAGAGTAGTAGTGAAGAAGTCGCAATTTGAGAAAAATAATGGTCGTCGCGTCGTGAACGGCTGACCTTGATTTAGTGTTGTCTTAAATGTTAACGATTTACGAGCGATTAGGAAACTTTTCTGTAAGAAACAAAATATGACTTGAAAGTTGATATCATAGGAATGATAATTGGGATAATATCGGATTATTTGAATTCCTTTAGGCCGAAACATCGAGTGTTAACAATTTCGTTTCGTATAAAGAATGATGTGGTGGTGTATTCATCGACTTAACACTTCGAACCCTTTACCTGTGATTGGTTTGAAGCGATCGAAGTTCTCGAAAGGTATTCCGGTGGGTTGAGAAAGGCGGTTTGTAGGGTCAGCGGGCATTCCCTGTTGGATGTTGTTAACGCAGGTAGAAATGTAGAGAAAATATAACGTTTAATGAATTGCCCGTGCACTGACCTCATCTCACGAGTAATGGAATTTCTAAACATGGGTACACTTCCAACCTCTCTGCCTCTTTCTCTCTCTCTCTCGTCCTCCCTCCCTCTGTTTCTCTCTCTGTTTCTCTCATACTGTTTCCATTCACGAGTATGTGTTTCTGTTTCCTGCAGCCTTTCGCCCATATATGCCTTCCCCTTTTTATAACCTTTCCCGCTCATCTATTCTATCCTAACTACTTTTTGAAGCCATCTAGAAAGTCCCATTTTATACCCAAATTTGATATCAACCGACTTCTCTAGAGATTTCTTTGAAATTTGAATACAGTATACACGATCCACTCTGACTCGTCCCTTTTTTTCGTCTATTTTCAGCTTAAATTGTAATAGAAAGAACTTAGAATTCCATAAAAACGCTAAAAAAGATATGAAAACTAAATGGACATATAAACAGCGGAACCCATTCGTTCGTACACAGATCAAGTGAAAAATATTAGTAAGTACCGGATAGATGGAAGAAGGTGAAGGTAAAATCAGTGTGTCGCAATGTGTCCTTTGGTCGTCCAAAAGAATACAAATCGTCGTTAAAGACAAACACGAGAGATTCTGGCCTTAGCAAGCTGGTCACGCTCGGTCGGATCATGAAAATTCACCATTTCGTAACCGCCTGTCGAGCTACTACGGTCCGTTTATGATTGGTACGACTCCCAGGTTGCTCGTTTCGAGTCTCCTTTTGCTACCTCCCTACCCCTCATACTCATACTTTCTCTCCTTTCCACAATTTCACCTATACCACACTGTTAGGCTCCTGCAACGCATCACGTTGTATTAGTACGAGCGATCGCAGGGTGCTAAAGGCCCATATATGCCGTTTCTCATCGAGCTTAATTCGCTCCTATCCCGAAATATATTAATTAACGATGGGACCGACGTGCAACTCAATTTAGAAACAAGCACCTTGTTTGCATACAACAGGCCTTGTAAGCACTGCGAGAGAAATAGAGGACTGGGGGGTTGAAGGGGTTCAGGGGTTCAGGGAGTTACACCCTCTTTGCATATCGCCGAGTCGATGTTAATGGTTTTCGATAGAACAGAATGAGACGGAAAAGGGTTTGGAAGAGGATTGCGACGAATATCGTCAGCTTTACCAAGTGTTGGATTCCCCCTTAACTCTCATGAGAGTTTGCTACTCCTTTAAGGTACGGAAACTCTTTCTGTAGGCCATTTCTTTATCATTCGCGTCATTTAACGTTCAATTTCAAATAAATTATTTTCGAAATGTATAGAGATATTTATCTAAATTTATTTCTATTTTTCTCGTCGAAACGTGTTCATTATCTAATGGAAATCTAATGGAGTCACCGATTGGCTGCAGAAGTACGGGGCGCCCACAAAAAAGATGGTGCGACAATTTAACAGTGCAATAGGCAGAAAAACGTCGTTACGAAACAGACAACTTGCCTAAACTAAAGAATGAAGAAGAAGAAGAAGAAGTAATATATGTTATTATTATTATATATAGTTTCAATTATAATGGGCAATATATTTACGTAGGAATATAAATGTCTAAATGTAAGTGAATAATTATAAGCGATTATAAAATTAAAAAAAAAATTCTTTAACATAAGAGCGAGAAAAGATTAGTCTAATGATTTTGCATGAAATAAAAATGATAAAATGATGTTATAGGTTTGCAAGATAAATGACGTATTCTAAATCGATCTAATCCTTCTTAATACGTCAATGCTTAGGTCTAAAGGCAAATATTTATCCGAATCTTGAAAGGAAATTAACGAAACACGTTTGTTGAAATATCCTTCGGACCTTATATATACCTTTTTCATTTGTTTTATCTTTTCAACGTGCGTGCACACACTCAGGAACTCCGAAGGTAGTACTTCCTTACATTATCCCGATGACATTTCACGGAACGGATAGATGCATGTGAATGTGTGATTCTCGTCGTATGCTGGTACGACGCTCTTAGCCCGCCGCTTTGTGATGCTACTGCACGTTATTTCGAGTTCGCTCACTAAGAACGCTGAGAGTGCAGATTTTACTTCGAGCGGGCAAGGATGATGTGAATGTAGCTTTAAACGCCTTGCATGAGTCCTGTTGAAGCCGCTACCGCGAGTAATAGCAAGAGGGGAGAACGCAGAATGAGAGAGAAAATTTTACGTATACGTGTAAGTGTTAGTGTAAGTGTGCGTGTGCATTTACATGTGAGAGAGAGAGAGAGAGAGTGCAAGTTGTTTGTAGATACTTGGAATCTTTTATGAAACTGAATGACCGACGACTCCGCACATCTGACGCGTGATTTATATCCCTTCCCGAATCAAAGAGTAAAAGAGAGAGAAAGGTAGTGAAAGAGAGAAAGATAGCAAGGGAGCAAGAGACAAAGAAGGAGAGAGAGAGAGAGAGAAAATTACTATTTATAACTCTGTTTGAAATATATATGTTATGGGCAATTTATTACTGCGGGCATTGTATAGAATGTCCAGTCATTCTACAGAATGTCCAGAAGGTTTTGGTTAATTTATAAAATTTTTATAGTTTGTTTCACTTTTAATAGCTTCACATTTTCTTCTCCTACCACCCCCCCCTTCTCATATTCTAAACACAGTTAACTGAAGCATATTTTATAGATTGACCGAAATCATACTAGGTATTCTATAAAACGATTGGGTCATCTGTGAAATACCTGCTGTTATATATATTACCTGTTTTACGTAGGTATTCTATACAATGCCTGTAATATATACACTGCCTGTATAAATTTTGCAAACAAAAATTGTTAAAGTCTCAGTTTTTACTTTTCATTGATATTAGAATTTATTTAAATTTTATAACAAGTTTTATTACTTTCATTGTTACATTTTTTTCTAAAAAAACAACGCTTTGTAGATATCTGTCACTCGTTATTTTGAGAAATGATAATGGTTATACAATATATTAGAAAGTATTATAAGATTAAGCGTGAAACGTAATATTTATTCACGATAACAGATAATTCTTATCGTTATAAATTTTTTTTTTTATCTAATAAATCTAATATCCAATGGCCGGATGGAAATATTTTGTTCTACCAGCTTAGCAGTTTAAATATTTTTATGTTTTTTTTTATGCATATTTATAAAATTAATGAAATAAATTAGCAATGTAATACAATTGGTAGATAAAAATTACTGAGAGGAAGTTACAAACGATGCGTAAAACAAAAAATGAAACTAACGATATACGAACAAACATTTATTAAAAGTCTTTAATTTTTATTTCTATTACAAATCAGTAATTCAACGTTTGTTAGGCCATTGACTTGAAATTTATCTAATTTTAATATTTACAATGATAATCAAAACTGATACACATAAAATTACACATAAAGTGACACTTTATATGCTACCCTTTAAGACGTTACACAATATTGGTTTTGAATTTTTATATCTTTGAAAAAGATAAATCAGTTGTACTGATTGTAAGATGTAAACGATGCGATTTGTCGGAATACTACAATTTATACAGTTTAATTATTATAACAAATGTAAGCGACCTTATTAGTCGAATTTTTACAATTTCTACAATATTTTATACTGCTTCAAGTAAGATTTTCTATAAAAAAAAAAACTACAGAATACTAAGATAATTATCGGCAAATTCTAAATTTTTAGAATTCACATTTCACAAATGTTTCGTTAAAGGTCAACATGCACATCATTGGATTCGCTATAAAAAAATAATTAAGCTATAAAAAATAATGCAGTGTAAATATGCAGTTTCCTTTAAAAAAAAATATAAAAATAAAATTTTTGTACAATAATAATTATTTTTATACACGTATACTCTAATAATCATAATTTTGTTTCAGGTTCTTTACGTGAATCATTATCAGTTAAACGATATTTGATTACATCGTTGACACACAAGCAGCGCGTATAAAAGAGAACGTTCGTAGAAAAAACTCAACAGTTCTGCAGTTCAACAGAACTGCGCAACAGTTCTTTCATCGCAGTTCAGAGAGGATCACCGTACAACGAAATCTACGATTGAGAAGAGAGAGTGATTTATTTATAATAATATTAATAATAATAATAATATTGAATGGAGAATAAAATACCAAAATACGTGTTATTCAACGATGAGGAGAAAAAATTGGCGGATAAACACTTTGCGGCATCTGTCAGAGGTTTTATAAGAATCGGTGACAAAAAATGGACTATGCCCTACAGATTTATCGAAGAAGGAAGCGCAGTGTATAATTCAAAACCTCGCCCGGATGATACCTGGGTCGTTTCTTTCCCGCGGTCAGGTAAATTTCATATTTTCTAAATTACAAAAATTCACTTTTAATTTCTTTATATATTATATTCAATACGACTATTTTGTTGTGTGAGTGAGTGAGTGAGTGAGTGAAAGTGGGTGTGTTTGTTACGTAATAGTGATAAATATTATTATTATAGATACGTCAGATACATTACTAATATTTCCATTTTCTTGCATTTCATGAATAAATAAATGACTCGAGATAACATTAAATTATATTATAATAAATAGAATATACTCGAAAATTAAAAGAGAATACTCGAATTATTAACGTTACACTGTATTTTATTTTTATACATTTTATTCGAATAAACACGAATTATCTTATATATCCGGTTGGGATGATTGAACGACGGAAATTGCAATATTATTTTTATATGTTCCTAAAGTTGTTGACACGATAAATAGATAGTTTTATCTCGAGTGTATACACATATATATATATACACCTACATAACGATAGACAATTTGTTTCTTGAGCTAGGCACCACAGTGACATTGGAACTGGTTTGGTTGGTCGCGAACAACATGAACTTCGAGGAAGCGAAGACGCGAAGCCTGCATCATAGATTTCCATTCTTCGAGTAAGTTCCACTTCGGTCAGCCCGTTAGTTTCTCGTATACATGATAATTTATAAATAAAAAAACTCATCTACCATCTATTTCCAAAGGAAACCTGTGTATTATCAAATGGATTACAAAACTTTTGTTTATACAGGCTTGACATATTAACTGGCGATTACGATGATAGTTTAACTCGTCAGACTGGTAAACAAATTGTAAGATTGAATCCAGAATTCTCCAATAAATTACCATCACCGAGATTCATCAAAACCCATATGCCGTTTGAATTATTGCCCAATCTTTTGGATAGCGAATGCAAGGTATATGTGTATTTACAAGATGTATACATATGAAGTATTACGTCAAACTATTTCTAAAATTATTTGTTATTCAACGAAGTGTTTCTAATATATCAAATAATTGAGTTAATTAGATCGTCTACGTTGCACGTAATCCAAAAGACGTAGTGGTGTCTTGGTATCACTTCCTACAAGTTGTCAAGGGTTTACAATACCAAGGAAGTTTTGAGGAATTCTGTGAATACTTTATGAAGGATTTAAGTAAGTTTATAAATCATTTTTTTGAAGAATTTTATTCGATTAACGTATCTTATATATTTTTGTTTGTATGTTTAAGCTAATTATGGCCCCTATTGGACACATTTGAAAGATGCCTGGGCTGAGAGACATCGTTCGAACTTTATATTCATTTTCTACGAAGAAATCATCAACGTGAGATCTCATAATCGTTTTATTGTTATATAAATAGTACGACAAGTTGACGAAATCTAAATTATACGATTTTCTACAGGACCTGTCAAATGTCATCAAAAAGGTGGCAAAGTTTTTTGGAAAATCCTATAGCGAAGAGCAGATTTTAAAACTAGTTGATCATCTTGATATAGAGAATTTTCGTAAGAATCCTATGGTGAACATACCGTCACTCAATCCGGATGAAACCGTAAAACCAAATAGTTTCATACGAAGAGGAAAAGTCCAAGGATGGAAAGATTATTTCACAGAAGAACTTGAAGCAAAATACGATGCTTGGATCAAGGAAAACATGAAGGACACCGATCTCACTTTCCCAATAAATTTCGTTGAAGAAAAGTAAAAGGGTTGCTTTAAAATAGACTTTTCCTTCGACAACACATTTATCATGTATATAAATGTTGATAAAATGTTTGCTTTGGATGATTTTATCGACGGAATCATTTCTCATGGAAAAAGTTACGGAATAATCTTAAATTTAGGGGATAACCAAGGCGGAAATTGAGCGAAGATTTTGTTCGGTTCGTCCGGATATAATACAAAGTAGTCCAATAAATCGTGTTTGCCCCTATCATATAATCGAATCCAGTTTTCTTGAAAAAATCTATAAAAAAAAGTGTCTTTTGAAATTAATATTACTTTCATACAATAGTAAAAAAATATCTTCATGATTTCATGATGACGATGATGATGATTCATGATTTTAAATATATTATTAAAAAGTAGCTTCACAATGAAAAGATCACGTAAAAGTGTAACTATTAATGTACCTGATAATTTTGAAAAATGAACTTACACCACTTTCAAAATAAACAGTTCAATTATACTTTAAATTTGAAATGATATTATCAGCCCTGATTTCCCCTATTGTTAAGAAAGGTTATCGAAAGCTATAATAATGAACGTGAAATGAGTCAGGTAGATTAATATGATACACGAGACTTGAGTGGTAGTTAAAATGCAAGTTCCGGTTTTCCAAACGATCTATCTTTGCTGGAGATGGCAGATGAGAGAGAGAGAGAGAAGAGAATAGTTGGCTCCTGTTGGAGGCTTGTCGCGCCACAGCAATGGTGTATAACCTGTGTAATATGGGGAGGGGATTCCGAGCATTTAGCTTATCGCAAGCAACTATCTACCGGTTGGCATACGGTTCACCGTTAGGGAAAGCTTTCCACCCCTCCGAGGCCACCACCAGCAGTACGTTTATACAGGCCTTAAATCAGCCCGCGGCTTGCCTCGGGCCACCAGCCCAAATTTAAACTAAAATGTTATCGTACCGGTGGATGCTACTTGTGTCCTCCTCTGTGTACGAGAGAACGCGCGCGCACCTTCGAGGGCTACTGGACCGGAGATAAGCCCTATTGCTGCGACGAATTAGAAGCTTACCTACCATTGCTGTTACCTTCACAAACGCCTACTATCCCCCGAAACAAAATTACTATTCTATTTTACAAATAAAATAATAATAAGTACAAAAAGTGACATAAATTATCTCATTTTTTCTGCTTTTTGTTTCGATACTAAGTTTATATAATTAAAAATGATATCAAAAGCACATAGTATTCCCAAGCGTTCGTTCATTTAACATTTTCTGTTAAGAAATATTCAAAATAAATAAACACATTTCTTGTAGAATAATTGCTACAATGTTCGTAAATAAATGTTCTCTATATTATACTTAATTGACAAAAATTGATATAACAACGTATAATTTGACCGTTGCGACTGATAATAATAATAATAATAATCCTCCCTACAATGGAAAAATCTCATTTTGGAAAAAACGTAGATTCTACGAACCCTCGGTAAATGCCTGATATTAATTATATTCCTTTCATTTCTATTTCGGGTAATAAAATATAGCAAGAGCGATATTTCAAGTTACGCCTTACATTAGACGAAAACTATTCATTTGTTTCTCTCACGTAAACTAATACCAAGAAATAGAGTTCTTGCCTTTTCTACGGGAAATTCTAATTAACGGAAACAGGGCGGAAGGCAGTAACGAGTACGATCTCAATGAAATGGGAAGGGCGTGTTTATCGCGAAGGATGACCAAACGTATCCTAAATTAATCGACCCTTCTATCCGTCGATCTCGTCGTAACATTGTGAAAGAACCATGACCGTGGAACCAATTGAATTCTATCAATTCTCTTTCCATCTTTCTTTCTCTTTTTCATTCCCTTTTTTTTTTTATTTCCCTCTTTTTTCTCGGCTGTCGAAAAACAGCTGGTTACAGGGACTCGCTGAAATACGAGCGTAGAAATGTCCTATGGAAAGAAGGAAAAGAAAAAAAGAGAGACGGTGAAACGTCGAACGTAGGTCGATCCGTAAAGATGCTGAGAGAGACCCTTTTACTGCCGGTTAACCGTGTTTCTTGGGAGAAAGAGATCGAAGTCAATATCGTTATTTCGCGTCTCTGTCAAGTATGTACTTCGGGCTATGCCAAACTATAAAACCGAAAGCGACTACGACTCGACGACTCGACGATCATACCAAGCACGTGTCACCCTTTTTTCTTTCAGGACATTTCAGCCGTTTATTTTGAAAGTGGCGTGAGTCAATTTTTCAACAAAAATTCCAGTTACTTACCTTAACAGTTACATTTGTATATGATCTTTTTATTCCAAAGCAACTTCTTATCAATTTATTTCAAATTATAAAGATTTCGTAACACGAAAATATTTGCTGGTTAACGAAGTGAGGAAAAAATGTATTTTGAAAGTGACGTAAGTTTAATGGTAGTCATCAAAAACATATTATTTTTGAAATAATGTAAATTATATTAGTTAGGATGATAAATTTAAAATAAAATAATAATGTTTTTCTTCTTTTTATTTTATTTTCCCTTTTCTTTTATCCTATTAGAAAAGAAAATCTTTTGGAATATTTTTGGTCTCGGATTATCGTTTATCAAAAAACGATATCAGCTGGTTGAATAAGCTTGAAAAGATAACAGAGAATTGAAGGAAATATTCATATGGTATATATCCAGATTTAATAGAGATTCTCCTACCAAATTTTCAACGCTTTTACCCTTATTCCAATCCAACGTAACCCCACCTTTTAACCCTAGGACCTGACGTCGGCATATTGCATTATCGCTCGACTTATGGGATTCCATATTCAATATGGTAGTAAACGTGGACCCGACGACTCTTAAAGCTTTTTTCGATCATTCGCCAAGTTCCTTTTTTTCACCCTTATTTTACTGAAAAATAAAAAATGTTATTTTTCTCTTGAAAAAAAAAAAAGAAAAAAAACAAAGAAAGAAATTCAATTAATCGAGATAAAAAGAGGAAAAAAAGAAACGAGCCTGACTTGTGGCGCCTATCGAATTTTCAAGAAAAAAGAAAAGAAAAGAATGAAAAGGAAAAAAGAGAAGAGAAATGAAAGAATTGATCGTAAAAGCGGTGAACCATTTAAAAGAGACGCGTGCGATACGGGTACGGTCAGTCCGAGCACGATTCTTGTCACGATCAAAGAAGACGAGAAAGACGGAACGTTCCTAATACCTAAGTTGAACTGCTTGGTATTCGTCGCTCGAGTTTCCTCGGTATAGGAAGGGTCGTGATTGAATCTACAGGGAGCCTAACGATGAGAACAAGGACAAGACTAACCAAGACGAAGAGAAAGAAGAGGAAAAGTAGAAAAAGAAAAGGAACGAGAATAAGAAGAAGGAGAAGGAAAATACGAACCAGAACCATGGTAGATGGCCACGGTCCAAACGAAACACCCCTGTGGCATTTATATCCTATGGGATTCGACCCTTCCTACCACCCTCCCACCCTTCCTTCCTTCCTTTCTTCCTTCATCATTGCGTCTCACCTACCCTTCGCGTCGTGCCACGACAGAAATAGTTTTATTATAGCAAGCACGTTGACCGTAACGTGCAAAGACCCCCCATAGCATCACTACCACCTTCAACGTGCCACCGGCCCTTTTCTAACTTAACTTTTTCGTTTTTCGCGAACGTTTATCCGATCGCTTAAGAAAGCCAAGTTTTTCTCTTGAATATTTCAGTCTTCTTACTTAATACGAACTTCCTGATGGAAATGAGGAAACTATTTCATTCGACTAGTCCGAAATCGAAAAGAGAGAATGTAGACAACTTTTTCCAAACGATTAATATTTTGCGAATAAAAAAGATCTCAGAGATTTGGACGTTGATAGAAAAAAGTTAGGAGATAATAAAGTGTAAGTGATAATCAAATTTATGTAACATTAATCATTAATATAAATTATTTTTCTATTTTTAGTGGTATAAGTATAATTTTGACGATACCATCATGTGTATCGTGATTTCGTTTGATAAAATTTTAAAAAGACCTGCTTCTTGTTTTTTTAAAAAATACAACAATTATACTCATGAACTATTACAAGAAGTGTGCAAAGTTTAAAAAAATCTGACAAGATCTATTCCCTTGCGAGTACATATTCGATTACTCGGTTGATCAAGTAGTAACTACACTGTACTCGTTGAGATCCTTCAGAAATGTACAGTCGCGTCCTCTGTAGAGTAGTTTGGAAATAAAAGCGATACGCCTAAAAGACGGCAACCATACGTACGCCGATGCTATTCTACGCGTAGGTTGCCGGCGTTAAAGTCTAAAGCAAGCAGGATAAAGAAAGGAAAGGGGGGTATAACATCATGGTTTTTCCCCTCTCCCATAGCCGAAAATCCCAAAGCGATCGATTGTTTCTACGCTTGCAGGACGTACACAACGCAAATTTTTATTTCCTTTTTTCTCCCCTACGCCCTAACCTAAATTTCACCTTGAAAGATTTTTTGTTGTCTTCTTCTTCGAGGAAACGATATCCTCGTGCCTCAAGCGGCTTAAGTAGGCTGAAGCCAGGAATAAAGGGGGGGGGTACCGATTTTCTTCAGGCGATATCAAAGTTTCGATGGAACTGGTGCCATCTGAATACAAAGTATGCCCTTCGCGATAAGGGGATACGAAGAACTAAAGGGGGAGGATGATCGAGTTCTTCTTAAGAATCAGCAGAGAGAGAGAGAGAGAGAAAGACGATCGTTAAACCCTTCCTCTGATGAGACTTCTTTCGAGCTAATAGTCTCAACTACCGTATTCCAAATTTACTTAATTTAATTGAAGTCGTTGCTATTAACGCCAGATCCTTTCTTCTTCCAGCCCTCCTTCTCCTCCTCCTCCTCCTCCGATCTTTAAGATTAGAGTGGCTGGTTATGAGTAAAATTATCCGAAATATAAAATATTTCGAGAAAACAGATACGTTTAACGTACTTCGAATGTATCCTTAATGAAAGGTAAATCCTAACACAGAGAGAAGAACATCTTCCAACTAGATTTTGTTTACTTTCGAGTTTCAGAAACATTCGGGGTGGTTCACTTGGAAAAGGAGAAAATTGATATCAAGTACTTGCTTAACTAGTAGGATTATGAATAAATGATGTCACAGGACACACGTGGGACCCGAGTATGTACCTCTCTGCAAACGAGTTAATGGGCATTATTTCCTAGAACCCGTACACGCACCATGAGATCCGTCGTGTTGCTCCAAAGAGACATTAGTCTGCGAAGCCTAAGGATTTACCGGTAAGTACGTCTCTCCTCGTTAATACTGATTTAAGGATTTTCCCACACTTCGCAGCAGACCATTTATCCCAAATTAAGACGGTTTTGCGAGCGTCTTGCGACACACTATTTCTAATTCATTCGTATATTCTTGTTGCTTGACGAAATCGAGAACTTATGTTATTATATATTAATGCATTTCTTATGTGTGTGTTTCTTTAATGATAAATATGAACGTAAATATTTCAGTCAATATTTTGGAATTATAAATGATAAGTGTGAAATCATTCTTTTGCTTAATTTATTTATTGTTTTGTTTTTTTAATCTAAATGTGCGACTACTATTTTACTTTCTCTGCTTTACTAATAATAATTAAATATTAACGAGGATTTATGAATATTTATTTCAAGGAAATGTTATAGAATTAGAAATATCTAATATGTTGGTATTAGGACAATTTGAATTAGGATGATTTCGAATTTGAGTGCAAACAATTATTGTACCTTATAATTTTCATCACTTTAATCAATTTGTTAGATTTTCACATTTTACGGAATGAGAATTGTTTCAAAGTAGACCAAAATTCTGCTCGACGAGCTCGTTTAACTAGTAAAAATTAATTTATTCTAATCTATTGTAGATACTGACTCTAATTAATACCTGATGTTTGCAAATTTGATTCGAGTACGTTGCACGTTGCTCATCTGCCATCCTACCACCTCGCCGTGGAAGTATTGCGAATGTGAAAATCGATGATGCATCATAATTTCTAACTCGCACAGTGGCTAGTCGTCGTGTCAGCACGACGAATCGATACTTCGAGAAACGACGTTGAAATCTTTTGATCTGGAAATTGAGAAAGACGGTCGTCGACGTCTCGTCGATGATGTACTCCATGGTCTACGCAGCCGAACGGCATGCAGATTTTACCCCCAGCTGCACTCCCCCACTTTTTCAAGTGACATCGATTATTAAACAAGCAACCTGATATTCTTTCCAGTCTCTTTTAACAAAAGAAAAAAAAAAGAAAAGCGAATTTTTACAAATTTTATTAAACACTATAATAATATAAATTATATATATATTGTACTAATGATATTCATAAAATAATATAATAACATTTATAAAATATTTTCTTTTTATTCACGAATATTATCATAAAAGAAAATGAAAGAAAAAAAATAAATCTGTTTAAATTATATAAATATATATTATGCTAATTATGTCAATAAATTATCATAATAAAGATATTTTTTAACAATCTGTCAAGTAAGTTAAATAAATCAATAATAACAATAATAATATTGTGTCACTTCAAAAAAAGAATCTCTATACATCGAACGTTTAATTTATCCCCGTACAAAGAAACGAACGTTCATTTCGAAGTATTTATTACAAAACATAACTGACACGAATAAATACAACACACTAATACCGATTTTTACTTTCTCTATGATGAAATTGAAAAAAAAGAAATGTTCTGTTTATCGTGAACGAAGTGAACGGGTAAGCGTCGGACGAAACACTAGCGAAGGCCGATATCGGGGTGCTGCATTAGGGGCGCGCCCCTTCAACGAGGCCCCCTAACACATCGAGCTTTTCTTTCTTTCTCTCTCGCACCTAGTTCGTTACAAACGAGAGAAGAAAGGAAAGGACGATGATGTCGTTCGTTGTTTGTGCATGTCTTTCTTTCTCTTTCTCTTTCCCTCTCTCTCTCTCTCTCTCTCTCTCTCTCTCGTGCTTTGTATATTCGATACGTCCCATCCATCCGAAGGGTTCCCATAGACTATCGGTTTTGCCACACAACAGCCACACGGCTATGTCGTTGTGCATGCTCATCCTCCCTTTTCCTCCTCTAACTTCCCATAGACTATGACTAATAAGGACTATGGTACGATCAAGTCACACGAGGCTAACATATATATATACATATGTAAGTGTGTCCATGTTGAACGACGCGCTGGCTAACGTGTTGTTTATCGATAGAGGGTGCGAGAAAGGTTTCAAGATTAGATTACTATAAGAGTAGAAACGACGATTATTGATTTCAATGTGTTGGATAATTTTATACAGTAACTAACAATAAGAACTAAATACGTGACAATTGATTTCAATTTCATTAGGTTTCTAATCAATTATTAATTGGATTAAATGTAATAATAGAAAGTGTGATATACATTTAGGATTCATTTATTTTATTATTATTTATTAATTATATTAATAAGATTATATTATATATAGATTATTTATTTAAATAGATTGTTATAAATTTAATTGTATGTTATTGTTTCTTTATCATGTGTATAATATGTAATATGTGTATTATGTATTTAGAATGTAATACTTTGGTTTGAATATTTTATTTATTCTAATGTGTGTTATACAATTTTATTGTATTATACTAATAATATAATATTTTTTAATCGTAAATATTAAATATTAAAAGTACTCCATAGTGTAAACTAAGAGAGATAATCCAAAACGTGAGAGAATACATTCTACCCCATAATTCTAACACCATTCAAAGGTAAGCATACGCTTCCGTATCGTGGAAATATTTATGATCGCAAGAACAATGGCCGAACGTGATGCTTTTGTGATCTCGAACGCGTGCTGCGTGACCATGCACGCATTACTACTTCCACTATTATCGACCTACATAAAGCGAGATCGTGAATGATTAAAAATATGAATTATACGTTCACCGTGCAATGATTTTTGCATTCAATTAATAAATACTTGCTTACATATATTTGCTCAATATTTTTCATTATTTTCATATATTTTTCTACGTCCTTACGTATAAACGTGTAATACTATAAAAAATGTAGGATGACCCTTGCCCTTTCGTAAAAAGCCCCATCATTCCAGCTTCTCTTGCTGCTTAACACCAAAATATAACCTCTCTTGAATTCAAGTTAAATAAATCTCTCGTGAATCCTTCGATATTCGGTATATCAAAATATTCATGAAATTTTATTGTAATCCTCAAGAATAAAATAAGAAAATATTCTTTCCTCCTAATCCATCTTTACAATTTCTCATCCTTATATGTTTCAGAGCAATAGAAAATAATCTGATTACGTAGATTTGGACATCAATGATACGATATATCTATACACAATGCTTTACCTTATTCTTAGATCTTTAATATATTTTTCTCTCATAAATTTTTATTATCTCTTTTGTTATTATAAAAACAATTTTATCCAATGAAAAATCGTTTCAATTGATGATTAATATTATTAGGTGAAACACAATTATTGTCGGAATTGTAGTATCCAATTGTACAATTTATAAATAAACTAATCTTTTTCTTTTAAATAAACTTACTTTACATGTAGAATTCGCGATCAATATCAATAATCGATGTAACAATTAAAAAAATGTCTTTTTTCTTTTTTAATAGATTACTCATTGATTATCTGTCAAGTTAATAGTAGAATAAAAAAGTACGCGAGAGCCGCCATATAATTTATTCCTTTCCCATGTTATTAATCCTTTACACTATAATTATTTTCTCAGCTAAGTCTGATTTAATTTATGTACTTGTTTAATACTATGGGTCTGACGAAATGATATGCAGTTATTTTAAATACAAGTTTTTATCCATTACAGCTACGTTTATAAAATACGTCTGATGATAAATAGGTTATGTTTTTTTTTTAATTTTATCTTCATATAAAAATAGCTTCCTATTATGTATTACATAAAAATATATTTGTGTACGGCTTATTTCACTTATTTTTTCTTTGAAGAAGATAACAATTTTCCTTTAAGATCCGAAGTGATTATATGAAGAAAAAACAGAAATAACAAAAGTTAGGTTATACACGAAACAAAATGGAAGTTTCCCAAAGATGCCAATCATATTTGATTAATTTCTTGGCATACAAGAATTACTTATTTATTATATAATAATTTTATTCAATTATTGTCAATTAATATTATATATCAACCACATTAAATAATATTTAGCAATTTCCAAGATAATATAACTGTTCAGTGGGTTAAATTAAATATTATTTCGTAGACATTTTTAATTTTGTTTTATTTATATTTCAAAAGGTTAACAACATTTCAATTGTTCAGTGTGCAAAAAGTTACATACTCTTGTTATTCAGATAAGTCAAAAAATCTTGTTTCGTGACATTTATAACCCTTGATGTCACACAAATCATAAAGACATTGCTTTCGTTCAAGTTAACCCGTATTTATTGGAACAATTCAAATGATTTGATTTGAGGGTGAATTCTGTAACTGGTTTCGTTTTGTTCTTACGAGTAAGCTCGTTGTTACCCTCTCGAGGGTAAAGAAGAAACAAGCTCGTTTCTCGTTCATAAACGCAAACGTAGGTTTACCATATGCGTGCACGATGACGCCAGCCCGTGTATGTAACCCCATAACCCCTCGGAAGAAGCGTGGCATCGAATTTCCTTCGAGAAACGAAGGCCCCACGTGCAACGAGAAGACGTTTTCTCCTTCTTATGAAAGAATCGGAAATTCGCGGCGAGTCTCTCGGGGATTCGCTGACGATTTTGCTATCGGGATAAAAAAAAAAAAAATACTCGTCTGATCTTGATATGGCTTTGGTAGTAATATTTTTCATGAAGTAGAGATACGATATGATGTGACATGATATATGGTTTAGATAAATGCTCCTGTAAATCGTAAAGTATAACCAAAGAATAATAAGAAAATACAAACAAAAAAAAAGAAATAAAAACAAGATAAAAGTAAAATAAGGAAAAATATATATATATAAGTAGTAATAATATATCTAATAGTTAGTTACTATTATTTGATTCCCCGTTAGGGTTTTCCATAGACTTACTTAAGATATAATAAAGAGAAAAAATACAAATAAAATATAAATAAATTAAAAATACTGCACAAACTGAACAGAAAAACATAACAACTAAACATTTATTCTGAGATTTTGGAATTTTGAAGAATCGATCAGACGATATAGCAAGTGATACTAGTTTTATTGCTAGATAGAAATCTTCTTTTCTCGAATATATATTACGATTGAAGAGAAAAAGTATAAAAAAAAGTCTTAACGACTCGGAGAGACAGGATATTGTCTGGCAGCAAAAGCTGGATGGTCCAAACAGTGGTTATGCAAAGTAGTAAAGTTCTGCGGAAAGAAGAAAGAGAAGAAGCTTTCCATGAAATCCTTGCTTTCGATTTTTATATGTTTTCGCAAGTACTAACCGTATGAAGAATTCAAATCGTGAGGTTTCGTATTCCACGAAGTTCTGGGTTATATGCACTCCTTTTACGAGCTTCTTTCCTTTCCTTCCCTGATAATAATCTTACGATAGAGTATGTAACTATCTAACTTCGTTCACTGAATTATTCGAGACATTAACTTTGTTTTCTGTATCCTTAACCATTATCTCTATACAAAGTTGACTATAATCGCGATACTATCTCAAGATCATTGAATAGAACAAATGCAGAAGGAATCGAAGATCGAGTTCAAATAAAGAATAAAAAGAGAGAGAAGCACAAACATCTTTGATGGTCGAGAGAAAACGTATTAGGATATTCATAAGACTTCTGGTGTTAGTGGTCTCGAACGAGGTAACAAGAAAAGCCAGTTTTCCCAGTTGGGAATGGGCTAGTAGAGAAAAGGGAGAGGTTGGAAAAAGAAAAATCACATCAAATATTTATCTTGCAAGCTCCGGTGGTGACTGTCGTTATGAGGAATCGAAAAATCAAGGAAATCTCTGAACTACCCTCGATTTATATTTTTCTCTTTTACATTTCTTTTGAATTTCTTTTCTCGTCTATTTTATCTCGTTGAAGAAAGCTCCATAGATTGTCAGTTAAATCGATATCAAGGAATTTTCGTCCTCCGCACGAGTCACACAAGGGAAAAAAGGAATTTTCTTGAGTCACGGAGAAAGAAAGTTCAAGACACGAGACGTCTATTTTAGTCATCGAGCAATGCTATTCGTTCAGCTGGATATTTTTAAGGTTTCCGTCTCCGCCACACGTCTGTTGTGTGTGCAACGACTACCACTTTCTTTCTCTTTCTCTTTTTATTCTTGTTCCTCCCTTTCGAAGGATTCTCGTAGAATATACATGCTGTGCACACGCATGGAAACATCAACGAGCGTTAACACACCACGAACCAGACGCAATATTTTCAACCTGCTCTCTCTCTCTCTCTCTTTCTTTCTCTTTATTTCTCTCTCTTTCTCTGTTTCTTATACCGTTCGCCGACTTTCTCTCTTATCTTCATAACTTACGAGGAGTTTCGGGCCTCTGCCGACTGGACGAAAAGTCGTCTTCGCGAGCTTCGCGTGACTTTACGCCTTTGTGCCAAAGCCATTTCACCAGGCGCGTTTCTTCGTCGAGGAGGGTACGAGGAAATAGAATTTGTAAGCTTTTCAAAGAAAGGAATGACTCCACGATCAAATCAACCCACGCATTATTATCCTGACTTTATTTAACGACAAATTCCACGAGTAGATTCTCTTCTCTTTTTTTTTTTCTTTCATATTTTTATCAATTTTGACCGCGTACTGTAATTTATAAAAATCCTGTTATTTGTAAAACAAGCATAAGATGTGCATTGTTCATTTCTAATTAAAAGAAAATATTTCATTCGTTCAATATTTCGTTCGATTGGCTTAAATTCTATACGTGAAGATGTGTGTTATTTTTTGAAGCAATCATTTGACAACTCGGAGTGTCGGTAGTTTGTTAACCAATGAATCGTTACTTATTTCATATCGCGAAAGTTATTTCGTTTTTTTAATGGCAAATAATTGACGACTTTTTCATATTTAGAATCCAAGCTATTTTAAATGATCACGAACGATTGACATTGATAAATTCAACTTCTCAATTATTTTTCGTGTTGTTATGCGACTAATAACGTCCATCAAACGGTGCCTTCATTTAGTGCCGTCGTTCCCTTCAACTGGACGGCCCAACAAACATGGCGCATCTTTCAAATCGAAGTAACCAAAATGAAAGTTTAAAAACCCCATTATGATTTTGGCGTTCACTCGATACATTCTCTTCGTAAACAACACAAATTTTATCCTCCCTATTGTATGCGATACTAAAAAACAGAAAAATACGATGAAAATGTTTACTTTGATTTTCTATTTCTAATGAAAATGGCAAAACAACGAACGTCTTGACGAACGAAGAAAGTTTTAAATGACGTCTCAAGTGTTTGTTGCTAGATTGTAAAATGATTTTAATGTTTAGAGTGAATTTAAGTATTGATAAATTCGTACGAAAATAGAAATTACTTTCCGAACGTCGTAATAATAATATTACATTGCTCTTAAATACATTTAAAGTTTGTTCCTTTAATTATTGCGAAACAATTTGTATCCCATGAGATCCGCGTCTGTGTCGTAGCAAAGTTAACTTGGAGTTAGGTATTAACGGGCGCGAGGAAACGAAGGGCCGTTGCTAATAGGGTCTGACATTGACGAATCTTCAGGTTACGAAGTCGTCAAGCAAGAGAATTGGATGCTCACGATGTTAGGCCTCGCTTTTAGGACGATTTCGCACTTGCCAATTTGTTGGTTATAATGGGAATCCATCAATTTCCTCGCGGTCCTTTCGATATTTCGATATTTCGTTAGACGTGTCATTCGAGATTTCAACAACCAGTTATGTTCATTATTCGACTCGATAGGTTCCCTATATTGTTAAATAAAAAAAATAAATAAAAAATAAAATCAGAGATATACTTTTACTATTTGCAGAGGTATAAAGATAAGCAGGGAAAAAAATGGGAAGATCTCAGTCAAACGTAAGTTGCGATGGTTTTTGCGAGGAAAAATCGTTATCCTCTTCTCAAATCTGCCAACGATTTGTCGCCAAAAGACAAGATCCTAATGGGAAAGTAATCCCTTTCGAGTAAGCGACGCGAAAAGATAAAGACTCACCCCTGTACTTCCGAAGGAAGATTCAACGAGATTCCGATAATACCGAGGCCAGTAGCCCAACCACAGCGAGTAGTTCCTTTTTGCGATGAGGACTAACCGATAAGGAGATCTCTTTTTTTCCCGGAATCACGGTTGGAATTTGTTTCCCGGAAAAACGATCCTATTTGTCCAGGTCGAACCACACGCAAACCTAACAGCTACTACAACTACTTTCCAAAAAATGCTCATATCGTTTCTTCCGATTTATTGACGCATCCTACATTTTTTTCCAGAGGGAATCTGCGAGACCTAATGGATGCCATGAATCTCTTTTAACTTTGAATTTCTTTTCATCCTTAAGATATAATACGTCATGAAATTTTCATTTTATTTCTGTCATTATAAATATAATATTTTTTAAATGATTATCCTAATATCACCTGTATTATTAAATTAAATGTTTAATCTCTCTCTATCAATAATTAAAATAAAACAATGAAATCTTCAAATCGCATATAAATATTTGATTTTTATAACACATGAATAGTTTATAAAGAATTCAGTGATAAACTTATTTAATAATTTTTCAATTTCAACGAGAATTAATATTGCGCAAGTTATTCGTAAATAATTCGCACGTAAATTACTCGGGAAAAATTCTTACGGTTTTTTTCTTTTTACGAGTTTGCGAAAGAGAAAGAGAAGAATTCGTCGGTTAATTAAAAAATTGGAACTCGAGATGCGTTGAAAAGTGGATGCAAAAGTGACGCACTTCTCTGATCTTATACATGTCCCATACCTTGTCTAAAAAGAGTCACGACCGCTAATTGGCACATCTTCAAAGATTCTCGACCCTCTCGTGTTTTTCACCTGACTCTCTTCTTCTCTTTCACCATTTCGTTTCACCTAACATAAAGTAGTTTCTTTCAAGTTGACGTAAACATTCGTAGCGGATATTTATAAAGAAAAAAAAAAACGAACGTAATCTTTTTTGATAAAAGTCAATCATCGAATTTCAACAATAAACCTGATCACTGTTGTCATGAAAATCTTTGATGACATTCGCATAAATTCGTCAAACTCTTAAAAAAGTCTTCTAATCTCATAAATCTCATGTCAAATTTCGATTACCTTTTATTTCACGCGCAATCTTTGACGAGAAGTGATCCAGCCGGAAACTGTCATCTTCATCCTGTCATCCAAAACAAATTGTTACGATCTCTCGATAGTTGATTTTGTTGTTGCATATCTCAAAAAGAAAAATGCATTCCTTTGGGATAGATCCGATACGAGATAATAATGTATAACAAGAATAAAAAAACAATTATGGCGATGATAAAATGTCGAAAGTTTATACTGACACTGGCACCGATTAAATACGGCTGAATGTACGTGGCACGGAACAGCGACTGAAAGCAGAAGCATTCCAACAGCCAACGTTCCACTCAAAATCTTACAATCGGCCTGCTTCGTCAGAGTTCGTGCGTTTCCGTTCAAAAGCACGTGGCTGCTCTCGGGAGACCACGAGTCCGTGACGTACGTGATAGATATTAGATGAAAAATTGTTAATACGAAAATATTATAATTTTTGTAAGATAAAAAAACACTCGTTTTATTTAGGAATTCGAAGATTTTAGTAAAAAAAATTATTGAACGGCAAAGGATTACCAAATGGATGCAATTAATTAATTAATTAATAATAAGCGTAATAGAGTATATTGTAAAAGTTGCTACAACTGAAAAAAAAGCCAAAAATTAAAGCACGGTGTTGTTAATAAGATTTCAACTGTATTTGGAATAAATCGTTTGACCGTTCCTAAAATTTGGCACGCGGCTCAAAATCAATACAGTGGAGATAAAATTTCCTCACTTTACACTTTTTAATATCTTTAAGTAGAGAAAAGATTTTAAACACATATCTTCTATCGTTAAATCTGTCCTAGAAGATAAAAACAAGTTAGATAGATTACAATTTTGTTTATCAAAAGTAAGATCAATGAATCAAAGATTTGTACGATTACAATTATTTTGTATTCGAAATTTTATAAATGTATATCATATTTTCATTCTCATAGTGAATAATATTTCATGTTTGTAATAATAAGTTCGAAATAAAATAAAATTCTTCAAATGTTTTCACACTGACAAATAATACAATGTCTTATGAAATGTAAAAAAACAAATCATTATTGATATACAGTTACGATTTCCTATTTTATACGAAATTTGAGAAATGAGTGTCGTTTATTTGGACGTCTATCGTTCGACTGGAGTATTATACGATGCGGAGACGGAAATGGAGGGTGGTAAAGCCAATATACATATAGGTATGTACATTTGCAACACCCCCACAATATTGTCACATTAGTATTCGCCACGTATACCGGTTCGGTTGATGAGTTCAGTCTGACGTATCATTCCCCAAGCACGGTAAGTCTCCTTGTACCACCAACGTTGTGGAAACTTTCAAATTCCGAGTGCCATAAAAAAGAATCGCATTGTTGTTATGAACGCCGTCGATAACGAGAACATCTCGGTTTGGGTACAAAAGCTGGATACACATTTATATGCGTTTGTATTATACGTGTTTTTCGGTTGTCAGGTATGACAAATGTGAGTTATCACGAAAAAAAAGAATTTCAAATTTTTTATTATATTTATTATTACTTTCTTTTTAAATAATTTATTCGCAACGTGTTTGTGTGTGTGTGCTTTTATTATATCGATCCTGTCGACTGAAGTATTATTGGTGATTATATTCTGAAGTCAACAATAGTGCTGAAAAATGTAACCGTAATACGAAAAAAGTAACTTGATAAAAAAAACAATTGAAATGAGTAAAAAAATCTATATCTAACATTAGAAGGATTAATGTAAATTGCGTGGTGGAAGTTGACAATATGAAAAGACAAATCAATTCGTATCCTTGCAAAAGCATGAAGGGAGGGTGCCAGAAATCGTTTTAAGAGAACGAACGGTAAATGGTGGACGAAGGACATCGAAGCAGCTTTGCATACATTTTCCTTAGATAGGCAAGGCCGAACGTTGCGTTGTCGGCAACTCCACGCAAATCTAGAGTTTATCTGCCAGCTGAGTTTCTCCCCGATGAGCGATTCGGATGTAAATGACATCCGGTATACTGCCCTTTGGCGACCGCTCATAAAACTGAGGGTGGCACCTGCTGCAGGAACGCAAGCGAACCAGCATGCCGCCCCTTCTCTTTTTCTAACCTCTTTTTTTACTTTATCTTTTCTTCATGGTCTTCTTTCTTTCTATTAGTTATACTTAACTTAAACTTAAACAATGAATAATATACAAAAATAATATATAATATGTATATATATTTGACTATTATTGAGCAGATTTTTAAAATCATTTTTATGATTATTAACAATAATTATAATTTAATAAATATTATCTAAAATATATTGTGTGTGTGTGTGTGTGTGTGCAATGATATGTAGTCCGTTATGTTTCTTTTTATTTATTGTCTTATTGTCTTACAAGAACTGATTATCAAATTAATTTAAACAATCCTTGTTTCATACTTCTTTCATTTTCGTTAAAATCTTATGATAGCTTAGCGATAATTTAGTACACTTCGCGAAAAATAAAAAGTATCATCAAAATAAAAGAAATAGTATAGAAAGTAATATTTGGGAAAACTATTTTGGTGAAAATCGAAGGCAAGAAATACGCCGGGCAACGGAACAACCGCAAATTCTATTTGCTCTGATGGAAAATACTATAGCGTATGCTCCGTAGGAGGGTCCCACAACTGTGACCCAAGCTATATGCTCTGCTATCCGTATCTACGTTCCTTGTTGTAGTATTTGCTATTCGATTGCATACACGTGTACATATACACACATAGATATATATACATATGTGTGTGTGTGTACACATATGTAGAAGGCGAATGTCCCGTGTCTCAAGCACAACCCGCGTTGATTCTAATAGACCCTGCTGCGTTCCACTTGCTATAAATCCTAACACAGTTCCCCCCCCCTCTGCCCCTACCTCACCCTTCTTTCCTCGATTTCGAGCGCGAAAATTTTTTCTAAATAATTCGCTGCAACGAATCGAGCATACTTAACGAGTACCTATCGTTTACCGGTTTATAATAAATTCAGAGATTTAATGGATCTTTAAATATGTATTAGTAGAGGTGCGTATGTATAGGTTACTGTTAAAACGTGAGATCTGTTAACTCAATAAATAAGTAGCTTAAACATGCAATAATTATACCAACCAGTCAACATACGAAATAAGGCAAAATTTCATACTTTAAGTAGGTAATATATGAATTCACGAATTATTAACGTCAAGTTATTTTATGAATTAATTGAACTTTTTCTACAAAAAAAATAATTACCATCGTCTGATGACTCCTTCTGTACAATGTAACTTTTGTTAAACAAATTTGTTCGGACACTCATATCCTGTATACCATCCTGTATATCTACATATGTAATTGCAAGTAGAACAATAGAGTAATATGAGGAACCAAAACGCCTGAGGACAGGCAACTATGACTTCATACTTCGATGTATGAAACAGGAATGTTTGAGCGTACGCCGTGTTGCATACATGCAGGGGCTAGATGCAATGTACTTTCTGATTTTATATTTAACTCTCTTTTGAACGAATTTAATTGTTTATTTATCTTTGTTAAATATGTAAAATATAATTTTACGAATGCAACGAATAAAAATAATAACAAAGTGTTTTCTCGTTAATAGTTAATGTAAATAATTTTATTTTTCGTAATTTGATTTCAGTTTCTCCTCCTTTAACTTATCTTTCCTTGAGAGAGACGTCACAACGAGGAGGAATAAAAATATAAGGAGGAAAATCAGTGCCTCCTAGCATGAACGAAATTTTATCGTCGTTTAACGCACGGACAAAACTTATTCCCCCCCGAACGTAGTTTTTATCATCCCTACGTGCTGTTTTCCTCCCCTACCTCCAGTAAAGTTTCAAATGCTTACGAGCACCTACGATCACCGAAAACGAAGTCAGCCGGGGCTCTGTTTCTCCATTACCCGATGCGTTTTCGTCGTCATGATAAACGACAAAAGGAGAGGAGCTCAACTTTCAAGGACCCGTTTCCGTCCGCTAAACTCTTACGAAGAGGGAAAACGAAAGGAAAGGCAAGAAAAAAAAAAATAAAAAAAGAAAACAAAAGCATTTCATTTCCCGACCAGCTATCGGGAGGACGAAACACTCAACCGTTACTTTTTATTTTCGAAAGGAGTTTTTCTCCTTCAACAATTCTTCCATTTTTTTTCCACCACCGAAAAGGAACCAACGAGGTCTTTAGTATTCCACGTCCACGTCAATGTTATATGAAAATCGAATGACCAAGAGGAATTTGAAGATCACTCTCTCTCTCTCTCCCTCGAGTTTTTTTCGAAGAAGAAGAAGAAAAATAAGAAAATCTACCGATCATCTCGAATAATCGAAGTAGGATTTTGGTCTGATTGTGAGTCAAGTTTATCTTACAATGGGTAGGGAAGATGAAGGAGATAATCCGTCTTCTTAGTCGTGATTCCTTACCATTACGAATTCTACGACTTCGGTAAAATAAGAAACAAAGTTAGGCGACTGGAAATATTTTATACATTTGAATACATTTTTCGATACGAAAATACATGAATTACTTTTTTTCAAATATTTAAAGGTATACGCTTGAATTAATTTCAATTTGAATTATATTTTTTAAGATATAAGCATGTGTTAATTTTATTGTCTGATAACAATTGATCAAATTGCTAAAGAAAAACAAAGTTTTTCTAGACTGTTAATGAATTTTTATGACTTTAAATAAAAAAATGTATCCATTGACATTTTATAGTGAAATTATATTTAATAAATTCATAAAAATATTGTACCGGCTCACACATAATACGTGTGCCCTTATATTTTTAAAAAGAAAAAAGGTAATAATCGCGATCATGAAAAACAATGGAATAAAGAATCCATTGATTTCGTTTCTTTCTCTCTAACTCATTTATCTTTTTTCTTTTTTCTTTTTTATACTCTTCTTCTCATTTTCTACAGCACAACGGTGTACATACGTAATACGTACAAAGCACATCAGTATTCCGGAATCGCTTCGACCGTTCGTCTCGCGAGACAAGAATTCAAAGCATTCCGATCGAATTTTCCGGCTGTTCGCCGAGCGAAAATTTACGCACGCTCACAACAACCCCCATAGGCGAGTTTTCTGCCTACGTCACTAAAAGCCCTTCGAACTAAAAAAGACCCACCCATGTCACCCTCTTCGAAATGTTTCTTAATTGCCTTTTGAACAACAAGAAGTCATTTCGAACCTATTTTTCGATACTTTGAAAACGTTCGAACCTATCGATTGTCCATTTACTCCAAGGAAGTCTATTGAAGAAACCTAAACACGAGTAATCCAAATAATTTTATATTACGGAATTTTTTGCTCTTATATATAAACAAAAAAAAATACTCTTTCAATGTTACTAACAAATATGCATCAATTACACTAATTTACAGTACATCTGTTGCCGAAAAAATGTTAGCTATTGCTGACTATATATTTTATACAGTTTTCAAATATACAGATGGAATTTTTGTATCTGCTCGAGTTTTTTTTTGTTTTTGTTTTTTATTCCAAAATACAGAGGATAGGTATTCTTAACCAACTTTGATATAACTTTTCAATTTATGTATATATATTATATATATATTTATATATAACTTTCCAATTTTTGAGGTTAGAATTGACAACGAATCGCCATTGTCGAATCACAAAGACGCCTTGTAGACACGAGCGAGACGAAAATTACTGAACGAATAATAAGTACTTATATTTATTCTTAAATAATATCGTTATATCATCATATATTTTTACATTAGTTGCATTACACGGTTAATGTAAGGAAAACGTAGATTTTGTAGAATGACCAAAACAAATGAAAAAATTCGTTTCTGTATTCGTTTATCTGTCCATCTATGGAACAAAATTCTTTGTCTTGTTTTTTCTTACAAACAAAGCCCTTCTCGCCGTATTACTTTTAATTGAATTCCCGCGATGAAATTTCATCCGCGAGCGGTCCTCGAGTGCCGCGTCACTCTTTCGCTATATTAAGTCGAGAGAGAGAGACCATTTCGCAGCTTTCCTTTCTCTTTTTCACATTTATTCCCTCTGTCTTTCCCTCTGTCTTTCCCTCTATCTCTTTCTATCTTTCAGCACTCTTGTTTGTTACGCACTCACAAAACACCACTATTACTACTACCACAAACTCAACCATTCCACCAGCCATGTTTGAAGAACGTGCTTTCTCCGTAGCCACGCACAATCATGCTTTTTTCTCGTGGCATCCTTCCAGACTCTTGCTTGAGTGCGCGACACTTTGGGAAATGGAAATTCGAAAGCGACTGCCCGACGAAAATCTCAAGTTTCATGAAAAAAAAAGAAGAAAGAATTTGTGCCGACGACGAAAATGTTCCTTTTTTTCACGGAAATATTATTCTTCCGATTTTCATAGATTCAATTGATAGAAATATGAATCGAGTAATACGTTATTAATCGTATAATACGTGAAGAGAAAATTTGTGAAATTTATGTTAGTAAATAATATATGCAGAAGAGCAATCATACTCAATCTGTAGGCCCGGCGAGCTTTCAAGTACCGGCCCGGCACGCCCAATCATGAATTTATCTTTTTTCTTTTTTTAATAACCAAAATTGAGTGACGGCCACTTAACCCCTACCTCACAAATTTCCGCCCACGGGACCAATCGTTCTTATGAACGAAGTAAAACGTAGCATCATTGTTTAAATACATTTATTGTTTCCCCACCCTATGACCGTTTTTTTTTTCTAATCATTGATTTTACATCGACATCGATGTGGACTCGTGAAAGTAAAATGGTTGAATACCATTTTAATAGAGAAGCTAATAATAAATAAGATAAGTTAATCAAAAATTTATGTTATAAAACTTATTTTTAGTAATCGAAAATTTATTTAGATCGTCCAGTACCGTTGATAAGTAATCAGTGGAGAAACCTCGGTAGACGACAATGGTATAAACGACAGGTGCGATTAACGAGCGTTTGACTGAAGTTTAGCTAGCCCACACAACCGCTAATTAAATTAATTTGAGGGTATACCTCTCTCGTTCGATCCTCCCTCCTTCCCCTTTCCTTCATTCTACGCTCTCAGTTTAAAGCACCACTTTCAAGTTAAGTATCGTCCGAACGATATGAAAGCTCGATGCGTTCAAAATCAAGAAAGTTTTAACTGTGTCGGGGGGCACATAAATAATATTAGGTCAGTATATAAATTAATATTAAAATTTAAAAGAATCTATATGTTTATAAAAAAAAGTTTCATTTAATTTAAAGGAGTAACAAAATAGTATGTTTATTATCATTTAAAATAATTATTTCATAAAAAACCAATTCATACAAAATCCGAAGAAAATAAAAATGAATGAGAAGTATTGCATTGATCACGTTTTCGACACAAACGCGATTTCGAATTATTCGGGGATCGAGGTAAGTTCTAAAAGGAAACTTAGGGAACATAACAAAGAGGAAAATGAAGAAAAAACCGAAGACCGAACCCCTCTGACGAAAGTCGAGGAAATTGGTGCCGGACGTTTCTTCTCGCTCAGGAACGGTGAAGTCTTCTCGCAGAGGAGGAGGCTTGCCTCCTTTCAATTAACGCCTATCCCATCCCTACGAAGAAAATGCCCTCCCTTTTCCCTTTGTTCCGAGCGCGTACTCGATGAGGAGTTCTATGACCTTAGAGACTCGGCCTCGACGTGGAAAAGATACCTACTCTCGATAGAGATAGCAAGCGAGAGAGTAAAAGAGAGTTAGAAGAAGAAGAAGAAGAAGAAGAACAAGAACAAGAAGAAGAAGAAGAGAGAAAGATAGTCGAGAAGAAAAGTCTTTATCACAGTGAAGGAACTTGGCAGGGGTTGCTGAATTCACGATGAAGAAGCCAATGGAAAGAAAAGGAAGAGGTAAAGAAGATGTAGAATAAGAAGAAGGAGGAGGAGGAGAATGAGGATGAGGAGGAGGAGAAAGCGAGAAAGAGGGATATATCCACAAGAGGAGGAGGAGGAGGATGGTCTCTGTGTGTTATGGGGTTTTCACGGGTGCTCGGAAATTTGCATACAGAGCATCTGTCACCAGCCCCTTAGCCGGCTTCGGCTATTCTCAACTCGGAATATCTCCCGGCGCGGATCTATGGGATAATGGGGACCATTCTTATGGTAAACCTGCAGGGGTGCTGCCTTGTTATTCGTTCTACGCCGTCACCTACAGCCCAACGTTTCGCGATACACTTCGCGAAGTGCGGCCGCACACGTAAGACGTGAAAATTCTGCTAGACGGTTTGTGTTAGCACTAGTGATTACGGGAATGGAACTCTTACCCCTCTCTCTCTCTCTTTCTTAGGGGTTCTAATGATTCTCATCTTTCCTTATATTTCTCTCGCTTTCTATTTAATCGATTTAGTTGAAATCTCTAGGAATCATAACGCGTGATAGTCTACCGCAAGATTGAAGCGTGCGAGTATTATTCAGGTTTAACCGAACCCCTTGATTTCATATCAATGATGCATGACGAGCTAAGTATAGAAACAAAACTCTAGTTACTCGTCGATCAATTCAGGCAATGCTAGTACGGCGGATAATCAATAGGAAATATCGAGAGAGGGAACATCGTCGCCCGAAGGAATCATTAGAGTTAGTAAACTCGCAAGAATCGATCATACCAAGTCACGAAAGTTCACTTTTCTATACCAACTGCTCAAACACACGCGAGAATACTCACGTATATATAACTATACCATTACTTTTTCCTTTCTCTTTCCTTCTATCGAGTTTCCTTCACTTTCACTTTCCCCCGTTATTACATAGCAGCACCACCAGCCAACTTTCGATCATTTCTCTCCGTAAGCCAAGAGGAAGAAGAAGAAGAAGACCTAACCCCTCTATCCAAAGTCACCTGTTCCTTCCACTATCGCTACGCTGTTCATGGTGGTGTATGCAGTCAAGCAACACCACCCTTCCTCTTACACCCTTCTCCTGAAAATGGTTTTCCAAGCACGAACACTGCCGGAGCCCATTGAAATTCACCGCGAATCTTGCTTTCCATCTCTATTCCTGTCGGAGAAGGTAGGATGAGAAGAAATGAGAGAAAGAGAGAGAGAGAGAGAGTGAATCGTGCTTTGATCCACAGAAGAAGAGCCAAACGTAGACACCCCTTGCTTACCTATATAGGTTTTACCTATTCGCGGCTGTTTTGCTCTCGAGGCACATCCGCCTTTGTCCGCGACGCCCTTTAATTTAGCGTTCCACTCCCAATCCTCCTTTTCGATCCCCCTTATCTCTCTCCGTCTGTCTGTCCGTCCGTCCGTTTGTCTATCTATTTCACTCTTTCCCTCTCCCTTTCTTTCTATTCTCTTGTCTTTTCTCCTTTTGTCTTTTCCATCGCGAATCGATTTCGAGCAAATTTCGTATCTCACGAAACGTTAAGAAAAATTGAGAGATACAATTAAACAGAAGTAACGTATATTATCAAAATATAATTAGGTAGATAATATTTTGATAAGAAAATAAATTAACCGACACACTTTTTTTCATATCATAAGTCAGACATTATTTCTCGAACCGACGTGAATGAGTTTAACGCGAGTTTGACGCGAAGCTGAGAGCTCGTTTCGACCCCTTCGAAAGAGATAGAGAAAAAGAGAAGAAAGGGAGGAAGAGGGGTTGGACTGTCGACCTCTCGAGGGAGGAAATTCTGTGCCCCTCGACCCGTGAGAGAGTGAGTGGGGAGGGGGAGAGTGCGGGGTGGTAGCCAGGAAGGGTGAAAAATTGCAGCGACTTATTAAACGGAAAACTTGGCCGTCCGGGACAGGACCGTGCTTTCTCCCTTTTCCCTCCTACCTCTCCCTCTTTCCCTCTCTCTCCCTCTTTCTCTTTCTGTCTCCGCTTCGCCATATTTCTCACGCACTTTTCATGATATATGTATACCCATCGGCTAAAGAAAGTTTTGACGAGAACACGACTATGCCGCACCGTTATTATCACCAATGAATTATCGAGTTATTCATTCCGTCTTTCTCTCTCTCATTTTCATTACTCGATGATCAATGGTAACGTTTAAACACACTTGTTTTTCTACGAGGAAATTTCATAAACGTGAGCGCGATGGCACACGTATAAGCGAAGACTGACCCCTTTTGCTAGTTGCCGAGATGATTAATCTCGGCAACTTTACTTTCCGTTCAAGAATTTTCTTCATTTTTAGTTCGAACCATTCGTTAACGGATCAACAAATTATCTTTCCGAAAGTACAACTGGACGAACATTTTTTAAATGATTTTTTTTACCAACATTTATCTTCTTACGTTAAAAAATTATATTTGATTTGTATATATACAGTGAAATACAGTTAAATATTTAATTATTATAATTAGAAAAGAATAGTTGAAAAGTTTTCGTCACTTTTTTCTATAATTTCGTTTATTTCGTTTATTTCGTTTAGTCAAGAAATTTATGGGAATAAAAAAAAATAATAAATAAATATAAATAAACAAATAAATATTATTTGTACATAAAATAATATAAAAATAAAATAATAATATTAGATAAAAAAGAAAATTCGTGTCGTTTAATACTGAGTAGATCATTTTTTCACGAATTTTCATATCATTTATATAAAATGATACTTTTGTTGAAAAAAATGATAATAAACAAAAACTCTCGTAAACGTTTATCGAGAGAGAAAGTGGGACGATTACAAAGTATTAACGAAACGAGCAATATGCCCTCCTCCTCCTCCTCGAAATGAAGAATCTCGTTTTATAACCAAGAAGGGTGGAAGGAGCCAAACGTTTCTTCTACGAAGGAAGAAGCTGAAGTTACCCCCACCACTTGAACAGTTTGCCGTGGCTTTCGAGATAATTCGAGGCGATAAGTCCGTCACCGATGAGAGGGTTTATCGTCCCTCGGAGGGGAGCTTCCACGAGACGACATCGACGACAGGGTAAGACTACTCCGAAGGAAGAATTCAAAGTAACGGAAAGAGAGAAGAGAAAGTACTATGAATGTGGGTGTGTTCTTTGCGTAAGTAAAGAGCTACCTGAAAGAGGAGGATCTTCGGAGCGAGCTTTAAGCTTTCCAGCCCGTAAATCGCACTCGTCCGTATCCTCGTTCCTCTTGACACCCGATTGGCTCAACCGATCGATCCGAAAACGAGCCACAATCTTTTTATTTCTATCACTTTCTGTTTCTATCTTTCTTTAGGTTCGATCGAAAGATAGGAACAAAAATATTATATTTCTAGGTTTTTGTACACGAGAGGAAAAAAAAGAAAGCAAATTTTTATTCTATATATATTTAAATATAAAATAAAATATCCTTTCTCAATATTGTTTTATTTATTATATAAACAATTAAAATATTGACAATTATCTAGATTTCATTTTAAAAAGTGTAACTTTTGTTACTAAACGATCATTTGATTGGTTATGGTATAAATAAGTATACTTCAACTGTGCTAGGGGTTTAGTGTTAAATTGGATAGAGAAAAATAAGACAATTTTGGAATAAATATAAAAATTTCGAAAAAACGTGTTCAAAATGAAGGATACTTTTTCGTTCTTTCTTTATAAACATCAGATTCGATTAGATGGAAGACGACATAATCTAAATGATACTTAATTATTACGGCCCCATAACCCGTACTGGTAGTCTGGTCTTGTTGAAATTAACCTAGGCTCGTTTTCGCGTTAAATTCTAAGGATACGTGGAAACAGAACCGGTCCGGTAGGCTTCTCGAAGCGCATAGAAGTGAACAAAGTAGAGCTCCTCGGTCGTTAACCGGTTACCAAACGATAAGAAAAAACTTATGGCTCTTCGATCTCGCGCCACAGAATGCGTCGTTCGATTCGATTCACGATTGTTCACGCGTTTTCTTTAATAAATCTTTTTATTTCTTCGATTGCTTTATGAAAAAATACAAAAACAAACAAAACAAAAAGAAACAATAAGGCAAATAAACTTATCGAAGAAGAAGAAAGCAACGTTCTTCTAAACAAATACAGTTGTTTTTTTTTTCGATACAACTACCTTTTCCGATTATTTTATTTAGAAAATATGAACATTGAATCTTATAAAATATTATTCTGTAAACTATTAACTATACATGTATAGTTAAGATTAAAATAAAGTGTTATATTATCTATATGTCAATATAATAAATATTTCTTTATGAATATTATTACTTATTATAATTGCGAGTATCGTTAAGTACTATATTATCAATATTAACCAAAAGTTATTGTGTTGTTTCAGATAGTACAATTTTTTGAAGTAGTCAATAAAATTACTTTATATACAAGTGAAATATTAATTTTAAAACGCACGCACGTGAACTTTTAGTTCACCCTATCTATATATATGTATTAACATCAATATAATAAACATTGTTTTATAAACATTATACTTAAAATGAATTATTATAATTATCACTCAAGAGAAAATTTTCAAATAACGTAAAACAACGTTACCGAACGTAAAACTGTTAAACAGAGAGACATTCTGTACACAATCTTTGTTCAGAAAAAAGAATTGTGGGACAGAATGGGAGGGGGGTAAGTTGGTTATGAAAATAAGATGGCAGATTCAAGCAGAACGAGTCCTGTCCCGAAGTCAAGTTTATTCTTCGGAATGGCAGATCCTCGAGTGAAGGTACCACGATCTTCAGAGCAAGTAAGGCTTGCAAGAGAGGCCGGTTGGTTGCCTGTCGACCGGCCACGTTTTTTGTCAGACCAGTCGTCCTCTCTCTTCTCTCTTTCTCTCTCTCTCTTTCCTTTTCCCTCTCTCAGTCTTTCCCTTTCTCTCTTTTGCTTGCAACGTCCGTATCAAGAACCTCCAGTGTAAAATGCGAGCAATTTGATCAGCGATCCATCCTCGTACTGCGGCTGTTACTGTTGCTATTGCTGCTGTTACTATTGCTGCTGCTGCTGCTGTTGCTGCTGTTGCTTCTGCTGCTGTTGCTGCTTCTACTGCTACTGCTGCTGCTGCTGCTGCACCCCACTTCCATCGACTTCTACAGAGAAACAGCGCATTCGTTGACTATTCTCCTTTCATAGTATACATTTAAATACTTATGTACGTGTTTGTACATTTTATAGATTGGTATAATTCGCGTGTAAAGTAATACAAATGATTTTGATCATTATCATAACGATCATTTGCTTGGATATTTGTTTACATTAAATGACACGATTTATTAAGTACTCCTTATCAAGTTTGATAAGTATATGATCATTTTTAATATCGTGTTAGATTTCTATAACGTCATGCAACTGTTAAGTCACGCACTGAAGTATATATTGTATACTATACTTATATGTATACTTAATATTATATATTTTATAAATCATATTTATCTTTCAGTTCTGTATAATTATATACTAGATATTTTTTTAATGCCTGTTCTTTTTTTTTTTTAACTTTTAGTTATACTTCGATAATAATGTATTATAATTTATATATCGTATATTCTAAATATAGAATTGCAATTTTTATCATACTTTCAATGCATACATACAAAGTATGCATACATACTTTCAAGGAGAATATATTGTAGTATCTTATTTGGATTTAATGGAAAACTTCGAGATTATTTCGAGATTAATTTTTAGTTTTTTAATTAACGGTTCATATTTTTTTATAACAACATGTTTTTTCACTTAATCGTAAGTGAATACAAAAAATCCAACCAATGACTTCATTGTTTCCATTGACAAATAAATTGACGAATCTACTTTTGTTTTTGTGCCGTTTAAATAAAATAACACCTTAATAATTTCGATTATAAAATGTTAGCAAAAATATTCCGTACGCGTCAATCATGAAAGGGAAATAATACGAAGGCGTTTGACTTATCGAGAAAAATCTCATTCTTTCCCATCTTCCTTCCCTACAGTTTTTTCTCATCCACTTCCTAGCTTCCACTCGCATTTGCGTTCGTGTTCGAGAAGCAACCGGTTAAAAAAAAGAGGATAGATATCTCGATAATCGCGAGAGATGCCTTCGCGTATCGGATTAACAACAACTCATCTATGAGAAAAAGAGAAAAGTTTGTTCACAATAAACCCCATAGACCTAATGTAAGCTTCTTACCGACGAGTACATTAAATTTCATTTGCGCGTTATGTGAAAAATTAAATGGTCTTCAGAAACGATTTCTATTTCTCGTATCAGAAATATATTATTTAAAAAGAAAGATAGAAAGAAAATATGAGAATTTATTGCAACTATTATAAGAAAACTTTGGTCTAGATAAAATAAAATTAAAATAATTAAACATGAGATAAAATGTTTACGACGTTAATAATAATTAATTGAACCACGTATACGGAGTTATATAATAATCCTTCGAGAAATAAACTTCATGGAGAATGTTATAATAGACATAGAATGAAAATAATTCCTTAATTAACCGATACTAAGAAAAAAAACGCAAGGTTATGGTACAAAATACGGAACGTTTTGCTCAGGAAAACTGCTATTAGCATGAAATCAGCGATTGCGTACATTAATCGTGTTCCGAGTCTTGGTTTAATAGACGAGACTCTTGAGAAACTGTTAAACCTTACTTCATCCAAGGACACCAAAGAAAACATCATTCTCTGAAACATCAAAGAACTGCGCAGCTTCGAGAGTTATAAAAGCATCTCAACTTCTAAAACAGTAAATAATATGGAAATACACCCGTAACAATTATTCATATCAAAAATGAGTTTGAAATACTTGTTAAAAAACACACAAAAGATACGTTAAATAAACTAGATTTCATAAACAAAAATAAGAAAACCGAAACCAATCCTTGTGCACTCCTCCCAAGTACTCAATCTACCTAAACTCAATAATTGAAGATAACACAAGATTCATAGATTAATTTTGAGATAAAATTTCGAAGAAAACTTTGACAGTAAATATCTCGATGATAAAATTAAAAAATAATTCGAAGAATTCCATACTTATGCCAAAGAAGCACAAAAATCCTAGTAGTTTATAAAAAAAATTAATTAAAAAATAATTTTCCAATGTTTCGTTTGAAATTGATCGATGCATCAATACTTTCTACATCTACTGTACATTTAAGAAATAATAAAGAAAATTAAATGAAAATGATTTCATATTAAACTAATACATCATCAAATGTCAATAGAATGTTAATCTTATTTCAAAGTTTATCGTATACGAATCGTTAATTTATCAAATCTATTGAAAGAAAGAGAAAACGGAAGATTGAAATAAAAAGATATATTAAAAGTAACCGACCTTGATTCGTGCAACCTCCCATTCGATTTTATCTTCGTTACCGATAAACCGTGACTGTAATAAGTCGTAGTCGTCTTAAATCTTGGAAACGATTTCAAAGAGATAATACGATGTAGTCTTTGACTTTAATGATCTTAAACTTGGTACTCTTCTCGTAAAAGATCCGAAGAGAGTGACTGTACATCAACAAATTTATGATAAAGTTTCGGAATAAGTAAGTTCGCGTTTATATTAAACACAATGACGAAAAGTCTGTCGACGAAATGGAAACTCAGGAAACGCCTCGTGAGATTTCGAAGGACCCTTCGTCCTTCGGGACTATGTCTTCGAGAAAGGAAAAAAGGAAGGAAGAAAGGAAGAGGCACGAAGGTCTCTTCCTAACGAACTTACCGTCGAAGCTGCAGAGTAGTGCTCACCATGCTGGAAGATATACGAATTTTCTCTCATTCTTCGCAAATATTCGTGTGTATCTTTCCATTTCCTACGCATACGAAGAAAACTGCTCATATATACAGGGTGTTTCAGATTATTTGTTCCTTATATACTGGAATGTAAAATATTACATTATGTTAATATTATTAAATAATATTATGAGGTAACGAATAATGTCATGTAATTCTTTGAAATATTGGATTGACAGAAAAGTTAATACGGATCGATAAAAATAATATTCGATTTATGGTTTTAATATACGTACATTTTTCTCGAAATCAGTATTGGATTTTCTGAGCAACCAAATACTTGAGTTATAAGTATACTTAATATATATTAGGTAAATTATTATATATATTATATATATTATTTATATATATAATATTATTTTCTGAGCAACCAAATACTTGCAACCAATATAATTATGTTGTTATATTCGTTGTTAATTTTTCGTTAATGATTATTAACGAAACGATTATTAACGAATTAAGGCACGAACTTTCCGTTCAACCAAATATAATGAAATTTAAGAGAATTTATTTTTCTCATACTTTATATTTTACATGCCACAAGAAAAAACAGATAATCTGGAACACCCTGTATATATATATATATGTATGTGTATGAGAGAAAGAAAGAGAGAAAGGGACGCACAATATTCTCTTATATTAGAGAGAAAGAAATACCAAAAAAGGAATACCGTAGAAAACTCACTTTCCGCTTCGAGTCAGTCCGTCACCCCTGTTGAAAGGCTGAATCTTTCGTATTTCTTCGAATTTTTCGTCGAAACCAACAAGAATTCTTCGGGAAACGAAGAAAGAAAAAAAAGAGGAAAAAAGAAAAAAAGAAAGAAAGAAAGAGAAAGAGAGATAGAGAGATAGAAGGATTCCTCCAAATGTTATCTCGAATGAAGAACTCGAGTCACGTAATAACTAGTAAAATATGTGAAAACATCTCTTTCGTACAAATAGACTAAGGAAGAAAAGCGAGTATTTGAGGATGAGATAATCGTGAGTATTCTATTTGAAAGGTTAGAGATAATGCGTCTAAGACGATTAGATTTTAATAAAATTGCATTGACGATAATGCTTCGTGCAATTTTACTTTGAAACTTGAGTGGTTCGAAAAGAAAGGAGAGCCAACAAAATAGTAGAAAAAAAAATCAACGTTTCCGATTTGAAGATAAGAAAGAAGAAAGAAAAGATGGGGAATTGAAGAGGGGTGGGAGCGGGGGTTCGGGGGCAGGGGACCGGGGGTGCAGGGAGAAGAAAAGAAGACAAGTTTTTCTCGTCGTAGAAAGAAGGGGGTGTGTAAAAGTAGTAGGTACTCGATCTTTGCTCGCGAGAAACTACTTTTTTTTTCTCTTTCCTCTACCCTCCAATCCTACTGGCCCTCCCCCCTACCCCCCCCTATCTCCTCGCCACGATGGTCACGCTCCGCTCGCCACCCTAAAAATTACTCTGAGTAAAAAACGAGCTAGGAACGCGACAGAGACGTCTACGAGAATCGTGCCCGCAGTGTTCTACGAAATGGGAAGATCGTTCGAAGGAAATGGCACTGGGAAAGAAAACTCCGATCACCCCCCTTGTTTTCCACTTCGTGCGAGATTCAAATTACGCGGCCTGATTGAGAACGATCTATCCAAAATAACTTCGTATCGTAGATTTTGTTTCCTTTATCAAGCAAAATTTTTGTCCTTTCCTAATCGATTGGAAGTGATTTTTTGTTAAGAATATTAATTTTGTTAAGAATATTAATTTGTTTAAGAATATTAATTATATAATTCAATATTAAAAGCAAATATAAATATATTTAAATATATATATATGAAGAAAAATTAGGGATACTGCAGTTGCACAGTGTCGATGCACGAACCGTCCCTAATTTTATTATGACCTCAATAAAGTTGTTTATCATTCGTCGAGCTTGACTGAGTTTTCTCGTGTGTTCTCACGTAATCCGAGACGAATTTCTCAAAAGCAGCGTGCAGCGCCATTGACGGATGACGGAACATCCGTACAGATGAAATTCTTCTTAGAATACATAGATGCATAAATATTTCTCGTCTAACTTTTATGCGAAATTTCCACTCTAGTCGCGCTACTGCAAATCCCTCGTGCGTGAGGAACGTATTGGATTACGTGTAACGCAGGAACCACATTCCTAGGTAGACATGTGAAATTCGATATTGTTTGCTCAAACAAGAACTCGTAAGGGTGAAGAAAAAGAAGAAGATGAGAAAAAAAAGGAAAATGCTAACAATAAGAGACAAGCAAAAAGAGAAAGAATAGGCGTGAACGGGCATAACAAATCTTGAACGACCTCGACGAACCAATGTTTACTACAAATCACTTTCCACAGACTTCTTTTAAAAGATATGAGAGTACAAAGAAGTTTACATTAATCACACGACTAACACCTTAAAACCAATTCACGTTCTCACATGTTGGAACTCATTTCGAGAGAACCAAACGAGTTTTTGTATATTTTTTGTCTTCGAAAGAAAATCAAGAGAAAGATATGCAAGAATGTTGTTGAAAATCTTGTTGCCACTTAACGATATATTTTCTTTCTTTCGGTGACACTTCGAAGTCGATAAATAGTTCATTGTTAGTTGAAAAACTACTGGAAATCCGGCTAACTCGAGCAACCAGTTCTATCTGGAGAAATAAAAAATTACTCAAGTTCAACTCTTGCCTATGCTAGGGTAAGACGACAAAAAATTCAGATCTGATAGATTTACGATCATATTTATTATACAGGGGTGGCCAACAGAAGCTGATTTCAACCTTCAAGAAGCTTGATTTCAGCTTTCAAAAAGCTGATATTATTTAAAATAATTGTTCATTTAAATATTGTACAATTGTTAAAATATCCAAATCTTCTGATTTCGTTTATGATCATCCATCCAGCTGTATCAAATGCTGTAAACAATTTTTATTCTATTTTATTTCACTTATTATTAAATATACATAATTTTTAATAGTTTTGGGGAATACTTTTGGAACGAAAACAACGAAATAAATCCTGATTCCAATCATTTAAATTTTACATATTTGTAAATGTAATTTTTAATGTAATTTGTATTTTATATTTTACTTATATTACCTTATTTCTTTATTTCATTGTACACTGTTAAAGTATTTGAATAAGACTTATCCAAGTAATTTTAATTAACAAGGATATCTTACTGAACACCAGAATACTTGATGGGTCGGTTAGTAACAGCTGTTGTGCTTACAGTTACATCGGGGACACTGTATACGTAAACAAAGAAAGATAAAAAAAAAAGAATTTGATTAGCCTATTAAAGAAAACGATAATTTCATGAAATTGTTTCGTTGACATTAACATTAATCATTTTCGATTGAGAAACGTCATAGAGGACAAAGAAGTTCGAGTTAATGAAAATTGACATGAAATCGTCATACTCGTATCTCGTTCGTTTTTCAATCGTCGCACGAAATGTATGCAATTTAAAGGATTTAATCGGTGTTCTTTAATGCACGCACGCTAACGTGCAGTTAACGTGAATCGAGCTTAAAGTGAAAGCAGGCAACTTGAGGTATAGAAAACGAGCGATTATCTCTGAACGACAAAAAATACACAAACACACACACAGAGACACACATATATATAAAACACAAGATGCTTTTCTCTCAGTGTATATTGTGTGCTCGTTAAAATGCAGAAGAGAAGAACGTTCTCACGCCATTGGCAGAAAGTAAGTAAGTAAGTAGATATCTTTTACTCGTGGGATTTCATCGCGTGAGCGCACGCGCGCGCAAACGTAAGATCAAACTCCATTGCAAAGTTGTGACGATCAACGTAGAAAATATGTGGTTTATCCTCTTGAATATTCATTTATCTCGAGCTTGCACACGAATCATTAGATTCTAACGATCGTTCCTAACTTCTCGTAAGTAAATGTCAAATAAACGTAAACATTTATTAACAAAAGATTAGCCAACACAGGTTGAGATTAATTTCGTATATTCTCTCATTTTCCCTTGACATTTCTCAAGATACCTCGTAAAGATACGCAATGAAATTTATCTTTATTCGTTTGGATGAGATTAATCTTATATGTGAAAAGAAAGAAATGTATTTTTCAACTTTCAAAAGTAATTAACATCGTAGATATCATTCGGAAGAAATCAAAGTTGCAATTTAACGCATGCGAACTTTAGATATCACTTTTATTTAGGTTGTTAATATAAAAAAAGTTAAAAATAAATAAGAATGAAATGTTTTTTCAATATTATCACAGTAATCGCATAAAGTAGCTCTGAGAATCATAATTTAACGTTGATCTATATAAGCTACTAACAAAGCTTGCTTATGCAAGTATGTATTTAAATCGACGAATATGAGAAACAAACAATGCGAGACAAAAGCCAGGTTAATCCACAATCGTATCCACGGTTATCGCATGGTCACGCTAAGCCAACCAACAATTTTTCTACTCACGAGCTTTAACGAGAATTTCCCAATATCTGCGATTGCTACTACGTTAACCGATATTTCACAATTTTCACTCCCTCGCACGTGTCACCGTACGAAATGGGCTAGCATGATCCAATAAAAAAGAGTATTTAACAAAGAGATATAATCCGCAATTCGAACATAAATCAATCATAAATTATCAAATTTAATAATTGTAGACGAAAAAGAGAAAGGAAAAGATAAATAAAAAAACAAAAATTATAATAAAAAGAAAAAAAAGAATGGCAATAAAGGAGAAAAAGGTAGAGAAAAAAAGAATAAAGAGAAAAAAAAAAGAAAACCTACTAAAAAGGGGTAAGTAAATGAATGAATTGGAAAACCGCAAATGAGTTCGGCTAGCGAACAAACGATTCCACTGACTTCCTTGTAAATATGTACGCATGTATATACGTGTCCCAACAATGTTCACAAAAAAAAACATTCAAATTATTTCGTAACGTGGTTAAACGAAACACGATTTTAAAACCATGCGAAATAAATTAAAAGTCAACAAAATTGTTGTAGAAAATAAATTTGGGGAAAGGAAAACTAACCGGAAATAAAAAAAAAATAGAGAAAAGCAAACGGAGAAACGCGAATCATCGGAGAAGGGGGGGAAAGAGAGGAAAGAGAAGGAAAAGGAGGTGGGGGGATGGGGGAGGGGGTTGGGGGGAAGACGTAAAAGAACGAGTATGATGTACTGCGCTAATAACCAAACCCACGCCGGCTGTGTGGCAGATCCTAACGATGTTTTAAGCTGTAATTAATTTACTGGTCGACCCCTTACCCCTTATAAGGGCGGCCCTTACACCACAACGCGATATATATAGAATATAGTATACGTCGGTTGTCCCTGAACGAAGATTCGGCCCATTCGTTAATCCCTTTAAATCGGTAACGCGAGGCCAGATATGCAACAACCTGCTCTGTTGGTAGCAAAACTTAACATGGTTTGATTATTCTCGAGACATTGGTACGAAAAAAAGGGCCGTGTCATTTCCTACCGATGATCGCAACAGCTACTTTCGTATATCTAAATAGCGATCACCTTTCCTTGCCGTTTTACTGTTTCCATGGTTCTGCAACAACAGTAGTGCCTAAGTATATACATATTATGTATATAGAATTCATGTATATGTACATGTATACAAGGTGATCGTGTATTAAAGGCGCGTGGGCACGACGAGAGAACTGACTCCTTCGTTTCTGATTATATAAGGAATATTTTCTCACGGACGTTCTGTCCCTCGCGTGGGTTGCACACTTCTATTCCCTTTAGAAGAAGAATGGAAAGGCGACGACGTAACTTTGTCTCGTATTCCAATCTATGATATTATTTGGTATTGAAGAATTTTCTTATTTATTGTTTACTTTAAAGCTTAATTATTAATGGGAAAGAAGATTTTATAAAGAAATAACAAACCAATAGCACACGATTACATATTCACTGTGGAGTTAACTGTACTAAACGTTGTTTAATTTTAATAGTGGTTACGAGAATCAGTGCAGCATTGTTGTTTTTGTATTTTCAACAGTGTTTAATTATATTCTACATTATAAATTTGGAATAAGCAAAAACATAAACTTACATTAGTCATTAATCCCTTCTAGAGTAGTGTTTTTCTTTATATTCTAACATAAAAGCTTAAAATAAATGAAACGAATTTATTATAATCTATTTGTAAAAGAACAATATAAAAATCAACAGTGTGATAACAGTAATTAATCTGAAAAATATAAAGGTATTAAAAATGAACAATATTTTGTACTTTTTCAAATTATTTTCTTCTTGAGCTTTCAATTGTTCCAACAGCAAGTATAAAAGATAATATATATTAATAATAATGATGTTAATAAGATTATAGAATATTTTACATTAGTATAATATTTCATTTTACAACAATACAGGAATGGTATTACAACGTAATGATTTTTGTCCATTTTATATTGGAATATTGGAATGAAAAGAGAATCCTTTACGAAATCCCATGATAAGACTTGTCAGATAGATTAGCAAAAAATGAAAGAACTATTCGTATATTATTCGCGGAAAAATAAGTATTACGAAAGTTGCCAATTTGTCTGCTCTGTGCCAAGTGTTGTTTGGCTCTGACATAAAAAGCAGCTAAAGCGTACGCGACAGAAAGAGAAAATAAAAGGGGGATGAGTAGAGCGTAGTCGAGAAAGGAGGCGCCGAGACGCCGAGACGCCGAGACGCCAGGGGGAGGGTCGGGGGACGGGGGCAGGGGGCCGGCGGACGCCGGGCGCCGTACCGCGCCCTGTGTCCTAGACTCATCGGGACCGATGACCTTGATGTTTGTTGGACCAAATGATAAAAGATAGAAACTCCGAAAATGAAGACAAAAATCCTTTACCGTATTTTTCAACTTAAGGAACACCATTAAAACATAAATACTAATTTCAAACTAATCCATGGTATTTTGAAAAAATAAAATGTGAAAGTATCATTTCAAATGGACAATAATTTCTTACTTTTTAAAAATAATTTTCTTCTCAAGCTTTGAATTATCCTATCAGTGAAAATTAAAGACAATATTTATTATGATGACAGTGACCATAAATTTATACCAAATTTAATATTGAATTAAGACAAAAGTAATTTAATGCAAAAATAAAACAAATTTTTTTTCATATTTTATATCCAGCCTTCTCCAAATCCTTTGGAACTATTTTATGATCGATGGTTCGTTACTTATTGACATTAAAGGTTTAATGGCCTGACTGAGAATAGTTCCTCCGAAACTTGTCGTTTATTCTTTTTCTTTATCTTCGATTTAATCTCTAAGGATGAAAATTCCTTACAATTGATATCTATTTAACCGAATCGAATGATACCGATCTTAATTTGCTTTACTCTCGATAAGTTTCTGCCAGTAGTATCTTCTAGTCTTTCGTAGACCGGTCAGTTGGTTGGCTGTCTCGTTCGGAGAATCGAAATCTTTGGAAAGTAGATATTAAACGAGAAGAAAAATAATAAGAGGAGAAGAAGAATAAGAAGAAGAAGATATGAAAAAATAGAAAGGAAAGATCTCCGAGTGGTCGAGCAAGAGGGTAACGTTTATGACGTGGTCTGCCTCTGAGTTACGATCTCAATACTGCAATAAGTGTTCTTACCGAGGGCCATGTTTTTTTTATCCTCGTTCGAAACGATTTCTCCCCCTGTGGGCTCTTATCGTAGCTTTACGCCAACATTCACCGACCGTCTTCTTCCCTTTCCCTTTCCCTTCCAACCCCGGTGGTCGTCCTGCCCACTTCTCTCCTTTCCTTCCTTCACGAGAAATATTATTTAATTAACGATAGAGAAAGAAAGAAGGAACGAGAGAAGGAGGAGGAGAATCTTCTCTTTCCCCCCATGACTCGTAAATAAAAACGACGCGAGGTCCGTAGGTAACCTTTGCTCCCTTCCATCCAGCATCATCTCCACCACCACCACCACCACTATTCTACCTCTCCCGTGGTGGTATTTTCGGTAATCATCCCTAGACGCGTCGCAAGCCCGGGCAGGGCCCTTTTGAGCTTGACATTACTTCCGCTAGAAACGTCGTCCTTTGCTCGATTAGCCCTGCGGTGAATTTAAGCTCTGCTCGACGAGGTCTACTCGCGACCGAAACTATTACTATCTCTTTCTATCTTTCTCACTCGTTCTCTAAGAATTTCCTTCCTTTAATTGTTCTCCTCCGATAGAACACACTTCTCTCTCTCTCTCTCTCCCCCTTCCACAATCGTTTCTCTCTGCAAAATATATATACCGAAGCTAGCAACGGACTCCGAGTAAGAAACCGGGACCCGAATGACTCCGGAAAGTAATCTGCCTAATTACCCAGCAAGAGATTCATTCCGGCTGGAGAATCGGAGGGTAGCCGAAGAGTCGTAAAACGACGAGGACTTTGCTTCGCTATCTCGCCTATATCCTCCTCCTCCTCCTCCTCCTCCTCCTCTTCTTCTTCTTCTTCTTCTTTTGCACCATCTCCGATTTTCAGAGGACTTCTCACGAGACTTCAAAAGAGAACCCTTCTCTCTCTCTCTCTCTCTCTCTCTCTCTTTGGCTTCTTAAAACGAACGGAATTCTTTGAACGAAAGGGAAGTTCCCAAACCCTTTACCATTTCTTGCTACATTCAAGCTGACTTAAGGACACTTAAGTCTTCCATGTGGAATCTCATTTAACACTTCGACCTTCACGAATTTTCCTCTTCCTACCTTCTTTCCTTCCTTTATTTTTCTCTCTCTCTCTCTCTTTCGTATTTTACCGTGTTACTCTTCCCAAATTTCATTTTTCTTTCTTTTAAGATGAGATACCCAAAGAATTCGATAGAACTTAAAATCTACGATCGACAATCATATTTGGAATTTATTCTGGAAACGTAATCCCTACGGGAATGAGCAAGGACGATGATCATCCGGTAATATAATTGAAAAAAGCACAGAAGGCCCGACGACGGTATTTGATTCGCTTAATTTCAGTATCCGATAAGAACCTTCATTAAAAGAGATAAAGAGGCAGAATAACCCACCGTCAATTTGCGACTCCAATTTGGTGAAATTTTCACGAGGCACCTTTTACGAACCGGACGCTTTTAAAATCTTGGCAATTAACGAATCCCAAAAACGCATAAATGTGCTGAAAATTATAATGATAAGAATGCATCTACGATATCTCTCTCTGTCTTTTTTTTCTACGAAAATAAAACACAATCTAAAATATTTGTATTTATCGAGCAGTTATTTATTTTGTTCAGTATTTTGTAAAATAAATGGTCAATATATATAAGAATTTTATTCATTATAAATAATATAATAATTTGTCAATATTTTAAACAAATGGTAAGTATTTCAAATATTACAGGAATAAACTTTTATTAAGGTCGTATAATTATACTGACATTTTATTCCAAATACCGAATATTAATTTTTATATTAATCGATGTAATTGATACTGACCACTTATATTAAATATCGATATTTTATTATAAATACTAGTCATTTATTGAAACCAAAAGCATTCGCTATAAAACAGTCTGTCAGAAACACATTCAGTATTCATTCTTAGTGAATTTATATCAATATTAACCTTAACCTGATTTCACTATCTCTCTTACTCTTACTCTTACTCTTACTTTTTTTGAAAAAGCAAAATTGACTATACTTCAAATATTCGACTTATTGTATCTGTCATTAATCCATAAACCTGTTATGCTTGGGTATAACCCACATGCATTATTTATAAAGAAGATATAGAACGTAACGAAAACAGAGAGAAAGAAGAAAGAGAAAGAGAAAGAGAAGGAAGCCTAAAGTTAGCTCCCTTTTACGCAAATCGAGAAGGGTCTCGAAATGGCACGAAAATGAAAAGTAAAGTGAGAAACGCTTATTACTCATGAGCGTCTCATCTCACTAACGATAATTAACCAACCGAATAACTTTTTTCCAATTAATTTCTTAGCACATTTTTAACGCGATACTGATAATTAGTCATGAAATAACGAGTGGTCACTGTTCTTCATTTTTCTTTTGTCTCCTTCTTCCATAATTCTTTTCCTTTGTCCCCCTTTTCCTGCAATCCCTTCTTTTTCTTCTCGAGAACCTGCGAGTTTTCGAGTGGAACGAGGAGAAAATATTCATAATGTCGGATTAAGAGTAAAAGTACCCCTGGGTAGGAAAGCTAGAATAGCCAAACTAATCAAGAGTCCATCCCCCACCCCCACCCCCACCCCACTCATTCTCACCCTCGTGTTTCTTCACTTTCCAGCATTGCGAGCGAGTGCAACAAGCAAGCTGTCTGCGTTAACGCCGAGTGTCGACTCTTTTGCCTCGATTCTTCTTATTACGAAGTTGTCTGAACATTAACTGCTATTTCTCCTTCGACCCAACGCATTCTTTTCTCTGTTTATATTCTCTGTTTTTTCCCTACCTATCTTCTCACAATATTGTACTAGACCGTCCGCCTGTTACACGACAAAGTTCTACACGATTATTCCCCTAAATTGTTTAATATTATTTTATTATTCATTCAAATACACAGGTTACATTTAGTATTACATATTGATACAAGATACGTACCAATCATAATTATATAAATACTAATTATTTATTTAAATGATTGTATTTTAATGCTGTAACATTATATAATTATTAATAATATAATATTATTATTATATTATTAATAATATATTATTAATAATATAGAAATTATATTAAATTTTTTAATTTATTTTTTTTTATAATTAACAAAATAATTTATATAAATTAATAATATAGACATTACAAATGATTGTATTTTAATGCTGTACCATTATATAATGATATTTTATCATAAATGTTGACACTTTCATTTTAAAAATTTGACCTAAATTATTTAAAAATACTGATTAAACAAATAGCAGCTGATAGTTTCTTATCAGAAACGATGAATTATTTTTTAATCGACCTGATTTTTATAAAACACTGGTGTCATCCGGATAAACAAATATAATTATCGAGAATTTGTTTAAAGATATATTTACATGAAATACGTAAATGGAAAAATACATAAGTCAGGTTAAATAGCCGACAGTTATCGAAAGTTTTGTATGACTATCACGTATATGTATATCTATAGGAATGTACGTTTTACTCGTTTATCGTTCGCATATCGATTTGATCTCGAAGCGGTCATGGCTAACGTTGCATTAAAACGATGAGTCTGTGGGGACACGCAAAACGCATAGCACGCCATGGAACGGAAGAGAACGGCACGCGTGCACGCACGCTTTGCAACAGAGAGTCTGAATTAAAGCCATCCCAGACACATTAGTCAATGTGTCGAAGGCTTAGAGTAGTGTACTAACGATCAACCCTACCAAGAAATCTTCATATTCAATCTACGAATATTTCCTTTTTATTTTCTCTCTCTCTCTCTTGTTGTTTGTATCTTTTTTTTTCTTTATTTTCTTTATTTTATTCTATTCAAACGTTCCAAGGTAAGTGATTCTTCGATAAGACTCAACAAAATTCAATGTCCGATAAGAACGTCGCACTTAAGCTTGAAATTTTATTGTCTTATTATTTTTTTAAGAGAATATAGTAACAAATGATTGATAAAATTGACGAAATAATTATTTAATTTTTTCTCACGATTAAAAATCCAAATTATATGTTGACGTAACTAATTGATCGTTCGTAAAAAATATTTTAAAAAGTAATGTGGATAATTATCACGTGATTTATTTACGATTACAGCTCGTCTCGTTATTAATATTTAACTCACACACACAAACATACACACATGTGTTCTTCGTTTAATTATATTTAAGATAGTAACTCGTTAGCGACGTAATGAGAAAGGAAACTACTTTACCGACTGACTCATTTATAACCAATAATTATGAAGTTATTAATTATAAATATTTTTCTTTTTAAATAAGGTCATCCGAAGAGTAAGGCGTCAATCCAGTTTATATACGAATCTTTTGATTTATTTTTCGAAGTACATTAAACTGAAAGACTATTTAACCAGTCGGCCATTAATCAGGCTTTCATCAAACGTCCAACTCGAATTACTTCGTCCAATTCGTTTTCTTTTATTCGACGAAATCGATCATCGTCCTACGTCCAAAATGGATGAATTTATGAAACAAACGAAAGCTGGCTAGACGAGCAAACAGAACAATCAGAGAAAAATCCTCCCAGATCGGATTTCATCGTTGAAGTTACATTTACAATTGTGCATACCTGAACTGTTCCCGAACAAAATTTTTCATCCCAAAGCATAATAATTTTCTCATTTTTCCTCGATTTGCTTATTTCGAGAACATCTACCTTTATAATGCGAGAAAAAAAGATTAAAAAAAAAAACGTTATAGCCTAACCTGATTTCGTAACGACGCGTACCCACAAACTCTTGGTCGATGGTAAATGAAGTTACCAAACGAGATGAAATAACGATGTCCGAAGGGGAACATAAAAGGCCCTTGACTCCAAATAAAGACGTAGAAAATGTCGGAAAGATTGATCAACTTTCGTGAATAGCTTTAGAATTACTTGTTTTTATTACCTCTCGTCGATAGAAAGCTGGCTCAGAAAGCGGTCGAACGAAGAGAGAAGAAAAAACTAATCTATTAATTCAATAGATTTTATAATTATAAATTTACAAGTTAAAATAGTAGAAACGAAGGTAAGAAGCTTAAAATAAATCAATGAATCATTAAAAACAGATATATAATGTTTTCTTAATAGAAATAAAAAAAAAAACAAATACACGTATACGAATAATTTATTTTTTTATCATAAAAAAAGATTAAAATTCCTAGAAACTCGTAGTATAACTAAAAATGAAGTTTGAAAAGCAAAAACAAATTCTGACGTAGGAAAAATTAGCGACGTGAGAAATAAGGAGTGGTGGGGGGAGGAATTTTTACATTTCCATGATTTGTTTCATTTACAATAGTTCGAGATCACTGCCCACTTACCCCCCCCCCTTATTCTAAACAAACCCCACTGAAGCATATTTTATAGATTGACCCAAACCCTCTGGACATTCTATAGAACGACCATTCTATAATTTCACAAACTGTAAAATACTTACTCATTATACACATTTCCCGTTTTACGTGGGAATTATATAGAATACCCGCTAAATACACGTTGCCTGTAACACATACACGTATATACATTTGACGGATAAACGAGCATTATATCTCCGATAACGGCGTAAATATATACTGTAAAATTTTTGTGGGCCACCACACATGCGACATTCTCGACGTTTACGATGCCAAACGATGCCAAATGCAGACGATATTTCAACGTGTCGAGGTGTAGCAACAAGGTAGAAGAGAGTGAAGTGCAGAGCAGGCAGTGGGTGTAGAAAGGAGGGGGGAGTGAGAGGGAGGGAGGGGTGGTTGTAAGCTCGGTAAAAACACATCGAATGTTTTTTTGGTTCTTTCGGGAATCGATGCTCTCGCGGTTAATAGGCAGATTTATAGGTTTTTTGCAAAGTTTGTCCTGTTGCAAGGGATGCGAGTGAGATATGCGTATACAGTGTTGAACAAAAGTATAAGACATTTCGTATATTTATTTATATCGTATATTCGTAATGAGAAAAATTCATTTTAGATATTATAATATCGTATATATATTACTTTTTTCTTTTTTTTTCGAATATATGATATATCTAAATATATAAAGTGTCTTATACTTTTGTCCAGCACTGTATGTGTATAGGTGTGTGGTCTTACGAGGCGTTGTTTACGCGGCCACGTACCTAGCCGGTCGTTTGTCAAGCGTTAAACACTGGTCACCCTCGGACACACTATCCTCCCCCAACATTTTGCAACATCCCTATGCCTCGCGGCCGATAGCGCGCTTCTCTTGATTAACGAGACACCCCATATATATCCATGGGGGGTGAGCAGGCCCTTTCCATATGGGGGATATCGCATTGTTGCATTCGTGCTTTACTGCATATTGCGTTCAGTGCCGATCGCTTTCAACTATTCGAACGTGATCATTCGCCTTTATTTTTCTTTACAAATGATAATTGACGCTTTTTGTTTACATTTTTTCTTATTCGTCAATACGATTATAATTAAACACTTAGAATGTTTTTTTTTATAAAATCTGAGACACACGAACAAACATTTTGGTTGTGCATAATAATTTTTTTTTTTTCAATGCATACACAAAAGTTTATTTCATATTTATACGATAGCGAGTAATTATCTACAAAATTTACAATAAATATCGTTCTTGAATCGACACAATTATTATAATTCTATCATACAGTGTATTTTATATCGTTTATTCGGACAATATGAAAGAAGTAATCCAATCATTTAATGCAGTTGCAATTAAATTACCACGATATATACTTCAGCAAGAACAGGTTTTACAGAATTTAATATTTATAAAAACATTAAAACATTAAAACAATTAATATGAAAAATTTTAAGGCAAATGGAATGCAATTAACTGATTCGATAAAATTAATAAACGATATAAAGAAAATTAAAAATATATAACTTGTAGTACTGGAAAATAAATTATTTTCAAATGGAATGCAATTTTTTCTTTAAAATCACAGATATAAGACAGTATCGTATAAATTATCGAAGTAAATTTATATCAATAAAAACAGAAAAAAAAGACCGTAGTTGAATCAAATTTAAACATATTTCAATCGCGTAATGTAATTTCATTCATTTCTATATATTATTTACAGTTAATACAGAAAAAATTCTTGTAGTTAAATAATCATATTCAATAACAAATAAACTCGTTGTTATAATTAATACTACATATTTTATTATATCTCACATATTTCAAATATACGTTGTTTTATTTCTACATATATTAATGTACTACATTTTTATATTATTTACATAGTCTTACAGTTTTACAGTTCTACATTATTTTAAGAGCACAAACATTCATGTGATCAAATTTTAAACAAACATAACTAATTCAATACATTAATCAGGACAATGCAAACCATAAGACGTTGAATGATTACTGTAAATCTATTGAAATAAACGTATCCACTTTCTAATTACACGAAATTGACTAAGAATGTTTGCGAAAAGCATATTGGTTCGAATGCTATCCAATATCATCGAAACTGTAGGCGATAATGGATAGGACGATGAGAAACAGGGAGGCAAACAACTAAACTGGCTAAAATAAGCCCTCTCATCATTAGTGTCACGTACGAACGATTCTACGATGTTATTGTTCCTCGCCATCATCCCTTCCACCACGTGATTAGAGTTGTGCTTTATTAGATCCGAAGTTATCCCGTTAGTTCGTAGTGTTAACGTGCGGGGAAGGTTACAAAAAAAGACTGGAAGATTCTGTGTATACCGTTAATCTGCAACGTTACTGAATCTACATCTTCTCTCTCTTTTTTTTTTATTTTTTTTCTCTCTTTCTATCTCTTGTTCTCTTTGTACGATATCTTTTCTTCGATCAGAAGACCCTCCCTTTATCTTGCTACCTCTCTCTCTCTCTGAGTTTACAATAAAAGATGGATTTGAAGAGATCTTCGAAGAAATACCAACGAGTTTTAACGAGAAAATAAATTTCTATCGCAGATTAAATTACGAATAATTAAAATCTCCAATTATTGTTAGCGTATAATAGAATCCAACGATTTCGATCGTGTTAAATCAGACAAAGAGAAACTTAAAGTCAATTTATACGAGAGAAAAATCTCGTTAGTGAAAAGATTCCAAGAAAACAATTAAAATCTCTATAATTTAACGAGTAGAATTAAATTTCTTTTGTTTTCTTTTTTTTATTAGAAGAGAAATCGAGAACCTTGTTGATCTTTAAACTGTATATATGTACTCGAATCACAGTTACCGAGAAGAAACAAAAGAGAGAAAGAAGTGCGTTTGGATTGCGTTTGATTAGCGAACAGAACGTTAACAATTGCGGAAACATGTCGATGAAAGAAAAGTTTCCGTTGAGAAAATAAAGGTAAATGCGATTAAAGTAGAATGGAAGATTCCGGAGAGACGAGATTCTCTTCTCTTTCTCTTCAGAATTAAAAAGGTATACAGGAAAAAGAAAATGAGAGATAGAAAGAGGCAGCCAACTTGCTGCCGCACGTCGAATCGAGTGTACTCGATTCGTACGGTTAAACGTTCGGAGACGAATGTGAACGGACCTAATTAGCGGCTTTCTCGGAGGAACTCTGCCGGTCTCGCAGAAAGCTGTAAAAGGCGGGCACGAGAAGCAGCTCCAAAAAGAGAGAAAGAACTCAAAGATCCGAAGTTGGTAGGAAAAAGTTACCGGATCCATTGCCATAAAAATCGTTTCAAGATAAGGGCGACTTTCTGAAACTACGAAAATATTTCTCTGTGTGTGTGTCCAATGAAAATACGCGTACGTTATACTGCTGTAATATGCGACTGTAAATGTGTGCGAGCACGTTCACATGCATGATGCCGAACCTTCGAATCTTTTTCTTTTTTCTCTCTTATTGATCTTTATAGTCAGTAAATTATATAAATGTTAATGACAAGTCGTTCGTGTTTACTTACTTGCAGATATAGAGACAGTAATTTTACTTGTCTGACATATTTTTTCAAATAATGAAGATTACATGTGGTTAGTTTAAAACTTAAAAATAAGGAAAAATATTTTACATATATAACCCTGTCACATCGTTTATTTTCTGAATTATAAATGATCATTTTAATGAAGTAAGCGAACAACTAATGAAGCATTAAAATAATATTGCCAGTCGGAAATACATGAAATCATGTCAGACGTATACAGAGTGCTGAAGTATTTTAATCTGTAAATGTGATCGTTTTTTTCCTAATTTATGTTGTTCGACAAAATGTTTCAAACAAAACTTGCACTTCGTATGTTTTTATTAAAATGTTCAAAAATATTCGTTAAAAAGGCTGACATTCGTAAGAAAGTTAGGGTTTCTTAACAATAATAAAAATATTAAAATAATTTTTCGTTATAAATAGAATAATACTTTTAGAAAGAGTACCGAGATGGATCGATTTAAAATTACGATTACCATTTAAACAAAAACAAAAATCGATTTTCATATATCTTTTGCTCACGCCCATTTGCAAAAAGATTAATTACATTAAATTACTTTCCCCTTCGAAAGAGAACAGGTTCCGTTTGAAACATTCACCAAATAACAAAACTTCAAAGGTATAATTACATTCATAGATTAAAACGAGTCATTTTGCAATAGCAGAAATGATTTTTCTTGCATTTAAATTCCAGATGTGTCAATGTAATACTTCCCACATATTAATGTTTCTCAGCGACCTTGATTTAGATAATAAACATATATAATAATATGAAAGATTGATGCACTTTACATATACAGACACTCATTTTTAATTATAATATATACACGATTTAAATTCCGATATCCTTATCCTAAAATCTTCCTTCGTATTTTTAACAATATTTTAGAGTCGTAAAAGAAAACCTGACGCCTATCAATACGATGATCGATAAGCAATCAGAAAATTACTCTTAGCCGATTGAATCGGTCCGAAGAAGGTTGTTTCTTCCAAGAGATATAGTGACTTACCGAAGCAGACACTCTAGCGTACAAAACAGAAACTACGAAGCCCAAGAACACACTCTACTCCTCATCATCATCATCATCATCAGCAGCAGCAGCATCATCTTCCTCCTCTCCCATCTCTTGGCTTTGTTAGAAAGCCTATGATTTACTACGCGCCGTTCTCCCAATGTAAATGTTTATACGTTTCTTGCCAGAGCCATTTTAAGTAGTCGTTAAATCTAGTTAACTATTATGCCTCTCCTCTTCAAATGGAATTCGTTCTAACAACGAGATTGAATCCGAAACACTTCATCGGCTTGGTTAAGTTTAACTTAAACGTACGGTTGTTGTTAAAGATAGGATATATAAAAGTTTGGTCTATGATGAAAATAAAAAGAGATAAAAGAGTCTCCACACAGACACACGCAGGAAAGAGACGATGGAACGCATGCGTGGCCATCTTGAGATCTTCAAAAGGTCTCCAAGTTTTTATCGAAGCCCTACAAAAGCCAAGGCAGCGCCACCGTTGAACCACATTCTTTTCCCTTACCGCTTTTCCTTTCCCCTAGCCTCCTCTCTTTGAATAACCTTGAACAAGCTCACGTAGAAAAAGGAACATCGAAAATAATCGATGCAATTCCTGAAACATGTTCCTCATCGGTGCGCCGTTAAACGACAGATTAAACATTCCAATAAAATAAGCTTCGAATACTGGTATAATCAAGAACGATTATTATATACCATGATCAAGTAAACGATTATGCTAAACAAAAAGCCTGTTAATACCTAAAGAACTAGTCTAATAACTATCCAAAGATCTCTTAAATTTACAATGTCACTTCACTCGGTTTTCATGTATTACAAGTTCCCACTGAGAAGTGTTTAACGGCATCATCCTCGCTCTAAATTCATCCACTTGTTTAATAAAGTCGCAAACACTCGCTAAAAACTGGTTTACTATTTCCAACTTTCTTTTTATTCTGAATTAGTTAAGAACGTATTTTGATACAAATGGTTTTGATGGTTCGAACATTTTCAAACGAGTATTAAACTGATGGAAAACATGTAAACGTTTGGAAAGAACTACCTCGAAGGCAATTCTTCCCGGAGGCTTTTGTAAGTGTTGCTTCAACGCCATCATCATCATCATCATCATCATCATCATCGTCGTCATAGTCGTCGTCTTCTTCGTCTCGGAAGAAAAAGAAAGAGAGAAAAGATAGACCGGAAATGCTACCATCGCGATCGCGAGAACGACCGAGCCAGTCGATGAAACAACGCAGCGGGTCTCTTCGGAATGTTTATTACGGGATACTTCTATCTCTCTTTCTCTCACACACACACACACACACACACACTTCTATACTCTTCTCTATTTTTTTCTACCTCCTATCTTTCTTTCTCTTTATTCCTCCTTTCTTCCTCTGGTTATATCTTCGATAATTACACCGTTCGAATGTCGCTGACGTTATTTCGAAAGTCAACGAGCGTAACAAGATGAATTGACGTTTGAATTACAAGACGAGAGTACGGACACTTGACGACTAATACGTTCGACTTCGCAAGGTGCACGTTCCAATGATTACCCTCCGGTTCTACGTTTGAGTATCGGATTATCGGATTTTAAGTTCATATCTAGTGCACGTCCAGAATTATTGTGTTCTTAATTGTCAAAATTTAAGTTTCTAATTTTATATCTGTAGGTAGTACATTGTAAATATATAAATGAATGTGTTAAGGTTTTCAACTATTCGAATATGAATCGGTTATTATTATACGTTTCAATTACTAACGAAATTAAATGCATAATAATTACATCTATCGGATAATCCAATTAGAATTTCAATATACTCGTCTATACCAATTAATCAAATTTTCACTTCTCATAACTACACATTGATTTTCTAAATATTACACGAAGCTAATAAATTCTTCGCTAGCTCGTAAATCGAGAGAGACCAGGTTAACATATATTAAATCTCTAAACTGTTAGATCAAATCTGAAGATAAATCTTCATTAATCTTAACGATGTATAAGTGGTGTACAAATCAGACCAAGAAGAAAATAAGACAATCCCCAAGGTCCATGATTAAAAAATGGTAAGCCCGTTCTCTCTCTTCGGATCTTGAAGAAGATTTTTTTCTCAAACGGAGAACAAGGAGGTTCGAATACATCGAAAGGGAGAAAAGATACATTACGAAAATAATGGCGTATGAACAAAGTTCGGAGCGTTTCGTGAACACGATCGAGGAGGCAGCTTACGAGGCAACATGATAGGGAGGTTCGGTATGTTAATTACAGAGCAACGTGCGTCTCTCTCTCTCTCTCTCTCTCTCTCTCTCTCACTCTCTTTCTCTTCCTATATGCGTTTCCAACGTTCTTCTTTTTCTCTCCCTCGTTGGCTCGTCGGTTGCCAGCCGATTCGTCTTGGAACGGCCCATTGCGCTGTTCTCGTTGCACGCAGAGTTCGCGTGAGACCGACGAGTCGACCCTACGACCCGAAGCCGAGAAACGTTTCGTTTTGCCCTCTTTCGACCTTGCCTCCTTGTCTTCTTCATCTCCCCGTCTTTCTCTCCCTCTTTCTCCCTCTCTCTCTTTCTCTCTGAGCTTGAGCTTGAGCTTGAGCTTCTCTTTTACCTCGTTCACCGCCGATATCTCTCACGGTGCGTTAGAGAAAAAGAAAGCAAGAGAATGAGAGAGAAAGAGATAGGACGAGATCGAAGAAATCAGTAGACAATTCATGGCTCATGTTCAAGCATGGCTCACGTGCCTGGTTATCAAAGATAGCGTCTGTGTTAGCTAGGTATTGCAGACCTTACCGAACCAACTGTTACCATCACCTTCCCTTCTAATCGTGCTTCTGATCCTCTACCTCTTTCTTAGGTGCACCGGCTATATTCAAGGAAAAATCAAGGTCGTTCTTGGGAGATAAACGCACCTTTGCTCGAAACATTCTGCCAAGATTGTTCAACATTTTTCACGCTACGAATTAATCAAATCTATTAAAATTGTAAAGATAATCGTTGTTATATAGCTGCTCGACAGTTTATTTAAGGACCACGATATCCTAAATCTTAAATTTAAATTAAATTTCATTATTATCTTAGATCTTGAACAATTTTATTGATGGAGATAAGTAAACCGGTATCGACAAGTCAAATAAATATTCTTATATTATTAAAATATGAAAAAATAAAAAAAGTTATATCGTTTTGTTCTTAATTAAACGACATTTCCTCTATTTTCATTAACGAATTCGAAATCAATATTCCTAAGCTGAACAAATCACTCTAAATGTTTGAGTATATTCGTAGTATCTATTGTTTTCAATGTAAATAAAAAACGAAAGAATAAATTTGTAAAAATATTTAAATACTTTAACGACTCTCGCTTCTCGTATATATTAAATGCAAGGAAGAAAAAGAAAAAGATTCGTTCAGAATAAACAGAAAGCATCCGTAGTATCTGTAAGAGCATTCAATGTTAAAGAGGAAACACGGTTGCTCTTGGCGTCGTGACAACGCAGAAATCACATGTTGCAGAACTTCTTCGTGATATACAGCAGCAGGTAAGAGTAAAAATGGTCAAGACGGAAGCCTGAAAGGCGAAAAACCCGCCCTTTTCACTCATCCTTAACATGTTCGTTTAGTTTCCGCAAACATTCGATGCAACAATATTGAAACATACATATAAGCCGTTCACAGATTAAAGTGATAACTTAACTATTAGAATCTTTGTTATAAAAATTTTTTTTATAAAAATATCTAATGAATATACTTCATTTTTAATATTAATAATAAATTTCCTTAATCATTTTTATAACCATTCAATAATAAATGATACAAAAATGTATATTGTTTAATCAATTTTTGTCTACTTTTTATGTGTTGGAATCAATCGATTTTTCAAATGAATGGCTGATATGTATAGTTATGTATACTAAATGCATACTTAAATATGCATTCATTCATTTATATTTACGCTCACCTCCAAAAGTGTGGCACGTAACCGGCCGGACACAAATCTCGACACTGACCACACGGTGCACCTTGATAAACAGCATTGTTCGACGAATAACCACTCGAAGGGCTATCTTGTCCCTGTGACAACATTCTGTGGGTAAACGAAGAAAAATAAATTAATTCTGCAAATTGGTATAATGAAGATACATAATTCAGAAAATTACAGGTATATTCGAATAATTCGATTGAAATTAATAGAAATATTTCGTATGCATTGATCAAACTAATGTTTATGAATGTATAGTCTAATTGTAAATCATATATTATTTGTTTGAAAATAATTAAATTTCATAAGTAATTAGAGGAATCCAAAACAAAAAGAAAAGAAACTGTAAATTGGTAACTGTAAATATTTTTCTACATTTGATTTATGCCGTTATCATTACAACTACAAAAATTTTTTTAAGAAGATAAATTTTGTTTATGTAATTGAATTCATGCTAATATTTATTATTATTGATAAAATATTTTTTAATACAATAATGAGATGTATTTTTAAATAAGATTGCATATTTTCACTACAAGTCTTATAACTTATAATATAAAAAATAAAAAAACGAATCCAACGAGGTGCAATATGTTGATTTTTAGGTGACCTTTACCAAAAAGATTGTAAAATGTTGTCTCATTTTTTTGCTTGTATAAGTGTCTTATTTGTATTATTTACGACTTTGAATATACAGATATATATAAATATCGTAAATAATTATAACTATCGTTCGTGTGTAATAATAACGAGAACGTGACGATAAACGCCCGTTACATATATCCACTCTTCATTATGTCCTAACGATCGTAATATGGGAAAATTACAAAGAGCGAGAGAGAGGAAGAGGGTGACACATTTTTCAGCAAATTTATACGACGCACGATCCCCGAAAAGGAATTAATTAAAGGGCCCTATCTAATATGAGAAAATAAGAGGAGTTACGCCCACGGTGAATTAATAAAATCGAGGTCCGTAATTAACAAGTAAACGATGTCCCAGCGTGATCGCTGATCGTCATTGATTAAACGACAAACACGATGTAATTACACCTCTCTGGATGAATTTTATTACGTTGAAAACAGTTCTCGCGCCTCATATCGATTAGATTTTAATCTCACCATCAAATTCATCCTCACTCTCTCTTTCTCTCTCTTACTTTCGCTCTCACTTTTTCTTTCTTTCTCTTAGCTATGCGCATAAATAATTTTCTTATCAGTCTGTAATGTCAATCTTTTCCATTTTCTTCTTACCTTTCTTTCGCAGAAGCAGTAACTCCTCGCTAACTCAACACGTATGATCAAAATAAGTATATGCAGTATGTGTTTTTCAAAAGAGAAATTTTTCAAAAGTTTATTTATATTGATTACTGATATTATTTGTAAATATCTTCGTTTCAAATAAAATATCGATAATCTTAATTAATGTTTAATTGATATCATTAAGAAAATAGGATTAGTTACGTATGGGTTCTTATGATTATAAATATAAATATATTTAAAAAATAAGAAAGAAAGAGAAATTATTAAAAATTGTAGTTATATGCTATAGTATGTTGGACCACTTTTTTCTAATGAAACGAGAATGAAAGTGAATAAAAAGAACAACAGAGTATATCTACACGTAAAATGAGTTAGGGATGTAAGTACTAGTAATTAGTAGTTTTTGCATCGTTAACGTTAAGTATCCTAACAAATCTTATACGTAGTATACACTAACATTGACGATAATCATGGTATTTTAATGTCCACGTGATCGTCGAGCACTTACGAGTGTTTTCCACCGCGTAGTTTATAATTCGCAAAGCGACCAATTAACATTTTTCGAAAAGGGGAAAGAAAAAGAAGGTGCTTTTAACGAGATCGAAATACTTTCTAAACTATCTAGACCATAATGTCTCGTTTTGATTTGTTCCTGGTGGTTCATTCGTAGAAAATAATTATCTTTTTTCCTCTACCTCTGTTATTTCGTAAAAAGCTCTCTCTCATCGAAACCAATTACATTTAATAATTTCGTCGTTAAGAGAAATAATTTTCGGAAGATTCGAATTGGTCACACATCTCGTTCGATCTTAGTCTCGATAAATACTTTCTCATGAAAATAATCATTGCTTTCACTTTTACAAATAATCAGAAAATAAACACCGCGAAATATAATTCGCGTTCAAATTCTCTGATAACTTTCTCGCAAGATAAAGACGTACAATATCCCGCTGTGTTCGGTTGCTCTCGGAGGATGCTTCTCTGTTAGCAGCGAGAAAAGAGTACTTCGAAGGTATTCTCTTTCTCTTTTTCTCTCTCTCTCTCTCTCTCTCTCTCTCTCTCTCTCTTACTTTGTGGAAGTCAAACAAAAGCAGAACAAGTGCTTATAGAGTATTCATTTAATGTTTGACTCCTTTCGACTATGGCAAAAACCGTAACAAAGTATAATAAATTAAAACTAGAAGAAATAAGAATAAAAATGTTCTTTGGTATACGCAAAAATATAATTAATAAATATCAAACGAAAATAAACACTTTTACATTCTATGTCATAGTTTTTCAATTAATCAAAAATTATAAATTCATCTGCTCGCTTTGTCATACGTTATGCAAAACGTGATCTTACATTTTTATGTAAAAAGTTATCTTTTAAATATAAGCAATAAAAACATTCAATCTATTTCCCGATATCTATCATAGAAAAGAAAAACATCGAAGATTTCCTTTTGAAACACTAAGAGAAATACAAAATTATTCCAGATGTGTAATGTTTACTGATTCAGCCAGTATATTGATAATATGTATGTACGCGAGCAATAAATTCGACAGGTTACTCTCGGTATGGATAAGGGATCTTCGATCGAGAGCATACACGTATACGCTCATACTCGTGCCAAAAAAGAAGACGAAGAAGAAGACGAAGAAGAAGAAGGAGAAGAAGAAGAGATAAGAGGAAAGAAGAAAGCTTACGTATCTACCTATTGCTTTCCTCTTCGTACCAGTCAAGAGATGCTGTGCCGGCAAATCGGAGCGCGCGTTACACGGAATCCTTTTACTCGAGTTCCCCCTCCCGAAGTTTTCTCAGCTCCTTCTGAACGTTCTCCAGCACCTCTTCAACTTCTACTTCTGTTGATGTCTCTTACGTAGTAGCAACAACAACGACGATAATTCCAACAACGATCGACTAAACCTCGATTTTCAAATATTCTTCTGATCTGCTTCTCACCTTTTTCACTAACAACACTACTCGAGCTTTTAACGTGAACCACAACACTACCTTCACCACCAGCACCTGCACAAGCATAAGCACCTGCACCTGCATTCGCGAAACGAACAACCGGCGAATCCTGGCGTAGCAAAGCACAGACGCGAGATGATCGTTGCTCAATTAGAAGCTTACTAATCTCCAAGAAAGACAACAACGACAACGACAACGACCGGAATAACGAAAAGAGAGACGACGACGACGACGTTGAAGACGATGGCATCCTTGCGACATCGTCGTGCACTGCACTCCCGAGACGAGCCAAACGCTCGCTCGTTCCCTCGCTTACTTGCTTACTTGCTTGCTTCTTTACTCCTTTCTCTCTTCTTCCTGTCTTTGTCCCTCTCTCTCTGTTTCTCTTTTTCTCTTTCTCCTACCCTTTCTTCACCTTTTTTTCCTCTCCTCTCGTCCCTTTGATCCTTCCCTTTTCTCCATTACTCTCTCTCTCTCTATCTTTCTCTTTTCTACTTTTTTTTTATTTTACCGTAAAGATAAAATTCGAACGACCAAAAAACGTGGCCGACTTTCACGACCGAGGCCGATATTTACGATTAAAAATTTCATGCGTATATACAATTTGACAAGAAGAGAGTAGAAAGATATAGAAAAAGAGATAAAAAGGAGAGGAGAAAGAAGAGAGAACTGATAACGAAGCATCGATTAAGACTAACGCGAATGGATCTTTTTTTTTTATACTCCAAATTTGAGAATTAGAAAAAAAAGAAGGACGTAGCAAACGAAAAGGAGGAAGAGGTAAGAAAAATTCTTGATTGTCGATATCGATTCGATTCCCCCACGATCCCGCGTTAACACACGCACAGTCAAGAGACTCGAGCTGGACTGACCGCCAAGATGAGGCCCATTTCCCCCCTCTACGTCTCCTCCTCCTCCTTCTTCTCTCTGGCTTACAATCTCGGCCTGAAACCCCCTTTCTCCCCCACCCCATTCGCATGCCGCGGGGCCTTCTTCCTATATACGCCCTCCCCTTCCCCCATCTACTCCTCTTTTCTATTCTCTCTTTATCCTCCCACCGTGACTCTTCGCTCTATCTTTCTCTCACTCGCAAATTCATTTTATCCTTTTCCTTCTTCCTCGTCGATTCATCTCTCTCTCCCGCATGGTTCCTCCTTCATGCCGGCGAATCTACAAGGACACGTGCAATTCACTCGGATTGCCACTTTTTAACGAATATTAAGTAGAGCAATTATTATGTATTTATATATAATTTTATAAAATAAAAAAGAAAATTGTACAACCTAAAGCAGCGTTTTTCAAACTGTATTCTTCGAAACATTAATGTTCTATGAAAAAATTAATTTTATTATTTTTGTTTGTTTTATTGTATATGTATAGGGAAAGTAGGAAATGCTGGGCATTGCTTTGATAATGCCTAGGCATTATCCACAATACCGAACCGTTTTTGTCAATGTAGGAAAAGAAGAATTTTTATCTATATCTTTTGTTCCTCATCATTGTGACACACGCTGTTTACGCAATGTCTAGAAGCATACATTATTGGGCACATTGTGGGTACACACCCTGCCCACAAACACACACGCAAAAGCGAGCATGCAGCGGGTTGTTAAAATTGTGCATGCCGCTATTATACTATGCGTACCTCTATAAACTGAAATTTAATGTCGATGTGTAGGCAGCACACTTGTGATGTTTGTTCTTCTGTTTCCTACATTGACAAAAACGGCTTGTAACTATTTACTTAATTTTGTTAATATTAATTTTCCCTATAAAATTACTAGGATATTTCATTACAATTTCAGGATTTGTGAAGTATTACGTCATAAGAAAAGTCTGAGAAATACTGATTCATTATCAAAGAATAAATTATATATATATATATATAATTTCTAGTAAAAAACCATGTAAACTAACATTAATAAAAACCATTTTAAAGTGAATCATCTATAGAGTGATTGATTACTGGTTGATCGTTTAATTTTGTTGTTATTAACAGTGTATATTTTTTATCTATTGAATTTAAGTGGGGGATTTACCACTATAAATAGTTAATAATGCACTTTTACCAGGCTTTTGTGCATGCATGTCTGCATTTTGATATAACACAAAACTTATCAAATATGATTAAGTTATTTACACACAATTTTCTGTACATAATTAGTGACTCATAAAATGACTTGTACAATTGCTTTATAAATTTGAGGTTATATGAATGAATATTTTGTAAATGAAATGTTTGGAAGAGGTTACAATTCTATAGAAAAAATTCTTTTCTAATTGAAGCCATTAAAAATATAAAAAACTGATTTTTAAACTTCTATAACAATCTTTGTCAAATAGAAATTATTGTGGCATCAAGAAGCTCTCTAAAATAAAATATTTTTTATAGAAGAAAAATTAAAAAAAAAATTTTTTTAAATCTATAATGATATCCAAAAATTTGATTTATTACAATTAAAAACGACGATCTTAACATGAAATTGAGGAATCAGCAACAATACGACGTATAATAGCATAGTGGTCGTAACTAACCAGGTACCAAGATATCAGTATATTTGTTACATAAAGTTAATAAAATACAGGGTCAAATTGACTCGTTTGAATTATTTATATTCATTGTTACTTGATGATAATCATGTAATATATGTTAATACCTGATAATACACGTGTACATTACCATAGCGCTACAACGTGAACGTTAAATTCGTAAGTGTGTTTCATATATTTGAATCCTTCTTTTAATACAAACATTAAATTTCTTTTCAGCATTTAATAGAATAAAGTTCAAGAGAAAACTTTACTAATAATAAGAAGTCTACGAATGATCTGATAGGTTAATAATATTATTACTTAAAAGCGCGCTCTTTTTAAGTGGTGCCATTTAAAAATTGATATTGCGCATGCTCCGAGGTGTTGTTTCCACCTCGTAAACGTCACACGTTCAAGGTACGTAATTTAATATACAAGTTAGATAATAATCACATGAAACCGATATTTTTTTTTTTATATCCCAGATCGTATTGACAAAAAATTCTTTTACGTCGTTTTATTAAGGAGGAGTGTTATGATTCGATCGCCTCACGTGACGCACTTTATGAAAAATGGCGTGAAGTTGGCAGGAAGATGGTTGATCAGAATTACGAAAGAGTGGACGGTCCCTCGTGGGGTTACCGCTTCCCATTCCCTCGCAGAACTACATTACTTCGCTTTTCTTCGTTCACCGGAGTCAACGAAACATAGCAATACAATGTACGATATCAAGTGGATCATACCTAAACTCCGAACTCCAACTAAATTATGGAACATAGCGAGCAGCATAACCTTCGCCGCTGTTGGAATATTTTCAAAAATTCTTATAGGTATGTATCATTGTTACTATATATCATACATATTACGTAGTATTACTTTTGAATCAATCTATTCTTTTAAATCACTCGTCTACATTTTCTCTATACTTTCCAAAATCTCTTGTTTTCTTCATATTTTTTTTTATACTTTTTTCTTTTTTGTTAATGTTCTCAAGAATTTACAAAGAATTATTTATTATTCATGACGACTACTTTTAAATATTCATGATTTTATTTATTCTCGTTAATGATTTGTTTCTCTCGCTTGTACGAACACATTTGTTCATTTTATTTCTACTTTGGTCTACTGTGATCTACTATGTATTCGGTGTTTCCTTGTGAAATTCTTTAATTCGTCTAATGACTAGCTAAACCCTAAAATAGCTATACTGACCTGTTTAAATATAAAAGAAGGCAAAATTACTTGTTTCAGCTTGGTAATATATGAATTTACAAAAGGTAAATAGTTAAGATATGAAATTGAAATTAAATCCATAGATAAGATCCAATAAGACAGCACAACTAACAAAACATTAGATTGTAAAGTTCAATAATAGATAAGAACGGATAACTGCAAGTATTGTTATGGAAAGAAATGCGGACTATAAGAAGGGATCACATTTCAATCTCATATTTTAACTACTCGCCTCTTGTGAATGTATACGTATATAATCTTATGCATAACCTAAACCTACTAATTTTAATGAATAAGAATCATTTTTATACACACATTTTTACACACTTTTTATATGCTTTCCCAAAAACACCTAGTTATTATGGGTTAAATTTAGAATTTCTTTATTAACTCATCAAGTGCTAATTTGTTTTACTGCATTTAGAAATTATCATAATAAAATTATATATAATTATTAGTAATAGAAAATATATAACTTCAATAATTTATCTCTTTTAAATTAAATCTTTTTAATATTACATGTAAGAGTTATGCGTATGTCTGTCCTACGTGATCAGATAAAGGTAATTTTCCTTTACTTATATTAATACTTAAATTATTATTAATCAATTTCATCTTTTTTTTTAGAAATAATTATATAATTATAGATAATATACAATATGTATAAATATTTAAATATAAGAAATAATATAATAATGAATTAATTTTTATATTGTTTCATACCAATATAAAATTACAATACTAATCCTATTTGAGATTAAAAAAACATTCAAAAGTCAATTCAGTATTAAAAATCACTTGATTAACTTAATTTGAAATGACTTGCAATTTAAAATTATTTTTTAATTACTTTTTAATATCTGTATTTCATTGAGCACTTATTTCTTGTATTAGTATTTAATTTTTTATATCAGTTCAATATTAAATGATAAAAAACAATATATATTAATCTATCCATTTTTTCTTCATTTTTTTTTATCGAGTTAAATGGTTTGACATATGAATGTGTGTGTGTGTGATTCATGTGTAAGTAATACTGTATATACAGTATGTTATATACTGATTTGGTTTTAATAAGAAAAAAGAAATATAAATATATATATAATACAAGTATCATTTTTTTAATAAACATATTCTTTCGCATTAAGAATGGTTAAATAAAGCATTGGTGTACAACAAACATATCATTAACCGGGCCTTAGACGAACGACCAAAAAATGTTCCACTCATCACCGTCTCAAATCATCACAGTTGTTTCGATGATCCTGGCATATGGGGTAAGTTCAAGTTTTATTCGTATCACCGCAAAAACGAAATGTATGAAGCTTCGATCGATTTATCAATTATTTTAATTGCACAGCGCATTTGCTTGTTACATTTAACGTCTAAATAAATTATGCATGTGTACAAATACGTACATATGTTATACAGGTTGTTTCCCTGTCTTTCTTTTTCCTCCCCTCTCTGTTTTTCTCTTGTTCTTTCTCGTTTCTTGTATTCTTTGAATATGCCCGCAAACTCTCCCTCTGAGACATATATAATCTTTTCTTTCTCAGAATGACGTCGCTAAGCGATCGAATGAAAGAATTAAAGACAGAAAATCTCTGAACTCATTTAGCCACACTGGACCTGAGACATTTGCTGAATCGTCGTAAGATGAGGTGGTCGCTCGCTGCACATGACATTTGTTTCACGAATGTTTGGCATTCCTACTTCTTTATGCTTGGCAAGTGCATACCTATCATACGAGGCAATGGTGTTTATCAAGAAGCTATTGACTTCTGCATCGAAAGGCTGGCTTCTGGAGATTGGGTCCACGTGTTTCCTGAAGGAAAAGTCAACATGTTTAAAGAAAATATGAGGTATGTATATTTATATCATTACTTTCATTTTAATTATTCATATATTTATCTTTGCATTTTCTGAGCATTTTTTGCGACCACGTGTAGTTAATAATTCCAAGCACAAGTTAAATATTAAGAGCAATCATAAAAAAGTACATTTGATTTTGCAGGTTGAAGTGGGGTATTGGAAGATTGATATTAGAATCACCTGTTACACCTCTAGTAATTCCTATATGTCATCTTGGCATGGATCAAGTCCTTCCAAACGAACCACCTTATATGTTCAAAACACGAAAAAAGGTTACTATGAATTATGGTGAACCCATAGATTTTAGTGAGTTGTTAAAGAATTTAAAAGAAACTAAAGCCACAGAAATAGAGGCCAGAAAAGCTATCACAGATCGTATTCAAGAAGAACTTTTGAGGTAAAGCTTTCTTTAAATTTTATATTCTTTTTTTCCGTATTTTTTTATGTTTAAATTTAATTTTAATTGTACTATAATTTACAGATTAAAGGCAGCTACGGAAAAACTTCATGAAAAATTATGACAGCCGATAAAATATCGCAGATAATTTTTTCCTAGCCTTAATTACATATATATCAACAATAGAAACATGAAAAAATATTGACAAAGATATACATTTTTAATTTTGCATATCACTTTACTAATATTAACGAAGTACGAAGTTAGATAAAACTATTCGCTTATAATATAACATTTTCGTTATTCCTTTTTACTTTTTTTAGAGTTTTCTTTGAATATTTCTTTAACATATGCCTGATATTTACTAATGTAAAATGCAATTTATTTTTTAGTCATTTAGTAACACGTATCATTATGTATATATTATTTAATGCAATAATGATCAAAAGGCAGATAGGAAGAATTTATCAATATATTTTCTTCTTAAATAAAGAACATGATTCTTTAAGATTCAAAATGTAGATAATTTTGAAAATGCTATAACTTGTATTTTTAGTATGACTCGATGATTTAAAGTTTAATTTAAGGTAAATTATTGAAGTATCGATATAATTTCTTATCAATATAGTTGTGATTGAAAATATATATAATTATATATAGCTTTATAATTTATAATAATTCATTGAGGAACTATAACGTAATTAATTATTGCGAAAATTCTTCAGAGCCGCTATTCACAATATTGGCAACTAGATACGATGACAACTATATTATAATAAAATAATAATTTTATTGCAATTACCAAGTGTATAATTATCTAGATAAATCTATGAATTTATTTATCAGCTTTTAAAAGTTTGTTCCTAATAATAAGTTTATACTAATAATACAATTATAACATTTTTCACTATTCGTTGATATTCATAAATTCCTTTTTTTCATAGAAAAGAAGTCAATGAATCATTTCAAACTCAATTTAAAATAAATATAAGATAATAACATACAACTTTACAACATAAATACTATTTTTATATATGTATGATATTACAGACAAATCTTTGAACATACAATGTAGTATACAAGTGTGTTTTACATGTATAGTAAAATCTATATAAAATAAATATTCATGAAATAACATTTATAATAATTTGAAAAGTTTTTTACAAAATAGAATATTTATGTTATTACGATTTCTATTATTTCTTAGTTTAAAGAAATAAAGACACCTATATTTACAATGATGCTTCACAGTAAAGATCGTTTTTATAATCTTGTAATGTTTTCCTAATTTATATTGTTCTATAATGTTTCTTTTATTTATTTATTGTATGTTATTATTTTAAATAAACGTATTGGAAACCAAATATGTAAACTTTAGAATAGTTTAAAATTGATTACTAATGAAATTAATGAATTATGTATGCATGATTTATATTTGTTTTTATTAAAAAGGTATTGTTGAAAACCTGTTACATTTATTAATAATATATATAATTAAAAGGAAAACAAAATATTAACATCAAATTATAATAGTAATCAAAGTAAATCTTATTTAGTGAAATAACATCAATATTATGTAGATTATTTTTTGAATGTCAATAGAGCATTTATTTTAAACTTTGCTTTCATTTTATTGTAAGTATATGTTTAGTTTATATTTATATTTTGTATATTTCATTTTATATGGCTTTTTGTATGTGTCATTTTTTGTACAATCAAAATTTTATTATTGTAACTATTGTTATTTTTTTTTACTCTTTTATTTATTATTTCTATTAAAATAAATGTATGTAACAGCTATAAAAAGATCTTTGGCTAAGTCTCTCTCACAATAATAGAAAGATCTTCAAATTCTCTCACAATAGTATTTTATTTTCTAAACTGACTTGAGTTTAGACAATTTTAGTTCCTTCAGTGTTATGTGTAAGAATTCTTTTTCTTAAAATTTATAATTATATACTATTATTAAATATATGTTTAAGAAATGTATTTTGTTTTGATATGGAATAATTCGAATATTTTTTAACGTTTCTGAATACATCGACGTAACTATGGTAGCAATAACATTCTACTGTAAATTAATATTTTCAATATATTTCTGTTACTGTTTAAATAAGCTGTACAAACTACTTGACATTTTCATACAATAATTAGAGCCATACATATAATATAGTTTTTTCTATAATTCTTAAAGTGACATCAGAATATATATAATATATATATATATAATTTTATTATAATAATAATAAAAATAATAATTGTTAAGAAAATCTGAAGATAGTTGCTTTTTTTTGTTAAATATATGAATCTGCCTGTTTAAAATGTCACTAAAATTTTGTTTCAATTGTTGTACACACACGTATATCACATTGAAGCAAAAATGAATTCTTTTCATATTTCTTAAACTCATTTAAATACAATTTATCGTATTCTCTCGGTAATCTTCATTTTTGATTTTAGAAACATTTCAAAGCCTTACATACAAGACACTTATGCGTATTAAAATAATATTTATATTATATTCTCCGATTTAGATGATCAATAGACGAAACATGACATTCAATGCTTATCCTATTGAGATAATTTATTCTATTAACTAACATTATTATAAATTTATTAACGCAATAATTACGTATGTCTTGGCACGTTTTTCTAATTATGAAATTGATAGTGGTCTTTTACAAATGATACAAAAACGACATACGATATTCTTCTCATCTCTTACGCTTTGCATACATAAACATAAATTACGTATTTTTATTATCATAAACATTCAATAGAAAAACAAAATAAAACTAACGAAAGAAATAACTAGAATAAAGTATTATCACACTCTTGACACATATTGTTCTTTTGTTTATGCATAATATTCCATAACAAGAAAGTCCTGGTTTTTTATTCTGAAATATCTAGAATAAAAAAAGAAAAACAATTTGATATAAAAAATATTATTATATATATTTTTAAACAATTTCAAATACTATTAAGATATGACATAATTGCTCCAACTATTATATATTTGTTCTTGGACGGTTTTTAAAAGGAAGAGACAATAGAAATACTTTTTTTTTGTAAGATTCTGATAAAAACAATTGATGTTCAAATTTTCACTGTCTATATAAATATGAATTCAATTTAAAAAGTAATAGAGATATATACATATTACAATGTACACAGACAATAGGAGATAAGAAACCAATCATATTCTCATTTATCATTATAATCCTCAAGTTTTTATACTCTAAAATTTTGTTGAAAAGAGGTGGAACAGTCTGTACATGTATAATGTATATATACCTTTTAGAATTTTCTTAGAATTTTGTTATAATATAGGAGATTAATATAATTTGATATACATGTAATATATAAGTTTAAATACATTTTGCACATAAAATTTTTCTGAATAAAATAATAAAAGATATATAAATAAATATATATTAACATTTATATTTTATGTATTTCCTTTTTTATATGATATGATTAAATAGTGTATGTAATATAAGTTTAGATAGATTGCATACAAAATGCCTTGATAAAAAGGAAAAGATAAAAGATACATAAGGAAATACTAATATTCATATTTCATATATCTCTATTTCTTAACACGATATAATTAAATATCGTATTTATCCCGTGTGTGTGTTCGTCTTAATATTTGTCTCTTTCAAATGTATACTTTATTTTGAAACATTATATAAAGCATTTCATAAATTATTAATACTTTTCAAAAAAAAATTGCACGATCATACATTTATTTCTTATTTTATAGTTTTTTTTAATTTTACGATTTATTCACGATCTTTTAATTAGAATACTGTATATGTAATTATATATATATATATTTTTTAAATATTTTTTCTATATTACTTTTTACCAGTATATTCATAATTTTGTAAATCTCTATACACAGAGTGGTACTTGCAATACTAAATAATTTAAAAATATTGCACTTAAATTTTTGTTTACATAGAACAAACATTTTTTTAATTCAATAAAATCACATGTTTTTTTAACAAGAAAAAAATAACTTTACTTACGAAATAATTTGTTCTTTGAGAAGGTTTTTTAATGGTTACCATTGACAATTCTACGAAGTTTACTTTTATCAAAAGAACAGATACTTCCGAGTAAAGCTGAACGTTCGTTGCCTGCTTTCGATATACGAGGCTCTGTTCCACCAGACGACACAGGTACTGGTAATGGATTGATGTTTTTAGTAGGTACATCAGCAGCATGTGGCATTTCTGTAGAACCTTAGATTTAAAAAATGTCAATGTTATTACCTTTATAACGACATGAATTAAGTTTTTGTATTCTATATAATTTTATATATCTTGTAAATAAAGTAAATTATGAACATAAACTAAATATATCCATGTAAAGATACTGAAACAATTTTTGCTATAAAAATATGTATAAAATTTTTAGTAAAAAGGTTTGCAGGACTATACTAAGTATTAGTTGTCTTCCAAGTTCTGAAAAAAATCTTCCTTTAATATTTTATTTATATTTTAATCATGCATAAAGGTTTATAAATAAGGAATATAATTAAAATAACTATTTCACATAATGCATATGTTTCTAAATATGTATAAGGTATTTAATTCTATATGAATACGCATGCGATGATATGGGATAAATTTTAACAAACACGAATGCACAAATGAACGACCTACGTGAAAGAAATGACCGTAGTATGCGCCATCAACTTTTGTGCCCAGCTGATTAAAAAAGTGAACACATTGATTAGTATTAACGAAGGTAATAGTAATAGCTAAGGTGAACTTACCAAGTGATGGAGGCGTTAATGTTCCAACACTAGTAGCTGTAGACGTACTTGTAGGGCTGTCAGGTCTTTCTGAATTTTTACCATTTACTTGTTTCGTTCCATTTGTTCTCGATTGATTACACATTTGTTGTTCATGTACTAATTTTTGTTCCTTTTTCTAATACAAATAATAAAATTTCCATCAATATAGATAAAATAAATCTAAATCTATATAAAACTATGAATTTTACCAATTTCTGTTTCCAATTTTTGTTTTTTTTCTTTTCTTCATCAGAACTCATCATTCCTTGAACTCTCACAAGTCTTTTTTGATGTCTAGCTACTTTTTGCTCTTCTCTCAATCTTTGCTCTGCCTTATTCATTGCTTCTTGCAAAGCTTCCTTCAAATGACTGCTAAGCTTAAAATGTGGTTTTTCTATAGAACCAATAGCAAGATTTGCACGATGTACTGTTTCAAAAAATGGATGTTCTAGCAAACGCTGGACCTTAGGCAAATCCTGTTTGAGAGCCTCTGGAGATAAAATTACCTCCAGTAGATTTTTCAATGTCATATCGCAAGTTGGCATTTCGGAACACATTGCTTCCAATAATGGTCTGCCAAATGCCATTTCATATAATACATGTCCAAACGAATAGACATCAACTTGAGTCTAAAGAAAGTTACTTCAATTATTTACATAGAATGATTCGGCATTAATTATTAATATTTAACAAACCGTAGCATGGAGCTTTCGTCTTTGAACAACGTAAGGCCTATAAAATGCTGGTAATCCCAAAAGACCGTTCTCTATGTCTAATAATTTAGCACATCCTTGCGTCAATAATATGTTACCTGTATGTAGATGCCCGTAAGGTAATCCTTTTTCATGTAAAAAACTTAGTGCCTCCAAAATCTGTAATATGATACATTAAATTAGCAATTACAAACTTCAATACTTGTTTTTTTATCTTGAAAGTCAATAATTACTAACCTGATAACCATAAGTTGTAATTTCAGATAGTGTGAGTGATTTAACTTGTTTCGGATTTCCATATTTTTTTATAAACGACTGCTTAGGTTTGGTGATACAAAGTATATCACGCAATGTACCCATCGGACAAAAATTTCTTATCATAAGAGCTCCATTCTCCGTTACATGCTGATGAACCATTGGTTCAATGTAATTATGTTTCAAAGTGCCTAAACTCTTGAAAACTCCTTGCATGTCTTTATCCTGAAGATGCTTATCTGGTCCAAATTCTACCCAAGCGAGCAAATATTCTTGCTTTGGATGTTGACGATTCTTAACAGTATAATAATATTTTTTTAACCGCCATCCCATATCAGGAATAGCTTTTCCAACTTCAAAATTAGCATCACTGCGTAAAGCTAGTGACACTTGCTGCAGTGCTATTTCTACAAAAGAAGAAAAAATAATATGCATATATGTAAAATATACAAATAATAAACAATTTTGAATCTAACTTACCATGTAATGGCGTTGTATAATTATCAGGATCTAAAAATTTTTTCATGGGAAGAGATGATGCCAATATGGGATTCATTAGTACGATATTTAAATAATTCTGTAAAGCTAGTTGACGTTGAGCTATAAAGTTAGGCTCCATGTTCCCGATGATCTTTTTAGGAGGTAATGGCAAGTCAATGCCTGATACTGATAAAACCGCATTAAGCTGAACAAAGTCATTGTAACGTCTGCTCACTCTCCACGTTTTTTCAGGTAGAGGACCACGTTGTACTCTAATTACATACTCCTATATAAACAATAAAGGAACTATCAAATATCAATATTAAAACTAATTAAGATTATGCTTGTTATCATACTAAATAAAAAAATATATTATAAAATCGATATAGAAAAAATGGGCTATAACAATTCTTGCGAATATCAACGTGAAAATAATTCAAACGTCATTATTATTACTATTATTAGTAACAATTAATAAATAAATGATCTTATTAAATAAGAAACTTACCGTATGCCCGTCGATTGTTCTAGCATTTTCAATAACACTTGTCAGCTTTTCTGTATCATCTAGTAATATTTTATTTGTATACCTCTTCTCAAATAAAGCCATTGATTGATACTAATCCGATGAAACGCAGAGCCCGTAAGGGGCGATCTGCGATAATATTCCGCATAAACCCCACGCGTAACCAAACATAACGTGCTTCAGCTTCATTTCAGCATTGGTAAGCGTAAATTCAGTGATAATATCGACCTCACTGTTATCGGATACTGTTTCTAGGGTGTTAATTTCGCTGACAACTACATACGTGATTTAGTTAGAACATCAATTTGTAAGAACCATTTTTATTATTCGCTCGCCCACTGATGTCACAAGTAAGAACTATTACCTGCTACTACCTGGTGTGTTCTAAATAAAACGCAACTTGCAAACAGATGGATTATAGATAATTCACGATTATAAGTAATTCGTCTTTCTTCGATTATATGTGACGTACATAACGGATATTATTGTTAAATTATTTTTCTAATTAATTTCAGATTAAAATTAAAACCGTTTTTAAGCTTCGTCGGTGTATACACTGTGTCAAAAGTTATCAAAAGGTTAAATGGAAATTAAATGATAAAGTGTAAGAGAGAGAGAGAGAGAGAGAGTAAGAGAGATATCAGCGCTGCATCGACGCACCATCTAGTGGTATATATTGAAAGTTTTTAAAAGTATTTATGTTCACAATATTGGCGTCACTGTATCTTCTCTTTATAAGTTAATATTACAAGAATGGTATTTACTAGAGTGTTTATAGTATGTAATGTTTTATTAATCTTCCCTAAAATAATAACAAAATAACGATGTTTACTAAACCGTTTAAAGTAAAATCTAATAACCAATTAAAGGGTACTGAAAGGTTAGTCTAAAAATTATTTTTCTCTATTTATATTTATTTATCTTATGTTATTATTTTATATTTATATATAAATATATAAAATTACTTGATTTTGTTATTGCTTCTCTCTTCAGGAAAAAATTATGCGAGTATGTACTTAGTAAATATCCATCTCTAACAGAAGAAGCGGTACAGACTTTATTACCTAAGAAAGAATCAATTACTGTTATGAGGATAGTAACGCACAATGGTCAACTATGTAAATTATATTGTGTTGCGAAAATACCAATGTTCTTTCAATTAGAAATATCCTTGTCTATGTTTTTCCCAACGATTTACACATTATGGTATCATCCACATTTATTATACGCTTTTACTATGCATATTCAAGTATTACCAAAATTGGTAGAAGGGGCAGATTTGATGTTACCTGGACTAGTAGTAAAAGAACCAATAACATTCTATTCTTATGGTAAATTACAAAAAGGTACTCCGGTATCGGTGAACACAGAAGAAAATAAGGTATTACTTTTTTTAATAGAGGTAATAAGAGACAGAAGTATGAATAATTAATCGAATTAAATTTATAACAGGCACCAGTAGCTATTGGTATTACTGCACTCTCCAGTGAAGACATGTATTTATCTGCGGGTCATGGAAAATGTATACAAATTTATCATGTTATGGGTGATAATCTTTGTCAACTAGGAAAATCACCTCCTAGACCTGATCTCGGTCTTCCAAATGTTTGCCAAGAAGATCGGTTAGATGAGAATGAAAAGGATAACGAAAAACTAGAAATTACAAAAAGTGATTCCGACGATGCCCCTTCTGAGCCACTATCTAATTTAATTGATGAATTACAAATTGATGACGATGATAGCGCTATTAAAGTAGACTTCATATCTGAGGTAAATATATCTATATTTTTCAATCTTTTTATGTTAGATATATATATTTACAATTTGATATTATAAAAATGTAAATTTTACATTATATGTAGGATATTACAAATAAAACAGAGGAACATGCAGAAAAAGACTTTATTTCTGAATTCTTAAATCTCACAAAAGAAATGGATGAATTATTGGAATATTGCTTTTTGAAAGCATGTAAAACAACGTTGAAAGTCACTGATCTGCCCATATTAACCTCTACTTTTTTCAAAAATCATTTACTAACGGCCTGTCCATCAGATAAAAATATAGATATTAAAAAATCACGTTACAAGAAACTATCTGTTTTTCTAGCACATATGAAGGCTAAAGGACTTATTAATACATCTGTGACAAAAGGAGTAGAAAGTATATTATCAGTGGAGGTAATTTGCAATAACTAATTTGAAATTTGTTGAAATACTTGTCGATAGCCATTCTTCTTTATCATATTTTTTTTCATTTAGTTTAAGCATCCTTTAGTGAAAGAATTAATTGTTAATGAAACACCAGCCCCACCAGAACCAGTTGTTTCAAATACAGTTGGCGTATCGGACTGTTACAAAGTAACTACTGATGTTACACCAATATTATCACTATATGGATACGAGTAAGTAAATAATTACGCTTTATTATAATATGAAAAATATTTGTATATATTTTCCTGCAATGTGATGATTACAGAAAAGGCGACACTATAGAAAGACGACAAATCAGAGAGTGTTTTATGAAATATATCAAAAAAGAAAATCTTCAAGATGGAAAGTGAGTAGAAAATAAATAATTTTGAAAATAACCTTGGTGCATAATATACTGTCAATACTTTTTAGAATTTTGAAGTTAAATCCACAACTTGCTGGAATTTTAAGAACTAAAGAACATCAAGAAACTTTATCAGTCGAGGATGGAATTAATAAGTTTGTAGGTCGTATGACGCATATGCACCAAGTAACCTTAGCGGGTACAACGATTTTACATAAAGGAAAACTAGAACCAATTGATATGAGAGTAACCATGAGATCAGGAGGAAAGAAAGTGAGTTAATGTACAGTAAAAATATGAAACATAAAAAACGGATAATATTTTATTTTAATACCATGTATAAACTTTAAGGTGACATTGGTAAATAATCTAGAAGCATTTGGAATAAATTCTAAAGACTTTAGTAAAGAATGTCAAAATATTGGCGCTAGTGCTACTATCATTGATGATCCTGGGAAGAAAACTCCAAGCGTTCTAGTACAAGGAAATCAAATCTTGTATGTGTACAAATTATTAACAGGTATGAGATTATTATATCTAGATAATAGATATTTGTTGAAAGTTCTATACTATCAATTAAAAATTGTAATATTTAGAAAAATATGGAATCAAGAAGACTTATATTCGAGGTTTGGAGTTTGCACCGAAAAAAAATGCCAATAAAAAGAAATAAACTGTCTATGTTAACAGAATACATTTGAATATCATAACAAAAACAAAATGAAATATAATGTATCTTCGTAAATGTGATTAAAACCAGTCTGATTCTTTACACGAAAAATTAGTTTTTAAATTTATAATTTTTCATATGAATTATATGTTATTGTTGTATGGTCCAGAATGCATATTTCATTTAATAATGAAATTATAAGTACTGTAATTATACAATTTCTTTTTTAAATTAAATAAGTTTACGTATGTTTTAAGATATATATATATTTATATGTGTAGCAAATAAAAATGCATCAAATTAATGATAAAACGTAAATATATAAAATAAAAATCAAATCTTACAAACAATTGTGTCACCCTTAGAAAATTTGGAAAGTAATTGACATCGATTAAAGTTTGTTAATATAATTTATTGTATATCGAGGTTTCAACATGGAAAAGTACAAATATTGCAATATAGGGCCCGCGAGTTCTCCTCGGATAGGAGGGAGGGAGGGAGAGAGGGAGAGAGAAGGATGTCAAGTTAAAGGGTGGGACAAGACATCGCGACAAAATATACGCGCGTGTCGAAATGTTTTTTCTTCTCGCGTCTATACTTCCAATTATAAATCACATTCATATTAACGATCTTATTTATTGTTTCTCTTCTTCGTTCATTCCTGGTATTATTCGCTCTTATTATATATTCTGTTCGACGAGGAATAAAATCATTTTTTAATGGAAGAGAGACGAACACGCGGTTTCTCGTTCGTCAGATTGTTTTAATATATCTCGGTGTATGAGTGAGCGCATACGTATGTATAATACAAATGGTGTATAAGTACATACGTGTGTTCCTTTCTTTTCTTATTTTTTAATATTTTTTTTTCTCGTTTTTTTCGTTTTTTTTTCTTTTCTTTTGGATTAAAGGAAGATTCCCTCCTCTCCATGGCCCTCGCATATATTTAATACTCATTTTGTTCATTTTTTTTTTTTTTCTTTTTGTTCTCTCTCTCTCTCATCATCTCTACGCACGCGTGCATATCACGTAGTGACTCTGTTATTTAATTTTTTTTATTTACTTTTTTTTTATTCTTTTTTTTTTATAATTTTTTTCCTTTTCTTCTTCATTATTCAATTATTATTTCGAAACGCGCGCGTGCGTATCGTTACTATTGTTTTTCATGATCATCATAAATCGTCATCGTCATTCCATTCTCATTAACTACCAATGGTGCTCCGACAGTCGTAGCGCGTGAACGTTTCTCGCACAGCGATCGACCCCCTTTTATTCTTTTTTTATTTCTATTTTTCTTTTTTTTAATTTTTCTTTCATTTATTTCATTTAGCTCCTCGTCTTACGAGTACGCTCGATATCGATAAAGAAAAGGTCCAATATCTTCTTATAAATAGATTTTCGGTTAACCCCTATGCGATTCAGAAAACGTATATACATACGTGTGTAAGTATATATATATATATATACATATAATAAGTGTATATATATATGTACACGTACTTAAATATGTATTTACGGATACGCAACGTGTATGCGTTGTTCGTGAATTTGAAGAATTTTTGTCTTCTATCTAGCTAGTTAGCTTCGAGAGATGAACTTATGTCGATCCGTGGGCGGAACCGTGCTGCGAGGATTATTCGTGATCCCCGTGCTTTCAAAATAACTCTCATAATATACGCGCGAATAAACGCGCGAATAATAAACGACAAAAAATCCGGAACATTTAGAAAAACCGTTTAAGAGGAATGCAGCACGCATCGCGTCAGAATGCTCCGCAATTATTTTTCTTTTTTTTTTTCCCTTACATTTTACATATTTTTTCAATACGATATTCCTCTTTTACGATCTTCAAATGTATCATAAATACTATCCTTTTAATATTTTTTTCTCTCTCAGAAAATAAGGATCGACGAAGTTGCGCGCGGAAGCTTATTATATGTTAATCGAACGAATTCTCTGTAATTAATTAATTATGGCGCATTCCCGAAGCTAAACACGCTACAAAGATATCTTATACTGGGCTCGTACCGATCAAACTTATTTGCAACTTGTATCCGAACTGATACGTGCAAACAGCTCGCGAACAGTTCGCTAACAGATTACAAACATCGTTTGCTCGGATGTGTTTTACGGATTAAATTCGCTGTTTATCTCGCTCATATACAATATTCGATCGACAACGTATGGGAATACGTTGGAACGTCTGCAAGATTCCTTGGATTAACGAACAGGTAACGAGCACTGTTCGCTAAAGTGCCTACACGCTGCTGGTGAACATAATTTACGATTAGTAGGCTGGACCCAGTATTATATCGTTGAAATAACGAATCTTGCATTTTAAATATGCCATACGTATGTTAAATACGTATATCAATTAACGTCTCTATTACCGGAAATCGCAACATATTTTCTTCGATGGTCAAGTCAACATTTTCAATTGCTTTCAATTTATCGAAAACTTTATATAATCGAATCGAACGGATCGATCGCTTAGTAATCAACGATTTCCTTTTCTTCTCTTTACTTTTTTTTTTTTGTCAATTTTAAATTAACGGAGCGACATACAACTGTGGGGGAGTACCTCTACTTGATTCTCTTCTTTCTTTCGCATTCTCTCTCTCTCTCTCTCTCTCTCTCACACACTTTTTCATTCTCTCACACTCTCATCAAATTTGCATTTTTTTTTTGGAACATGGGCTTACTTTGTTACTTCTGCTCGTTACCCCCATCGCGATCGTAACGATCGTAGTCTTATAATCACTATCGATTTCGTATCTCACAATTTCGTTCGTTCTCACTTTCATTCAGTCTCTTTCTCTCTCTCTCTTTCTCTCTCTCTCTCTCTCTCTCTCTCTTTCTTTCTTTCTCTCTCTCTCTCTTTCTCTTTCTTTCTTACTGTCACTTTTGTTTGCGTTTGGAATTTTCATCATTTTTTATGCAACACATAATGCGACTAGATAGTACAGGTTAATTAATAATTAATATCATTAGTTATACAATAATAACATATGACTAGACAATGCAAGATAATAATTATATCATAAATAGTAATAATCATGGATCGCAATTTGTATCAACAATGTGATGACGCGCACGTGTTTTGAGAAATATATGTCAAATTTTGTATATGTATGTCGCCTGTCTCTGTCTTTCTCTCTATGCGTGTGTTTTTGCGTGTCTCTTTTTTTTTTTTTTTAATCCTTTGCTGCGCGTATTTGTATGTGTGTGTGTATGCATTCTTTACCGATTCCTCATTTATGTTACGCACACTATGGATTCCTTAATAAGAAATCATATATATGCATATTGTGTTTCTATGTGTTTTGACATGTATGAACGTGTATGTACGTGTGTATGCGTGCGTGCGTGCTTAAATGTGTGTCTTGTGTGTGTATGTATGTGTTTGTGTGTATATATGCATCGCGTCGAGTATTATTATACACGAGCACGCGCACAATTTCTACATAGCACAGAAAATTTACACCACCGAGTAAAATAGTATCGTTCGATAAATCGTTCTCTAGTTTTTCCCATTTTTTCGTGACGGTCACATAACTTTGTCGTCATTGCAGTTAACGAAACACATGATTTCATCGTATCTATTACGATCTATGTATGTATGTATGTATGTATGTATGTATGTATGTATTATTTAGTATAAAACGGAAAGATCTCATTTCTTTTCTTCTCTTTCTCGTGCGAATACATTAGCAGTTGGATTATCTTTTATCTGTAATTTGTTTTATTTTTTTTCTTTCTAATCCCGATTTCTAACCGTAATGAGATTTGCAATGAGAAAAATAGGAATCCGTCTGTTATACTTTTATTCGTCGTTCGCATACTTAACGTGGGAAGAAAATCCCTTTTAAAAACGGTTAAAAGTACGATTATAAATGTATACGGAGGAAGCTTCGTGCACTAGATTTCGGATAATCGATCATTTTATATATATATATATGTATATATATATATTTATATTTACATCGATATTCCGAGACGAGAGTCTGAGCATTCGCGGTGGATCGATATATATAATATATAATCGTAATCATTCGATGATATTTTTTTTTCGCATCGGGTGTCTTAGAGCGAAAAACAATTCTTTCGAAGAAAGAAGCAGCGGTGTGCTCGTGTGTAATTAGTTTATAATTCCTTATCCTTTTCCTTATTTATCCTTTTCCTTTTTTTATTTATTACTTTTCTCTCTCTCTCTCTCTCTTTTCAGCGATACAACTCACGACAAGAAGTAAACGTTGCTCCTCTTCCTCCTCCTCCTCCTCCTCCTATCTTCTTATTAATCTCTAATTAATTTTTTTTTTCTACCCCTTTCGTTTCCCTGTTCATTTCGGTAATCGTTTTTTTGTCGTGCAAATCACACACAACAACGAGTTATCAATTAATGATTAAGATTGCAATTTGTTTGTATGAGAGATTGTATAAGAATGTAATGAAATTTATCAGTGAAACACATATCTACGTACACAGGGCATATGTGTAAGTAAATACTTATGCATCCGTGAAACGATGATGAACCCCTTTTTTTTTCTTATCCGATCTCGTGATAATATTATATATTTCAATTGGAATAAATTACAAATCCAACCGTTATAAATAAATATCGTGCACGTTTAGAATGCGTCCTTATCGTTCAAACAATTTTTTTTATAGATCAATTCGAATAGACGCAATCATCGATACCATTGATATTTCATTTATTCATTTTTCTATTTCTCTTTTCATTTCTTATACTTTTTTTTTTATTTTCACGCACTCTCTTCTTCTCTCTCTCTCTCTTTCTCTCTCTTTCTTTCTTTCTATCTATCTCTGTCATTCTCACGCACGTTCATCTTACATTCAAATAATTCACAATTAGCTCACTTTCACGAGTCATCGACAATCTTCATGTGCAAAATTGTGCAAATGAGGAATGTGTACGATCTCTTGGTTACTATCAACTACAGTTTACGGTGTTTGTTTTTGTATTTGTATGTTTTTGTATATGTATGTGTGTGTATATATATACTTTGTCAATATACGCTATGATTTTTGTGTGTAACCCTCGAAGTGACGTGTTATTTTTTTTTTCCTTTCGATGATTCGTTTGTTATCATTATCATTATCATTATCATTATCATTATCATTACCATTACCATTACTATTATTATTATTATTATTATTACAATTATTATTATTATTATTATTATTATTATTAGAACATTATCCTTATAATATAATAATAATAATAATAATAATAATTATTATTATTATTACTCGAAGCGGAGGAAGTCCGTTTGCTTGTAAAACATAAACTCGTTTTCCGCGTAACGTTAATCTTATTGTTAGACATAGAAGAAGTTTTTAATCATTTTTTTGTTAAAAATCATTTTACGTCTTGTTTCGATAATATTGGAAGCATCGGACAAGAAATGAGATTCGTCTTAAGAAAGAGAGAAATCTTGAGTAGTCTTTTTTAAAAGCGTCTTTTTTTTGCCAGTTGCGGCCGATCCGGGACTTCTCTCGTTGCGCTTTTAGAATTCGACGTTTATTATTATTATTATTATTATTATTATTATTATTATTACTATTATTACTATTATTATTAGTATTATTATTATTAATATTAGCTATTAATATCTGTTTCTGCGTTTTTTCTTTCGTTACAAATTCACGTTTCTTTTTTTTATTCTTTTTTTTTTTTAAAAAGAGACGAAAGGGACAGCCGACCTATTCAGTCTTTCATTCGATTAACAATGTTTTTAAGCCTTTTCGAGCTTGCTTTCTTTCTTTCTTTCTTTCTTTCCTTCCTTCTTTTCGCTATTTCTATTCCACTATTCTTTCCTATCGATTCTCAAAATTCGTTACATTAGTTTAATGTGAAACGAAAGCGTCAGGAGTGGAGTATAATTGATTTACCCCCTTTTTATATTCTTTTACTTTTATTTATTTATTTTATTTATTTTATTTATTATTTTTTTTTCATTCTTTCCTCGCACACGCGAATAACGCGTTAGATATCTTTTGATAGAGAATACGTTATTTATTTTCTCTCTCTCTCTCTCCTTTTATCTTTTCTGGATAACAACACACCTCGGTAAAATGCCTATCATAATCATTAATCTTTTAGTATAGTTACCATATGTACTGATTTATTTTCTTTTGGTTGTTTAATACCGCACTTATCATCAGTTAGAGCAAAATATCGCTATTAATACCGTTATAAACCCGTCATAAAATACATTACTCTATTATAATTCATGTTTTTTATTCAACTTTTTCTTTCTTTCTTTCTTTCTCTTTCATCGTTTATTTATTCAACACGCATATTAGGACAAATTCGATCCGCACGATCTGTTAAACACAAACAAGCGTTCTTCATTTTCATCTATAGAGTATTCCTTTTTCGATTCGACTACGGTTGGTATTCGATTTAAAGATTTTTTTTCTCTCTTTTTTTTTTCTTCTTTATTTCGGCGCACTCGCGGAGTGCAAAACGCGAATTTAGTTTGCATAACATATACGCATGTATGCACATGTGTGTATTTTAATTCGTGGTTTCGTATATTTCTAAATCATCGTATTATGGTGTTTTTCTCTAATATTTTGTATTTTCTCACTTTTTATTCTTGAGATCACTAAACGAAAATCTAAATGCGATCTTAAAGCTATCTAACGATATTTTTGTTTTCTTTTATCGTTGACAAATCAATTAGCTTATTTTCTTTTTTTTTTTCTAATGACAAGCTAAGAGAAGATAATAAAATTAAAAAAAGAAAAAGAAAAAAAGAGAGTTAGGAAAGAAAGAATTTAATTTCTTATATAAGAAGCAAGACCCAGATGAAAAATAATATAGAATAATAAACGAATTTAGAATAAACGAAAATATTCGATAAAAAAATTCGACATCGTTATTTGTTTTAAGATCGCACAATATCCCACACTCGTGATCCTTATTTGATAATATTTTCAAGAAAATCGAAAACACCTCGAACAAAACGCATCGTTCGCCGTTACGATTATTTTGATTTCATTTCTAGCGCTAAAACGCACCAAATGAATTTTATCCCCCCGTTTTATTTTCATATTTTCTCTTTTCCTTTTTTTTCTTTTTTCTGTTCATCTTTTTTTCTCTCATTTCTAAGTTAATTACAATTAACACCGAGCCGGAAGTTACGAGTAACGAGAGAAATAAAGTAGTCGACGTTTGAAATGAAAATACCGGAGAAACGTACAAATTTTTGATAAAACAAACGAGAAAGAAGAATTCATCGTTTATTAATCAGGAAAAAGAAATATTATCAATAATAATGATGATCGACTGTGTTAAAATTCAAAAGAAACCTATTTTTAATTTGTTTATTTTAGTTTTATATTTAAACAAAAATTTTCTTTTTTTTTCAACGACACGATTATTTCTTTCGACTCGAAGATTGCTCGACGTGCGTTCTTACCGAATATTAGTTCGAGTTATTCTTTTTTTTCGTTTTTTTTGTTATCCTTTACACTTGACATATTACAATAATAATACCAATATATATCTCGTATATATTATACACATCGCGTATCACATTGTTAATTACATATTCATGATAATACATTTTAGTTGTCGATCATCGTATTCAACACTATAAATACATGACAAAGTATCATCACGTTGATGAAACTCGGCCGAACTCCGAAAAGATTTTATTCTTACGTCCGTTAAGGTCTTTCTCACCGTTTCTCTTTCTTTCTCTCTTCTTTATCTTGTCTTTTTTTTTCTTTTTTTCGTTTATTTTTATTTCAATCGGGTGAAATTAATTGTAAAAATCGTCGTATAGTACATGCTCCGTTTATTTCCTTTTTTTTCGAGTATCATTTTTCTCAATATTACCATTATCATTAAATTTATTATACATTTATTTATTTAATATTATCATTATTCATATTATTAGTATTATATAGTACGAAAATTTTCTTCTTAATCTTATCCGTATCTTTTGGAATCGTCAGTTGCTTCGACTAAATTTCTTTTATTATAACCAAAAAAAAAATTCTTATTTCATTTATTCATTTTCCTTTCATTTAATAATAATAATAATAATAACAACAATAAAAATAATAAAATAATAATAATAATAGTAATAATAATAATAATAATAATTTAAAACAAATGTTTTTGGGTTAAAAAGAAAAAAATACTTGGTTACACTTTTACTCTTTTGATCAAATTATAATTTTCATATATATATATATACTTCTCTGTATTATTCTATTTTTCATCTGACGTCGAACAAAGTAAATTTTTCGAGCAATCGAAAATTTTCGCAGCTTGAAATTTAAAAAGAAAATTAAAGGAAATGTGTGTGTTGCTTAAGTGGTACTTTTAGAACGAGTTTAAGAAATCGAGTCGAAATACGCCCTACGGATCATATTTTGCAAGAATTTATCTCACTAATCTCGTTCTCTTTCATCTTTCTTTCTTTCTTTCTATATTACTTGTTTCTTTTTTCTATAAAATTATTTCGTCGCGTTTCACGCTTAAGCTTACACGTTTTACTTATTATTCTCTTTCTTTCTCTCTCCCTTTCGAAACCGTCTTCCGTCTTTTTTCTCCAGCCTTTTTCTTTCTCTTTTTCCCCCATTATTATTTTCTTACATTAGATACTTCTTCGAGCGACAAGAGAAATATCGAAAACGGTAAAGTATTGCACTTCTTTGGCCTGTGCTAAACTCCCCTTTTTGTGAACACTTACATGTACATTGTTAATTCCCCTTTTTCTCCTTCTCCATCATTTTTTGTCCATAGTTTTTGTTAATAATAATATCGCGACGGTAGGTAGGTAGGTAGAATCGCTGGTATTAGAATAGTTTTACATTTACACGTTCGTCACTTCGCGATGATCGAGGATGTAAAATACCGAACTTTTCGATCCACGATCGTCGCGTCTTGTCGTCCCGTTGGAACTTCCTTTTATTATTTATATTTTATTTTTTCTTCTTCTTACGTTATTTTTTATTTATTTTAATTTTATTTTATTATTTCTCCCCCTCCTATTGCCTTCCTCTCGCCCTATTTTTAATAAAGCGTCCCACTGAAATTAATTATGTCGTATCGTTTGTGAACACCATTGATAATTTAATAAAGATTTTTATACGTCGAGCAAAATTCAGTTATCTCGTCAAGATTATAAGAGATTCCGTATATCACGTTGCTTTATATTCGAACGACGAGACACCCCTACGATCGCTTAATTTCGGCCACATACGAGATTGATAACGTTGTGGTACTCTAAAAACTGCTCGAAGTACATTTATCTTTTGCTCTTTTTCTCTCACACATTCTTCCTTTCTTTCTCTCACTCATTATCTTTCTTTTCCTATCATTTTTTCACTCTCTTTAACATATTACCGATTTTTCAGACTTCCTTATTAATGTATACACAGCTATGTATGAAAACTGATCATATATATATGTAGGATTCGTGAAAAAATTGGGGAGCCGTTGGACCGACTGGACCGGGATTCGAACCCGGGATGATCTTCCGCTTTTCGGGCGACTGCTCTTTAACCAATTGAGCTATCCAGGGTCCACCGTCCAATCTCCTCACGAATGCCTATTTAAGTGTTTGGCTTGGAGGCGCTCGCATCCCACATATATATATATATATATATATATGAAAACTCATCTCTTTTTCTCTTTTATTTTCTTCTTTTGCATGATAATTAAATACGTGTTTATGTATGTATGTATGCATGTGTGTATGTATGTGAATATATATTTATATATGATCTATCGCGAGTTTTGTACGATCGAGGGTTTCAATGGCGTTAAAGTGGAATGTGTGTAGGAATGTATGCGTTTTTGTATAATTTTCAGCTTCCATCGACAAATCGATACAGAGATCAGAGTAATCTGTACGAAAAATATTCTTTCTTTCTTTTCCTCTCTCTCTCTCTCTCGCTACTACTTTTTTCCATCACATTTTCACTTTCTTTTTCTTTATTCGTTTTTATGTATTTTTATTGTTGTCTTTTTCTATTTCTTCATTCCTTCATTCTATTATATATTTAAATCCTATCAACAGAATCGCGCAGTAATGTGATAACAAATAGAAGTCTATTTCTTTGACGTCACTGTCAAAATCTTACCCGCAATCGTATGGAATGTTCTGTTTTAAAAGCGCAATTCTTGAACGTTGACCTTGTGATTGTTTCGTCCACTCCTCAGGCTTCATTAACATAGTTTAATAAACCGCTGCATTCACTCTGTTTAAGTCACACTCATCATTTTTTCGTTTCTCTGATCATCGAATAAATAATCGATTTTTGTAACAAAAAGAAACAAAAAAAAAGAAGTAATTCTTTGACTGTGACACCTTAATCGGAACAAAAATGTTAAAGATAATTATATACGAACGGTGTTTTTGTTCTAAACGTTTTACGAAAAAGTTAACAGAGAAGAAAATAATTGTGTTTCTTTTTTTATTGTTCTTGTCTGTGTAAAATGATCAACTTTACTAATTCTTTCATATATTCTTTCTTAAATATTGGATCTAAATATTTGTTTTCATTTTTTTGGCACTTGGCTTGAAAATTCATAAATGATCTGTTTTTATCGATTAATTTTTCATCAAAATATTATTAAAATAAGGGGTAAAAGAAACATTAAGAAAAATTCAAAGAATTCAAATTTGTTCGTCTGCGCGTGTAATCATTTTTCCGATTTTCTTTCGTAAATATTTTTTACTCTAACAACTTTCTCTTATTCCTTCAATGTACAACACGAACTTCCCGTTGAACAAAAAGCCCATTCTGGTAACTCGCAAAAGCACAGATCAACCGACTCGACCACCACGAAAAGTCGAAGAAGAAACTATTCTTTGTATAATCGCGCGCGCGCACGCGTTTAACTCTTCAGTTCCATTGTTTTACAATTATATTTGTATTCTGTACGATATTTCGTGCTGTGTGTATACGTATACATGTATCGATGTATATCCTCCATGTATGTATGATGTGTGCGTGCGTACGTGTGTCTGTATGTGTATCTCATTCATTCGTTTTTTTAATAAATACTCAAAACGTACACTCAAATTCGCATTCGCATTGGTCCATTCAACTTGATTCGCTCAGAGGTTCGTTTACTCGCTCATTTTCTCTATTTAAATTTCTCAATCACTCGTTTCCCATTTTCTCCGTTTCTAGTTTTCTTTTTGTTTTGTAATAGTATCACTATTAATAGGGTTTTGTAATAGTATCACTTATAACAGAGTTTATCGTAATTAAATATTTATACACCCATTGACAAACTAGCTACCACGTTTTTTGCCGTTTAAATATATAGTTTTATAGATATTAATTAATTTAATTAATTGTAAGTCATAGTTATTATAAGTTACGATAATTAATAATTAGAATAATCAAAACATGTACAGAAGAGTATAGATTTTCTTTTGTTCCTTGTTACTCAATGTTTCTCTCTCTCTCTCTCTCTCTCTCTCTTTCTCTCTTTCTCTCTTACTCTCGCTCTCTTTCTCTCTCTCTCGCTCTCTCTCACTCATTTATTTTTTTTCTATATGTGTGCACGCAGATTTTTCCTCTTCCATGTTTACTTAATCGCATAACTTCATCTGTCTTTCTTCATCCCTTTATTCTCTCCATTTTCCTCTCCCTTTTTTTTCTCTCTTTTTTTTTTGTTTCTCCTCCTCCCTCCTCCCATATAACGTAATCATCAGTTTTTTTGTTGATCGTTGTAACCACAGTCCGGAGTTAAATTTCTCGAGTACTTTGAGTATACTTTTTTAATCTGTTACACATTCTCTCTGTCATTTATTCTCATTTTCAACCATTCTTCTTCTATCTCTCACACGTTTGATCCTACTTTTCGAACTGTTATTAGCACTCTCTCTCTCTCTCTCTCTCTCTCACCGGAATAATTAGATAGTTTAGACAGTACATAAATACTTTTCTTTTCATTTTAGTTTAGGCCTACGATGAGCTACTGAGCTGCTGCTTTTTTTTTTTTTCTTTTTTTTTTTTATACTGTCATACGTCGTCACCAACAATTACCACCAATCATTATTAGCATTGCTATCACCTTTTCATCACATTTAACACGTCCGATGATCCTGTAAAAGATCTGATGATGCATGTCCCATGTATGTGCGTGCGTGCGTGTGCGTGCGTGCGTGCATGTCCCCTCGAAATCGCATAAAAATAATTTTTATTCTCCACTTTTTCTCTCTCTCTCTCTCTCTCTCTCTCTGTTCTTTTCATACATTTCCCAACTCATCCGTAAATCCTCATTTCTAAGTTTACTTTTGTCTTCTTTTTTATTTTCATGCCTTTTTGTTTCCTTTTTTTTTTGTTTTTTCATATTTACTCGCAACACATAATTTTTAACGACGATCGAAACGAATTCTCATTAATAAGAAACACAAAAATCCTTTTTAACCCTTTAAAGTGAAGTTATTGCTTTTGTCGTAGACAGAAAATATCTCGCATTTGTTATTTTACCGCGTAATTTATTACATTTAGATTGTCGGTAAAGATGGTAATATTTATATATATTTATAAATGTTTAAATCAATCTAATTTAAATGAAAAATTTGACGCAAATTGGTAGGAAATTTCGTCAAAAGATGTTCGATATTAAAATTCCTTTTACATTATTCTACGGTGATTTTAATGCAAATGATCGAAATACGTTCGTTAAAAGTTCAACGATATTTGGAAACAAAGATAATTCCCCATTTTTCTTCGTTCAATTTATAAACGATCCTTTCTTACTTTTTTTTTTCTCTCTTCGAACGACATGAACGATGAAATTTGAGGGGTGGGGGGCGGGGCTTGGGGGCGTTTTTAATCAATTTTCTCGCCAATCGCATGTATATATATAAATATACACACGCGTGATTTGTTCACAACCGCAATTCCTTTTTCCTCTTCTTCCTTTTTTCTTCACCTCCTCCTCCTTTTTTTTTCTTTTTTTTTTTTTCTTTCTCTACAGTTATTTTGCCATCTTCTTTCTAGATAATATTCTACGGGACGGAAGGAAGAATACACGAACACCCTGTTCATCGTGGACGAATGTCAAGATCATTTTTTTATGCCGCTTGAGGATGTCACGTTCAGAGAGATATCTTGCTTTTTTTTTTTTTCTTTTTTTCTTTTTTTTTTTTTTTTCGTTTTTTTTTCTTTTTTTTTTTTCCCTACGAAATCATCGTACCTTTTTTTTCTGTTTTTTATTATTATTATTATTTGAAATATCATATAAATAGAGATAAATGATTAAACGGTATATTCGTAAAGGTTTTTCTTTCTTTGTTTTTTTTTTTTCGTGTGTTGTTTTTTTTTTTTATAAAAGTTCACGCGCAATCGTGCGGTTTTTTGTTCGTTCGTACGGTTTTGGATTTGACATTATCGCCGCAACAATTACGTCGCTTTTATACGGGGATCTCGAAAACGGGCGCAATCACATTTTTATCGAAGAAGGTTTTGCGTGTACGTGGAAATTAGATTAAATTACAAAGACGAATTAAATATAGTTTTTCGTGTGGCTTGTGTGTGCGCGTGTGCATAGAACGTTGTTATACTCAAGTACAAGTTACGAATTATTATTTATGAACGATCTCGACATATGATCCACGTTTTTTTATTTATAACATAAAAGAAAAAAAAAAAATAAAGGAAAAAAAGAAAGAAGAAATATTGAAATTTCTTTTTCGATCACCGTAGAAGAATAAAATTTACGAATAGAAAAAGCACAAAATCTCGAGTCAAGATGCTCCTGACGCATATTTCACCTTTCGTCTCGTACGTATGTATATATGTGTGTACATACTGGTTGTCTCATTTCAAATGACAAGAACAAATATCTTCGATCGTATTGGTTTTATAAACAAATGTGTCAAAGACAACTGCTATGCTTGGAAATGAAAATTGAATAAAAATTGAAAGTATTTTACCAAGAGCAATGTTTTTTGAGATACGAAAGTCATCAAATTTTTGTTTAAAATCGTTATTTCAAAGCTTAACAAAAGTTCTAGGAAATATCAATGAGAATACAACAAACAATCACAGTTTTTTCTTAATATTTCATCGAGTTATGTCATCTTGAAGTTTAACAAACTGTGTAATCGTAATAATTCGATTAATTTTTCTATAAATATCTAATAACCAATGAATTCATTATAATCTATTTTTGTTTTGTTCGACTTATTTATTTCTGCTCATATATTGTTTAAATTTTTATAGTTTGAGACAAAATATCTTGTAACTTTTTAACTACGAAACGCTCGTCAGGTACAAGCAAGCATTACGCATCGGACGTTTGTAGGCACCGTTCGTAGTTAAACAGTTAAACAATTATAAAAAACATTATTATTATTATTATTATTATTACACAGTTAGTTAAACTTTGAGATCCATGACTCCATGAAATATTGATGATAACTATTTTGGTTAGATTCGCATTTCTATTCTCTACAACTTCGTTTAATCTTAAAATATGAATTTTTATTTCAAACAAATTATATCATGATTTCCTTCATTCAAATTCCTAAACCTTTTACGGTTAAATGTCACTGCACATGTCATATCACACATGAGAATATTATAAAAATTAAATCTTTTTGCATTCTTATGAAAGAACAAAATTACAATTGTTTTTTTATTAAAAAAATCATCAATTCAATTAAATTAAATATTTTTCACAATACACACTACATAATTAATCTTGTTTTATAATAAAAAATATATTCGATTAAGTGGGAAGTATAATTGAAAAAGATCTCGATCTAAATGAAATTTTTCTTTGAAAACATAGCAAATTGTTTATAAAACCCACAGGATTGATGATGTTTGGACATCATCACTTAAAATAAGAAAGCTAGTATATATTGTTAAGTTGCATGTATATATATGTTTCATTTTATACTTACAATCTTTCGCTCTCGTTACATCTTATACACACACGCGCACACGCATACACTTTACTTCTTTTTCTCTCTCTCTCTCTCTCTCTTTCTTTCTCTTTCTTTTTTACTTGTCAAAAATGTCTAATTAGAAGATTGCTCTTATCACAACGCGCGAAACACGAGGGAAAATAATTTTCTACTAGAGCACCAGTTTGAAAAACATTTCGTTATAACCAGTTCGTCTCGAAGAATATATATTATATACGGGGTGTCCCATTTTATTCGATCGTCAAAAGAATCATTTCGAATATTTTATTGCGTTAGATTTAGGGATGTAAATATTTATGTTTAATCGTCAATTTCAACGGGTCACCTCGTATATTTTAAATATCGCGCGCTTTTAATTACGTTAATATATTATCCATGTACTTACGTACACATTATTTATTTTTGTTTTATTTTTAAATTTTTCTTTTATATCGACATCGTTGTCGTCGTCGTCGTCGTCATCGTCGTCGTAGTCATCTTCGAATGCTTTTTATGACTTGAAGAATTATCGGCAAAACCCCATTTTATTTCTCGTTGCCAAATGTCCTTCGCGAGACGATCGGACTGAGTAATCCAGAAAATGTGTATCCGTTATATTTTTCGTGTTTTGAGTGAGACAAATTTTCACACGTTCGATTTGAGAAATGACGAAAAGACAAATAAAGAAAGAGAAATGATCAGAAAAAAAAAACGAACATGTTCATTAATTTCCTGGAAGAACCTTCGCGTCCTATCCCTTTAAAAATTTCATTTTACTTTCATACCACAAATCTATTACATTTCCTGCGAATTTTTATTTAACATCAATTTCTCAATTCCTTTTGAGGGATTAAAAAAGAAAGAAAAAAATTAAAAAAAAGAAAACGAAACGTAGAATGGATAACGAGTAATAGGAAATGTTCTTTTAACGATAATCACTGATATCCTTTTTGACTAGCTCTACCTTCTCACACAACATTAACTTTTATCGATGACAGATATCTTTGTTGTTTTGCAATTTATCCTCGTATCTTGTCGCACGCGTAAGATTAGTACGTGTCCCTTTAAAAAGAATACAGACACTAATTTTAAGCAGTAGATAATTACAATAAATATCGATTACGCGACTAATTAGTTGTTAATGCAATAATACCTTCGGTTGTAATAAATAATGGTGAACGCAGCTTCTTATCAATCGCTAGAAATTATCTACAATCAGAAATTATCGTTGACATCATCATTATCATTACCATCATCATCACCACAATCATAATCATCATTATCATTCTTATTCATTATCACCATCATCATCACCAATCACCATCACCTTCACCATCACCATCACCATCACCTTCACCACCATCATCATTTTCTATCCATTATCGATTCACATTGATATATCATCTTAAGAATAATAATTATTATTTTATCCGATCGAGAGAGAACCCTCTTTTAACCTGTGTGTATTTATTCCGTCTCTCTGTGTGTATATGTTTGAGTGTATATGTAATATATACATACAAATTTGTGTTTGGATCCTAAATCTAGAAATCAATTCAAAATTCAAATTTTATTCTGTCTCCGAGATGAAAGAGATACGAAAAACCGTAAATTATAATTTTCATGAAACAAATACAATTTGTCAAACGAATTTATCGACAACGTAATACATTGTCAAGGAAGAGCATGTGTTCAAAATCCGATTTGCTATCAGATATATATGTAGGATTCGTGAAAAAATTGGGCCCGTGTGGACCGACTGGACCGGGATTCGAACCCGGGATCTTCCGTTTTCCGGGCGTGACTGCTCTTTAACCCATTGAGCTATCCAGGGTCCACCGTCCAATCTCCTCACGAATGCATATTTAAGTTTGGCTTGGAGACACTCGCATCCCACATATATATATATACAAGTTTCTATATTTTTCTCGTATATTTCCGTGTAAATGTAACGTGTATTTGTATGTATATATATATATATATTATTTGTATGCATGTTATCAAGAAAAAAAATGAACAAAAAGATTTTTACGTGTACGTGTCGATGAATATAATAATGCGTGTCACTAAACCCCTTCTTCTTTCATCTTCATTTTTCAAACTCCGTCGGTTAATTAATATTCGTTATCGTCATCATGATCGTAGTGATATAACTAGCGACGATTATTAAGACATAAATACAATACACAAAATGTATATATATCTAACATAATAATTGTATATAATATTATATTTAAGTAGATCAGTGTGTGCCTCTTTCTCTCTTTTCTTCCCTCTCTCGTTCTCTCCCTTCTCTCTCGTATACACGCATACACACACACACACATATTCACTCACTCGCTCATATACATACATACATACATACGTTTAGATACACACTAACACATTCTCACTTTATTTTAGTTTCTATTGAATTGTTGTTTTCGTTTATTTTTTTTTTCTTAATTTTCTTAATGCATATTATTATTATTATAATTTGTATTATTCTTCTGTAGAATTTCATTTCTTCTCACTCGTCAATCTTTTGAAACATTTCGTCAAAATCGTGTCTCGAGAGTTGTTTTACTCGATTTTGAACGTAAACGGTGGCCGGAAAGTGCAGCTGCGGGGGGGTGAGGGAGGGGGTAGGGCTCGCACGATCTCTGATAATTATCGATTCGATTTTTATCCCAATATTGTGCGTCTCTTTTCATCGCATTAATTCATTTTCTACCATCCTTATCTTTTTCTTGACTCGTTTACTATTTACTTTTCCACTAATTGTAAAACTTATTTGTTAATCGACTTCTTAATAAAATGATTGCGTAATATATTGAAAAATTGAAAAATTTCTTTTTAGAAATGGACGAGGTAAAAACCGAACAAGTGGAAGTAATTAAACTTAAGTAGAAAAGGTTGGTAAAAAAATACTTATCGATTAAAATAGTTGTGAAGTATGGTATTTGACAATTGTTTTCCAACGACAAATTAATCTATTGCATATTGTAATTATCAACGATATGTACGAATTCTTCGAGTACCTATCACGCCAATTAATTCATTATCCGTGTGTTTTTAATCCATAAAATAATGCATTCGATCAACTTTCGCAAAAATACGATTCCGTTTCGAAAACCGTAGAGCACGCATTTCTTTTTCCCCTAACACATTTTTTAACAAATCCTCAAAATATACATATTTGCATAGATATAATTCAAACTGTTAATATAAATTTTTGTTGGTGATCTATTTGCGATAGATTAGGAAGCTTCGTTCACATTAATGAAAAATCATTTTTCATTTCGATATATGCGTCATCTCTTTTTCTCGGTTCATCGTGTGCTTCATTTTTACATGCGTACATATTTTTACGCAACCATAACAGCGAAAATACGTAACCACGTGTGCGTTTAGAATGTGCGTTTCTTTCGAGAGACAGGATCTCCATCAACATTCAACAAATGAAAAAGAAATATACCAAAGTTTTCGTCAACGAAGACATTTTTTTCCCTTGTCGAGTCGGGGATCTAAGGATTTTCCAAACGAAAGCCACATTTCTATCACCATTTTGATCTCTTTCGATTCTCTTTGTCTCTTTCATATAGAGTACAATAAAAAATAATCATAAAGAATTATTTTTTCTTCCTTTCCTCATTTGCCGAAATTAGAATAATAGGACAGTATTCAGCAAAATTGATAATTATGCTGTCGGAAATGATGAAAAATAACCGAGAGAGTACATCCTTCTCTAAAGTAGCGTAACTTTCTTTTACAGAGATCTTTTTTTCTATCAACTATCATATGATTATAACAATAATTAATAATAAATTAACAGCGGAGAGAAATTATTGTAATAATATTCTAAAAATAATTATTTCAAAAGTAGTAGTAGCAGTGTAGTAGTTACTATAATAATAATAATAATAATAATAATAATAATAATATAAATAATGGCGATAATGATGATGATAATAATAATAATAATAATAATAATAATAATAATAATAAAAATAATAATAAATGAATGGTTACAACTTACGAGGTACGATCCACGAGCTTAGATATCCTCGTGAATTAAAATCCATCCCGTGAAATTGATTTTTGATAAGAAAAAGAAAAGAAACATCTCCTTCTCTCACACACTCACATTCTCGCATTCTCTAAACATTAAAGTTTAGATAGGACATAGATCCGATCGAAACGATGTACATATTTGAGGAATTTCGTTAGAGGAGGAAATAATCGGAGCGGACGTAAATAGTATTGATTGATTGGTTGTTGTAACCAGATGATAACTAAACACATAAATTGAAATAAAACAAACGATCTTTGAACCAAACACAAATCAGTTTAATCATTAAATAAAACATAATTTCTGTTGTTATATAATAATTAAATAAATAAATAAATAGTCAGTATAGTGGTAGTAGTAGTAGTAGTAGTTGTAGTAGTAGTAGTAGTAGTAGTAGTAGTAGTAGTAGTAGTAGTAGTAGTTGTAAGTAGTAAGTAGTAAGTAGTAGTAAATAGATTAGTAGTAGTAGTAGGAGTAGTTGTAAGTAATAGCAGCAATAATTATAGCGGGTGATAAGAAAATAGTGGTAGTAGAGCGACAATAGATAAGCGAATAAAGTAATTTGTCCCTTTTATAGCAACATAAAAGTAGATAGTAATAAGTAAGGTGGTTGAAAGTTACAAGTAGTACTAGATGAAAGATACAAAAAATATACATAATTATAATTAATAGTAATGATAATGAGAATAATAATAATAATAATAATAATAATAATAATAATATAAAAAATAATAATAATAATGATAATGATGATGATAAGGATGAGAATGACGACGATAAGTAATATTAATGACAATGATGATGATAATTATGACGACGATGATGATGATAATAATAATAATAGATAAAGTTAAGATAGTACCTATCATACTATCAACGACGGGAGTAATATCACACAATATTCATCAATACATCCACACACTACTACATCCAGACACATACATACGGCTACAAAAATCAGTCATTATAGACAGATGTCGAATTTTGTAGTATCCAATGAGGAAATACTTCGAGCACAACGTATTTTCAGTTATAGATAAAGAATATAGATAAAGAAGTTTTATAAGTGATTTAGAGCGATATAACTCTAAAAATTGATTGCATTCGTTATCAAAAGAGTGACTCCGGGTTTGTTTTGTGTATCAATTGTTCCTTTTTTTAATTTTATTTCTCGTCACGACGAAACGAGAAAAACCACAAAATTATTGCATAATATTGCATAATATTTTGTACTTTTCTCGTGACACACATGTGATTTATTATTTTATTTTCAATGATCAAGGATTTTTTAATAATTTCATTTCATTTAATAATAATAATAATAATAATAATAATAATAATAATCATTCTTTTTTTCGTATGCGTATTGATATTATGAATAGACCTAATTATACGCGAGATCGCGAGAATACGTACGACACATTCAAAAATACGAGTAATTGTCAAATAAATAAAATATTAGAATAACTCATCAGTCACTTGAATATACATTTTTACATGATTTTAGGAGCTCGGAAAGATATCTATTAAGACTGGAAACCACAAATATCGAGTTGCTCAATTATCTCTTCCTTTTTTTTTTAATTCTGTTTTTTCGTATCTTTCCACTTTTAAATCGTCGTAGATAGATGATCGATTTTATTTCTTGAATTTATTATCTCTCTCCTCGCTCCCCGACTAGACACAAGAAGAAGGTACACATAAATAGGACAACATATAGATTAATATGTGTATATATATATATATGGATGTGTATTAACTAACGTAAACCTAAAAAAACAGAGAAAACAGAGAGAGAAAAAAAGAGAAAAAAGAGAGAAGAGAAAAGATTAAGAAAAACAAAAAAAAGACAAAAAAGAAAAGAGAAGGAGTTGGAGGAAAATAAAAATATAAATTATAGCGTGATTAAAAAGAAACATCATCTTTGACCAACGAACGGATACGAATCCTACATTTATTATATATTCATCGTTTATTATTACTCACTTTTTAATATTTTCTTATTATTTCATTTAATATGGTGGTTTAAGTATTCTATCACTCTCGGTCGGAATGACTTCGGATCGGCAACGCGAATAAACGTGTTCAACTTTTCTATCACGAAACGAGTACACGTGTTTTCTTTTTTTACCGTCGCGAACTATAGTTAATAATAATAGCAGTAGTAGTAATAATAATAATAATAATAATAATAATAATAATTATAATAGTAATTAATAATAATAATAGTAATCATGATGATGATAATAATAATAATAATATTAATAATTGTAATAATAATAATAATAACCTAATCAGATAATAAGTGTGAGGTATATTTATAATATATTTCCACGTGAACGAGGGGGAACACGATTTAATTTAAGACTTGTTAAGTCCTCTCAACCTACTAGAAATAATATGACAATGAATAGTCGTTATACTCTCGGCAATGCTCTCTTCAAAAGCTAATTTTTTTCCCTCGGGATATTGTTTATCATGAGATCGCGCACTCCTTTGAGTACGTTGCACAAATACGTTTTTCTACATGAAATTGTCTGTCTATCTGTCTGTCTATCTGTCTGTGTTGTCCGTCTGTGTCGTCTGTTTTTTGTCCTATGGGTATGTATATGAATATATACGTGTATATAGAGACTAGACGCATTCTCCTAAAAAGATGGTGAACTTTTCGATAATAATAATCTAAAGAGAAAGACTCTTGGTTGAATCGTTATTTTCTTATTTCTCATCCTCTAATTCCTTTTTTTCTTCTTTTCTCTACTGCTCCTCCAACCCCCTCCCCCTCCTTTTTTTTCTTTATCGTTATGCAAGGATATCAGAATAACTCGATGACTGTCCGTAATAATATAAGTAGTAATACATATGTTTATATAAAAAAAAAAGAGATGCGCTTACAACGTACGTAGTAGAAACGACGTCAAATACTGACTGATCTTTGGGATAACACCGGTGGTAGGTAAAGTACACGTGTCTCTGTGTCTTCCTTGACTAGCACAAAAAGTTATTAAATAAAGTTAGTACGGATTTTTGAAATGATTGGAAACGACGACGTAATCCCACAGCTAAGGAGAATCTTCTATTTATCCTTTCTTCTTCTTATTCTCTTTAGGATGTAACTTATATGATGGATTTTTTCGTCCGTATTAACTCTTTCAATATACCAACGCCGACTTTAGCCGGCATCCACATAACGAGCTGTGGATGATATACCATTGATAGGAGATATCAATGTGAAAATTGCGATGTAGGATTTTGATGCGTCACACCTTGTTTTAAATTGTGTATCACACGATTATAAACTGTAGGTGAAACGCGTGACACGTATTAACAGCTGGACGTAACATATGTCACTCTCTATCTGTAAAGTAGGTACTATATATTTAAATATATATATATGTATATATATATATATTGTAAAATGTATGTGTATAATATATACAAATATATATGTATATATATATATACACACACACTACGTACATATATTATATATCTTTTCACGTGCTCACTCATCTCACACTTTTACTCGTTCCAATCATTCACTCGCTCATTCACTCTCTCTCAATCTTTCTCCGTTTGTTTTTCGGCTCTTTCTGATTCAACAGTGAAGACCATTACACAGTTTCGTAATATACTCGCTTAAACAGTAAGGATTGTTAAGAATTGAACTAGATTTAAGTACGTAAAACATGGTTAGCAATAGCAGCCCACTCGCCTCATACTTTTACTACTACTCTTTATGCGAGCCCTGTCCCGTTTTTCTTTCTTCATATTTTTTTTCTTTTTCTCTCTCTATTTTTCCTTTTTCCTTCCTGCTCTTTAATTAAAAAAAAAAAAGCAAGCTGACGTATCGATCTTTTCGACTTTATACCCCCTTAACAACGTTCAACCCCTCTTTTTTTATGGTTTTCATACATACGTCGTGAATATATAAGAATCTTTGATGGATAATCAACTTCTTACCGATTTTTTCGATAATTTCCATTCATTCATTCATTCATTCACTCACCCACTCATTCATTCATTCATGCATTCATTCATTCACTCACTCATTCAATCATTCATTCATTCTTTCATTCATTCATTCACTCGCTTACTCACTCGATCGCTCTCTTTCAATCTCTTTTTGCGAAACGGGCAAGAAAACGACGCTGATTTAATTAGAAGTAAAAATGGAACCAGAGAAAAGGTAAAGAAGTAAGAGAGAAACAGAGACAATACATTCGATCGAACTTTAATTTTTTTTTAATCTTATTTTCTCATCCGCCACATGAACTCTCTCGGTAACGATTTTCAGCCTGGTTGGAATAAGTTAGCAGTTTACTTCATCGATTCTTGATAAACGTCTTCCATCTTTTTGTTTTCTCTCTCTTTATTTCTTTCCCTGTTCTTAGAAACGAAATTCCCCGAGCCGTTTTCTTGATCTTTAACGCATACTTCCATTCGCATACTAGTACACACATGCACACGACATTACGCTTTTTCGGTCTGCTGCTGAAGTTGCTTCTTATTGCTGACCATCTGATGGGTAGGCTTGTTCTTGAAGGAGATCTGCTTCTGTTGCGCGTTATTATGTTGCTGTTGCTGATGTTCCTGAGGCGGCCATTTTGAGTGCGTTAGCTCATGCCAGCGCGAAGGCAAACGCTGGAGAGAAAAGGGCTGCTTGGGATGACTCTGCTTCTGGCTCGTTGAACGATGGAGGATAGTGTTACTGCCAGGAGGATGATTGTTACCACTCCTACCGGCGGCACTATTGTTCCCAGCAACGTGACCGCCAACCGCGTGAAGCTGTTGGTGTTGTTGCTGATGATTGTGATGATAGTGGTGGTGATGGTGCTGCTGTTGCTGTTGCTGTTGGTGGTGATGTTGGTGGTGGTGGTGGTGGTGGTTGTGTTGTTGTTGTTGTTGTTGTTGTTGCTGGTGCTGCTGATGATTGGTTCTCTTGGTGTAGACATGAGCTGGTAAAGCTACCGGAAGCTGTGCCACCGTACGTAAGAGTCGCTCACGATGATCGTAGGCTGCTGCTGCTACCGCTACCGCATCCGCTGCAGCGGCAGCTACCACTGCCGCCGCAGCTGCCGCTGCTGCTGCTTGTTGTTGTTTGCCCTACGCGGTTTTGCTTTTGTTCGTCTTGAAGCTAACCTGAAGCACGCGATTGCCAAGGGTATAACCGTTCAGGCTCTGAATAGCCACCACCGCCTCTTCGTAATTGGTCATCGTTACGAAACCGAAACCCTTGCACTTGTTTGTCTGAAGGTCCCGGATAACCTTCACCGACTGGACGGCGCCGAAAGGACCGAAGAGTTGCCACAGGACGTTCTCCTCGGTCTCGGGTGCCAGGTTGTAGACGAAGATGCACCAACCGGAACCATTCATCGCGTTACCCGGCAGCATCGAGTTCGCAAGGAGGTCACCCGCCAACGGACTGTACCTGCAACACCGTTCCATCGTTCCGATCAAACGGACGCTCTTCTCCTTCAACTTCCTTTTTCTATTTCATTTATATTTCTTTCCTTTTCTTTCCTTTTATAATCAATACTACGATTTAAGTAAAATTACGTTTCGCGGGGAGCCATTTTGCCGATTAGAATCGCGAGCCATATAATTCTGTCACGAATACGTATACTTACGTATTATATTGTTTATAGCCATTTTTCGACAAAAGGACGGACAGCACGAGAATGTAAAGTACTGAATATATTTTAACTTTAACACTAAATGAATCGAATCATTCTAATAACCGATTTTTTATTTTCAATTAAAATTCTATATTCTTTATTCGTTTGACTTTATATAGTAGCAAAATTGTAATTATAAATATTATTATATTATTATTATCTAAAAATTGTTTTATTTATCATTATTTAAATCAATACCAGATCGACTATTTTCCGAATTTATTTGTACAAAATATAAGATTTTGTGAAAACATCGGTTACGGTATAAATAAGTATACATAAATTATCGATAAATTTAGTATTTAAAAAAATAGTTAATAAGTTACGGCTTTGCTTGAAATGTTCAACCGTGATTTATCTTACAATTAGCACGATAATTGGAGAAGTAAAAAAAGGGTAGGTACTTTTTCCAACATCAAAATTCTTTCTCTGCACGAACTTGCAAAAAGTTCCTTCCCACGTTTCATTAATAATTAAATAAACTTACATAAAACATTAGATTTATAACTGCAACTATCCAAAATAAAAACGCACCTCTTTTTTTACGCTATCCTTCAAATATATATATATATATAAACATAAACAAAAAAATGAACACGTGTGAGATAATGAACAATGGTTACGACTAAAGAGGGCTGAAATATAACCTAAAAAAAAGAAAAGAAAAAAAACGTACTCTCTCAAACGAGCATGCAAAAATTGATTAAAGATGAAGTAGAAGAATAGGTCATAAATGAAAGATATAAATGTGATGTAACTTTTCAAATTCTAGATTAAACCGATAAGAGCTAAATAAACTACATCAAAAAACTATTTTTCATCATTTGAATACGTAAAAACGGAACACGAATGTCTTCGTCGGATGCATCCTGCGAGAAGGAGTCATAAACGTTTTCTTATAAAAAATAAAGAAGAACTCATAAAGAAAGTAGACAAAAAAAATAAATAAATCAGAAAAAAATATTTCAAATTAAAAAAAAGAAAAAAAAATAGAAATTTTGTCATCGACACATGCAGTCGGCGAAGAAGAGATCAAAAATACACACACACACACACATATTACACAATATTGTTCTTTTTTTTCATTTTTTTTTTTTTAAATACAAAGAAGAGAAAAAATATGATCAATCGCGATATATCGAATATATTTACAAATGTTTTAAAAGAGGTACGTACCTACTTGACGTCACAAGCCGCGTTAAAACAGGGCACATCTCGGTGAGTATTGAATATTAATTACCGAGATTAACAATTAACAATTAACTATGCATCTGACATCGAATGAATTATTATTATTAACGTTGAGACATTTGAAATATACCAAAATATATTCGGAAGACAAAAACACGTGTGGACCACCAACACATCCCACCCCCCCCTTTCTTCTTTTTCTTCCCGGTAGATGAGCGTGCACAAATGTTTCTAGATATAAGTGTATTTGTGTATTTGAAAACTCGACGAGAGATAGAATTTTTTCGTGTGTGCTTTGCTCAAACCGGGAATGAATCGTCCTCGTTAGGAGGACTCTCCAGGGGGTGAGACTCTTACGAAGGAACACGACGAAATATAAATCATAGTGCGTGAGTATCTTCGTCGTCGTGAATACTCTTTTTTTAAACGAAAATATTATTTTTTAATGAAGATTCTTTTTTTGTCTATTATTTAACCCTTCGCACTCGGGAATTGTTTTCACATTTTCTTCCCCCAACTCGATAATTGTAAATATTATTTAAAATTTGGTCAACTTTTGTCCATTGAAAATATAAAATCATTCAAGTTTATTATTAATACGTTCATTTATAGGGGACAACAAATTGTTATTAAATACTTGTCAGCTGTTTTGGAATGTTCGAGTTGCCGGAATAAATCATCGGATTAATTTTACTCGTAGTACGAGTACAAAGGGTTAATTAAATTAAATAATAAAGGTTAATTTCTTCAAGCTCGTATAAGTTCTTGTAACTGTTCATTCGATTAGATCAAATCAAATTAATTTTCTTATGATTTAATAGATTTTTTTTGGTTACAATAGATTAATATTAGGTATCGTTTAAAATTGACGGTTGTTCCTTCGTTTGTATTGGTCCGATTAAAATTACTCGATAATCGATTGAAATTATTATTGCAACGATACGTTATTCCGAATGTTTTTCTCTAATCCAGGGCTCTTCTTTTTTTTTTTTTTTTTCTTCAGAATTTAATTGCAATATCGATTTTGAACAAAAGTACTTTACAAAAAATATGCCCATACATAGTAATTATGCTCTTAAACATTTGCCTATGGAATAAACACCATCCAACAAATTGAATACCGTTAATCGAATTTTTTCTCATTAACAAAATCTCTAATGTCGATAAAATGAATAAAACTTAGAAATAAAATGACATATTTGCGGAAACTTTGAATGACTGATATATCATTCAAAGTTTCTCAGAAAGGGACGTACTTTCCTACTTCTTATTGCAAAAACGACTAATATGAACAACAAACTAACAATCAAACTAATGAACAAACGAACGAACGAACGAACGAACGAACGAACAAACAAACAAACAAACATAAAAGGAAATAAGAATGAAATACGAATGAAAAAATATATTATCCTTGTTTAATATCGTATATACAAATAAAACAATAATCAAAAATAATTTAACCGCATCACACAATGCACAAACAAAAAAGTAATAAAAAAGTTCAAGAAACAATTTGAAGGGGGAAAAGAAAAAAAAAACAAGAATTAGGGACACTTTACTACGAATTAATTGATATCGAATGCAAACAAAAATAATAACGCGATCTACAATATGGTGTTACTACTAGCAAAGATAAGAAAAAGGATAGAAAAAACATGTATGTAAATAGTAGGTATGCACGTGAGGTGAAATAAAAAAACAACAAAATCAAAAAATAACAAAAACCAACAAAAACCAACAAAAATCAAAAACGAAAAGAAATGTAACAAACGCACATCGGTGTAAAAGGGGGGTTTGTAGCTTTCCATTTTCAGGCACACTCGACATAGATTCGAGTAGCTTAGTTTGCAACAAAAAAAAAAAAAAGAAAAGAAAAGAAAAGAAAAAGAAAAGAAAAAGAAAAAGAAAAAAGTAAAGAAGGAAAAAAGAGCCCCGGAGTCATCGTCGACCGTATTAGCTGTAACGTCATCGCGTGCATGTAACTGGAGAGCATCGTGTGCATACTCGTAAGAGAAAAAGTACGAAGTGTGATAAGAAAAAAAAGTATAGTGTAAAGAAAAGATAGATAGAGAGAAAGAGAAAGAGAGAGAAAGAGAAAGAGAGAGAGAAAGAGAGAGAGAAACAGACGGTCACACAATCAGCCAATCAGATAATCAGACAGACAGACAGACAGATAGAAAGTTAAAGAGTTAGAGTTAGAGTTAGAGAAAGTTTGAGACAGAGGAACAAAGAGAAAGAAAGAAGAGAGAGAGAGAGAGAAAGAAATAGAGAAAATGAGATGGAAGAAAGAAAGAAAAACGATGGACCAATTAAATCAAACAAGGTAAACACACGCAGATGGTATCAACATAAAATAAAACACAAAATAACAGAAAGATAGAAAAAGCGTGAGAGTGAGAGAGAGAGAAAGAGAAATAGAGAAGAGAGAAGAGAGAGAGAGAGAGATCAAACAAAATGGCAAGAAATAAGTGAACCAATGGAACAGAAAAGGGAGGAACATACTTTGGTAGTAACGAAAAAAATACTGACCTCTGTAAGCCTTTGTTAATGGCAAGCATGGCCTTGCCAGTGCTAAAACAAAACACAAAAAGAACAACGTAAGAAGATAGATACTCCGGGATCGAGCCAAAAAAGTCGGGATAAAAGTCGGGCGCTTCCTATTTATTTTTTTTGTTTTTTTTTTTCTTTTTTTTTTGTTGTGGTTGTTGTTGTTAAATTTGTAGGATTTTGGATTTTGATTTTGATGCAAAACATACTTCACTACTTTCTATGAGTCGCACTTCCGTTTGTTCTTTTTCTCATTTTTTCTTGTTTCTTGAATCAATCTAAGGGTTGGGGTTGGGGGGGTGGGGGAGTCTAGGAATCGGGAATGAAAGAAAGAGAAGGAAAAAGAGAGAAAGAGAGAGAGAGAGAAAGAGAGAGAAAGAGAGAAGAAATTAAGAGAGAAAGAGAGAGAGAGAGAGAGATAGAGAGGAAAGAACGAAAATTAAAAAGAGGAAACCGGGGGAGCAACGAAACTTTGAAAGAAAATTGATGTACAAGTGGATTTGAGGGTCACGAAAAAGGGCGGCAAAATTTAATTGATCAAAAACGCAAGCAAAAGCAAAAGCGTTAACTACTCAAAATATACTTAGAAAGGGATATTATTATTATTATTATTATTCATACATACTTTTTCCGTTAACTTCTGATATATTTTTTTTCTTTTTACTTTTTTTTTGAATTATGTTTATCGCGAATCCGAAAAAAGGCCAGGCGTGACCGGACAAAATGGCTCAAAAAATTATAAATACGTGTGCATAACCGTGGGAAAAAGATATGCAATTTATTTTTCGTATTACATATTATGTATCAGTCAGTAGAGATGAATTCTACTCGAAAAAATTTGTCAAATAATTGATTTTATGATTTATTTTAAAGTATAAAAAATTATATAATATTATAATAAATAATAAAATCAATTTTTGTAATGTTAAAATTTAGTTCACTGTCATAAGTACAGGTATGCGTGAGATATAATCGATAAAGGAAAGACGCGTTATTAAAAACATAAGAAACGTTGATGGACAGAAATAAGAAAAATAAAATGGATGGAAGGTAGGACAAAAAGTTGGAGAAAATTGGAAAAGAAAGGAGAAATGAAAAAAGAGGGAGAAAAAGAGAGAGAGAAAGAGAGAGAAAGAGAAAGATTGAAGGAAAATAAACGATTTAGTGCACAAATGAAACAGATGAAACAGATGAAACAGATGAAACAGAGATAAATCGATCGATCGAACGAATCGTTTTGCTCCATGTTATTTAATCAACGGGTGGTGGTATCGGGAATTTGATAATTATATTTATATAAAGCGGAATATAATAATAATATACATGTACGTGTGTGTACATGTGTATATAAATGAGACAACATATCACAGAGCCACCACAAAGATGTAGAAAGGACGAGGATTTTGTGCAATGTTAGACGACACAAAATAAAATATCTAATATCCACAACTAACGAATTTCATGATTTTGATTTATAAACGAAATAAAGATAAATAAATAAATAAATAAATAAATAAAACACAATAAGAAAATAAAATATAAATCTATATATATATATACGAGAGGTCCTCCTCTTTCGAGGAAGCATAAAAAAACCCATTAATTGTCGCTTTACTGCAAAATACTTTATTTTATAGATGGAAATGAAAAACAATAAAAAAAATAAAATAATAATAATAATAATAATAATAATAGCAAGGAATAAAAAAAGGAAAGTAGAAAAGTATGTGTTCGATTTGATGAATTCTTGTCTCGCACTCGCGGCAGACCGGGTTCTCGTCACACACAAATCCCGTGAAAGTAAATTTCGTTCACTAACGAAAGTAAATTTTCTTCACTAACTCGAACAATCCTCCTCCTTCCGACGTTAACAACGACGAGTTAGAGAAAAAGAGAAAAAGAAAGAGAGAGATAGAGAAAGAATGAAAGAGAGAATGAGAGAATGAGAAAGAGAGAGAAATATAGAAAGAGAAAGAGAAAAAACTGACTAAACGATTGTTATAAGTAATAGAAAATCTTTGTAAAAAGAGTTCTCTGACTCTCCTTCTTAATCTCTATTATTACGTTTTCTTACTCGCCAGATCAGGATGGACTGTGGAAAAAAAGAACAAAAAAATCGAAATAAAGTAAAAAAGCATCGTTCGGACAAAATGTTTCTTCTTGTTTATAAGTTACGGATAAGACAAACAGGAGAAAGATAGCTAGATAGATAGAGAAAGAAAGAAAGATAGAAAAAGAGATAGAAAGATAGAGAGAGAGAGAGAAAGGGAGAGGAAAAAATGGAAGAAACGAGAGAGCCAGTGGATTGATCGATCGATTTGGTCGATTGTGTGTTGAATTAGTGCGTTTAGATGAAATAAAAGAATGATACGGGTTAGGAAGAAGGTAAGAGAATTTGTTGGAATTGAAGATAATGATTATAATGAAAAGATAAATAGATAAATACAGATAAGAGAGAGATAGAGAGAGAGAGAAAGAGAAAGAGAAAGAGAGAGAGACAGTGAGATAGTGATAATATAAAAGAAATAGAGAACGAGATTCTTTGGGTAGAGCGAGTAGAGGCGCGTAGGTACCTGGATAGTGGCGACAGTGGAATGTACCTGAAGCGGCCAGTTGGATGGTGGATCGGGCCGCCAAAGCGACGTGTCGCCTGGGGTGCCAGATAGGCCAATGGCGGTATCGCCTTGTTGTTGCTCGGATTGTTGGCAAATTTGACGGTGATCGGCTCACTCGAGCCCTTCGGAACGCTCCCGTTCAGTTCTTGAATCGCCCTTTCGGCCTCGACACGCTGGTCAAACCTTATAAAACCGACCCCTTTCGACAAGCCTTTTCGTAGTTCCGACAGATCCACAGTTTTTGTCGACGGGGCGGGCGCACAACGGGATTACAGAAAAAGACAAAAGAGATATCGATTATTATTCGCTGTTTTGTCGATGATTATTAATTGAATTGGTCATTTTAACCGTTTTAGCGCCATACAACAATGGTAAAATGAATGAACAGCGTAATCGTGCTGCTGCTGTGTGCTACGATTGTTCAAAATCCCCAGCCCTCTGGCGCTAAAATGGTTAACCGTTTGACTCCCAGAGGCATTTCGAAGAAAACGATTGAAACATCCTAAACAGCGCGATAGCGATTGTTTAACATGTTGTTTTAAATGTACCTACTAGCATTTTTTCGATAGAAAATCATCTGAAGAGCGCGATCGCGCTGATTGGGACTCAAACGGTTAAGAAATATAAAAGACATCTGCGAATTTAGCGACAGGAATAGAAAATGTTCGTTGGTTTTTGAAGAAACGAAAAGAATATTAACATGTTTTGTGTCGCATGGATCGTAATGTGTTTGTGATATTAGGTTATTTGAAATTTTCGTCATTTATATACGACCCATGCGACTGAGACGAAATGTCCTCGTAAATGTTTTTAAATGATATATGCGTGTAATTTAGTTATAATATTTTCATTGTCGTGTCGTACGATTCCTTGTCGCTTAAATTGCAAAATAATATTTTTTTTTAATGTTAATAAGGTCTCATTTGGTTTGTTTTTTCTTTTCTTTTTTTGTTGTTTTTCTTTTTAAATTGAGAGAAAAAGAGAAAGAGAAAGAAATAGAGAAAAGATAACCACGATCGACAAAAGCCGTATTTTACAAAAATCGTCGACAAGTGTTAGAACTCTATTATTGCAGAGTCTAATTTTTGATCGTAGTTATTTGTCCAAATTCGTTGAAAATACAATCGTGGCGTCCACTCTTAAACTTAAGAACAAAATATTTAAACCACATGTGATCCATTGAAAAAATAATTTTTCTATTACAATTGAACATATATATATATATAGGTGTGTACGTCGTTGATTGTTTTCTCAACGGAGAATAAAATAGTTTTCATCATCATCATCCTGCGACTCGATCGACAAAATGAGAGAAATCGATACGGCGACGCAGTGGTTTTTTATTAATCAAAAAGTGAGTGGCTCGGTGCGCGCAGATTCGTTTCTTTACATTTGACAAAAATATGCCGCGTTGCTTTTTTGTCTTTTTGTATCTTCATCATCGTCATCATCATCATTATCATCATCATCATCATCGTCATCATCATCGTCATCATCATCATCATCATACTCATCATCATACTCATCATCATTATCACCATCATCATATTAAATCAATTGCACAATTATTATCATCGTCATAGTCACCATAATCAACATAATTGTCACAAATATAATAATAACAATAATATAGTAATGATAATCATAATCATAATCATCATCATCATCATCATTGCTCAAATCAAACGGATATATATCGCGGTAGGAAGGAACGAGAAAAAGAGAGCGAGTTGTCGCGTTTTGAAATATATACGTAATACTGTTGTATTATAGAAAAATATGTTGCCATATATATATTATAATTGCAAATCATAATCATAATGAAAGACAAAAAGCGTAAAGAAACAAAAATAGCGCTCAGGAGGAACTCTGGGTGTGTGTGTGTGTGTGTGCGCGCGTGTGTGTTTTATTTTTACGTCTCTATGTAAAATGTATACGCGTTCCGTGTCGTGTGATTTGTATGTGTGTTTTTTTTTGTGCGTTATATTTTGTACGTGTGCCCCCCTTTCCGCATACGCACATTTGTTCGTATGCATTTCATTGTGTATTCGTTAGAATTCGTTGAATGTTTTTTTGTTCGTCGTTCGCTTGATTGTTTTCTTTTTTGTGTCTTCTTGTGCAAAGTACGAAAAAAAAGAGACACAAAAAAGATTAGCTTCGAAATAATATGAAATAAGAGAGAAGAGAAAAGAAAAGAAAAAAAAATAACATATAAATTATTCTCTTATTTCTTATTTGTTCTTTCTCATTTTGCAATCATCGTACGATGAATATCCGCATCATTCGGCACTTGGTCGAGGATATTATACAGTTAGAACTACTGTTAAACAGAATAATATTTCGTCTCTGTCATTATTTTTCGAAGAACACTATGAGGAGAAAATGATTGAAATCAATTTTTAATTCATTAAATAATTACATTCATTCTAATCCTCGACCATGCATCGAAACTGTGACTTTTTCATTAATGGCGGACAACACGAAAATATTATTAACGGAAAATGCAAATCAATTCGTAGCATTATTTTAGTCCAATCACATTTATGTATATCTGAATATTAATATAAGCAATTTTTAAACGATAATTTATATGTAACGCTAAACTTTCTTGACAGTTTGTTTACCTGTTACTGATTACCATTACTGTTCAAATAACCAATTTTTAACAAAAATTATAATATAATAATGATCATAAGGTCAAATGTGAAGAAAAGTAATAACAAGGAATGCAAAATGTTCATTCAAAATGTAAAATTAATGTTTAACCGATCGTGGTAAACTTATTGTAAGGATCACAAAATGGCGTCGAAATGATTGACATTTTTTCAAATCATGCTACGAACCGTTTTGATTTTCCTACAATACGTTATAAAAAAATTAATGATAGCGTGAATTGATTGAAGTATTATATGTCTACGAATTTGAACGTGTGTATATGTGTGTGTATGTATGTATGCAGATATAATGTGTTGCGATTCGAAAAATCGCAAGAAGCTCGCGCGCAATAATGAGAGAGAAAATAGATAGATAGATATATATCGAGACAGAGAGAGAGAGAGAAAGAGAGACAGAGAGAGAGAGAGAGAGAGACGTTTTCTTGTCTATTCTCTTTTTCTTTAATTAGGAAAATGAGGGAAAAGAAAAAAGAGAGTTATGAGTTACGTACCGGGCAAATTGTCTCCGCCGCCGAGCACAAACTGTCGTACTAAACAGAAACGGAAAAAATCATATCTCGTTAAAGTCAACTTTGAAAGCACGGTTTCGCTCGCCCCTTATTTTTGCCGACTCAACGCAGGAGGCGTATTCTTTTTTCGTTTTTCTTTTTTTTTTACATTCATTAATATATACATATATATACATATACATGTGTGTATCATATGTATACTAACAAACGCACAAAAACACACACACACACGCACACGCATATATATGTATATACATATTTAAATTTCGCGCTCAGCAAGAGAAAATCGTTACGTTCGTTTTGTACACGAGAAATAAATGCATTTGGCCATATACACCGCCATATTGTCATAGATTGTGAATTTTACGCGGGAGATTTGAACGCAAAATAAAGCAAATAGAGAGATACGCGTTAGAAAAATTCTATTATAATCGGAATTGTCTCTAATTTTTCGTTCTTCCGTCAATGAACAATTAATTATTGAACAATATACGAAAAGAAATGAAAAATATTACGTTACGTTACGTTATACCGATGAGTAATCTTATTACCTCGAAACTATTTTGCATAGAGAAGACAATTTTGTTGCCGAATGCACATCCCTTATTTATTTATTTAAATATTCGTCGACAATTGTTCGTATAAGAAATAAATAAAGAACGTTAGAACGTAAAAGATGAAGGATAAAGCGTAACAGAAGAACGCCGTCAAAATGAAAAATGTCTCAAATAAGGGGAGAGCGATTTTCGTGTTTTTATTTTAAACGCTACTTTCCTTCATGATACTTAACATATATACGGTAGATCGCGAGGGTGAGGGGAGGGGCTTCGTCGCCGAAAACAAACGTACATATAGTAATAGAAAGAGTATAAAAATTCGAGGAATTTTTGTTTTTCATGCGGTATTAAAAGACTTATAAAAAGTGGATGCGAGCTCGCAACGAGGAGAGAACGAAAAAAGGAAAAAAATGGATAAAGCGAGAAAAGAACACGTAATACATATACATATTTCTCCTTGCCGAGTTAATTAATTGACATATCAATTATTTTACTTTTCTTCTCGTTTTTTTTCTCCTTATTTCTTTCTTTCTTCCTTTTTTTTTTTCTTATTTCTTATTTTTTTTCTCTTTTTTTTTTCTTTTTTATATTAACAATCTCTTTATCGATAATAATTATTATTCTCTCATCGGAACGAACAAAAATGAATTATCGTAATTATATTAAAATAATTCTAGCCATTATAATGACCATTTTAAAATTGACCATTCTTGTCTAATTAGACACTTTAAGGAGTTTGGACAATAACTAAACAAAAAATAAGATATCTCATAGATATAATATAAGAGAGTGGAGAACTAGGGTTTGTCCGAGGAGAAAATAAGCGACGGGTATGAGATATAAACGGTGAAGAAGTGGATAGGCCATGAGACTGTGTGTGCAAACAGGGAGGTCAAGATCAGGGTTCATGGTATATATCGGATTACGACGAACAAAAATAAAAAACAAATAACTTTTAAGAAGCTTATCATACTTTGAAATTGTTATATCGTGGAAATATAACTCTATTATCATATTTATTACAACTATTAAGTATTATTATTATTATCATTACTGTTTTTAATTGATGCTCCTGTTGGAAACGAAGGTAACTAGTAAATAAAAAATAATAAAAAATATAACAAAAATAACGATTTTTCCAGGAGACAAAAATAGAAAGAGTAAGAGAGAAAGAAAAAGAGAGAGAGAGAGAGAGAAATAATTGGAGAACGGGTAAAAAATGAAGAAAAAAAAAAAAATAAAAAATAACGGAAAAATAGCAACCAATATGACGACGGTTCTCATTCACTGACCACGATTATCATTTTCCATGATCGTATTTTCGTTCTCACTACGATGAAAGGCGCACCGACCCAGCCCACATACAACAACTTCAACCCCATGGCCTACTCACCTATCCTTCTCTTTCTTTTTTTTTTCTCGTCGCATATGCTTTTTCATCCGCCTTTTTTTGAGATCAAACTCAAGCTTGAGGATTCGTTAATATAGTTTAGTAGTTATTTTTGCAACAACCAACAAATGATATAATTTGTTTTTTTTCGATCGTAAACCGTATTATACCGTAAGCGGGAGATTTGAATGTAAAATTGATTCTTTTTTCTTTTATTTTATTTCCTTTTCTTTCTGTCGTTAGAACAAAGGCGTGGGAACGTATTTTATTTATGTAGCACCTCACGATATAAAATGATGAGATCGAATCGAGAATGTTACACAAAGATTACGATCTTTTCTTTTTTTCTTTTTTTTTTTGCAAAGAATCAATAATAGAAGCCCCATCACCCGGACGTGTCAGAAACGCGCGATTTATAAATATTTTTAAAAGTATAACATTATTTCTAATTGCTGTTTTTACAACTAATGTTGCGTGCAATAGGTTTTCTATTTATCTTAAAATTCGACTCCTCCAACGTTTATTATAGCCATTCCTCCTCCCTCGTGGGCCAAAAAATTCTATTCTTTATTTTTTTTTTTTTTTAATTCTTTCTTTTTTGTAGTTCTAAATAAAAACTTAATTTGTGTCGTTTATATCTATCGTAATGCAAGATCAACGTGATGCATTTTCTTGTTTCTCGGCTCTCTCGACAACTTACCAGTGATGTTGTCGCAGAGTATTCGAGAAGTAATGATCCTTCCGTAAGGATTGAAAAGGTTCTCTAAGTCCGACTGCGTCATGTTCTTCGGTAAACCGCTGACGTAAAGGTTCGCACCTTTGATCGCTTCGCTGCTCGGTCTCGCGTACGATACCTGACAAAATTGAGGTTTCAATTAATCAAATGACAAATCAGCGGAATATAGATAACCTTATATATCTGAGGTTAGGTACATTAAACTATATTACTAATGTATTTTCTAGACTGACCTTGATCGTTTTATTTTGCAGACGAAGACCATTAAGCGTGTTTATGGCCTTCTCAGCGTCTTCAGGCCGATGGTAATTAACGAAGCCATATCCCAAACTCTGACCTGCAAGTAAAGAAATAAGTACGATTATTATTAAAAGATGCAATTCATATAAAAGAAAAATATCATCAAAATACAATAGATACAGAATAATGCAATAAACTATGCTACAGTTTCAAATGATATCATTATTTATGTAAATTATACAATTTAATACTAACATATGTATATAGGATGAGCAAAAAACATATGATTTCAAATTTCAGAAGCGTGAATAAATTATTTCCATGAATATTATATTTAAAACGCTTTATTATAGAAATAATGGAAACGATAAACATCAAACAATGACAAGATACTTTTTCTTCAGTCATCATTTGATACTACTGACTTGTAATAAATATTTGAGAACAGCGACGCTTTTTTAGCTAATGAAATTATCGATTCACACTTTATATCAAGAAACGAATTCATCAAATTTGAAAACATATGTACTTTTGACTCACCGTATATACATATCTATATATACATCTACAAACATATAGATATATATCGTGCGCAAAAAAACGATGACGTGAAATTTCGAAAAAGAGCACACACTCCCACCAACCCACGTTTGATACGGTCCTGCAATTTTACACGCAGTGAGGTCAAGCATAAAGCGGCAAAGCTTCAAACCAAATGACGCCCCCGCTCTTTACTTGCCAAAAATAGAGACGCAACGTCTACGCACGTTTTCATTTTATCTATTTATCTATCCATCTATCCATCTATCTATTTTCCTATTATCTATCTATCCATCGATTTATCTATTATTCTCTTTATTTTTCATCTTATTGCAGAGAAAATATAAAAAATTTGTTTATCTTTTCTTCTCGGCATATACACGGTGTGCGCGATATAAAATTCTACTTCTTCTCGCATAACTTTTTCTTTTTTTTCTTTTTTTTTTTTTCAATTCATCGAAGTAACAACACAACCGATGCTCACAACCACTATCCTGAAATAATAGCCACTATTCGTGGAAGAGGATTTATACAACGTTTCGCGTATTTATAATCGTCCAAGTTTATAAGCCATGCCCTCATCCTCTATTTAGCGAAATAGATCTACTAGCTAGTAGAGAAGCCAATACTTTGTGTGTACTCTCTCTCTCTTGACGCCCAAATTACGTCATCACTTTGCAATGAAGACGATCTTCCTCCTTGCTTTTTTTTCTATTTTTTGTTATTTTTCTTTTTTTTTTTTTTTTTTTCGTTTTTCTTTATTCATTTTTTTCTATTTTTATTCAAATAACAAGCAGAAAGTAATTATGCAGTTACACAACACCGTGTGGAAATATTTTGTAACATTAATCATTATTTTACTAAGGAACGAAAAAAAAAAAGAAAAAAAAACACATTATTAGAAATGATTCGTTTTAGAAATACGTGTATTTTCACGTTCGCGAATAGGAAAGGATTCTAATGATATTTTGCCATTACTATATACGCCTACGTGATTGTTAAACTGTTCATTCTACTAGTTATAATCGATAAAATTTCAGCCAAATCGATTTTATCGTGAGAATCCGATTAGAAAACGTAGAATAACAGCTGTTACTGACAGGTGTTCTCTTTCTTTCCTTCTCTCTCTCTCTCTCTCTCTTTCACACAGATACACACACACATACAATTGTTTCCCCTTCTCCTTCATATATATGTAGCGATTTTTAATCTATTTTTTTGTTCTAGCATTCGTAAAACTAGCAACTCACGATGCATTGTTGTTTCAATGATTTTCAAAGAAATTAGCCATGGAACGTATAAAGAAATGTATATACATATACAATACATATACGTATTTTTATAATTATATATTTACAAGAATAATTATGTAATTAACTTTAGTAAAAAAAAAAAAAAAAAAAACAGGATAAATTAAATTTATTAATTATTTTTTCTTACGTCGAATTATAACATTAATAAACCATGAAATAAATAAATATATAAATATATATAACTTAGATTAATTAATAATATAACCTATTAATTGTAAAATTTCTTACCGGTAAGTTTGTCGCGGATAAGCTTGCAGCTTTCGACCTCTCCTATACTCGAAAAGAGAGAACGGATCTCATCCTGCGTCATACTTTGAGGCAAATAATTGACGATGAGATTCGTTTTCGACTCCTCCTGCGATGTCTGTCCGAGGGTGGATCCTCCATTTTGTTGTACAACGGTGTCCATTCCGTTCGCCATCATTGCACTCTTCTGAGGGGTCGTCACTAACTACGTACGAAATCTAAAAAATAGAGAAAGCAGAACAATTCAAATTGATTATTCCAAATAACTTGTTCTTACGACTTCCTATAAACCGATCTCGCTAAAAAAAAAATAAAAAAAAATCATAAATATATGCGTATTTCAAATTTTCATCGGTTAAAACACCTTTCCTTAATTCTCGTCTTTTTACTTTCCCTTTTACGGGTTCGAGATACTTTTCTATTAATACTTTCTCACACTTATTCAATACTATCAGAGAGGTCGCGTCTTGTTTCATTTGTCTGGAATAAACAGCATACAATTTTTGTCTTTTGTTTTTCCGGACGGTCACTCATCCATGTTATTAATCGTGCCTACGTGGTTTAAACTATGTTCATACCAGGAACTAGTAATTCAACGTGACTGGACCCCACTCACCTGTCCTCAATTATTCAATTATTGTTAATAAAATGATTCATTTAAAAATGATTCACGCGATTAATTTTATACGCGAAATTATTTTTCAATTGTATTCAACTTACGTACAATATCGATTTCGACAAAAATTGTTGAAAAAGAGTCAATCGAGTGGCTTGATAAAAATGATAAAAATTTACTTAAATTTCTAAGATATTAGAGGATCGTGACTTCTTCGAGTAACAATATCGATTGCGCGACACGATGATTGGTTGAAGAAGAAGAAGAAGAAGAAGAAGAAGAAGAAGAAGAAGAAAAAGAACAAGAAAAAGAAGAAGAAGAATATGAATACAAGTACACACAAGCATCGCGTAGCAACGCCGAAAAAAAACGTAGAATTAAATATAAACAAGAAGAGAGGGAAACGAGAGACCAAAAAAAAAAAAAAAATGGAATAAATAGTTTGTTGTTCGACGACACGACCAACTACGAGGTAAATCCGCGAAGGACGAGAAAACAACAAGCTAAGTTAACCAAAACACGAACACACGGATGCAGAAAATCGTTTAGAAACCATCGTCCGTTGTTTTTCTCGTTTTTGCCCTTGTTCATAGTTAGGACAATAAAGAATATATATCTATACGAATATTTACGTATTATAATAATATAATATATAAATGTACGAAAGAAAACGATATTAGAGTTAGAATGAAAATACATGAATATATAGTATATTATAGATTTTTATTTTTAAATAATTTGGATGATAGTTCATGACTCATTTAATAGCTTGAAGTAACTTTTCATTTATTAAATGTAGTAATCGAAAATATTTTTCGTTCGATGAGCATCAACGCTAATGAATACGTATCATTCGAATTATTTACTGCTAACTAAAGTAAATGTATATTTTATTTCAGTATTTTTATGCGATTTACTTTATTCTTTGTACAAGAGATTGATACTAATGGAATGCTGTTTGTGGATGGCTATAGTCACGGAATTACTTTGTGTACAAAGTGATTTTCAGACAATTGGACTAGTAGTCCAATGGTTTTGGAGTACCAACATCATATAAAAAAAATTTATAGTATTAAAAATGACCAGAAAATCTTTTCCAGAACATTTCTTATACGATCAATTCCCTCAAATGCTAAAAAAGTTTTACGAAAAGCGTCATTTTTTATTTTTTGTTTATTTATTAATTTTTTATATTAACTATTGTATAATTTTAACAAAAATTTCAAATAAAAAATGATAGAAATACTGAAAATCAAACTAATTTAGATAATGGGGGGGGAGATATATACTATTGAGCCAGCCCTGTATTAAACTTATACGACAACTGTCTCTTCAAATTTTACATCGAACAATAATAATTTCCACATCATGATATTTATAAATAACATTTGTCTTCTTCTACGAATGAAGAGGGAGACAAAAAGGGGAAAAAAGAAAATAAAATGGCGACTCGATATTTCAATTCAGTTCGACAATGACTTCCAGAGAAACGGAGATCGTAAAGAACGAACGAATAGTATTGATGTTAAAAAAGTCGAAGAAAAGGGCCCAATAGGAGACTGGATAATTTTAAGGGGCAATGAACCCCGTCGACTCGACGATTAAAGGACTGGGGCTCCCCCGTGTAACCACTCCCCGCTCTATCCCCTACCTATCCACTACTACTACTAAAATGGTAGGTATCTACGAACATATCTACAGGGTGTCGAATGTGTATTGACTATAAAAAAGTACTCTTGAGTAATTCAATAATTAAAATTAACGAATATATCATTGAAATGATAAATATTATATGTAAATTCATAAAAAGAAAGAAAAATGTAAGTATCATTATAGATCTTAACCAAACAACATATTTGTATACATAAAAACATATTATATCATTGTTAAGACGAAAAATACTCAATGCCGATATTTGCACTTTTGTTTATTTGAAATAAATAACTAATGAAAAACGCTTAAGTTTGCTGGCCTCGTTAAGGAGCTAGCGAAAAATCAAAAATTTTTTTTTATCAAAAGGAGACACCCGGTAGATGAGTCAAAGAAAGGGATTTACTTACCAGGGGTTGAACAAAAAAGAGAGTAGGAGAAAAGGGAGGAGAAAAAAAAAAAGAACGAATGAAAAAGAAGTAGAAGGGGAGAACTTGCACAGCGGTTAGTCCTATATAGAAATATTTTCCAAACTTTCCTTATTCGCATCTTCAATTTAAACATTTTAACAATCCTGGCTTATCCTTTCTTAGAGAAAAACCATGTAAAACGAGTCTTAAATAAAGTTATCCGAGAAAAAATATTATTAATTATTAAAGTACTTATTGTTATAAAGAATTAAGGGGGGGGGGGAGAAGCCACTGTAGCATTCGGAACCATAACCTATTTTGGAGAATTTTGTATAAACTTTTTTATTTACGTGTTTATGTATATATAAATTGCAAACAAATCGGCTATAAACTGTTTTTGTTTAAATTGCCGGCAAGTTCATGAAATTTATACACTCATCCAATTTTTCTACGTCAAAAATTGGAGCAGAAATCTTACCGACAGGAAACACTGTTTTCTGGTTTTATATAGACCAAAAGAAAGAAACAACATTTACAAGACATTTGTTCAAAATATATTTATCAACTAAATTCAAATGAATAATTAATAAGCTTTATTTCTCCATCGATATATATCAAAACTTTTTTATTATCCTTGTAAAAACTGTTGCCATGCGATATCAAAAAAAAGATTTGAAAAGAATAAGTTATTAAAAAAAGAGATCGAAATGAATAATGCCAAAAGAGAGAATGGAGTTAAATGTAATTCTAACGAAGAATTTAGTATAATAAAAATGATTCCCACACCGAATTTCTATAATGCGATGAGATAGGCATCGTAGATTTTCTGTAGATTCTATATAACCGTGCCCGTATACTGGTAACGTGGCTCATTGAGAATTTACATGCCACGCAAAGTTAGATAACATGGCGGACAGTTAAAAAAAAAGGGCTTATACATACAACATAAGGGTGAACTACTGATTGAGAGACACTGTTATATAGGGTGTTGCATGTAGAGAGAAACGAGTATGTATACACAGCTGCTACGACATACATATATATGTATATCAGCCGGCGGCACGAGCCACCAAGGTATATTTTAATTCCCTCTTCCTTTCTTTTTCTATCCTTCTACATCGCCGTTGCAACTTCCCTTCAGCCTCTTCTACATTCGTCGTCCACCCCCTTCTTTTCCCCTCCCCGCGACCCACCTCGATCGCTCTTCACTGCCTCGACAACGTATACGACCGTCAGCTGTCCTTAGGGTCCCTTCATACAGAACTCGCATAAATATATGGATGCACGCATACAACCGAATCGAAGTAGTCACTACCACACTTTAATAACCACCCCAAACGAGCTGTCCACGGCGTCCTAGGGGTAATAGATAGATAGATTCTATTATGTTCCGAGGATAATAACGATTCCCATGGTTTTCGATGGTTCTCAAGCTACGAGCTTAGTTAATTTCGATAAAATGCAAAAAGGTTTTTAATATTATACTCGACAAAATTTGATTGTACTCATTTTTGACACCCGATAAGTGAGTACTTTCTTTTAGATAAGATTGAGAACCACTGTTCTGAGACGCGGGGCAACTACCTATAGAACAACATACGGCAAAATGAAAAGCGGTAAAGAGCAAAAACGATATAAAAGAGTTGTATTGTACTTGCTCGATGGGCAGTTTCTTCTGTTTTTTTTTCTCTTCTCTTTTTTTTTTCTTTCGTTGAAAGGATTAAATCTCTCAAATGTAGACGACATAGTTATCTAAACTATCTCGAATGTAGATCGTTTAACGAGTAACATTGTAATTTTCGTTCGAAATGATGATTATAAAAACATAAGAAGAAAAAAAGTAAAAGAAATCATTCGAGTCAATCGTTGTCACAGAATAAATCATGAATGTTCAATTCGTTTATCAGGATAAAATTGAAAATAGATGGACAATGATATAATAGAGAATATAAAATTATAAAAAGTATCACAGGGTATCGGGCAAAAAATCTAATCAGAATTATGCTACACCTACGATCATCGATGTCCGATAATATTCGTTCGGAAAACATAGGAGTATAGAACGCAAAGAGCAAAAGCTAGCTAATTCGTAAAAATCGATCAAAATTTCAATCAGCCAACTAACAAGTAGTAGAAAAGTGAGGTTATGTATATAACTCTAATTATAGAGACACGACAGGAAACTAAGTGACACACCGCAGGTGGTTTAAACGACGACCCAACGTTTTCTTCCTAACTAATATATAACGACGAAAGGAATAAAAGGGGAGAAAGAATTCAAACGTATTTGCACAAAAAAGTTAACGTGTGCGTGCGTGGGAGTATTCCGCGTGGTTAAAATTCTATATACATGTGTATGCGTATATATAAGTACAATATATATATGTATGCTATGGGCAAGTTTTATCGTAGCACCGCATCTTCGTCGTTATCGATTGACACGAGCGCACTCACCGACGCGCGTATTTTAGGACTCTTCCACAATGGAGGCCGAAAGAAAAAGATAGATAGATAGATAGATAGATAGATAGATAGATAGATAGAGACAAAATCTGCACATCATGAGAAAATATCATAGTTCGATGCTCTGACTTGAAAAAACTGCGAGCACTCAACATGGATAGAGCAATATTGTTTTGTTTATCCAAGAAACAATGAATACAATATGGACTAATTCCATATATGAAGGACACAGGGCACGCTTACATATATACAATATACATATATACATGCAAAGTTTATGCAAGGGGTTGCTACCTCTTTTAGGGTATACTACGATGATGACATCGAACGTTACTTTTTCTGCTACAATTCTGCTACAAACATTCTGCATTTTAGCTACTTCATTAAAAATAATATTATTCCATGGAAATTTTTATTCAATTTTTCTTTCGTAGAATTAGATATTCTTTTGAGTATAAATTTCTCAATAAAACAATAGCTTTTATACGCAATTATATACATAAATGTTATATATTATACATAGTTTGTGGTCTTATGTTGAATAATGTTTATAAACGAGATACAACGAGGTTTAGAGAAAAAACAAAAAAGTTACGTTGGTTCGATGAAAGAACACGCGATATTCCTAGGACGGGCGAACCAACGGAATTGAAACAAAGTTTTTGCGGAACCGCGGACTTGAACTACGTCAGACGAGATAACTTCCATATTTCTATTATCATAATTAATCTTTTTATCCAATAAAATCCTTATACAAATATTGTTTTCATAGAACATTTATTAGATATAAATGAAATGATTAATACACAACGTTTAAAAAAATATGAAAATTGGGAAGGTCTGTAAAAAAATCTTGAAAACATTTAAAAATGATTAAATGATAGAAATTAATTTGTATAGTATACAAAGACACACATATATTATAATTAGCAAAATATGTATATATAACGTATCTTAAAAAAGATGAAAAGAAAGTTTAAAGAAAAATATGTATATATAAAATAGTAATGATTTATAGTATAATAAAGCGAAGCACGTGGAGGGTTTATTTCTGAAGGGTTAAAGTTCGATTTTCACGAACGTCGTCGGTAGATACGATCTTCGGCCGCTGGCTAGGTGGCCATGACGACGGATCATGAAAATTGCGTGGCTGGGACCGATCAATACGAGCACTGCTACAACGTCTCCGCCCCTCTTAGCAATCCACCCTCCCGTTAGCCGTACGGCTCCCCTTTTATGTTCTTCTATCACTCCCTTTCTCTCTCTCTCTCTCTCTCTTGTTCACTTGGCGTGAGCGCACTACGGAGAGCGAGCGAGATGGAGATAAAAAAAAAAAAAGAAAAGGAAAGAAAAGGAGAGAAATACTTCCACCCAAGCAGCTCTCGCACACACACACATGTACATACATGATACGCAGCATGAGTACGTGACACGCCGCAGCAGCAGCAGCAGCAGCAGCGCATTCAGAAGGGGAAGGAAAGAAAGAATATGTAGAGGGGATAGGACACGCATTAAAAAAGATAAAGATAGATAGATAGATAAAGAGAGAGAGAAAAAGAAAAAGAGATGGCAGGAACGAGGGTTGAGAGAACCGTCAACGTTCCAGGAAACTACCGCGCGCACGTGCTTTTTCAATGTTTCAGAAGAAGAGAAAAAATTGCATAAAAAAAGAAGAAAAAAAGAAATACTCGCGAAGAGAAAGAGAAAGAGGAAAAAGTATAGAAAAAGGAGCATCTTCTTGATTTTATCTTCTTACCTGTTCTTTGTTCACCTTTCTCACACACACTTCCAAAAATATCCAGAATTTTCTTGTGTAACTTTATGTGTGTGTTGCTTTCTCGATACGTTTCTTTTCTTTCGGTCTTTTCTTATTTCCCTCTCTATTTTTTTTTCTTTCTTTCTTTCTTTCTTTCTTTCTGTTTCCTTCTGTAAATTTTGTTTGTTACATTACTTGGCGTCGCACGCGACCATCAAGAAATAAATAATAATCTTACGAAATGTTTCTTTTTCTCTTACTTTATGTATTATCTTTTCGCTCGACACTCTTCTTAACTCTCGTTCCAAGGAAAAGTTGGAAACTCGGTAGATAAAAAGTAATCTGTAGGTTCCTCTTTTCTTGGCTCTTGTATCTTTTCTCGAGTGTAGCGAATCTTCTTCTCTTATCACGCTCTCGCACCGCCGCCCGGAACGGAAGGAGAAATCAATGAAAGAAAAGTACAACGTTGTAGACGCACGTAAATCAGCATTTATATTTCACCTTTCTCTCGGAATGATTTTCTTTCTCCCTGATTCTTTCTTTCTTTCTTTCACTCTTCGGAAGGAAATATGCGTAACGTTGCACACACGTTTAATTTCACCACGCAACAACGACGACGACGACCGACTACGACGATGACAACAACGAAAATGAAAATTGACGTCGTATCACGCTCATTCGTCTTTTCCTCTATTCCAGAAGGAAAGGAGAGATGTAAAGAAAGAACAAGGACATAGAAAGAGAAAGAACTCGCGTCTCTGTGTATCTATGTATATACATATATACACATATACCTATATATATACATATATATACATATATATATATATATAGGATATGTGAATACTCTTTCGACGCGTTTGTATTAGTATGTATATTTGTGTATGTATGTGTGTCTAATTTATTTGCATCGGTTAGTTGAAAAAATGGGAAAAAGAGAAAGCGAAGGATGAGTAAGAATAGGGCGATGATGGAAGGATATCGCGAGATAAGAAATTAAAGCGTTAAATACTAGACTAAGGAAACAGAAGAAAAGACGCGTTACGGGCGGAGGCTACCTATAGACTGAACACATACACGTCCCTCCTTTTCACACGAGCAAGCACGCCATGTTAGTTCCGTTAGTGACCGCAAGAGGAGCTAAACGCAGGGATGAGAATTGCCAACAATGCGAACGCAAACGATGAGAGAAAGAACGCGGCGGCGAACATGCGCGTACGTAAAACCCTTTTTGTATGACGCGACGCCATGATCGCTCCTTCCCAATTTTTTTACTTTTTTTTCCCTTTGCGAGAAAGGGTTCGCGATATCGTATCGTCGGAAGAAAGAACGTCAAAGTTATCGACGCCCTCCGATTTTCTTCAAACATCGCTTTCACGTGTTAAACTTCTTTACCCTACGAGAAGATTCGTCGAAAAAAATAAAGAAATAAGAAAGAAACTAAATGTAGGGTTCGTGAAAAATATTGAAACGGTTGAATTAGCTGGACCTGCTTTCCGTGCGATTTCTTTTTTTTTAAAGGTGCTCGTTTTCATTCTAATTATTATAATAATTGTAAGATGATGTATCGCCATAACAAAGGCAATTAGTACGAATTTTTTCACAAATTCGCCTCGTTATTATGATATCAATCTAATGTTTTATTAGTATAGTAATTAATTAACAAGTAATGATTAATAAATTGGAAGAATTGATCCCTTGCAAATGCATATGTATATACGAGTATCCCTTTATCGTATGCTATTGGAAAAAGGAGTACGTTCTTTTGGAAGTCCTTCGCACCCCTTCATACTTTCGTTGTAGATCATAACCACCTCTTTACGGTTCTTGATCCAGCTCCACTACCCTATCGCATCGAGATAAGGGTCCTTCTCGTTGAACCTTCCTGCTAGGATCCCAAACGAGTTCCCTCGAAATAACATCCTACGATATCTTTAAGGATAACGCGTAACTTTCATCGTCTAATTATCAGATATATGACGTTCGAAACTTTTATTTTTTGAAGTTACAAAATCGAAATAGAATAAACAAAATGAATAAAAATAAAAGAAAAAAGAAATGATGTCGAGAAAAGTAAATGAACTTTTCAATGCTCATAGAAATAAGTTCACCTGCAGAGTACACCTTACTTATATCCTACTTCCTTTTCTCCCTCCCTCCCAAGTTGGATTATGTTTCTGCTCCAATTTACTCTATCGGTTCACCGATCCCCACTTCCGTTTGGACACCTTTTCAAATCTCGGACGTGCCACACACGGTGTCGCCTTTCGTTTCGTCCTGAGAGACGCTTAGCATAGAGTTTCTGGAGATCATCCAGCTTTGCTAATTTTTCTTTTCTTTCTTTCTTTCTTTCTTTCTTTTTTTTTTGTACCAATACATTGTTCTCGTCATTTATCGAATAAACGTATATTACCGATGACCTTAAAAACGCTTGACTCCTTTTATTGTTTTTTTTTCTCAATTGACCTTACAGTATTGTCTTGTTGGGTGCGGTAATATTTTTAATTAAGAAAAGAAAATTATAAAAAAATATAAAAAATCTGTAATATAAAAATCATAGATCAACAGTGAGAGTGAAAGTGTGCTCACGTATGACCTCAAAACAAAATTTTGTCGTTCAAGTAAACTTTCTCTCTCTCTCTCTCTTTCTCTCTTTGAAACGATGACGAACCAAAATTATGCAGTACTGACGAAATGAACCGATAAAAATTTGGCTGCTGTGCCAATAACTATACTCCCAGAGTTGTTGGATATTTATTTCCGTTACCGCGTACCATGGAAGTTATGTCGAACAGTAACTTTCTTTTTGATGATGCGTGATAATTTCGTCTCGAATAAAGGAAGCGGGAAAAATATAACGAGATACGAGAACGGAACAACGGATGTCTAAAACGTTCGATGTGAACCGCATTTTGACTATATTTTTATGCGAATAAAATAGTATTTTCGATAAAATTATAAATTGATTTAGTTAAAAATTCTACAAATATTAATACATTTCATGCGTACGTCCGTTTATTATTTGATTATTTCTTTGTCACGATTACTCGTTTTAAGTCTTTGATTCTCGTTACTCGTAAAACTGTTAGGAAAAAATGCTTCTATGTTACTCTAGATTTTCTTGCTTTTGTAAATCTCAAACTTAGCCTAATCGATCCTTTAGATTAATATTTACAATATCGTGGTTTTTAAATAAAATCACTTTGATGTTGTTATGACAGAAAAAATATAAAAATTTACAATGTTTTAAAATACAATAAAAAATATGATCATTTTCAGCGAAGAAAAAGGTCTCAGCACGATCATATATCTCAAAGAATGAATGCAAACGCTTGGTCTACTGGTTCGTTCCGACTAGTCATGATTCAGCTGTCGTAATTTATATTTTTCGAGGGTTAGTCCTATGTAGCCGTCATCGATCCGCATTAGAAAAGGGACGGATGTAATTGCACGTCGACCATAGTTCGGTCAAAATTCTGTCCAGCTGTTCGAGGTTACTGAACTCTGCTGTTACAAGGCCGAAAAGACTCCTTTATATTTCTACTAAATTCCAATCTTTTCATATACTTTGTATATTAGCGTTAAATTGTATAATCCAATTAAATCGGAGAAATCCTATGTTATACCCGAAATAACTAAACGTTTTTGGGAAAGGATATAAAAAAAAAGTTTTTTTAAACTAATAGTTTTAAGAAATAACGAGGATATATTATACGAATTCACGAGAGGCGAGTAGGTAAAGTATGATATTGAAATTTGATCCGTTTTTAAAGTTTGCTTTCTTTCTATAACAATGCTCATAGTTATTCATTCTTATATCTTCCTGTACTTTGAAAAGAAATGTTCTGTTAGGCGTGCTGTTCTGCCCGATCTAATCTACGGATCAAATTTCAATTTCATACTTTAACTGCTAGCTACTCGTGAATTCTTATATTGTCTAGTTGAAATATGTAATTCTGCCTTTTTTCATATTTAAACAGATCGGTATAGTTATTTGAGTATTTAGCTAGTCATTTCACGAATTAACGGATTTCACAGAGTAACGCTAACATGTACATACATACACATAACGCGATGGAGAAGAACGCGAGGCTATTTTAAAACGGTAACCCAGCTTCAGAAGTAAGAGTATTGAAGAAGTAAGTAACGGTAACGACAAAATTGAAAAACATTAATGAATAATCCGTTTTGACGTGAACGCCGCTGATGAACGGTAAATTTTCCTATGTAACAAACGAGACATTACATTTAATAGAACGCCAACTTTTTAATAAAAAACAGTTTCGTATAAATATATTAACAGAATCGTATAAATATATTAAGAAATATTTAAATAAACAAAAAGATACAAAGTAGATGAGTTTCTATATAGGGTGTTTTATAAATACATGTTAATATTTCATGGGGTATATCTACACAATAAACAAGTAAAAAAGCCATATAAACATATGCCCGATAAATTGTTAGTTTTCAAATTATAGGTGTGATTAAAGAAAATGTTTCAAATGTGCGCTTCTTGCACCAACCATTTGTATAAATGAATGATAACATTCTACGATTCGGAATTCTACGTATCGAAAAGTTTTCTTACAATTAGTAAAGTCGACATATGTTTAGTTTAGTTTTGTTGGCACGGTTATAGATAAAATGGATGTCGATCATTTCAGCGTGAGTATACAAAACTATTTTGTCGATTTTAGAACGCTATTGATTGTTGCTAATATTATTATTGACTGAGTAAAATTTGGAATGTTGTATATTTCGATAGAAAATATTAATAAACATTACATAAAAGATCAAAACATATTACATAGAACATTATTATTATTACATAGACATATATTTATATGACATTTTGTACTTTTTTTATTACATAAATACCTCTTTTGAAATATCGACATACGTTTATGAAATATCCTGTATAAATAGAAATAAGAAAGGTGTCTATATTTTTCTCTTCCTCGTATGAAATTATCGAACGTTCTTCGACTGGATGACAGACTTGAAAAGGGTAGTAAATCGATTAAGCAGTCACGTAATCGTCGCAGTACCTCGCGCTAATTACGAGCCAATCATTTTGCTTGATATTGCGTGTCGTAGAAAAATTCTTTCGTATAACTGTACGATTAATATACAGCGTGTATCTAAATTCTTAATAAATACGCGTGCACGAATAAAGCGTAATGAAAATACCATCGCAAACGTGATCATTATTTTCAGGAGGTAGCGCGGGAAATTTGAAAAGCATCGCTAATACTCTGACTAAGTTCTTGCATTAAAGTCAATCTAAAGAAGCCTTCCATATTGTTTCCTCGATCAACGGTCTACTTACGTATGTAATTACGTACTTAGATGATACACATACACCTTACGAACTCTCTTACGTAAAATAAATAGAAATTGTTACTGTCGCGTGTGTAAAAATAAAATGGAGGAATAGTTTATAGATATGTGTCGTGTGACTGGCATCATCAAGAATTGAATAAAAGCAAGTATAGTTCCTACCTTTCTTTGTCCCTTTTCTTTCTCTAGAAATAAGTTCTTTCCGTACCGGCGAAGTCTCGATCGATGAGCAAGTTTTGCGCTGCATCGTTCCTCGGTTGTGATACTAAAGAACACATTTAGAAAGCCTGACCGATCGATATAGCTTAATGTCCACGGATACGCCTTTTCTTCTCTTTCCCTCCCCCCCTCTCTCTTTTTCTCTTTCTCTTTCTCTCTCACTTTCATTGACTAAATTTTGGTCTGTCCTTTTTTTGTAAGTTTTTTTCACAAAACTCACTGAAATAGGTTCGTGATATCATCGCTTAAAAAAATAAAAAAGCTGAGGGTAAATATTTATGTAAACAAGATCATTAACAAACAAAAAAAATAACACCTCAATTCTAAACAAGCATTTGTAAAGAAGTTGACCGTAAGGCCCTGAATAGCTTAATGGTTAGAGCCGTTGCCCAGTATGGGGCAGACCCGGACTGATGTCCCTTTTAAATCCACACAAAAGCCCAATTTTTACACGAATTCTATTTAATTTTATGTATTTATTTCTTATAAAGTATACCTACTGAGATTTACTACCTACTGAAATTTACTACCTACTGAGAATACTGAGATTTAACATTTAGATATGCAATTACATAATACAAATTTGTGGTATACAGAAATATTTATTTGGTTTATTAAGAAATAACGGTACGTTGAATGCTCTTTAAATGAAATGAAAAATGGAGAATGGTTTTAAATAAGAAATGATCAAGTTGAAATATATGAAGCCAAATACAAGATACTTTTTATTAGAAGGGAAAAAAGTATCTATGGCAGCCATTACCACGAGAGAAGGAAGAAAAAGATAGAATTGGCATCGGTGACATTGCTTTGCTGTAATGGGTGTGACCATGTGGCAATCAGTACAGAGAACTAAACTGACGTTTATGTATATGAGAAAGAGAGAGAGAGAGAGAGAGAGAGAGAGAGAGACAGAGAATGAGGGAGAGAGGGAGAGAGAGAGAGAGAGAGAAAGAGAAGTAAGTAGAAGCTCCATTGATTGGTTGCCAGCATGGAGGAAAGTTGCAGCTACCCCGGGGGTATATGAACCCCGATATAGTTCTCTCTCCGTCTCTTTCTCTCCGTTCGCGTTTACCCTCGGTACGACTTCACCCCACAGCAAAACGCAGGCGCGTCACATGGACCCAGAAACGATCAATACCTAAGGTTTCACTAGACCTGCCGATCTCTCTCTTTCTCTCTCGCTCTCATTCTCTTTCTCACTTTTTTCAGTCTCCTCTCTTATACCATTTACATCCCCACACCGATAGCGAATGCAAATTAGTAAATCTTTGATATTTCAATGGTCGGTCTTCGAACATTTTTCCAATAGAAAAGAAAAAAACAAATGAAAAAGAATACCAATATTCCAGATGAACATTTTATTTATTTTAGGAGATCGGAAACGATCAAAGATAGTTTTATAGATTTATAAAAACAAAGATATCAAATGAAAAATCAACGGTCTCGATCTACGGACCGTTAATTTGATTTTTCTCTTTTCATCGTAAATTCTTCAATACGATCGAATTGTCTCCATCGGATGGCTAATCGCAAGATACGAAGTAAAGGGGCAAGAAGGAAGAGGGTAATTTATAAAAGCGAACTTTTTTCCGCTTACACTTTCATTTCTCACGCACCGTTTTGATCAGGGTTGTCACGACCGGAAGTATCCCTCTCGAGACTTCCCGCTTGTCCTCGAGAAGGAGCCACAGTGCCGGTTGATCGAGGACTCGGTCCATCGTGGATCCGGATGAGGCCTTGCACATGCTCTGGATGTTCTCCATCTTGTTTACTAATTTCTTTTTTATTTTCTCTCTCTCTCTCTCTTTCTCTTCCTCTTTTTTTATATATTTATCAATCTGTTTCGTTTCGTATTACTTTGATTACTCGCATCATATTTTCTTTTTAATCCTTCTTCACCTTCTTTGTCTCCCATTCCGGATTTATGAGAAAGACTGACGTTAGACTCATTCTACGAGTTAATTTCTTTTTCCTCGAAGGGATATAAAAAAAATCATAGTTCGATAGGTCGACGATGTTTGGCATGGCGTTCTTGGATTACAAAACAGAGATGTTAGCGTCAATCTGAATTCGCGTTTTCGTGCTCGCCCTTTCGGGGTGCCACGCCCTAACTTCTGCGAGATACAAAGTTGCACCGCGGCTAGCGACACCTCACGGGTTAAATCTCTCTCTCTCTCCTCTGATCGACGTACGCTGATTTTTTTTTCGTGTCGATGTCTACGGCACGATTATCGTCGAAACGTCTAACAAGAGATTAACGTTTTGCCTAAATATTTCAATTTTCCTTTTAACAATGACAAGTATAAAAAGGGATCTCTTAAAAAAAGGGATCATTTTTCATAAATAATATATATAATTAAAGAAAGCGGGGGAAAAAATAGAGGAAAACGAACAACTAAACTCCGCCGTATCAGCGAATCGGCGATCGAGGAGAGACGATCGTATAAAATTCAATATGGCGGATGGAATACACGTCTCTGCCGGAACCGATGAAAACGGCAGCACGTTTAATAATAATAATACATAATCAACGATATATGCAATCATAATAATGTAATGACAATAATAATAATAATAATAATAATAACAACAACGATAATATAACGAGATAATTAATGATGATGATAATAATAATAATAACTCGAGTTTGAGGTTAATAATAGGAAGTACATAATAATAATAATAATAATAAAAACAATAATAATAATAATAATAATAATAATAATAATAAACAACGAAAGTAAAGAAAGAAACGAACATACCGGTTAACGATGAAAATCAGTGGTTGGAGGATGCCGATATCTGGGCGCAGAACGGAACGACGACCGGGTTATAAGACGTTTCTTTTACCGGCGACGACGACGAAGACGACGACGATGACGACGACGACGACGACGGCCTGACGATGACGGCCTGACGACGAGCTGTCGTCGACTTGGCGGGGGTAACGACGAGGACGATACAATAAAACGTGTTTAATCACGACGATTGATGGGTGTTATTTGTGTGAGACGGATTTGGATTATTTTTTTTTGTTCATAGACGAATTTGAAAAATAAATAATTCTGTTTAAAAAATTTTGTTCAACGCTCGTTAACCTTTTGACTTATCGCGAAATACATGCAAAATACGCGTCTCTAAATAATCATCCCTCTTTCTTCCTTAATAATTTTTTGCTTAATTAATTAATTCGAATAATTACTTTTTCTATATATCTCTTTGTCACTAACCGCCAACGGAGAGGGGGAAAGAAAGAAAAAAAAGATGAAGAAAGAAGAGAAACGAGAAAACACGTTCGTCCCCGCCGGTCCGGTCCTCTTCTTCTTCTTCTTCTTCTATCTCAAATTTTCAAATGCACAAATTTGTTCGCCTCCTCCTTTCCTTCCTTCCCTCCAACACGTTTTCTCCTCCTTCCGTGATAAAAACTCCTCTTGTGGTATCTTCACGTGATCGAAGAACAATCTTCCGGATGAGGAATATTAAGATTGTCTCTTTGCGAATATAAGATCAGAATTTTGATCTCTCTTTCTCTCCCTCTTTCTCTCTGTTCTTCTTTCTCTTCTTGATATCAACGATGATGCGATGAAGAAGAGAGGTCAATGATCGGAAACTGAGAACCACCGACTTCCGGAGAAACGGAGAAAAGCGAGGAGCGACGACGAAGCTGAGAAAATTTGAGAGAAAGGTGCAAAATGAGATGATCCAAGGTAATAAATGTAATCGTAAAATTGACGAATTTTTTTTGGTCGAGATTAACACCGTGGGCCCCACGCGGAAGTAAAACTCACACAGCAGCACACACGCGCGTGAGCGATTTTTCGACGTTCTTTTTTTGAAGTTCAGCTATTTCTCTCTATCTCTCTTTCTCTCTTACTTTCTTTCGTTCTCGCTCTCTCTCTCTCTTTCCGTTTTGTTCGCGAACAAGATTTCCCTTCCCTTCGTACGTAGAGTTGAACGATGATACAATTATTTTCTTTTTCCGTTTCTTTCGTTTGTATTTTTCTTAAACTGATGACGACGACACAATGACGACGACGATATTTTATGTATTTTCAACGTGCACGAGCGTATATATAAATGTGTGTAGGGTGTGTGGGGTGTGTATGTGTGTGTTTGTGTGTGTATATTTGGGTGTGTATATAAGTGCGCGCGCGCGTGTGTGTGTTATTTATACATATATTTTTATATATATATATATATATATATATACGCACAATTATATGTTATACATCGAATTAAAGGATCAAAAAATGAGAAATATGTAGAATCAAAGATTAAGAATGTTGTGGGTTATAACGGTGTCTACAACGCAATGCCTTTATGTGGTGCGGTAACTAAACTGAGGAGTCTAGGCTCTGGTGGTACCGGCTGCACCCTTCGGACACCGCCAGCATCACCACCACCTCCACTTCCACCACCAATCGTACCACCCCCACGACCCTGAACGAAAGAGGGGTAGAAATTTAAGAAAAGGGGTGTATGCGCGTATTCGTTTGTATGTGTTATATATATATATTTATATACACGATAGGCTACATCATACCAAGGAAACGATAAAAAAGAAGAACCTAGGTGAGAATAATAACGCGCAGGCGTTCGAGATCGGGAAGAAGGAGAAGAGAGAAGAGTCGGACTCGGGATAGCCGAGTTTTCAATTTCACGAGTTGGCAAACCTGCCTGGTATAGAATAACAGGAGAAGATTTTACCCTCGATAACGACTATCGTGGGGTGAATCGTGAAACGAGGAGGATGACGTACGGTTTCTAGCATTCCATCATTTGCGATATTCTTTTTATTTTTTCTTTTTCACCCCTTGTCCAATCTCTCTACACCTCCTACACGGTCAATTGCAATTTCATGAATTTATTATAAAGTATTGAGTAATTAGAATGTTTCGATTCTATGTAGAAAATAAACGCTATTTATGACAGCATTCGTCTAATTTTTTCGAATAAAAGAGCTTTCGTTGAATAAAAAAAGAAAGAGAAATAGCGAGAGAGAATCGTTCGCATGCGCAGACGAAGTAGTCGAAAGTTGGAAGTTCGTTTTTAAGGAAACTAGAGCTTGCATGTACCGCGGCTCGCCGAGCCGCTTAAAAGCTGCTAGTAGTAGTAGTAGTAGTAACTGGTGGAGGAAAAGTAGGAGAGGGCAGTATTGGGTACTCGTCTGCGCAGGCGTCGAAGTGAAAATTGGCAAAAGCTTTGGCAGGGTGTTTCCTGCGCCCTCGTAAAATCATTTCCCGGTTGTTACGGACCGCCCAAATTTTTATGTCTTTTTCTGCTTTTAACAGGCTAATCGGTTATTCTAAAATGAGGACGATGGCCGGCAAATAAATTCAAATCCAGATTAATCGATTTCTCGATAAGAACGAGAAGCCTAACGCAAGTTACACCGAGCTAAAAGAGATATCGACAAATTTTTATCCGAAATTCAATTTACAAACAAAGAGATTACAAAATTCATTACGATGTGAAAATGAGCACCTTTTTCATTCCAAATAAAAATGGCTCAATGATTAGCGCAGTCGCCCGGAAAGCGGGAAAAAGCCAGCTTTGCGGGCGAATTTTTTCACGAATCCTAGAACACGGTATTGTTACACAATTAATCTTTATACTACATTTTGAAACGCGTTGAATTTTATTACTGTTCACGATCTATTCTTTGCCCTGATACTTTCGTTAGAATTGAACGCTTTATGAAGTTTGTTGTGGCAGCTCTTGAACCCCTAGTTCTCTACTTCCTACGCCACTGGGCTCGTCGACTCCGGTTGGCAAGAGGGGAAGCATCAGACAGCAGAGGGGTTTCAAATATCGATCTCCCGCGTTCTACCAGTCATTCACTCTCGCGTGTGTGAAATGAAACATACACATGGATATTCCGAATTGTCGAAGAGAGAGAGAGAGAGAGAGAGAGTGAGAGAAAGGGGGAGGGGAGATTGGGAGGGGAAGCATTCACCAGAGAATCCCAGGTAAAGCTCAGGGGAAGAGAGTAGACGACAGCCAACCAGGAACTACCAACGGCACAGCTCGTCCAGAAAAATGTCATGCTAGCTGAGAACTCTGGGCTCCGTGTCTCTCTACACCTACGCAGACTCCCTCGCCCCTTCTCACTCTCTCCCTCTCTCTCTCTTTTTTTCTTTTTCTTTCTGTTTTCTCTTCCTTCGCTATATATCGCGTATTTCACCCGTTTGCGCTTGAGTCTTCCTACTCCGAGGGTTGCTCGAAACTCTACGCGCATGCGCATCACGTTCAACATCGCTTTACTTTCGAGCTTTCCCACCCCTTCCTTCTTCTCCCACCCCTTTCCTTTCTCCTCCTCCTCCTCTTCTCTTTCTCTCCGGCTTTCTTTTTTTCCTACGCAAATACGATGGACGAAACTTCACGCGCTTTCCTCGAAGATTATCTCGCGCATCTGCAAAAGGCGCAGACTGTACGAGGGTAATCTGTAAATTGTATCAGTGATTCTCAAATCATTTTGTTCACTTTCGACCGAGATCGCATTAATTTCTTAATTTATTTTGTTAGATAGTCGATCTTAATCGTTCCTTTGAATTTTTAATAGAACGTTTTGGATCAATTGTAATAGAATATTTTGAAATTAAATTTAGTAATAATTATATGCTTTACACTAATAGATAAAAACACACGTAAAGATATTTTCTACATTGTTCATTAAGTTAAATTTAGGTATGAAAGTTAGACTATAAACATATTTAAATGAAAATAAATGAATTTTTCAAAAGGGGATCAAAAATCTATTATAAAAATCTAAAAAAAAAGGATAGTACAATAAATTGAATACAACTAATCAAAAGAAGAAGAAGAAGCGCATATTTTCGAGATTCTGCATGTGCATGTTTAATATATACATATATATACTCGAACAACGTAACTCGATCTATGAGATTTTATCAGGAAAGAATCATTAAAAGTAATACGATCGAATGTAAAGCACCGAAAAACTCATCAAACTTTGTCAACAGTTTGTGCCTATAATTTGTACAAAGAAGAGTCAAATCAACGTGAAAATAATAATGAAATATTATGTATCTATAATTACAATTAAAAAGACACTTATGATTTAAGGAAACAATCTAGATAAAATGAATAACACAGCGGTTCGTATATCGATTTAACAGAACCAAGGAAACCATCGTTGATCCTGGGTGGACATAGTGTCGCCAAGTCTGTTTGCTAGCTTAGTCCAGTTCGGTTATAGGAGGATAACCTCTCGGCAAGAACTCTGGAAATGTCTGACGGTGGAGAAACTGGTACGTAATATTTACGCACGCGATCATAATTTTCATAAAAAGATGAGAATTGAAGTTTCGATCATACATTTCGTGCCAGGCCTAACCTGTCCGTTCTTCTTCTTCTGTTGTTCAACGAAAATCAAAAAAAGAAAGGAAGGATCTAAGATTGGATCCTTCGCTAAAAGAGATCGATCGAATTGACGAAAGAAAGGGAAAGAGGGAAAAGGTGAGAGTGTGTGTGAAGCCGTCGAAAGGGTCACGCGAGGAGAATCATCGGTTGATGCGGTCACGTGCTCCACCCATTGCACCCTGACATTTGGCAACTACTTTCGCTCGTACATACGTACTGAAATATCTGACAAATATCGCTACGAAATTGTTCTATCAAAGCATTAACTCTAGACCTCGAGTTTCATATTACTCAAATAATATGAGATTATTGTGAGTAAAATGTGACATCTAGAATAAGTTCCAACAACCTTTGGTAAATAATCAAGATAGGAAGTTTGAGATTAGTTGGATACGTCCAATCCTATGTCGATTTTTGAAATTCATTTCAATTCTTTGCAAATTTTCGAACACGCACCGAAAAGCTACGTTTCTACGATCAAGACCCCACCTTCGGACGAGTCCATTGTCCAACGTTATATACCATTGATCAAATACGCAGAAGTTCATACAATGATGTCGTACTTTTTTAGCTTGCTTCGTGAATTATTGACAATTGTATCTAGAGGTCTTGACGCAACAATGTTATAACTCGACGAACTACTCTTACCTCTTCTTATTCCCTCCATCAAGATTACAGACACTGACCTCAAACACTATCGTCATCGACCGTAATATTTACCCTGCCTATCATTCAATAGAAATAGATTCCTCGTAATTTCTGTCTCTGCATTCTAATGATAGAATCTTTTCTAAATAGAATATGAATTTTTATATGTTTCAATTCTTTTATAACGTAGAACTAAAACTGGCTTGAATATCGAGAGGAAAATTCCAATTACATTTAAAAATGTTATTAAAATTACATTCGTAATATTAGAACTGTACAATTAAAATTGATGTTGTCGAAATGTTATTCATTGATTTCAAAGATAGGCGTCAGATAACAACCCTTGACTAATTTCATTATTCAGGAATCTACTTGATGTGTCTATTTATTTGATAGAATCCAACAAACTATGTATTTATTATTAATTAGAAAACCTAAAACACGAACAATAAAAGCAATGTATTTTTTATTCCTCAGTAAAATTCCAACGCATCCTCAAGATAAACGCTTTGTATAGTGATATATATCCCCAAAAAAGGAAAGTACTATGAAGTATATAAGATGAGCACGTGTGCTTCAATATACAACCCTCCTTAATCGGTCGTGTGGGCGACACGACGGTTGAAGTTTTATCTTATTGTTCGTAAAGACGTGATACGAAATTACCCGTCACGGGTTTGTGATAACTGAGAATATTGTTAGAATTTGTTATTCTAATAGTAACAAAAAAATGTCATTAAACGTAGCACATACTTCCTTCAAAATTCCGCTTTTTGTCTTCAGTTTTTTGAAATACTTTTATGAACTATGTATATATGTATGACATATGTCCCGAAAAAACGAAAATACTGAAATAAAAAGCATATAAGGTGAGCACGTGTACTTCAACAGTTGATAATCGGTAATTTATCGAATGTGATAAAATCTAACAAACCATATAAAAGTAGAAAAACATATATATTTAGATCACTCTTGCATTAGAATCCTCTTAAAAAGAGAAAACGTTGTAAAAAAAAAGACCAAAAAAATAACCTTGAGTCACGAAAAGATGTTAAAGTAAGTTTCTCACATACTCCATCGTCTCTACATTCGATAGCTTCTTTACCTTTCTATCGCTATGATTCGGATCGTCGTAGTTCTCGTGACTTGGAACAACTTTTACTTTAACCTTCTCACTGAGAAACAAGATAGTCCCGTCGAGAGGTCTTGAACGAGAAAGGAGATCGGTTGACGCCTGGCAGCCACGCGAGAATCCATGACGGAGTGATCCGCCCTGACTGGAATCACCCACGCGAAATCACGAACTTCCTAGATTCTTTTTTGGTATAAGCACGAACACGAGAGGAAACGTGAGGATCCGCCGTTTAGCTTGAAATCTAAACTGAGATCGGTATTTCTCGTTATCATGTAGATAGGTTGGTAGGCGGTTAACACCTAACATGCTTCGGCCCGAGTTGGCCGAAGCCTTCAGTCTCTCGCCGTGTCTGCTACCTGGATAATCTTAACAGAGCTTATTCACGCGGTTAATGGCCTTTCACGGGGAAGGACGCGATCCTTTAGAGCACACCAGTCTCTATCAAAGAGCCGGTTAGACGACAACTTCAATTGCTTCTGATATTTCCTCGTTAAAAATACAAAAAAAAAACGTTTCTATATCATTATTTCTCATATTATTAATTGATACAATCAATTTTGAATAAAATTGCTTTCAGAGAGCGAGGACAGTGATGCCGAAGGTGGTTTGGGAAACGTAAATAAACTTGTAATACGTCCGCCCGGTCATAGTGGGAAAGCAAAAAAGGGACACATCTGTTTCGATGCCTCATTCGAAACCGGTAACTTGGGTCGGGTGGATCTTGTTTCAGAGTTCGAGTACGATCTTTTCATAAGACCGGATACCTGCAGCCCGCGACTTCGCCTGTGGTTCAACTTTACCGTTGACAACGTAAGATCCAATCAGCGTGTTATATTCAACATAGTGAACATATCGAGAAGTATGAATCTCTTTCAAATCGGCATGGCACCGTTAGTTAAGAGCACCGGTAGACCAAAATGGCAAAGGATACCTCAGGATCAGGTACAACTCACTTTAGCATTTTATTATCAAGGAGTTAATATCATTTAACATTTGCATTTGTCAAATTTATTTTTTACAGCTTTTTTATTACAAATCACCGCAACATCAGAATCACTACGTGCTCAGTTTCGCGTTCGCTTTCGATCGAGAAGACGATGTCTACCAATTTGCTTTAACTTATCCGTATTCATATAATCGGTATCTCGGGCATCTGAATAATCTCAGTACCAAGATAGCCTATGTTCACAGAGAAACTTTAGCCACCTCGATTCAGAAGAGGAAGGTTGAACTGATCACCATAACATCCGATACTAACAACGGTCGGGAATTAGCCCGGAAAGTTGTGGTAGTACTTGCGAGAATTCATCCAGGCGAATCACCTTCCTCTTACGTTTGTCAAGGCCTCATGGATTTTTTAGTCAGTACTCATCCGATCGCTCAGGTTCTCAGGCATTACGTGATATTTAAAATTGTGCCAATGATCAATCCCGATGGAGTTTTCCTCGGCAATTATAGGTAATTATGTCAGTATCTCATCGTTACAATCTAATTTATCTTCAAACGTACGAATTTATAATCATTTTACGACAGATCTACCTTGATGGGTATGGATTTAAATCGAAATTGGAATTGTATATCGGAATGGATTCATCCAACGTTATCGGCAACCAAATCGATGTTAGAATCCCTAGATAAAAACACCCACACGCCATTAGATTGCGTTTTGGATTTACATGCGCATACAAACGCAACGGGAGTTTTCGTTTATGGGAACACGTACGAAGACGTATACAGGTAATTCTAATTATTCTTTTAATTATCTCTAAAGATTACAAATGGCGTGCGAATGAAAAATATCATTTCTTTATACGACTCTCGCTTTGCGTATCACAATTTAACACCACGGCTGCCAGCCCCTTAGGTACGAAAGACATATTGTCTTACCAAAATTGCTAGCTCAACACACGGAGGACTACAACCTAGGAAACACGATGTACAATCAAGATCCTCACAAAGGAGGGACATCCCGTCGATATCTATGCTCCATTCTAAAGGAACATGTCAATTGTTATACCGTACAAGTGTCAATGTATGGCTATTGTAGGAAAGGAACGTCAAGTATTTTACCATATACGGAAGAAAGTTGTATCCTTTCGATGTAACGCAAACAAATGACATTGGCCTTGCCTTTGAATTAGATTATAAAAAATAAGACGTACGAAAGAAAATGTGAAATTCAAATGTTCATCCCCTTAACTATAGATTTCAATGATAAAGATTACAGAGTCGGTCGAAATCTCGCACGAGTATTTTTAGAATATTACAAGTTAACCGGTTTGATACCGTGTGGACTTCCAGATCAACCATCGAACAAGAGTAACCGACAATCTCGTCAGAGACATCACGTATCGAGGCAGCCACGTTCTAAAATGGTCAGGACACCGGCTCCTTTGCATCTAGCTAGCATTCACGAGTACGTAAACTATGTTCTCGTAAGGAAGGATAACAAGGGAATGAAATCGATCGATGAGAATGTCGTTTCTTTGTCATTTCGCATGACCATCTTTTAAATCACCATCGTCATCATTATGAAAATTTGTGGGGTTTGAGTTTCAGGTACTTCCGGGAGGACACGGAGCCGCTCCCGAGCGCTCGTTACCGATCGATGAGCGGCACGCGTATGAGCCGGGCTGAAATTGCAATTGGAACTGGAACTGAAAGCGGAACTGGAATAGGAAGTGGAAGTGGAACGACGGGCGTCAACGGATGCAGGTACCAGAGCCACAGGTTCCGGAGCCCCGGGGCACCGCTCGACAGGGTGCAAGCTCCAACAAGACGACCCACCGAGCCGAGGCTTACCATTATCGATTTCAATCAGCTGACAAGAGGCGGTTTGGAACTAGCCATGAGTAAGAACAAGATTAATCGTCATCGCGGTCGCTTTAAGCTCCAATAATAAAGATATGAAAGGAAATCAAATTTTGTTCTTTCGTTGACTCGCTTTAACGTATCGCACGTTACTAAGACATCCTCCATCTTTTCTACTCTACTTCTTTTTTTTTTTTTAATATAATAACGTTCATAACATTTTTTTACATCTATATGTAATAAAAAAAAAAGAACTGTAGATTACATAAATTTACATTGTACTAAGGAATTTGATAATATATCATAACAATATTTTAACAGGTTGTTCATTAAATTTGATCTTAAAATAAATCATGCGAAATATATTATTTAATATTTAGAAATATGTATAAGCTCTTTAACTTGGAAAATCTTTACAAAAAATCGATTCGATAATCATACTCACATTGAAACTAATCGTAAGGTTTTGAAATATATGATTTGTAAGACGTGAACGTAAACATCAAAACTGGATAGATAACAAACGCAACAAGACATTGAAGTTGAAGATAATGCATTTATTTATACATACCTGGTTGCGACAATTACGTTCCTAAAACTCAAGCAATCTGCAGTCGATGTAAGAGCATTAGATGGACAGAAGACGCAGGTACTACGTGAGACGGTACACCTTAACGACGTACAGGACTTGTTAGAATACGCGGCTGCGTCAGAGTTGCGTTATATCGTTTTTTAACAACGATATGAGACGACGACGACGACGACAACGACGACGACGAGTTGTAAAGATGTTACCAAAATCGTACCCGTAAATTCAACCACGTAAATTAAGAAAGAAATCGATGGTAGTACATTCACGCGCCCTTTCTTCTCCCGTTCTTTATTTTTCTTTTTTAACCAGCGTACAACATTATACGTTTTTCCAAAGTGTGTGATGCGCGCGCGCGTGTATTATTAACGTATATATATATATATATATACGTATATATACGTCCCCACGTGTACATATATATCTTTTATATATCCATATGCTTCTCTCTTCTTTTTTTATTATTATGTATGTAATATATGTATATGTATATATATATATATATATATATATATATATATATATATATATGTATACGTCAGTCAATCGGAACTGAAGAGGAACTAAAACGGAAAGAAATGAAACTATAGCGAAAGAAGGGAGCAGACAAGCGACCAGTAGATCTTCTACCCCTGGGCTCGAGACGGAACTGGCCCGTGGGCCGACGGACTTGAGACCTCGCCTGGCTGTTTTCCCTCCCTCTTATTCCCACCCTACATATCCTCCCTCGATTCGTATCAACCCTCTCCTCAACCCGGCGAACCCATCAACGCCCTTTTACTCTCTCTCTCTCTCTCTCTCTATCCCCCTCTCTTACTCACCCACCCCTACCTATTCTTTCTCTCTCCCTATTTCTCCCAAACGAAGCTCCCGGTACTTTAGGGTCGGGCAAGACCAGGGCGGTGGTCGTTGAACCAAGTATATAGACGAACTGTCTGCGTCGAACTAGTTGCGCAAGACACGCTAGTATCATCTCTCTCTCTCTCTCTATCTATCTATCTATCTATCTCTCTCCATCGTTACGTCTCTCACGCATTACCCTCTTTCCATCTCTCTCACTCTCTCGTTCGTTCACTTCCACTCCTTCATTTCCCCAGGAAAAGCCACCAACACACCTATAATCGAGCAACGAAACACGCATACACACACACACATGCAAACAATGGGATGCAACTTCAGTTGGTTAGATTCGTGCGTATGCGGCCTTTTCGGCCCATCCTACTTTGGTTGCACTGGCGACCACCGACGACCATCACCACCACCAACCCACCCGCTCACCATATTCTCTCCTTATGTACTTGTGCGTCTTGTCGACTTTGGGCGAATCCACACGAGGAACCCAGGGAGTGATTGTACTTTGGGCGGAGACCGATCCCAACCACCTAGGATAACGTTTACCTGACTCGATATCGAATCCTACGGAAAGAAAACTTTTATCTTTCTCTATTTCTCTTTTTATTTTTTCTTTCTTGTTTTTTTTTTGTTGAAAGTAAATTTACGTAATATTTGAAATAAAAATATTCGGACAATGGCTCGTAAAAAATATCGTTGTTATTTCTATTATTCAATGATATCAGCATTACTTTATATTTTCATTGGAACGTTTCTTTTCAAATTCATACAATGGATATTCATTGTTGATACAAGAAATTCATTGTGATATAAGATTTGCTTTTAATTCCTAAACTACGAAGTTTAGATTAAATAATTAATTTGACTCGATCACTCGACTGGTTGCTAGTATATTACAATTATTTTGAAATATTGCGTTAAGTTAAATAGTCGATACATAACATCGTTAAAATTATTGAAGAGAAACGAGAGTTACACCTGTATCCTGGAATTATGGCTCTATCTTGTGATCATATTGGAAGGCTAACTCATGTTAGATCGGTCAAACGAGACTCCAACGTTATCGATATGAAATACAAAAGGAGATATTATTTTATTTTAAAATAAGAACACGGTCTCGAATAAATTTCAATTCAATTACATCGGATAATAATTATTATCTATACAAATACTTTTCAAAAATAATTTTCAAAATTTAACTATATCAAACGGAAGTCAAGATAAATATAGTAAATTATTTTTTGAATCTTGAAAAAAAAAACAATAACTTAATTCATAATAACATAATCATCCATTAAAATACTAGAAGAAATTGACCGAAGGCCCTAAACAATGCTAACAATAAGTGGTCAGAGCAGTCGTCAGACAATCGAAAGATCTGAGTTCGAGTTCTGGTCCAGTCAACTCATCAGTCTAATTTTTTCACCGATCCTACAATATTTTATTATGATCTTATATTCATTGATATAATTGATAATACTGAAAGGAAAAATATTTATTCTATTTTTATTATCAAATTTATATAAATTTTTACATTTGTAAAAAAAGAGGATTATTGCAAAATTTATCAATTTTGTTTTATTTCATATTGTTATTATATTATAATATTATAGAAATACTAAAAATATCATTTTCTCTATTCAATGTTGTAAGTGATATGTTAATATATATTTATGATTATATGTGATATTTTTATACTATCTAAAGTAATTATAATCTTAAAAGAGTCGCATTTTTTTTTGTTTTTTTTATTTCTATTTTTCTGTCCATATTTTTTAAAGCGTTTATAATCGGTGCATTTATTATAATGTCTACTAACTCTATTTTTGTAAAAATAACTAAAACGTATAGTAGAAATACTATTTATTGTATCGTACCTGAAAAATGGCGTATACGTTCCACTTAAAATTGCAAAAAATACTATTCTAGAGATTTTTTTATTACAACTAGACATTTACCTATACAGAAGTATTTCTAGTGATGTAGCATTTGTTGCGAATCAGGCTTGAAATAATATTGTCCAATAGAATATTCGATCAAATAGCCGCACATGCGCAGATGAATAATTTTTTTGTGTACATAATGCGACAATGCTTTAATATAATCTAAAATTTAAAAGCAAACGGAAGATGTAGTGTAAAAAAAGTTAGTAACTAAAGTCGTTTTCGAATGAATTGGAAACGTCGACTATTCATCTTCGAATACACGTTTAACATATTCTCAAAAACAATGCGGAAAACTCGATATCGCATATTCTCGAAAACGCGACATCTATCGATCTTTCTGTAATCAAACTAACTACGTGCACGGAACACGTATGGAGTTCGTTATTCCTAGGACAACCGCCATGTTTCCTAAATGAAGAGGAGCATTCACGCCATTGTTCGCGTCGTACTGTATGTTGGACAGTTTATCTAAGATTTCTGGAAACTAAAAGAAAGAATTCTCCAAAGTCTTAAATCTTTTATTATTGTATCCGTGTTGCAGCTGTATAGAACAAGAACGTTATAAATTTATCGGTAAGTACATATTAATTCAATCTTGCGACCCATATCAATCGTGGCGTGTACTAAAGCTTTCTTTCTCTAAACGAAATTCGTTCAAATATGTTCACCTAATTTTAAGATTAATTTCATTATTTTTGGTCACGATTTTGTTCCAACAATCTAATCATGAAGTGTTTTATGTAGGGTTCTTTTGAATTAATAAAAAAAGCTCACAATTCTTTTATATTTTTTCGATATTTAACATTTGTTTTATATAGTATGAATTTATAATTTATTAATGTTAAATAATTAGTATTGAGCCCTGCATTTCTTCTTAGAATATGTATTGACAAAGTTTATTGTAAAATTTTTTCGTCTGTTTTAGTGGTGAAATAAATACGTGAACATGTATAGCAACAACATTGATCCTTGGGAACCAGGTTATGGACCGGAAAGAAGAGGGCATACTTCTGACTTTGATTACCGTAATGAATATGGAGGCAATCGATCACCTGATTATGCAGAACATCGTGACTCAGATCATCGTGACAGAGATCATCGTAGTCCAGAATATAGAAATCATCGTGGAAGAGATAGAGACCGTGAAAGAGATCGTTCAAGGGATAGGAGAGATCGTAGCAGAGATGATAGAGACCGTAGTTATAGAGACCGTGAAGACCGTTATGGAAGGCAAAGAGATAGAGACTCCACAGAACGGGATCGTGACCGTGATCGAGACAGAGACCGTGATAGGGACAGAGAACGGTCAAGAAGGGATAGGGAAAGGGAAAGGGATAGAGAACGTAGAGGGAAAAGAGAGGACAGAGATAGAGATCGGGATGATGACCATAGTCGTGAAAGTTTGGACTTTGATCATGACCATGGTCGTGCTTATGGCTCGTCCATGGAAGGCATCCACTACAAATCTCAATCTCCCAACAACACCATAATGATTCGAGGGCTCGCGCAGCATATTACTGAAAATGACGTAGGTTGTCAACTTAAAGGCCCAAGATTGTGGCCACTTGTGAGTCAGTGTTAGAAAACATACATCACTATTATCATTATGATGTGTGTATCACAGGTGCGGCAAGACATCCTCAACTGCGGTCTCATGCCAAAGGACATCAGGCTTATACGGAAAAAAGATACAGGTAATTATAGTTTATTTATTATTTTATATCGTTCCCTTCGTAAAATATATATTCGTATCATTAGTTCAATTTTGGAATATTTCTTCGAGTGTCATTAGAACTATATTTCAACAGCTATCTTCGTGGTATACAGATATGATAGAAATAAGAAATCAAGATTAAATTTCTACAATTGTTTTATCTCATCTTCTATTTGGAAAAAACATTTTATTTGTGATACTGATATTGTCATTTTTTTTTTACTAAATTTGAAAGATTATAAATGAGCTTCACTTATGCAGACATAACATTTTCCATATCATTCATACATTTTCAAAAGCAGTAAAATCTGCAATTCGTTCATAATGAATTATGAATCGATTTTCTACTCATAATACAAAGGTAAGTTCATGACATATGCAAGAAGGATAGTCGAAGAAAATCAACTCATCGCAATTTTGTTCATTGAACAATATAAATTTTTTATTTAAAAAGAAAAAAAAACAATTTAAGCATCCATGTAATTTAAATTAAATGGCTACCAACCAATTTAGCATGTCATTTAAAATCAGGAAGTTTTAATAATTTCTTTATAAATTATAATGTAAAAAAAATACAGTAGGAAATAATTAAAGCCATCTTCTCTTCCTCTCTCCCCCTTTCTCTCTCACTCTCTCTCTCTCTCTCTCTCTCTTTTTCTCCCCCCTTCTGTCTGTCTGCTGTATGTGTGTGTACGTGAGTGCGTGCGTGCGTGCGCACATTACGTCAAAAAAGTTTCTTTTGACTTTTTTTTTTTTATTTCTTTCCAATTATATCGAGTTAATGATCGCGAAAAAAAGAAAATAAGGAAAAAAGAAAAAAAAAAGCAAGCAAACAAAAATTGAAGACAAATAAGTTTTGTTAGGGCTGATGTTTGAAAGCAAAATTCATGTTGCGTTAAACGATTCGAGTATCGGTGAAGTCTTTCGTCAAGCAGATAAAATTCGTTCTGCTGAGCTTTAGGTAAATGGAAAAGAAAACGAAGGGACGAAGCGAAGAAACACTTCGTTTGAAAGTCTGTCAATGGTTGGTGCTGTGATTGCCTGCCCTCTCAGAGTAGAGATCTCCAGGCAAAACGTGGATTAACTTTGGATATGTGTGTATTTGCTCTGTATAGGTGCTTCGCGAGGTTTTGCATTCGTCGAGTTTAACGCGACTCAGGAGGCTGCACGGTGGATGGAGATGAAACAGGTAGAAAGAAGTTCAGTCCACATACCCAACCGATGTGTTGTTCGCGTGCCACCGATGCCCCGTGGCGGCAAGGCACGGTAACGCGGTCCTTGGCCTTCCCCACGGCCATGGCTGTGCACCTATCTCAAAGGCTATTTTAATCTCTACCATATCTAATTATTTATCTAGGAGTCCCACTTTGCAGACTTTTCTTAACTGGCTCGCTATTACGTCTATCGGATTAATTTTTATAGAAAAGCTCGCGACGCGTGCTTTTATCTATCCTCCATCTCTCATAAAAGTTTGTGGACTAACAATGAAGATTGGAGGAGGGTCATTCCAGCCGTCTTAAATTATAAAAATATATATACATATATATATATACATATATATGTATATATATTTTTGTGCATTTTTGTTACACGTATGATTGTTTATGAATTAGCTTAAGCTAGCACTTGTCAAATATCCATTGGCATTTTATAATAGTGCATTAGTCAATTTCTTATTAATAGAAGATTCATCTTGCCTCATATTATTCTATTCACATAAATCAAAATGTAATAAAAGAAAAATATTTATATGACTTGAAAACTCTATGCAATTCTGTGGCTTATAATTTGCTTTTAAGTTCTATGGTTTGGCCTATTGCTTTTATATATTTTAAGAGATATTATCTTTAGATAATTGACATATGTTAAATATAACTGAACATCATGACTACATAATTTATTTTTTTTTGTATCTAATAGAATGAAACTGAGAAAAAAGGAAATCTTCTACCGGTATGAAATGAGCTGGTACACTATTATTGACTGCTGATCTATAATCAACAATGCAATTTATAATAAAAGATTATTACCTCAATTTGCATTTTATTATGTATTTTATGAAAAAAATAGTTTCTAGTTTCTGCAATAAATTAGTAGGTGTGTTTGTATTGAATGTTTGCTTAACTATACAAATTTAAATTTATCGTCAATATGTAGTAACAAGTAAATGAATCAACAAGTCGCGTGGAATGACCTACATAATAAGCCGACGGCATTCATTTTGTTTGCTGTTCGTTCGGGACGGAAAGCTATGAAGTAGAAAACTATAATTTCGTCACCAAGAAGAAAATTTACGGGTTAAACAGAGGCCTTCGGATGACGTTGGACGGGATAACACTGAAATTCTCTGTTTCAGGGAGTCCTAATGCTACAGGAGCAGTATCGTGCATTAATGCAGTACAGTATACCAAAGGATTGTCATGTGGATAAACTACCTGCAAAGAATACACAAGATTGGCATTGTGTAAAGGTGTGCATATTAATTTCATTGCAAAACTATATAAAATATATTTATGCAATAAATTTGTCTTATTAACATTTTTCAGTGTGGAGCACACAATTTCAAAAGACGTGAGACATGTTTCAAATGTTCTGCTTCAAGGGCAGAAAGCGAAGAAGGTGGAGAAGGTAGCGATGAGATTAGTCCACATCCTACCAATACTGTTCTCCTTAGAGGATTGGATGTATTAACCACCGAAGATTCGGTTCTTCAAGCAATGAAAAATTTGTCGTCAATGCCAATTAGAAGTATACGCATTGGACGTGATTCTCTTACAAATACATCAAGGGGTGTTTGTTATTTAGAAATGGGTAACGTTGTGGATGCAATGTATTTACATACAGCGCTCACGAAGCAAGGATTAGTCGTTGATGGCAGGAAAGTAGAAATTGCATATTGCAAGTTACATCAAATTAATAACACAAATGCATGGAAATCTAATGATAATCAATCGCAAAGGTATACCTTAGATGATGTAGCTCAATTGGCAGAATATAGCGCCAATTTATATGCCAAAACACCAGCGCAAAAAGCTCATTATCTTCAGTATTATACACAGTACTATCAAAATCAGATAATGCAAGGAACGACTATTACATTACCTTCATTGAACCAAACGGACAGAGTAAATGCAGCTGCTGCAGTAGCTCAGTCTGCTATCCAACAGCTGCAAGCATCTAGAAAGATAGGTGATCCAGATGAAATGAAGGGCAGACCAACTCCTACTGCACCAACTAGCACAACTTTAGCAAGTGGAAGAGTTCCTGCCCATGCAAATGATGGAAAAGTTTATTCGGTGCCTGATGTTAGCACCTATCATTATGACGAATCTTCGGGTTATTATTATGATCCAAGTACAGGATTGTATTATGACCCTAATTCGCAATATTATTATAATAGCCACACACAACAATTTCTTTACTGGGATGCAGAATCATTCTCCTACCAACCAGCAAAGGTAATTGATTATTTTGTATAAAATTATAGATAGACTCGATATATTAGTAATATTTACATTATTCATATTTTTTAGACAACCGCAAGTGTTACCCCAGCAACAGGTACTGCTACTGCGAGTGGAACTACAATAACAGCAACCGCTAGCAGTACCGATTCTGCTACTACAGTCGTTACTCAAGCTACCCCATCATCAACAACAGTAACTCATGATGCACTGAAAGAGGATGAAAATAAGAAAAAAGATAGTAAACAAGACAAAGTAAAAGTTGCTAAAAAAATAGCAAAGGACATGGAACGTTGGGCAAAAACTTTAAATCAAAAAAAAGAAAATGCTAAAAGTAATTGGAATTCAGAATTCACTGGAGGTGATGGTAATCAAGGTATAGGAAGTGGAGCCGCTGACGCTGGTTATGCTATACTGGAAAAGAAAGCTCTAGCAAATTCATATCACGAAGAAGAAGACCCCAGTGGAAGTAATGGTTTAGTAGCTGCTTATGGTGGTGGAAGTGACACAGAGGAGGAAATTGAGGATGTTCAACAAGAAGAAAGGCAACATACGGATTGGAGCAAACTAGCTTGTTTGCTGTGCAAACGACAATTCCCAAGTAAAGAAGCGTTGATTCGACATCAGCAATTGTCAGATCTTCATAAGCAAAACTTAGAAAATTGGTATCAGGTACGTGGTTTAGATCCAAATGATCCTCAACAAAGAAATAATAAATATCGGGATAGAGCTAAGGAAAGGCGAGCTAAATATGGCGAACCGGAGCCACCACAACCTAATAAATTAAAAGAAAAGTATTTAAAAACCAGAGTGGAAGACATATCTGTTTCATATGAAGAACCAACAAGAACAGGCATTGGTTCGGATAATGTTGGCAATAAGTTATTACAAAAGATGGGATGGAGCGAAGGAATGGGTCTTGGTAAATCAAATCAAGGTAGAACGAGTATCATTGAAGCAGAAAGACGAGTTCCTACCGCGGGTTTAGGAGCTAAATCATCATCCTATAGTGCTCTACCTGGAGATACATATAAGGATTGTGTAAAGAAAATGATGTATGCTCGTTATCAGGAACTATCCGATACGTAATACGTTAAGTATTGTTAAATAAATTTTATATATATATATAAAATATATATATATATATAAACTTGTATTCATATTTTCCATAGATATGATATGATATATATATATATATTCACATTATTTGATAAACATTAAACATGCCGGAAACTGCACAGTAATAATCTGTTTTTAAGATTACATTTAGTTTGGTGAAAATTCATTATTATTCATGTCAAAAGCCATGGTTTTTTCATATATACTTATTGATAGACAAAGTAGCTGAATAATAATAATCACTTGACAGAAAATTCTCCATTATGAGAAATATAATATGAATATTGATAACAACCAAGAATTTTATTTATGCAATGGCACCTTATTAAACTTATAATGATCAATAATGTTTTTCATACTTAATATTTCTACACCTTTAATCACAATCATGTTAGGATTAACTTTCGAAGGAATTCCGTACCACATTCTCTAAACTTTATTGCTAGTGAAACGACAATTTTTGTGTCGATTATATAAAATGTGATGATACCTAAAAATAAAATATACAATTTAGTATCAATAGATCAAACGATTATATCGAGTCTATTAGTCTTTACCTAATTCTGGATATTCCAATTTTAAACTACAAAAACATAAAAATATCTTCACTAATATGTACAAATTGAGCCAACTCTTTCTTTAATATATGGTAAATACATTGAGAAGAGTGTTAATAATAATAATAATAATAATAATGTTATTTCAAAAATTACCTTTCATAATACTTTAAATGATTTTTTGTTATTAACATTAAGATTATTTAAAAAAATTATTTTAAATAGTTATTGCTAACCCATAATACATCGAACTTCATAATTTCATAATAGTGTTCTGCATTATGTAAAATTTTCGTAAATAAGTAATATAATTATATTTATTACACAGTACACAATCACAAGCGATATGTACATTAATCTTTCTTTTTACGAATTTTATCAAAATTTAAGATTATGGATTAACAATTTCGTTATATATGTAAACGTTTTTTCTAAACTATTATACAATTTAACCTTATTTTTTTAATTTACTATCCCATAATGTGTATGAAATGGTAAAATTAGGAAAAATAATAAATATACTGCGAAATATTGCTAAACGCAATGTCTTGTTTTTATATACAGTAGAACCTCGATTATCCGAATACTCTACTATGTAATTATTCAATTATATTCTCTGTTATCCAAACACGTTTTATGTGTTATCGCTATTCACATTAATCCTCCACTAAATTCTAAATAAGAACGATAACATTTACTTGTCATAACATATTAAATTTTCAAACAAATCGGTTCACTTAATCCAAAGAAAAAAAGCACTGCAAATCAGACATTAACATTTCGTAACTGAAGTCATTTATTGACAATGTTTGATTGTTTTAAAAAATAATGTCACAATTGGTATATAAATGCTTAGTAAAAGTTACAAATGCTCGTGAAAGTTTTGTTATGCTTTCCAGTTCTATATACAAAAATGTGTTCAATTGCTTTCTTAAAAATATAAAAAACTAGTATAATTATTGCTTTACACATATTTTGGTATTATAGATAGATAGAGAATAATTTAATTGCAATCATTATTTGTTTAACTTACATATTTATGCTATGAATATAAATTATATTTCTATAAAAAGTGCTCAGTCACTTGAAAATTCAAGATTCAAATTGTTAAATACATACACATACTGCACACTATCTACTTACATTCTTACTTTAAATATTTATAAAATATATTAATAATATATATTTATCTATCACTTAATTTATTTATTTATTTAACTTAAGACTTCCACAAGCACGATTTTTGCGATGCAACAAGTATATGGACGTGATTAATACTATGTAGATTCCGAGATCATACCATGTAATGTTGTAAAAAATCACATTATTTCACATTGTCAATACGATAATTGCAAAACATATATACAATTCCAAATCCTGTATATACTATTTGTTAATATCTACCAGTCAGTTTCTACTCACAATTAATATATGTAAGTTTGTAAATGTACAACCATAAACATAAACTATAAAATACTACACCTAGCGACATTTCATTATATTGATGAAATTGAATAATGTAGATAGTACAGCAGAAAAAAGCTGTAGAAACCATATAAAATGGATATAAAGTTAAAACTAAACATCGGCTAATATCCAAGAATACAATGGTCGTAGCTGATGATTTAATACTCTGTATTCAAGATTGCTAATACCATCGGTATCATATCTTCTGGCAGCATTTTCTAAATTTTCAAATCTTGCACTACTAGGTGATTCTTTCTTATGACTTATCATATAATACTGTGATATATCAGGCCCAAACCGTGTGATCTGTTAGGAATATCAATATCATTAGATTATTATCATAGAGATGCAATAAAAATGATCTTATAGTTGCTTACTTGAAGTCCCCTTGATTGTAGACGACTATAAAAGTCATCATCTTCTCCACCCCACCCATAAAAAACATTTGAAAAGCCATTAACTCTTTCAAATTGCTTGCGAGTCAATGCTATTGCCCCTCCGAATAAACCGGTATAAGGTAAGTTATACCGGAATGTATTTACACTAGAACTCATATGCCTTGGCATTTTAGTACAAGCATAAATATTGTTAGGATTCTGTGGTATTAAATCTATATCTTGAAATATAAAACAATGGAAATCATTGATTTTTGTTGCCTCTGCGTATCCGACATTAAACAATTTAGCACGATTGAATTCTCGCATAGGACTTTGTTCTATCACAAATATTCTGTAATTAAGATTCTGTGCCTGTAAAAAAGGATGTATATAATTCATAAAGATGGCAAGCTGCGCTTGTCGATTGCGATATGGTAGGATAATAGCAACGTTGAAAAGAGGATGGCAATTCAATGGTTTCCACTGTCCTCCAGGAAGGATTCCCAAACGACGAGCCATAGCAATTGGGTCTTCTCGAGGATGTTCCTCTGGATATAGCAAATGCGAAGACCGTTCATTATTTATTGAAATAGAACAAGAGTTATCTCTTGGTGGATATGATCTTTCCATTTCATCATAAATATCTTCAGATTTTATAAATGTATAATGGGAAGCAAATCTCGCCGGATGTAAACAGTAACATAAAATTACAATCGTAGTAACGGTATAAGACAGGCCACGTGCGTAATCGGAGAGAAACGCAATGAACATTTTCAAAATGTTTAAGAAAATTCTCATTTTAACCTCACTTTAATGCGTCAATCATAACACAACTTATGGTTTTCTCAAAGAACAATGTGGCTTAGACGAGATTTTAATAATGTGCATCCTCTTAGAGAAAATTTTATTTCGAACAATTTTAATTAGTGATTATTGTAATAAGTGAAAATTAAATTATTAGAAATTAGACTTGAGGTGCAGACGACAATTACGTTCAAAATGCGCACGCGTACAATTTAAGTTGTAACTGATAACATATATAGTACTGATAATGTGTGATATATGTAATAAAACAATAGATTCTTTTCTACATACAAATTTTACTTTTTAATATAAAAGATAGTATAAAATATATAAAAGGAGAATAAACCATTTAATATTTTTGTAACCATTTATTTTAAGTTATTAAGATTTAATTAAATCCGTTTATTTTTCGAACAAATCTTACGATTTGAATGCTCTAGAAACATTATATGTATCCACATAAATAAACTTTCATCTTTTAACAGTTTTTGTTTGTACGATAAGAAATCTTTACATTATATTAATATATACATTTGTCAATGAACTAATATGGCATGTGCCATTTTATTAGATTTAGGTTCAATTATGGGAATATTTAAATGATGAAATACATCCAGTGTATCTCTCAGAAATTGATCCATCATCGCTTTCGTATGCTTTGGCGTTGGTGCTAATCTTAATTTTTCTTCACCTTTTGGAACCGTAGGATAATTTATAGCTTGAACATAATGTCCTTTCTCTCGTATTAACATATCAGCTATTTGACTACATAATAATGGATCACCTACCTGTAAAATAAAAATGAAATAATCTTAGAAAAACATGTGTTATAACATTACAACGCATAGTAATAAAGTTACTTTTAATGGAATAATATGAGAAGGCGAAGGTTCCAATGGAAGACCAGCAGTAGTAAGAATAGATTTCATATAGGCCACATTTGTTTGATGACTAGTTCTCAAAGATCTTCCTTCATCCGATGCCAAAATTTCAACAGATGTTAAAGCTCCATACAGAACAGTTGGTGGCAATGAAGTTGTGAATATAAATCCTGCTGCATAGCTTCTAATCATATCGATAAGTATGGAAGAGGCAACAATGTAGCCACCCACATTACCAAAAGCTTTTCCAAGTGTACCAGATATTATATCCATTTTATCAAGAACCCAATCTCTTTCTCCGATGCCAGCACCAGAGTATCCATATAAGCCCACTGCATGAACTTCATCCACAAATGTTAAAGCACCATATTTGTGCGCGATATCACATAATTCTTCTAAAGGACATATATCACCTGTCATGGAATGTACTGTTTCAAATGCTACAATTTTTGGTACATTTCTATCAACTTTACATAGAAGCTCTTCCAGATGTTTGACATCATTGTGTCTAAAGATATGTTTAGGTACACGACTATTACATATACCATGTATCATAGAAGCATGATTAGCAGCATCAGAAAATATATGGCAATTTGGTAAAAGCTTAGCCAATGTATACAATGTTGAATCATTGGCTACAAAACATGAAGTGAATAATAATCCAGCTTCTTTCTGATGCAAAGAAGCAAGTCTTTTCTCCAATTTTTCATGACCCATGGAATTTCCAGATATGTTACGAGTTCCACCTGCGCCTGCACCAAATTTATCCAAGGCTTCTCGAACAGATTTAATTACAGCCGGATGACGAGACATGCCTAAATAATCATTAGAACACCACACTGTAATAGGTTTCTCGCCCCATGAATATTCCATTGCAGCTGGAAATTGCTCAGCCAAACGATTTACTTTTTTGAAGATCCTGTACGAATGATCTTTTTTCTTTTTCATAATTTGTTCATGGAAATACTCATGATAAGGAAAATTAGCTTCTTTTTTAGTTTTCTCTTTAGTGGTAAGATCAATAATATCTTCCTCTACTGTCAGACTAGCCTCTTTTATTGTATCTGGTTCTTTAGCAAGAAATGGACAATGATTTTCTATAGATTCGGATATCTGAGCTTCAGCCGTGTTTCCTGTCATTGTACTGGATAAGCGAGACATTACTGGGCAGTGTTGACGATAATTCATTATTACAGATGTTCCATAGTTACGTACATAATTGGCTGATAAGCGAGTTAAAAATGGGCAGGGCATGTTCCTCGTTTGTGCTGAAAGAAATCAACTTTTATAAAGTATAGTCAAAAAACTTAAACAATAATAAATAAATGAAAATAATAAGTATAAACTATGTTAGTATATATATATATAATATATTCATAAAATTCGATATTTCATCTTGAAAATGCTCAAATATGTGTTCAATGACGTAATATTATATTATTAAATATGTTAATAAAATTTCGTCATTTTGAAAAAATATCCACATATGAACAATATATCGTAAATAATAGAAAATTATTTTTTTATAAGATATAATTAAAAAGATGTAGGTATATATATGTAAGTGAGAAGAGAAAGTAAGAAAACGTAATGATACATTTAATATATAAAAAGAATAAATTCTTTTTACCTTTAGCGGTATTAGTGATGTAAAGAGAACTTCTATATCGAATGCACTTTCGTATCAGCTGAAATCACACAGAGAGAGAGAGAGAGAGATTCGTATGTGATAAATGTTATTCAAATATTTTTTGATGAATAAAATGAGGTCGTGATTCGTGGCTGATGGCCAAGCAATTCGAAAGTAAGAAGAACACGAAACACGAGATTTGACATTCGTACACACGAACAGCTGGCAAGCGACTGACTCGTGTTCGCACTTTCGATAAATTGAAGTTGCTTACTATCATGCGTAAAAATATCGACTAACACTGGGGAATTCCATCGCTAATTTTTCTATATTTCGAAACTCTAATCCCATTTGAGACTGCGTGAATTTTCCAATTGCTTTTTAACCACAAGCAAGCACTTCACTTTCAAATTTTTTTCTTATCTTTTTCCTGTGCGGTAAAAACGAATCAACAAATATAACTCATCATTAAGTATGTTATAAAAACGAATTTAACAATTAAGGGCAAATTTAACGTATATTCTTTAGCGGAAAATATTAATTATATATATTTTTTTATGTAAACATTTATACGAGACATTTCAAAAAAATCGTAAAAATTCATGAAAAGAATACACGCGAAAGATATTTAAAATATTTAAATATAATAATAATGAGCGCTTAATAATAACACTTAAATTCTTTTTAAATTTTTATTTCACTAAGAGAATCGTCATTTCTTTTTTATTATAGATAATATAATCTATATTAATTAATTTATATATATAATCTCTTTTATATATTTTAAATCTAATAAGTATATTTCTTTTTTTTTTCAAATTAAAATATTTATAAATTCAGTTCCATATTTATATAATAGGAATGTACTATTTCATTTTACGGATAATAATTTATAAAAAAATTAAAATTAAGCATTAAAGCGATTATCTAACAAATAAAAATACTTACTTTTTGAGAATTGAGGAAAAGAAAGTTGCTGTTATTTACCATATTGGGTAGCAATAATAAAAATGTAATAAAAATGCGAATATTTATATAGAAATACTAAGATTTTGGATATTTATATGATCTATAGTCTTCAAAAATTAAATATTTTATTATTATTTATTTTTTTATTTCTATATAAGAGCACGTTTATATACGACTAAGAAAATTCACGAGAACCGCGGTTTAAATGAGACGCAACCCATCTGATAGAATTTTATGTTATGATTTTACTCTTTTATGCGAACTCATTCCGTTCGTTTAAATTAGGAATGTTACCCAATCATCGTTTGCAATGACCTCTTCGTATTGGTGGTCAACGCAATTCATTGTATTATACATACATAACTTTATTCCGTGCGTCACCGTCTTTCACGTAAATACAACAATACTCTAACAACAGAAATAAATTTTATTTGACAAATAAAAATTTTATGCTTTTTCTACTTAAGAAAACAAAACAAAATCATCGTTTTAAAAATTATACAAAATTGTCAATAATTCTTATATTCAATAAGCGCTAAAATAGTTGTAATATAGTTATTGATATCTTTGAATCTTTACAAATGGTCCTTGAATACAAATTTTCAATTGAGTTCTATTTAAATTCATAACTATTCTGATTCGTGACACTCTTATTTATGGTCAATTATTAACATTGTATCTATCAATTTCGTCTTTTATTACGCGTTGATCAATTTAATGTAAAATTCCCCGAGCTGTAATTGAGTGTCATTTTAGTTATGAAGAAATATGTGAAATATATGAAGAAAAATGTTTTTTTTTTATGGGAAATTCTACAGAAAGTAAATCTACCTAGTTATGTAGTTTTAAATAAACTATTCTATATATTCTCTTTTAAATTTTAATAAGTACAACATATGTTGCATGAGAAATACTATATATACTAATACATTTTTATTTCTAATTAATTTGTAAATTTTATTTTCGATGCTCCAGTAACTACTGTTTTCCTTCCTACGTATTTTTATCTTTACTTACAATTATTTTATATAATTTAAAAAATTTTAATGTCTCTAGCTTTTTTTATTAAGTAGTGACAAAGAATACAGAAGTACATAGAATCCTAAAAATCCCGTTTTTATCTACTCAGTTTCATTTAAGTTACTACTGGGACCACCAGTGGGCGACAGTAGGTACTTAACCCGATGACGGTAAAATACTATCAAAAATTATAGTATATATATATTTTTTTATTTATTTAAATAATTATATTTAATTTTATATATATATATATATATATATATATTATTTAATTTTTAGTGTATAAATATGAGTGTGCCTTCAGAAATGCATTTATACATATATTTTAAAAAGTAGTCATTTAAGGCGTTCAAGTAGAAGAAAATCTCAAAGATTTGTTGTTAAATGTAACGATTGGAAATACCCGCGTACTTGCGAAAAGCCTGCATTCATAAAAAGCAGTGTATGTCGAAAAAATTTATGTTTCGTGTTTCTGTACGACTGTATGTACCGTCCCCTTCGAAATCCACCGTTGAAATGAGACGTTGTCCTCTATGAAATTACTTTTATTAAATGTTGTTTATATGACTTTCCGAACGTTGCGCATGTGTATAAAGTGAATAATTCACCTAATCAATAAAATTTAAGATTATAACGTTCTCATCTTAGTATTCTTTTAATTTTTATGTAATTATTTTAATGTTATTATAATAATTTTTAATTAATCGATGCAAGCGTCTATTGTTGTCTAAAAGATCGGAATATATGATCTATGTACCGTCCCTTTCGAAATCCACCGTTGAAATGAAACGTTATCCTCCATGAAATTACATTAGTACATTAGTTTAAACAATTACATAAAAATTAAAAGAATACTAAAATGAGAACGTTATATCTTAAATTTTATTGATTAGGTGGATTATTCACTTTATACACCATGCGCAACGTTCGGAAACGTCATATAAACAACATTTAATAAGAATTTCATAGAGGCCAACGTCTCCTTAAATTTAATTAAATAGATTTATTATTCTTTTTATACACGTGCTCAACGTTCGGAAGGTCTTGTAAACAATTTCACCAAAAGAACTTTAACAGAGAACAATGACTCAGATCAACGGCAGATTCGAAGAGGACAGGCATACATCATATATTCTAAGCTTTTTAACAACAATAGACGCTTGCATCGATTAATTAATAATTATTTAATGCACTAATGCACTCTCTTTATGTTACAGCTAAATTTTACCCTCGAAGTCATCACTGCGCAGAAGCATTAAAATAATTACTTAAAATAGATAAAAATACGAAAATCATACCGTTTTAATCTTAAATTTAATTAAATAGATTATTATCTTTTATACACGTGCTCAACGTTCGGAAGGTCCTGTAAACAACTTTCACCAAAAGAACTTTAACAGAGGAAATGACTCAGATCAACGGTGAATTTCGAGGAGGAGGGATCACAGAACATATACTCCTAGTTCTTAAGCAACAATAGACACTTGCATCGATTAATTAACAATTATTTTAATGCACTAATGCATTCTCTTTGTTACAGCTAAATTTTACCCTCGAAGTTATCACTGCGCAGAAGCATTAAAATAATTACTTAAAATAGATAAAAATACGAAAATCATACCGTTTTAATCTTTAATTTAATTAAATAGATTTATTATTCTTTTATACACGTGCTCAACGTTCGGAAGGTCCTGTAAACAACTTTCACCAAAAGAACTTTAACAGAGGATAATGACTCAGATCAACGGTTGATTTCGAGGGGAGGGATCACAGAACATTACTCCTAGTTCTTAAGCAACAATAGACACTTGCATCGATTAATTATAATTATTTTAATGCACTAATGCACTCTCTTTATGTTACAGCTAAATTTTACCCTCGAAGTTATCACTGCGCAGAAGCATTAAAATAATTACTTAAAATAGACAAAAATACGAAAATCATAACGTTTTAATCTTTAATTTAATTAAATAGATTTATTCTTTTTATACACGTGCTCAACGTTCGGAAGGTCCTGTAAACAACTTTCACCAAAAGAACTTTAACAGAGGATAATGACTCAGATCAACGGTGGATTTCGAGGAGGAGGGATCACAGAACATATACTCCTAGTTCTTAAGCAACAATAGACACTTGCATCGATTAATTAATAATTATTTTTAATGCACTAATGCACTCTCTTTGTTACAGCTAAATTTTACCCTCGAAGTTATCACTGCGCAGAAGCATTAAATATTACTTAAAATAGACAAAAATACGAAACATAACGTTTTAATCTTTAATTTAATTAAATAGATTTATTATTCTTTTACACGTGCTCAACGTTCGGAAGGTCCTGTAAAACTTTCACCAAAAGAACTTTAACAGAGGATAATGACTCAGATCAACGGTTGATTTCGAGGAGGAGGGATCGCAGAACATATACTCCTAGTTCTTAAGCAACAATAGACACTTGCATCGCGATTAATTCAATATTATTTATGCACTAATGCACTCTCTTATGTTACAGCTAAATTTTACCCTCGAAGTTATCACTGCGCGGAAGCATTAAAATAATTACTTAAATAGACAAAAATACGAAAATCATAACGTTTTAATCTTTAATTTAATTAAATAGATTATTATTCTTTTTATACGTGCTTAACGTCGGAAGGTCCTGTAACAACTTTCACCAAAAGAACTTTAACAGAGGATAATGACTCAGATCAACGGTGAATTTCGAGGAGGAGGGATCGCAGAACATATACTCCGATCTTTTTAACAACGATAGACATTTTTATCGATTAATTAACAATTATTTTAATATTCTAATACACTCTACTTATATTTAAGATTAGTTTAAACGCGTATACATTGTTTTTAACATTACATACCTATTAAAGTATTTCGAATAGAAAACAATTTTGTTACGTTATTAATTTATGATTTTTCTATATGACTGTCTTTACTTACTGTCGTGTTAAAATCGATTTGTATTACTGGCAATTCAAATTTAATGAATATTTATTGAAATTTGGGTCTTCGGAAGCGGTTACCTCCTCGTGGTTAGACCCGGGCAATGGTATTTTACTTTCAGTATAATGTTTAACATATTTTATATGTTATACATTCCATTGCAAGTAAAATCCAGCTAAAGACCGCTTACCATTAACATTATAATGATAATTAGTTTCCTTCATTTTCCTAATTAATATCATATTACAATTCATTACATTGTTTTCCCTTTAATATTACCTTCATATTATATCCCACATTAAAATACTCGATTTATTTTCTAGGAACACTAATCTTGTGCATTCTTTCAGACGTTTTTGACGTGCAGTGCGGTCGGTAAAGCACGTCTCGGTCGCGTTCGCGTTCGCGTTCGCGATAAAAAACTTTTTATAGTTTTTTATTTTCGTTACCATCCACCCACCGTCATCCTAAGGGTAGGAGACCCATCGGGCATTCATCACTGAAGATTAAAAGTAAGTATAATTTTTCTATGAAACATTTTCTATGATAAATTTTAATACTTTTCGATTACGACGAAGATATTAATCGTTCTTTTTCATTTTCTGTTTCAGAACATCATTGCAATCGAGCGCGTAGGCAATGAGGTACTCGAGTGTTTGCATCGTTAAACAAAAATCGGAAATTTTTCGGGTAAAGAAACTCCGAAAGTTTCTTTTATTCGGTTTATACGTGTGCCATCGTCATCCTAAGGGTAGGAGACCCATCGGGCATTCATCACTGAAGATAAAGGTAAATTAATTTTTCTATTAAATATATTCATTAATAATTACTTATAATTTTTAAACTATAACAATGATTCTAATCGTTTTGTTCTTTTCTCTTTTTCAGAAGGCTAAGTGTTAGTGTTAGTGTTTGAAATGCGTGCAATGCAGTTGTAAAATTAGAATCAGTGTCGTGGTCGCGATAAGAAACACGTAAGTTTCTGATTTTCGTTGGAACCGTCTACGGCATCGTCATCTTAAGGGTAGGAGACCATCGGGCATTCATCAATCAAGATAGAAGGTAAATTCATTTTTCTATTAAACATTTCTTTAATAATTACTTGTAATTTTTAAATGGTAACAATGATACTAATAGTTTTCTTATTTTCTCTTTTTACAGAAAGGTAAGCAAGTGTTGGTGCTTGATTTTTGAACTGCGCGCAATGCAGTTGTAAAAATAGAGTCAGTGTTTGTGCGAATAATTAAAATACAATTTTTATCGCGAAGTAGAGTCAGTGTTTGTGCGAATAATTAAAAAATACAATTTTTATCGCGAAGTAGAGTCAGTGTTTGTGCGAATAATTAAAAATACAATTTTTATCGCGAAGTAGAGTCAGTGCATTCGGTCATCGTGACCCTAAGGGTAGGAGACCCATCGTGCATTCATCAATGAAGATTAGAAGTAAGTATATTTTTCTATAAACATTTTCTATGATAAATTTTTAATAGTTTTTGATTACGACGACGGTATTAATCGTTCTTTTTAATTTTCTGTTTCAGATCATCATTGCAATTCGTGCGCGAAGCAATGTACCGGGAGTGTTTGATCGTTTTAATATAATTAAAATCACGGATTAGAAGCACGATCGTTCGTTAATAATAAATTCGGTCGCGTTTCGCGTTCGTGTTCGCGTTCGCGTTCGCGTTATTTTTGAGATTTATATATTAAATTAACTGCGAGCAATGCAGTTAATTGCATTAGAGTTTGTTCGTATAAAATATAGTTTTTTAATTTGAAAACAGTCGTACAGACTGTTCGCGAAGTAGAGTCAGTGAAGTGCATCAGTGAAGTGACCGCGTATCGGGAGTGAAATTTTGTGTTTGCATTGACTGCGTGCAATGCAGTCTTTGAATTAGATTGTAGAATCAGTGTTTGTACGAATAATTAAAGTAACATTTTAATCGCGAAGTAGAGTCAGTGACCGGGCGTAAATTAAATTCGAATCATACGCGTATGTAGAGTCAGTGTTGTTCGCCGTTTAAGAAAAATTTCGGTTTCGCGATAAGAAACTTTTTTATAGTTTCTTATATTCGTTTACCGCGATATTAGAGTCACGGGAGTGCGGGGAAAAGTGCATCGAGGAATTCTCCCATGGATCTGGTGGACGAGGGATGCAGCTGGACCATTTGCTACGAAGTAGGAGTGTTTTGGAGCCACCGCAGAACTTCTAATGCTAATTGTTCATATTGCATACATGCGTCATTTTATTTTAAAATGCCACATATATGTAATATAACATTTAGCAGGTCGTGAGTAAAATTTAAAGTCCCTCCGGTGCTCAATCATGCCGAGGATGAAAGGTCCCAATCGGCACGAGTTACTGGTTGTAATTATTCCAAAAAATTATTGACGAGCACATGAGTGATTTAAAAAAGGATTAGTCCTTTTTTGAAATTGCTCATGAAAATTGTATATTTTATTGTATGTTATATTATTAGTTCAGGATAGGTCTTCTTGTCTCATCGGTTAAATTCATTTAATTAACAGTGCAATTAATTAATGCACTTTTCTTTTTTATTACGTGTTTCGTTCGCGTTTAGTAGTGGTGAAATCGAGTATTAATTTACTCGATTTCGTCCAATAAAGCATGTAATAAATGTCTTACATGCATTGCTTCGTACTTAGTTTATTTAATCGCGATTTTATTTTTCGATATAATCAAAAAATGAGCAAGAAGACAAACCCATTCGCGACGGATAGACTCTGGCTGTTATATGGTGGCTCAAAGCCCAGTTCTTTCATTAGAACAGCCATTTAACGAAAGAGTCGTCCGAGATTTTTATTATTTTTTTAAATTCTTAAAATCTTTTTAAAAGTCATTATAAATGACTTGTAGAGTCATAGCCCGCTTAGATTAATGAGAGAACATTTTTATATAATAATCAAATCTTAGATTAGGATTTTCAGCAACTAATATACTAATCCCCGTTTCTCCCCCCTATACTTTCTGCGTTCTCATTTATGCGTGTGCCCAGGTGTTACACGTATGGGTGAGAAACGGTTAGTATGGGTTTTTAGTTTTAAGTTTTTCCCCCCCATTTGGCGTCTGTCATTGTGCTAGTGATTGCACGGTACATTGCACATGTGTGTGCGGTTAGGAATGTGCATTGTACATCGTTTCGTGATAATACCGCGCTTATTATTTTTTAAAGTTATTGAATAAAAATAACTTGTAGAGTCACGCGTACGATACGAAATTTTTTTTTTTAACAATCGTTTTGCATAGTAGAGTTACCACATTTATTTGTGGAAACTATGATATATCGTATATAACTAGTATGCAATATATACTAGTTTATACTTGTATTTTTGCATTAGTCATTTATGCAATAATCACTAGCCTTGACAGACGATTACAGCAATTGGTACGTACTCCCATAAATTTAGAAAAACGCGTTTGAACTAGGGTGTCGGAGGTGCCCCGGGGCATGCTCTCTAGTTTAGGCTTTTGCACCCTGGTGGTATGTGTGAGAACCGTGGAGTGTGTGGGTGGGTATGCATGTGTATTTTTTTGAGCGAATGTGAAACTTTAATTATAAGTAGGTAGGACCCCGGAATGGACGTGGCATACTTGCACTTTTCAGTGCGAGTCCCCACCTCCGGGTTTTATACGGAATTGTCACAAAATTATATCTTTTTATTCTATCTTGCTGACTTGTAAATCTTTTTTGTGACAATTCTGTAATATGCATTATGTATCATGATTCAAAGGGATTTGCAACCATTTAAGAAATTCATTTCTATTTCGATTCTATCTCGAACGAGATAGAGTCGAAATCAAATCCGCAAAACCTTTGATGAATTGATACTTAGTTTTAAGTATTATAACTAGCACTTCGCACTATCGCGATTTAATCTTTGAAATGTTTATATAATTTAATATAAAGAATAATTTAAATAAAAATATTGCAAAGAAATGCATTGCATTTTTAGTATTATTTTTATTTCAATTCGATTATATTACTCGATAGTAAAAGTGCGAAGTGTTATAGGTCATCGATTAGCATAATTAACTGCTCGGACATTCGATTAAATGTGCTCGTGTAATATGTGCACAGTCGATGAACTTTTAAGTTCGTTGATTGTCCACGAGCTAGGATAGCTAACGGGAAACGCGAATGCATTTTGTAATAATTAATAAATAGAGTCACCCCCTAACGAACATCGGAATTATTTGCATAAGATGTATGATGAAAGAAAATAAATGGAATTATTTCATATGTATATTGTAATGTGAAATGTATTTCATTTATATTAGTGTAATAAGCAGTTGAGAGTAATTGGGTGAAAATGTCTTGAAGTCGTTTCTAAATTGTACGACCATAATTTGGCATATTATAACGGTTTGGTATTAGAATAGAATCGATACTTTACATGGTTAATAATATTCCTTTCGGCGATGAGATATCTCTCGACCAAAAGGTAATAATTATTTTCAATGTAAAAAGCTCAGGATGTTTTACTAATCACATTTTTCTTTTTCAGGGTTGTGTTAGGGTCGGTTAGGTTTTTTTTTATATAGAATCAGGGACGATTCTAATTCTATATCATTAATCGTTGTAATATGCCAAATTATGCGAATACTTTTTGGAACGATTGACGTTTTTGGTCAAAGATTCTTTTCGTGCTCGCACGTAGGGAATGTCCGACAGTAGGCTTGAAGAAAGAAGAGGCTAAAAGCCGAAGAGGCCCCCACTTAATTGTGGCTCAAGAGGGCAACTACAGACTTAATGAGTTATTTTCAAGTTCGACAGCATGGTTGAATCTTGAAAATAGCTCGTTGGTCATTTGATATTTTTATTGTTTTATTTTTTGTTTTGCTCGTCAATAATTTATAATGGTTATTAAGAATGGTAATAATTAAAATAGTTTGCTTTTTGTTACAGGTGACCATCGTTGGATTTGCCATGCCACCCACCAAAGACCAAACATAATTTTTCCTAAAAATAAATCGAGTATTAAGAAAATTTAATTTTATAAATGATATTTCATTAAAAGACAGAAAATACTTTAAAATCATGATAGAGTACAATACCATTCCCGAATTCCCGCTCCAATATCATATCATTTTCTAATTTCCTATTACATATACAGTTTTCCCACTTTTCATTCTTCATTTCATTCGTAGAAACTAATTATCATATAATGTTTTTTAATGTCTCTTTTATTGTTTTAGGTATCAAGATTTATTCAATTATTATATTATATATTTAATTAATTTGCATTTTATTTTGTTTTAGGATATGATTAATTCCAATGCATTTGTAAGTATTGGATTTTCATCTAGAAAAGGAACATGCTTTCGATGCATTCATTGGTTCTTTGCAAATCTAAACTAATCTTTCTGTTTTCTGTTTCAGGTTCGTTTCCAGTATTTTTTTCAATGGGTAGCGGGTAGATTCTTTCTTTTCGAAGAAAGGTCTACTTCAGGGATGCGACCCTGCCCACGCGAGCCTTGATTCTATCTTACTCCCAAGGATAGAATCATGTCCTTACCTAAAATTCCACCCACACTAAACGATCCTTTTCTTTATATTTTATTGGCAGGATGAATTATGTGAAAGGGGGACAAGAAGTCGACTGAATTATGGTAAAAGGTAATATTTTAATATGTTTATTACTTTCATATTGCATCGCACTCGTGAGAAAAATCATTGCTATGCACTTTCGTGTTTTTACAGATATCATGGATCAGTGCAAATTATACTATAATTAATACTATAATTTAGATGGATTGGAAATTATTAAATATAAAATATTTAGGATCACTCATGGCATCATTGCAAATCTAAATAATCTTTTCTTTTTCTTTTTCAGGTTCGTTTCAAGGCCCACTTTTCTTCTTCTTCCATACCCCTTTGTTTTTTTATGTTGCAGGTTCAATAGGTGGAGGACCAGAGGAGGACCAGAGGACCAGACAAGGACTTAGTTATAGTAACGGATGGTAGTAGGAAATTATTATTATAATTAAATGTATAATATTCCGATCTGTGCTTATTGTTCTCCCCGTAGCATCGTACACTTGTAATAATTATTTTTAATGTATTTTTAATGTATTTTATTTGTTCATAGGTTCCATGTTTTTTCGTTTCTATTCATGTTTCACTCTCTCTTTGTCATTTTGATATTTGGTATTCCACTTTTCTATTCAATCTCGATAATAATTGCACGGATTTTCCGAATAAAACTCTTAGGGTGGGGCCTAAGAGTGGGGCTTATTAAAAAACGTTCTCGGGGCTTTAATTTTCTATGGGTTTCGATTTAATTCGGATGGGGACATCTTCAGGATGCACATCCCGGGTCTTCAGAAGCGGTTACCTCCTCGTGGTTAGACCTGGGCAATGGTATTTTACTTTCAGTATAATGTTTAACATATTTTATATGTTAAACATTCCATTGCAAGTAAAATCTAGCCAAAGACCGCTTACTTTAAACATTATAATTGTAATTAGTTTCTTTTAACTTCCCAATTAATACCATATTCTTTTACCCCTTTCCTTAGTTCCTTCTATCCATTTAATATACAGAAACTAATTACTTTATAATGTTTCTTTAATAATTCTTATATTTTTACAGGTATTCCTTACCTTTAATTTCCCCCACCAATCATCATACCTTCCCTATTTCTTTCACTTTCTTTCTTTTCCTTTATATTAAGTATGTTCACGTGAATTAGCATGCATTCAAGTGAATTTACTTAACTTTTGAGGTGGAACAACTTTTAGATTTTTTTTTTATTCGCGATTTGATATGCATAAAGTATGCATTTAGCATAGGCACCGAAGCGACACATAGTCGATTCGGTCGCTATCCGTTAGTCAGGCCTCACCGGTCCTGCCGTTGGCACGATGGTCGGTCGACTTGTGAAGCCTAGGTTCCTCGTAATATATATTTTTAGGATGCGTTTTTTTTTTATTCGCGATTTGGTATGCATAGATATGCATTTAGCATAGGGACCGAAGCGACACGCGTTGGCGATTCGGTCACTATCCGTTAGTCAGGCCTCAACCGTCTGCTGTTAGAGTAATGGTCGATCGTTGCGTGAAGCCTAGGTTTCTCGTAAAAAAAATTAGAGTCAGTGGATTAGTCCGATCGGGGGGAAACCACTTAAAACAAAAATCGCGAAAAGTTCCACCTCAAAAGTTCTACTTTTCCCTATTCTTTTCCTATTCCTTTTAATATTTTCTTTGCAGGATAAACTATGATGCCAAATTCCGTCCAAGAGAAGAAGGAAACGAACCTCAGGAGGACTGAGTTATGGTAAATTGTAGTAGAATATAATTATTTCTATAAGTAAATGAACTTTTTTAATTCGTTTATTGTTTCAAATAACAATTCCGACCAAGAGGAAGGGGATGTGGATTAGAAGATGGACCAGAAATGGACTAAGTTATGGTAAATGGTAGTAAAAAATAATTATTTTTATAAGTAAATGAATATTTTTAATCAGTTTATTGTTTCATATAACCATTCCGTCCAAGAGGAGAGGAAAGTGGATTAGAAGATGACTAGAAGAGGACAGAGTAATGGTAAACGGTAAAATAAAATAATTATTTCTCAATATAAATGAAGTATTTTAATCCATTTATTGATTTCCTCGTAGCATTGCACATGTATGATAATTATTTTTAATGTATTTTCTTTATTTTTACAGATGCCATGGATCAACCAAAAATTATATGCATTTATTTTTATAATACTATATTTTAAGTAGATTGACAATTATTATGTATAAAATATTCATTAATTGTAATCTCCGTATGCGTATTTATCGAAATTATATTAAAGTATATTAGTTTCCAAATAAAATTACCGATGTTACTTAAATTTTATTCAGATGCACTTCCTCGGTTTCATTTTCTTATTCAGTATTTAAACTTTTCTTTTTATTCTCCATAGTAATTGCAAGGATTTTCCGAATAAAACTCTTAGGGTGGGGCCTAAGAGTGGGGCTTATTAAAAAACGTTCTCGGGGCTTTAATTTTCTATGGTTTCGATTTAATTCGGATGGGGACATCTTCAGGATGCACATCCCGGGTCTTCAGAAGCGGTTACCTCCTCGTGGTTAGACCTGGGCAATGGTATTTTACTTTCAGTATAATGTTTAACATATTTTATATGTTAAACATTCCATTGCAAGTAAAATCTAGCCAAAGACCGCTTACCATAAACATTATAATTGTAATTAGTTTCTTTTAAATCCCTAATTAATATCATATCCTTATATTCCTTTTTCTCCTTTGTTCCTTTTATCCATTTAATATACAGAAACTAATTACTTTATAATGTTTTTTAATAACTTTTATGTATTTACAGATACCAGGGAGTAGTACAAAATTGTTGAAATTAAATTTGCGATGTATAAAAGAGATTGCATTGGATTAATTCATTTCATTTTTACAGTGCTAGAATAACATTTCTTTTTTGCAGGTTTCTTTTTTAAATCATAGCTGCAATATATAATGAATCTTGTTTCATTCGTTATGGCCAAACTATTGATTCAATCCAATCCAAATATGAACTGACTCGAGTGTAAACAGCTGGTGAATTTTTGAATGCACAAAATTTTCCAAAACTTGTGATACCGACGATGCTGTAAGTGCAATAAGGATTAACGAGTACTCGTTGCAATGGTCCACCACTGTCACCCTATAAATTAAAGAGAAACAAATTTATTAATGTCGTAAAACATTTAATATAATTTTAGATTAAATTAACATTTGTATAAATCAAAAATTAATGAAAAATATCTATACTAAGATTGTAGTTTCGATAATATTCGATTTGAATTATTTTGTTAACAATTACTTGACACGTGTCTTTGCCACCCTCCATCACTCCAGCACAAAACAAATTTGGTATGAATCCCTTAGGCAAATAACGACTACCTAAATCGAATCGATATCGTTTTTTACAATCCTTCTTCGATATATAATCCAATTGCACTTTCATTAAATCCTTGCTACCTGACGTTGCATCTAAATACAAAAATGAATAAAATATATAATTAGTCTTTTTAATTTGTTAGAAAATTTGTAATTCATTTCGTTTGGTATTACGAAATAAAATTAATATAACGTAGTTTATTGAATATATTGTACAAACCGAATGCTGTTTTTCCAAATCCAGTTGCAATAGCTTTCTTTCCAGGTGCTTGAAAATGAACTTCAAGACAGGCTGGTCTAACTCGTGGATTTAATTCCAAAGGTCGATCTAATTCTAACAAACCCAAATCGTGGTACTTGGAAGGTAATCGATAATCTGGATGCTTTATTCTACGTATTATTGTTCTTTCTTGCAAACTATCTTCGTTTTCTTCTAAATTCTTCACACCTACTCTTACCATTGTCGCAGGACCTCTGAAAATGCAAATTTATTTACAAAAATGATCGATCCAATTGTCCACCATAAACAACATTTTATACATAAGCCAAGCAATAATTAAATTCATTTAAATAAATTAATTAATTTTAAGAAGTCGAATGAATTTAATTCAAATTTTCTTATCTTCTTTATCTCTGGTATATGCTCTGATCTCAATTAGAAATAAATTATCTCGTAAAGATGATAATAATAATAATATACTTATTGAGTGATTCCAAACAGTGAGCTGCACTTAGGATATATCTTTCCGAAATGATACTTCCTCCGCATTCCCATGACACGTCTGATAAGTTTCTACCAAATCCAATTGCAGCCTGCAGATAGAAAAAAAGTAATACTTAATTAATCAGATAATTAACAATTATATTAATAATCAATAGTACTATACACAAAGTGAGCGAGACAAAATTGCGATATAAATAATTTTTTTAATTAATTACCCTTTATTTTTTTAAATTTTATTAAATAATTTGTTGTAAATAACAAAATAAAAAATCCAATTACGAATTTGAAAAGTTTACAAAATAGGGTAATTGATTTTTTAAATAATCCATATACTTTTGGCTCTCACGCAAGAATTCTTATTACTCATTATTATGCAAATTATTATCACTATGATTATTAATAAAACATAAGTATCCTGTATATTATTTTTTATTTCTATTTAATAGGTCAGTATTTTTAAAAATTAGCGATCATTATTTTGCAAATTAAGTCATTAAAATGTTGATTAACTTGTTTCAATCGAAATGTGAAAAATTTTTAATTATACATTTTAATTTTTTTAAATTTCCATTTACCATATGTGGAAATTCAGCGGTTTTAGTTTTAACACCACCAACGATCAATGGTGTCTCAACGATAGCACAACGAGAAACATTATTAAAACCGGCTCCGATTCGAAGGACAGGCGAAGCCTCAATTTCATAAACCAGTTTACCGTATTCCTTACATTCTAGAAAAAAAATTACACAAATGAAAGAAGTTCTTTATAGTAAAAGGAAAGTAACAAATAAAAAGAAGAACTACATGCGTCAATCTTTACGCAGGAGATAATCGTTTTACTATAGAACCGATCGATACCAAGATTATATTCTCATGTTAGAGGTTTTAAAAATTTGCATTTTCTTCATTTTACGATAATTAATAAAATAATATTAATCGTGAATCGGGTCGTTAACTTTTATAACAATTATTTTTGTAAATTAAATTAAATAACACAGGATGCAACACAAATGTTGAACGAGAAAAGCTATTAAAATTATAAAAAGAAATATTAAATTCAATCGTAAAGAAATCTCAAATGGAATAAAATTAAAACAACAACAAAAAATACACGAACTTTCTTCGCTTTTTCTGGAAAGCGTAACTATAAATAATATCATAAACTGTAATAGAAAATACACGACGTTAACGAAATTTGATAAACATTTTCTTCGAAGATTCATATCGTTTAATCGAAAGAAAACACTTCGACGAAGTCGATACTCGAAGATCTAAACTTTAAATAAAGAAAAATCATGTTAAAAAGTAATTCATTCTCGTTCTATCGAACATTCTAATCTCGATCGTTAATCATGCATTGTTAACGTGCTGAAAATCATAAAACATTCGCGTTAACGATCAATGAAAGTATATGCATTGCATATACAAATAAAAACTTCTTTGATTAGAAATTAATTAATTTAATTAAAAACAAGAATTAGCGATTTCAATTTGGCATCAACAAATGACACACTCAATCCGGAATATTACAAAATTATTGAACGAATTGGAAATCCTTAAGGTAAATGTAACACATAGAATATTAAATATTAGTTTAAAATTAATCGAGCCAATAATAACAATAATACATTTTATTTAATATTTCGTAATTGCTTTATTGTTTAGTGAGCTCTGTATATTATGTTAAAGATGTGATTTGATATTCATATTTCCTCCAATTTACTGAGAAATAACGAGATTAGATATTACGAGAGAAGAAAAAGAAAAAAAGAAATATTAAAATGAATAAATTAAATATAATTTGTATTCAGTAATTATATAAATGATATAATCAAACTTATATATCCTAACTAGAACTTATTCTAATGAATCATAAATTTCGAGACTATTTTTCCTCTTACCATGATAAATTATAAAAAATATCATTGATAATTATTAATGCGAATAAACAACCAGTTTTCTCAGAGATGCGATTTGAATTCTCATATAGCGTTTTCAATGTATTCATTAATAATCGAATAAAAAACAAAATCTCGCGAGAATAAATTTTACTTCAAAGTAATTAGTACAAACGAGGAAAGATCTGAAGCAACATGTTTTCTTTTATAGTTAAGATACCTATATTTTTTCAACGATTATATTACGAAGTTTCAAATATCTTCAATATTATCTTGAGATATGATAATATTTTTATAATTTATGTCTTGTTTAAAAAAAATTGAGGTCATTAATTAGATAACCCAATTACGAGTTGCTCAGAATAATTTATTTCAGTTATTTCATTTTTCGACGAATTGATTTTTAACATAATAAACGAACAAAAATATTTTGTAGAAAAGATAAGAAAAATTGTTGAAATAAATCATCACGTTTTAAAGAAATATTTTACGTAAGAAAAAATCCGGTTACGTGATCTCAATAAAATGAAGTGTCTCAATGTCAAGAAATTATAAAAAAAAATATATTCCTTCTTACTTCCACCAGACAAAATGACTAGACGCATAATATGACTTCGTCATATGTATTTTCTTCTAACAAAACAAATCATCTTTCTTCTAAAATATTTATAATCGATTGCAGAAAATCGATGATCAATTTGAAGAAGTTAACTGATATATTCGAGGAAAAGAAAAAGGAAAAATAAAACTAAATAGACATTGGATAGTATAATAGTAATGACGTAGGAAAATTCTTGTAATGGGGAAATTAAAAAAAAAAAAAAAAAAAAAAAAAAAAAAAAGAAGAAGGAAATAAAAGAAAAATAATGTTTAATAATTAATGCTACACGAAAGATATTGAACCGTCATAGAGTTCAATAAAAATACTGATTCTTGTTAAACGAGTTGGATATTTTTACCACCTCCACGAACTATCAATCAGTGAAAGGATTTGTGGTGGGGGAAATGCGAATGCTACGAACTTGGATAACAAAAAGGTCAGTCGAGGAAGAGACAACAGTAGTAGTGATTGATTATCGAGAACGTTTGGAAGTATCTACCAACGACAAAGAAACTACGAGAAAGAATGAAAAATATGCGAAGAAAAAAATAGTGTTCAAGTTTATTTCATTTTCCTCGATAAAAGATGTTTTCGTTGACGTTAACATCGACAATCGTTTCCCTTCTATGTTTCATTTCGATCATTTTCCTTCAAGTTCATGGTCAACAGGACGAAGGTAAGACAAATTTTTCGGATTTGGATTGAACATATTTTTGGAACGTGACGTCACAAATGTACGTTAACTTTTAGGAAGCAAATGTTCTATGAATGGGAAAAAAGGAATTTGTAAATTAATATCTGATTGTATTCCTGTGTATAAGTCTTTACAAGCCGGAAACCCGCCAGAAAAAAATTGTGGATTTATAGGTCGTATCCCTGTAGTTTGTTGTCCCGAAGATGAGACCCCTACTACTGATAATAAAATGAATATAGAAATACCAAATCCAACGAATGATGGACGTGGTACTCTTGCTCGAGAAAGTGAGTTATAAATTAAATTAATTATTCATTATTTTTAATTGTACAAAATTATAAAACAATTAACATAATATAATAATTGAAAAGTACAAATATATTAAATATAAAGTATGTTCCGTGTAACGCAAATTGAAAATGTAGAAATCAAATTTGTTCTTATAAATCTTTGTTCTTAAGAAAAATAATTTTGATAAACATGTTCGAGTACGCGTCAATTTGATTAAACTTACAACTTAAGAAATAATAAAGAATCTTTGTTAGATAAGCGTAAAAATAGAATCGATGTGAGTGTTATCGTCGTACTGACAATAATACTAAACCCATTAAAAAAAAAAGTACATAATTGAAATGTTATATTCCAAAAGAAAAATTAATATATGAACAAATTCTGATTCTATAGAGTTTAGCTTTAACAGAACATCCTGTACATGAATATTGTTTTTTTCTTTCTTAGAATGTAAAGAATATTCTCAGTACGTCTACCAACTTAAACATCCACCACTTTTTATTATCGGACAACAAGCGGTTAACGTCTCGACGTGCGGTATAAAGGGTAAAACATTGATCGTCGGTGGTGAAAAAGCAGCTGCAAGAGAATTTCCCCACATGGTAGCACTCGGTTTTAAATATAGTGAAGGTATTAGATGGGACTGTGGAGGAAGTTTGGTCTCAAAGAGATTCGTTTTAACTGCTGCCCATTGCTTACGCGCAGTAGATGGGTGAGTCAAATTATCTAATTAAAAGTTGTACTAATTAAAAAATAACATTTCTCTCTCTTGCTCTTTCCCTTTCTTTTTATTTTTCTTGTTGTTTATCAATCTTCCAGAGATTACACGCTTATCCATAAATATATTGAAAGTATGAAGGAAATTAATCTTATTTGTCGTTTTGTTAGTGTTGCTCCAACTGTAGTGCGAGTTGGTGATCTCAATCTGGTATCAACGAATGATACAGCCAATCCGAAAGATTACAAAATTATTGACAAAATTCGACATCCACAATACAAGCCCCCTTTGCTGTATCACGACATTGCTTTACTTAAACTAGAAACCGATGTAGAATTTAATGAATTTGTTAGACCTGCATGTTTGCAAACTACTCTACCTGATTCACCTGAAAACAAGGCTACCGCTACAGGATGGGGTATCGTTAATTATGGTAAGTGTGTAATAACATCGAATATTAAATATTAATTTAAAATTAAACGAAACCTATAATAAAATACATTCGAATAAATATGAATTTGATTTTTTTCTTTCGAATATTTTAGACACCGGAATTAAATCGGACGATTTGTTAAAAGTCACTATAAATGTCGTTAACCAAACATCTTGCAACAAATTTACCTATTCAAACATTCAATACAATCGTGGTATAGTCGACGAATGGCAAATATGCGCCGGTGAATTTGGCAAGGACACTTGTGGGGTATATTGTATTTTATTTTTTATTTCAATTTGAGATATGTCACTCGTCCATTATTTCCGTTCAATTGCACACCATCTTTGTATAATAAATATAATAATTTATTAATTCACTTACATGTGTTTATATATATTATATTTTAGGGTGACAGTGGCGGTCCATTGTCAATTTTCAATGACGAAAACTATTGTATGTACAACATCATGGGTGTTACCAGTGCAGGTCAAATATGTGGTTATTTTTCTCCAGGAATCTACACGAGAGTATATAATTATGTTTCTTGGCTGGAAAGTGTAATCTGGGCAGAACACGGTTAATAATATTGTATTTTATACCGAATAAACGTATCATTTTGTACTTCATTAATAATAATACTCATAGATTAATTGAATTGACATTTTTATCAATCTTTTCTCACAATTTATATTTCGTCTTAATTCTGAGAACACCAAAAAAATGAACCAAAAACTTTTAACATTTATTTCACATAAATCCTGATCAAAAGAAACAAACGAGGAAAACCAAATCTTATAACATTTAATTCTGAACGTAGATATAATTTCATTGATTAACATTTTATATTGTGAATATATATATATATATTTATTTTTGAGATTGATCGTTCGAATAATTTATTTCGGATAAATAATTATTGCATTTTTATTTAAAAGACAGAGATAAGGAATTTGTATAAAATATATATGTATAAGTGAAAAGGAAGGTAGACACACATTCCAAAGTATATTCGACATTGATCTTTAGACGCGCAAGCGCCGCCAGATTTTAGCTAGTTCAGTGTCTATCTCGGTCGAATCGGTTTCGTTCTTTCACACGTTTCAAGAGTCTAACAACTGTATCCGTTTATTTGCGTTTTCTACTACCTACTACCTACTATCGTTGAAAAGCTTCTTGATCTTTAGATCAAATATTGTGTGCAACGTAAAGCAATCGATACTGGATTCAATCTCTTATTTGATTCCCTTATATCGAACATTGACCAAGACTGTAGAAAAAAAAAAAGAACAAAAAATAGTACGTCGAACTCTACCCCAACTATATTGATGCTTAACAAATTTTCAATAATAATATTTTATATTCGTTATTTAAATCCAAAATAAAAACAAAAAATGAATTCCTGGGATTATTAATTAACATTAAATATAATATACAAATGATATTTTTTATTTGTATTCTCTCTTGTTTTTTTTTTGGAATTAATTAATATGAATATTTATTTTAATTAGCGAAATAAAAATAATTGTATGTATATAGGTATACGTGTGTTTAGCTTAATTCAATGTCGGCCATTATCGATGCCTGTGGAAATGACACTGGATCACCTTCCATGTCCAAAGCGGAAGATAATTTATCGAATAGTGATGGACCATTGATTAGAAAGAGCGTTCATCAAAATAGTACCAGTAGTCTTCGTATAAGGTGATTATGAAGATTCCTATCTCATATTAATCATTATAATTTATATATATAATTGTATAATAATAATAATGATTTCTTAGTTCGGAAAATGTTAATGGAACTACGATCGTTACGTCGCGTGGATCAACGCCGATCGGTGAAAAATCATCGAGGAAACGTTACTGCCTTTGGACGTTAACATTTTTCTTGGCAATAATTGGCCTGTGTAATTTATTTTTAAGTATCACAATTCTCGCCGTGTTAAGAATCAGTCAAGGCATGGAAGCAATGGAAATGATACCGGACGAAAATCTCGTCAAATTTTACGGCCGTACGGATTTGGACAAAGTATTATTGTTGAATTCCTTTTTACACAATATATTTGTTAATACATGTGATATTACATTTGCACGCTGATTATTAAATTCAATGAAATTTGATTCTAGCTTTGCTTACAATCCGGCGTATGTCAAAGTTACGGCGACGAACCGATGGAAATATCAACGGACGATGGTGGTATTAGAATCGACGTTAAGGATAAATTGGATCAGGAAAGTTCACGTTCTCGTGTAGAACTACTTCCAAATGGTACGAGCATATCCCAAGTTAAATCGTTCGAAGTTAAAGATTCTCGTACCGGGGCAATCTATTTTACAACAGATTTTCCTAATTTTGGTCTACCAAATGGGGTCCAGAAAATTGATGTAAAAATAGCACAGACTCATAGAATAACGTCTCCGGTTAACGAAAGTTTAACAATCGATTCGAACGATCGGATTTCATTACACGGTGCTGAAGGTATCAAAATGGAAAGCAAAGAGATCGTTTGGAATGCTAGTAACGATGTTTTTCTTAAAAGTCTCAATGGAAATATCATATTTGATACGAAAAATGGTGTTATTATTGATATGGATAATATACCAATTGCACCGATGTTCGTACAAAATCCTACAGATCAAGAACAATTTAAAGTATGTATTTGCATGCCCCAAGGTAAACTTTTCAAGGTTCCTGTACGCGTCGGTGCCAATGTACGATCTGTCAATTGTGCTCGTATCAGTCGAACTCCCGAAAACGATCCTTGTTTACGGTAAAAACTTTTTTATATAAAAATATTATTTCAATCTTCTTTAGATGCTTATTTCTACGACGGAACGCTCGATATACACCAAGTGTTTGAGCTGAACAAATAATGTCATATCATTTTTCTAAGATTGTCTTCTATATCTTACATCTTAGAAAATTTCGTATCTTTTTAGCAAATTAGTGAATTCGTCATCGTTATAATATTGATACAAAAATATAAATCTATATAAAGAGAAGATACATTAATCTAAAAGTTAACGAAAGACTTAAAATTTTCGTATCATTGTTACATATCAAAACAATAAATATGATATTATATTTAACGTAATAAAATATTTTGTAGATTAAATTGAAGGGCTTTTATTTTATAGGTCAAAAATGATATGACCATTATCAATCTAGAAATAATACATATGATTCTAATAAGAATGGGACTTACAATTAATTATCATGCCATTGTCGTTATAAAATAAATCTTTGAAGTATTCGTCGTCGATACAAAAGAAAAAATCTATCACTTTTGATAAATGTATAATACGTTATATTAATAAACACAGATTGATGACATAGATAAGTGCTTTTTTACGTCTTACAATGAAAGTTATAATCAATCATTGAAGTTACGCATTTTCTGTAATCATTTCTTCGTTACTTTCTTCCATATCTTCTTGTTGTTCTTGTTCTGTAGGAGGTTCGTAAGCTTTGTCTAAAGGACTAGCGACAACACCACCTGCCCATACACTCATTTCAACAGCTAGTTTGTTAGTACCCTCCAGAAGTGGTCTATAACCACCATGAGCTAAAACACGTAATAGGGTTTGAGCAGTCAAACACACTAAATCCTGCTGTTCCAAAGTCATCGCAGTATGAACACGAATATTGCCACCTTCGCAAGGATCTGAAATACCTGAAATAAAATAAATATATTTATATAAAATATTAATTAGATATTACACTATTTTTAGATTATTTTTAACTGAAGAAATATACTACTATGCTACTCACCAGCAGATCCTGGAAGAAATAATCCTGAAGATAGTAATTGAAGAACTCTCTTATAAGCTTGATTTATTGGCAATGCCTGTCTACTTGGATTATTCATTATTGCATTATGCGCAAGTAAATCCAACATCCATGGTGACAACGGTTCTAATCCTTCAAACCTACTTCTAAGATCACGCAGTAATCTAATCAGAACTTTAATACTAGAATGATGAGCGTTTTCCTCGAACCAGCGAGAGTGTCGAATTGCTGCCAAGTGTCCTACAAGAATAAAAAACTAAATTATATTTCTTGATATATAAATATAAGTTCTTCAAAAATTAACTCATAATAATATAATCACCTTGACAGATTTGTACATCTAAATGTTGATCTGATTCCAATTTACGTAAATTTTGGTGTAAGGTTGTAATTAATACTCTTACGGTAGCTTCATTATTTGAGATATCAAATCCACGTTCCGTCTGTACAAGCCTGAAAACTTCTTTGGGATTTCCAGTCTTAAGATCAGTGTTGACTTTCGTTCCTAGTGCTTCAACCGCTGTCTTAGTTGGAAGTGTTTTAAGAATTACAACAATATCAGCAATATTATGACCTTTGATCATCGTTCCTTTTTTAAAACTACCAACTTGTCTCACTTCTTCTAATTGCTGTAAATGCAAATATTTTTGTTTTCATAAGTACATTAACATTTTTCTAATAATAATAAAAAGAAGAATAATAAAATTTACATACACATGCTTCGAAAGTTCCAGGAGCAACAATTAAATTGTCCAAAACACTTTGCAATTTTGTAACCAAATTTAAAATAGAAGTTTGCTCTTTCTGAGTCGGACACATATCCGTATTCTTTTTCACAAGAGCAGATTGAAGATCAGACTCATCTGGGGCGGCTTTAACACGAGGAAATGCTACTTCGCACAATGTATAATCAAATGGATGCCGTGGTAGAAATTGTTTCCTAGGAAATCCTATGCCACGTCCCATACCACCTCTTCCACCTCTGAGCATTCCACCACGTCCTCCTCTTACCATAGTGTTTCTTCAAAATTAAAAAATACATATTTTCTTATTATTTCTCATTAATTCTACTAATTAACAAAAATGTTTTTTCAATTTCTTTGAGCATGATCTTTTTTCTTAAAGTTAACACAACTTATAATAACAAACATATAATTTCTGAAATAGAAAATTAGTTAAAACAAATGATACATAAATTATCTTTAAATATGATAAAATTGATCAAAGATATGCGACTAAATCAATAAGAAACGCATCAAACTTATAATTTAACCTAAAATGAAAGTAAAACTATTAGCAAAATTCTATTGCTAAAATGAAATTTTTTTTATATTCACCACTGATAGATTGAAATAAGAAATTACAATAAATAAAATATCAATTTAACTATTACTTTACTTGTTTTTAAAATAGATGTATGCTGAAACCGGCTTTAGTAATTACTGTTGTATTTGGAAAGCGTTTTGGAACAAGGTTAAAAATAAGATGGCGTTCTAGCGTATCAAAAGAATAACTGTATAATCAGCGTTGTAATTTAATCGTTTTTTATTAATTTTAATAATAATATAATTATGTTTTGAAAATTTCATAAGATTTTATAAAATAATAAAATATTATTTTATTATTATTTTTTTAAATACATTAAACTATGATAGATCCAACAGATAAAATTGAAAAAGCATGTCAGGTTCTTTCGCAAGAAGTTAAAGGTTTGTATTGAATTAATAAAAATATAGCACGAAATGCAATTATTATTAAATCTATATGAATTCTGTACAAAATAATTAAAATAACTGTAAATATGTAATTATTGTGTATAATATTTTTGAGGTTAAGAATATTTGTGTATATATATATATATATATGTATATTTTCATATCATATGTATTTGTAAATTTATTTTCATTTTCTAGAACTATACCTAGGAAATGAAATAGCAGAAATAAATGGTACGATAGATCCTCTAATATTTTATCGTGATTATGTATCAAAAAATTTACCAGTAATAATACGAAATGGTTGCAAACACTGGCCAGCTATCAAAAAATGGTCTATAAATTATCTTCGAGAGATTTTAGGAGATAAATTAGTTTCTGTAGCTGTTACACCTAATGGGTATGCTGATGCAATAACAAAATGTGTTTTAGAAGATATAACGAAACAATATTTTGTTATGCCAGAAGAGCGTTCTCTGACAATGTCTAAGTTTTTAAATACTCTTGAAAATCCTGAAGTAGAAAGTATATTTTATATTCAGAAACAGAATTCTAATTTTAAAGATTTCACTGAACTTTGGGATGATATCGATACAGATATTTTGTGGGCTACAAATGCCTTCGGTAAAAAGCCTGACGCTATTAATTTTTGGATGGGTGATCACAGAGCCGTTACATCTAGTAAAATTATTTTCTTTTTAAAAAAATGAAATCTTAAACCGTAACTTTTCAAATTCTTTTTAACACATCTGTATCCTTAATTTGTAGTGCATAAAGACCCATATGAAAACATATATTGCGTAGTGTCAGGCGAAAAAACTTTCATATTACATCCTCCTACGGATTTACCTTGGATTCCATATGAAAAATATCCGCCTGCTGTGTATAAAGAAATAGAGCCTGGAAAATGGACTATCGAACCAGTTAATATTAGGAATAATTTAGATTCAGAGTATTCGGAAAATTTTGATAGGATACCATGGATAAATATTGACCCTCTCAATTCAGATTATAATAGGTATTATTTTTTTTTTCAATCATAGTCACAAATATACAAAATATCTATTATTTCTTTTCTTAATACAATAATTACTTACTTTTATAGATATCCAAAATATAAAAATGTACAAAGATTAGAAGCAAGAGTAAAAGAAGGGGATATATTATATCTTCCTTCTCTTTGGTTTCATCATGTAAGACAATCGCATGCGTGCATAGCTATTAATTATTGGTACGACATGGAATTTGACATTAAATATGCATATTTCAAAGCACTTGAGGTATTGTGTCAAAGAATATAAAGCAAAATTTTATATTAAATGTGATTTATTAATATATATATATAAATTTGATATATAAAAATAAAGTATTAAATTCTATACTCTTTTTTTATATCGTATATTTATTTAAAGTTTTAATATTCTGAAAATTCTTATATATCATGGATAAATATTAAACCTTTTAATCTAGATTATAATAGATTTATTCAAAATTGTTCATTATCTCTGATTTATTTTATTTATTAACAGAGCTTCATTTTTACTCATAAACTATACTCGAAAAAACAATATTTTTTGAAGCAATTTTTCTCACAGAAAATAAAGTTCTTTTAACAATTTGAAAAACAATTTGAAATCTTTATTTATTAAATAAGATTTCGTTCATCAAAAAATATCGCACGGGAAATCATCGATATTTCAAATTTAAAATTATGCAATTGCATTCTTATTTATAAAGCACCAGATGACGCTGATGACAGTATGCAGTAATATTAGGTTATGTATCTCATATCACCGAGTGTATTCTTGGTTTATAACTTATGATTGTTTTGCCCTATGAAGAAAGAATAATATATTTATTTAAATGTTAATTTTATTATGAGAGAACTTGAACATATTTATTAATTATTAATTATCAATTGTATATTCATTAAAGAGAATATTGTAAAAAATGTCATTAACATCGCGTAAGTTTTTATTTATAATAATCTTGAAACTGCAACGATTATTTATTATGTAAATTTTATTAATTATATTCAACATGTGTATCATTATGCAGTTTAAATAATTTTTAGGATTATTTTTACATCTATGTCGATTTAAATGGCAAAGACAACATAGTACTTTGGCTAATGTATCGCCAAAAGATACACAAAATGAACAATTTCAAACGTTCCGTACAATTGAATCCAATCCAATAAATCATAACGAACAACATTTGAATAGATTATATACAATACCAGACAACATTGTTCAAACGTTTTATAAAATTAGTGGAATTCCTAATAATTATTTAGCCCTAGCGAATACTTTCAATGAATGTTCATTATTAGTTAGAAATCCTGCGATAGAAATATTGTCATACCTAGAACAGGCTGATTATAGTAGGCCTATAAACAAATATCTATTATGTATCCTTTTATAATATCTTTTACTTCATAAATCATGCTACGTTAAATACATGTATATTTCTTTAATTACAAATATCTATAGATGGAAAATATGGTACAGGAAAATCATTAGTGATAACGCATATATTACATTACGCTTTTATGAAGGAGATGATCATAGTTCACGTGCCTACTCGTATGTAAAATTATCATTAAAATTGTATCGCCTTTTATGTTGTACATATTATTTAATATCTAATCAAGTACGTTTACTTTTTAAATTTTAGCTAACCGTTGGTTTATGTTTCCAAAAGAAATAGCTAATTCAATCACAATGCCAGGTATTATTGATTTACCGATCGATGCAGGAAAATGGTTATTATATTTTAAAAGTCAGAATAATGATCTTTTATCAAAACTTGATGTAAGTATTTGCAGATGTTTATTTGTTAAATTATCATTGTAATTAAATTTGTCTTTTAGCTTAGAATATCGAAAGATTATCAATGGAATGTAAGAGAATTATCATCAAAGGGTACTCCCTTGTTAGAAATGATTGAGTTTGGTATTAACAGAGTGAGATATGCAACAGGTGTAATAGATGCATTATTGACCGAATTAAAAGAATCTAGCATCGCAGGAAAGTGTAAAGTTTTAGCAGCTATAGATGGTTACAACTCATTTTGGTCAGATCATACCAGAATACGTAATGATGCTAAAATATGGATGAAGCCTCAACAAATATCATTAACTTTGTCTTTTATAAATTTTGTAAAAGATGATTGGTGCAATGGAGCTGCTGTGTTGGTAGTAGATGTTAGAGCATGCAAGGTAATAATATAAAATAAAATATAATTTAAAATATTTAAACTTTTATTTATAAAATATGATTAAACAATTTTATGATATATTTAAATTGTTTTAATAGGAAAGAAAGGAATCTGATAATCCTCGATATTTGCTTGGTAAAGAGGGCTTTGAATTTACAGATCCTTTCCTACCCGTTTGGGTAAAAAATTACAATAAAACAGAATTTGAATCAATAATGGAATATTATAGTGACCGAAAGTGGATAAGAAATATAACTCCAGAAGGATTAACAGAAATATGGGCATTGACTGCCGGAAATCCATTGGAAATAATGAAACTTTGTAGATCTTTATAAGAATATTGCAAATAAAGTATGAAGTAAATATAAAACTTATTCATTTTTTATATCTTTTAAAAGTATATATTATATTAAATAAAATCTTGGTATAATTTTAAATACGTTTACATTTTTATAATTTTAGGTAACATAGAAAAGAATAAGCAGCGATTTAAACCTTGCAATACTTTATTGATTATTATATTATTATAATCCAGAAAATTTAGAGAACACAAACATCTAGAAATGCTACGTTTTTACATGCATAATATATTTAAGAAAAGTATATAGAATTACATATTAATAATTCGTTGGAATGTCTACTATAATAATATTCAAAAGTGTATAACTCTAAATTTATGTAAGATTTCCCTTAAGTTTTTTTTATATAAGATATATTGTCAAAATAATTTGCGTCATTCACGTACTGGCGACAGCATGTCTAAAACTTTTCCGATGTCACCGTCTTTGATCTCCAATAATTGAGTAAGCCAACCACCGTCATTAGAAAATCCCATGGTCATCATAATTTCAACAGCATTTTGAATCTTTGGATTTGAATGATACGTAATTTTTGGCTGAGTTTGCTTTGGTAGTGATGGATAAAGATTTCCATTTGGCTCTTCTGTTACAGGAGCTGATGGAGCATTGACCTAAATATTCCAAATTAATATAACTTATTTGATATATATTTTTTTATAACATTTTGTTACTTTAAATACGGATATATTTTCCAGAATCAAATCATACCTTCTTTAGCACATTTTCGTAAATGGGCTCAGACGAAGTAGAAGAAGTAGGCAAAGTTTGATCAGTAACAGGAACAGCAGGGGCAACAGAAGCAGAGCGTTCATCTTTGTTCAGCATAGTCCAATCTTCGTCATCTGAGGATTTATCAGATTTTTCAGAAAGTGATTCTTTTTTATTTGTTAAGGGTGATTCGTCATTAGTTTCAGGGTTATTCATATTTTTCTCATTCAATTTTCTCCCTTCGCCGGGAAATTTAGCAGGATTTTCATCAGATCCTACTTTTGTATCAGCTTGTTTTTTATTGGGAACATTGTTCTGCGAAATGTCAGATTTTTCATCATTCTTAACTTTCATACTTATATCTATTCCAAGAGGATTCAAGAACTGTGCAATATTGTCTTCTACTATTTTTAAAAGATCAATATGTGGTTTAGCTTCTTTTTTAGCCTCTTTAGATGCCGAAGACTCGTTAGTCGAAGGTATAGCTTCGGTTGCTGTCTCGGGTGGTTTTGGAATATTCTTCATGGGACACTCACCTGCATTATAGGTCCAATCATTAAAATAATCAGCGAAAGTGTCGACCCATGAAGAATTATCGCAATTTGGTCTAGATCTTGCGTAATGTCTTTCATTCATAGCTGGACATTCTCTAGTTTCTTCTGTTCTTGCATTATACATACTGCTCTTACGTATAAATTTTTTCATATGGTGAACCAAGCGCCTACCATAGCGTGATGTCCATTGTAAAGGTACTGCTATACGAATCATGCAATGTTCTGGATGTACTCCTTTCGATTCACAATCAAAACATAAATCGTAATCTGGACATTCGATACATTTGTATCGAAAACCTTTGACATTCTTATTGCAGCCGTCACATAAGATATTATGATGTAACACTCCTGCTATTTCTTCCGGCTGAACGTACACATTTCTCTGATTGTCTTTATGTTTTATTATGTATAATTTAGGAGGATTTTGATGCTTAATTTCTTCCAAAGCAATATCCAATTCCTCATTGGTTGATATTGCAATATGATCATCTTCGTCATCTAAAAAATATTAAAAATAAAAATAAAAATAAAAGAATAATATTTTCTTTAAAATGTGCATCAAATCTAAAGAGACATAAACATTTGTATCATCGAATTAATCAATGGCTTAATCTAAATGATTAAAATATTTTTACCTTTCCAGGTGATAGTAAATTGTTTCCCTTGTAGGCTTGGAAAAGTGTTTTGTATTTTATCCTTCAAAAATGTGAAATTGGTCACCTCTCTGGGCTCGACAGAAAATCTACGAATTTCTTCTTCCTTCGAGGACCCTTCAGTTGTTAAATATGCTTTGAAGCGCCTCATTTTATATAATTATGACGAATATAAGAAATAATTGATTTTACTAAATCACTCGCGCACAAATGTAAAGAAATAATTCTTTATTTCGATTTAAATTTATTTGTAGATTGAAACTTGATATAAAATATATCAATACGATGTAAAATCTTGGTCGTTAATAAGACGCAATATGTCTTCGAATCCTCTTGTCAATTCTTTTATAGTTGTGTTGGGAGATATTGATCGCGTCACCGTTTAAAGCGCATGTGTCAAGTCAAAATGGTGGTATAGCTGACGAAGTAAAATTGAACTATAATTAAAATATATATTTAAGTATATATCGGCGATATTAAATATATTTATAATTAAACGTAGTTAATATTTTACTAATATTATGAAAAAATGATTACGATGTCCTTATTCGTCAATTTTTGATTATAATAACAAAAATATGATAGCGATAACATTTGAATTCAGAAAGTATCATTCAGCGCCATTTTTGAATGAAATGCAAAATTCGAAGCTGCATTATGTCAACTTCATTCACACGTAAGATATGACTCACACTATTAAGCGAGAAAGTTTAAAGTCATGTAACCGTATAATTGCATCATAAACAGGAACATTCTAATAAATTTCTGATTTATTTCTTGAATCGTGAATTTCTTTTTCGTAATACAATACAGCATACGTGTACAATAGACGTATCAATTACTTTTTGTATAAATATCTATAATTTTATAATCATCAAAATATCAATCGATATTTTTAATACTTGGCGATTAACGATATTAAATATTGTAAATATTGCACCAATTATATTATATTAGATTCTGAGAAACTTAATTATTCTTTCATTCGCTGAAAAAAATTAACTTAAAAAGCATGAATAATTAATTATAATAGAAATAATTTATCAAATAATTAATATTTAATTAATAATCAATATAATTACATAATTGTTTAAACAATCACTTACCTATCCAGGTATCGAGTGAGGAGTATTCACTTAAATTCCAACAAGTGACAATCAAAGTTCTTTCTACGTACTGATAAGATTAGATACTTTACATTTTTAATAATCTTACATTTATTTAAGCATTAAAATTTACAGGTAATAATACATTTATTTAAACATTATATAGATTGTAACTTTATATTAATTGTAAAAGAATTTTAATTCGATAAACTTGACGTTGTCTACAAAAACGTACGTCTAATTGACTTCAGTAATTATCAAAGAAATGTTATATTGAATTTCAAAAAGTGAATATCGAAAATATCTTTTCAGTATAGTTAAGCTTAAATAAATTATATTTTCGATTATTTAACTTTTATATTTAAACATTATATGATGTAAGTGTAACATATGCATATATATATAAAACTTGTTATTCATTTTTATTATTATAATCAACACAATATTCATTAAAATGTCGTATATCTTATGTTTTTAAATATAACGCGAATATATTTACAATTTACATGCTCGCTGATTGGTTGCAGGTATAATAGCGCTGTGAGCATGCCTGGCGCGAATTGCAATTGGTTAATAATTCGAATGAGACTGCTATTTTGAATTATTTGAAAATACGAAATTGAAAGGTAATCCTTATCGTCCTCGTAATTAAAGGTATTTATTATAATTTTTTAAATGTACATTATATATAAATAAAAATAAAATTATATACTATAATTTTTCTATTAATTAATCTTCAAAACCTGTTTTTTTATGTATAATAATTAGTCATACTTTTTTTGTCGTTATTTAAATGTTTTTTTGTTAAATCATAATTTTTTTGTTAAATTTTGTTAAATCATCAATTAAATAATTTTTTGTTAATCGAATGAAATAGATTATTTTTATCGTGAAAGAAGCACCCAAGGCAGCCTTCTATCAATTGTGAAGGTTTTGCTATACGAATCATGCAATGTTCTAGATGAACTCCTTTCGATTCACAATCAAAACATAAATTGTAATTTGGACATTCGATACATTTGTATCGAAAACCTTTCACATCCTTACTGCAGCCGTCACATAAGATATTATGATGTAACACTCCTGCTATTTCTTCCGGCTGAACGTATACATTTCTCTGATCGTCTTCATGTTTTATTATGTATAATTTAGGAGAATCTTGATGCTTAATTTCTTCCAAAGCAGCATCCAACTCCTCATTGGTTGATATTGCAATATGATCATCTTCGTTATCTAAAAAATATTAAAAATAAAAATAAAAATAAAAGAATAATATTTTCTTTAAAATGTGCATCAAATCCAAAGAGACATAAACATTTGTATCATCGAATTAATCAACGGCTTAATCTAAATGATTAAAATATTTTTACCTTTCCAGGTGATAGTAAATTGTTTCCCTTGTAGGCTTGAAAAAGTGTCTTGTATTTTATCCTTCAAAAATATGAATTTGGTCACCTCTCTGGGCTCGACAGAAAATCTACGAATTTCTTCTTCCTTCGGGGACCCTTCAGTTGTCAAATATGCTTTAAAGCTCAGCATTTTATATAATTATGACGAATATAAGAAATAATTGATTTTACTAAATCACTCGTGCACAAATGTAAAGAAATAATTCTTTATTTCGATTTAAATTTATTTGTAGATTGAAACTTGATATAAAATATATCACAATATCATTTATATGAACAATCCCTTGACTATCCAGATATCGAGTGAGGAGTATTCACTTAAATTCTAACAAGTAACAATCAAAGTTCTTTCTCCGTACTGATAAGATTAGATACTTTACGTTCTTAGTAATTTTACATTTATTTAAGCATTAAAATTTACAGGTAATAATACATTTCATAAACAATCCCTTGACTATCCAGATATCGAGTGAGGAGTATTCACTTAAATTCCAACAAGTAACAATCAAAGTTCTTTCTACGTACTGATAAGATTAGATACTTTACGTTCTTAGTAATTTTACATTTATTTAAGCATTAAAATTTACAGGTAATAATACATTTATTTAAACATTATATAGATTGTAACTTTATATTAATTGTAAAAGAATTTTAATTCGATAAACTTGACGTTGTCTACAAAAACGTACGTCTAATTGACTTCAGTAATTATCAAAGAAGTGTTATAATGAATTTCAAAAAGTGAATATCGAAAATATCTTTTCAGTATAGTTAAGCTTAAATAAATTATATTTTCGATTATTTAACTTTTATATTTAAACATTATATGATGTAAGTGTAACATATGCATATATATATAAAACTTGTTATTCATTTTTATTATTATAATCAACACAATATTCATTAAAATGTCGTATGTCTTATGTTTTTAAATATAACGCGAATATATTTACAATTTACATGCTCGCTGATTGGTTGCAGGTATAATAGCGCTTTGAGCATGCCTGGCGCGAATTGCAATTGGTTAATAATTCGAATGAGACTGCTATTTTGAATTATTTGAAAATACGAAATTGAAAGGTAATCCTTATCGTCCTCGTAATTAAAGGTATTTATTATAATTTTTCAAACATACATTATATATAAGTAAAAATAAAATTATATACTATAATTTTTCTATTAATTAATCTTCAAAACCTGTTTTTTTCATGTATAACAATTAGTCATCCTTTTTTTTTGTCGTTATTTAAATGTTTTTTAGTTAAATCACAAATTGTAAAGAAATAGCAATTTTGTATATTAGAATCACGATTAGCCCTAGATCTCTAAAAGTGACAATTTTCACGTGATAAAACCTGAGGACGTGATATTATTTTTGGTATAATGTATATCATATCTTATATGCTATATATTCTATCACAAATAATATAAAGCTGATGGCTGCTTAACATTAACTTTCAGCTCTCTAATTAATATCACATTTGGTATCAATGAAAAGTGTAAAGTGTCAGATTGCTCAAAAAAATAAAATATGCGGCTGTTATGTTTTGCAAAATATGATAATGTATTTTCTCGCTATAAATCTATGTACATAATTAGATACAATAACATTATATGTAAAAATAATTGTGATTCGTACTATAGTTTTCGTTGCATAAATGAACACTATATTTTTAGAATATATTTTATTCAACTTGAAAGTTATTTAGCTACTTCAAGTATTATATTACATTTGAATATTTCTCTTGAAACGAATAATTTATTTTTTAATAAATATAATTAATGTTTTTTTTATTTCTAAAGAAACTTGAAGTGCTCAATTGATTTCATTATATAGTCCAAAATTATTTTGTATATTTCATTTATATGTAGTTAAAAGAATAGTAGGAACGCTCATATTACATATATTACATTAGTTGATTTTATCGATACTGTTTTACAAGTGTTGATCTATATTTCAATATTATATTTAATCAATAATTTTAATATTTTCTTAGATTTAATTTTTCTGATCGATCAGAAGTTGATATTTAAGGGCCCTCTCTGTGCATTGTGGCATATCACAGAATAATATTTACTTCTTAATATTATATTTGTGATTGTTAACCATAACGTAGTTCTTTGGTTGTATTTTATTTCTCAATAATTTGATGTATCACAAATAAGTGAGAGGGTGAAATTCATATTTCTTTTTTCTACAAATTATCTTCATCCGATTCATGTGAAGTTGGTATACAAGAAAGTATAGAGTGTTCAGACACCGATTCATCCTCTGCTGTTTCTTCCAAATCATTATTACTGTTAAATGATAAATGTTCTATTAATACTAATGAACGCATTTGTTCTAAAACCTGATGCAAAGAATCAGATCTTTGATCCATTCTATCATTTAATGGCGTAGCATCACCACTTGCAGTTCCACCAGCTGGTGTTTGTGGAGTATTACTTGGTGGTATAGGAGTACTTGTACCATCTCCACCTAAGCCAGAAAAAGAACATGTTTAATTTTATCATTCTACGCTTGTATACTTTATCAATAATACATACTTATAGTATCGCTTTCAGGACTTGCTGGCCTTTCCGCGCCTCTTATTTCTCTAATCATTTCTTCTTCTTGAACATTCAGTCTCAAACCAGCGACTCCTTTTTTTGGAACATTATACAAATCTCGTTTAATTCTTCTTCTCCTGGAAGGATCATTTCTACGTAATTGGTGCATGGAACCAAAATCCGCAATATATAAAAACCCTGCAATTAATAAATCACAAGTCCTCTTTCCTTGTTTGTAAGCAGTTTCTAATTCAAGACTTGTACGTTGATCATACTGCCACCATCCTGTAACAATTTGTTTTATGAATACAACTTAGTTTAATACATATTATCTATTTATCGATAATGAATTATTCCATATAATTACATAAAATTATTAATAATAATTTTCAGTTGGGAAATTTTTAGGAAATAAATATAAGTTTAGAAAAAATATAATATATTTTATTTTAAAAAATCAAGACACTATCACATAATAAGTAGTATTACAAATGATCGTTAATTGTAATTATATTGTATAAAACGTACAAATTTTATTAATCAATGTTTTCAATTTTTATATCTATTTCATCAATTTTGTTTAGGTTTCGCCTTTCTATTACTATAAATGCCTACATTACCTCAAATTATTTTTCAATATTTAAATCTCAAATATATATTATCAATATACGCTTATAAATTCAACATAAACAGGTACTTTACTTTAATAAATAAACTATCGTACACCTGAAACTCCTTTACATTGTGCATCTTTTCTATCTCGTTTGATATTTCTTTTGTAACGTGGCTGATATTTTCTGTGCTGACATTTCTTTTCAAAGTCAATCACATAAAGTATGCCACAGATCAACATTTCACATTTAGTTTCACCTAGTTCATATACAGTCTCCAAATCCTTGTTGATCCTTGAATCATACTTCCACCAACCTAAGAAGCGGTAGAATATCAACTTTTCTATGTGCGCGTGCTAGTTTTACAAATTTACCTAAGCATGCCTGAATCTCAATGCAAAAAGTAAAACTAAATTCTCTTCAATTTTTAAATATACAAAAACTACTAATACTTTTTTCTTTTATTGCAAAATAAGTGATGAGTACAATTATACACTTTTCATGTTTATATTGTAGCTTCTTCATTGGATTTTCCTAAACTAATTAACTTCATTAGTGTCTATTCTATTTATATTGTTTTCTAAACAGATACATTTACCTTAATAAATACACGCGTTCACATATAGATATAAGAATGATTAATATATACAAATAAATAAAAATAAATATTACCATTTCTGCCTTCGTAAAACCATTGATATTCTTCTTCGGGTCGTTCTAATTCCTTAACTTCATCGACTTCTACCAATTGTGGTCTTTCAACAAAATCGGATGGCATTTCTTGACGACACATAGGACACCTTTTATTGTGATTAGCAACACCCTTTACACATAAATAGCAGTATATATGATTGCAAGGTAATCTTGCTGGATGTATGCAAGGTTGAAGACAAACTGCACATTCTGGTATCGTTACAGAACCTGCTGAATATTGTTCTTGATAATATTTTTGTAATCATTTAATCAATTGAATCATTTAATACTCCAATTTATCGATCACTCTAATATAAATCCATACCTTCTTTATCTTCATTACTGTCTTTTTCCTTTTCCATCATTGTCCCGTTAGATGCTTCTGGCAAATTATGTTTCGCTTGAGCCATCGCACAAAAAAATATTTAATCCAAAGCTGTTCTATACTACATGGAATCCTACGACTTTTAGTTTGTAAACATCAACACGTATCGGAGAACTCCCTAACTCACCTCCCTCACTTTCCTAATCCTTTCATCCCGCCATCTATAAAATCGACTACTGATTACATAGAATAATACGCGTGTGTTTCCATGAAAAATTATCAAATTCCATTAAAAATCATTTAAATCGATCTAATAAATTCGATTAATTTACACGCAGAATTAAGTTGAATGTTGAATAATTGTATTGTCTTAACCTAAAAAAAAAAAAAATAGATATTTCAATAATACTAATTATTTATTTTGTTAATTGTTCAATAATTACCAACAAGAATAGCAAAAATAGGTACAGAAGGACGTAAGATAAAAGAAGTAACTATGATGTAGTTATCTTTTTTTGTTTTACTTCTACGTTATTTTATTTCCAACAAATGGAAGTTTAGTGTAAAACTTATGGTACGTACAAACTAACTATTAATAATTAGCAGACAAAATATATATTTACTTTTGTAATGTTTTTATATTAGTGCAAATTTGTATATAAACTTGAAAATTTATTAGTTTTCTTTCTTTTTTTTAGAATTCTATAAATAACTCGTTGTATCATTCATAAACAGTTATATTGAATTAAAATTACTTGTAGAAATGTTTCAATTAATTGAGATAATTGGAAGATTTGATCTAGTTACTATCGTCCTTTTATGTTAAAGTTCATAAGAATCATAAAATTTTAATGGAAACATTAATATTTAAATTAGGAATAAAAATGTAAAAAAAAAATTTTACTATGTACTGATTGATAAATTTTAGGAAAGCATCGCTATCAATACATAATAGATATATATATACATATACAATTAAAGTTTATTAGAATATAATTATATTTTTATTGATACAGATATTATATTGTTAGAAGAAAAATTATTAATTTTGTTTACTTTTATATTTTATATTTTATATTAAGTTTAATTGATGATGAAATAAATGAAAATATATAGTAATTTACAGGTAGTGAAATTATGCAAAATCAATTTAAATTTGGCGGCATTGACAATATGTTAAAATTAACCTAGATAGAAGAATTAGACTGAGTACCGTAATAATCAGAAGAATGGTATATTGTGTCGAAGTATTATAAGAATATTTAAGATAGTGTCATCAATTTAAAGAAAATATTTTAACGAAGAAGATAATAAAAAATAGGATATGTAAACTAGGAGATTTGGAAGGTAGATGAATTAGTTATTTAGCGTAATATTCTATATATTCTGCTACGTAATATTTCTGTTCGAAATAATAACAGATAAAGCATGCAAAAACAATTCAATAACAAAAAGGGCATAGAATTAAGAAAACAAATTATTTCATTAAGTGAACTCGTAAAGTCATTTCATTCTTATAAATTTTATTTATAAAAATATATTCATAAAGTATTTCTACTTTAAATAATAAAAATATATGGTTCATAATAAGAATTTTGTATGCACTAAAAGTATCATTTACAAATAAGCATGTGTTTGATTAATAATGTATCTTTAATTAATAATATTAATATTTTTTACAGAGAAAGTATTAATATGGCGACTATACAACCAAATTCAGAATTCGTTATTTTCGTAACCCATATAGAGGCAGAACATCAGTATTTAAAGATATGGGGTCAGACAGATAAAAATTCAGCTACCTATGTTGAACGATTGATCTTACCTCTTTTTGAAAAGTTTTCTATAGGTTCCGGATATCCTGAATTACAAGAAGGATTATCTATTAACGCTTTGTGTTGTGCAAGATTCCAAAATGATGGTTATTATCGTGCTAGAGTATGTAATATATATCCAGATGGTAAAGTCTTATTACAATTCATTGATTATGGTAACATTGAAGTCTTACCGCAACATGAAGTGTATTTATTGAGAAACATACCTGGATCGGAAACGCTCCAGTCATTTCCACCAGTAGCGTATGAATTTACATTAGCAAATGTTGCTCCTATTAATAATGTTTGGGATAATGAGATTATAGAAACTATTAAAAAAATATTACGATATAACGAATACAAAGCTTGCTGTCTTTCTAACACGGGGAATCATACTTTCATTAAACTATATTACAACAATGAAGACTTTGCCGAACTCTTGGTAAAAAGACGTATGGCTCTGGATGCTACGACGCAAGATTCATTCAAGTAAAAATTATATGATAAACTTAAAATATATAATAGTGACTTTATTTTTCTTATATAATTATAACAAGAATTTCAATGTGTTTTTCAGATTACGACGCATACAACAAATATCATATCAAATGCAAGATAGAAGAATGATAAATGACAATTGCATAAGAACGCAAACTAATCCGCATTCTACTTATCATGCAATGCAAGGTCAAAGTACATGGCGGAATGTTCCCACGTCTTATAATGTTCAGCAACACAAACCTGTATCTTATCTACCAGTTCAAGAAGCATTAGTATTTAAATCAAGAGTCTTAGAAGTTGGTTCTAAATATCAAGTATATGTATCTCACGTCGAAGACGGTCCGCAAAAGTTCTCTATTCAAATTGAAAGTATGTCTGAAATATTATCTAAACTTATGGGAGATATCAATTCTCACCCAACGGAGCCCTTACGAGAACCTCCGTTACCTGGGTCAGTATGCTTAGGTCGTTACACGGTAGATAAAGTCTTATGCAGAGCAGTAGTAATGGCTGTAATGGAAAATAAGTGTAAATTGTATTACGTTGATTTTGGACATTCTGAAATATTACCATATACAGATATCTTTCAATTACCACCACAATATATCAATCCTAAAGTACTTTCAATAAGATTTACTTTAAGCGGAGTGAAGGAGTTAAACGTAACATCAGAAATGTGTGTCTATTTTAAACAAATAGTCTCAGGAAGATTGCTTATCTTGCATGTCCGTCCACCAGAAGGTCCGCCGCTTATACAATATGGAGATTTGTATGACAATGATAAAAATATAAAAGATATTCTTAGACAAGCATTTGCAGTACCACGAACAATATCAAATACCGTCGAATATCAAGAGATGAAACAATTATCCAAAGGTGTAGAAAAAAATGTACACGTTTCCTTCGTAGAAAATCTTAAAAAGTTCTTTGTTCAACTTGATGATAATGATAAATCTCTTGAATCCATAATGCTTTATTTGGCTGAATATATTCAATCTGCACCTAATCTGCATCCAGATTTAATATTGGCAGGAACACCTTGCGCCGCTCTTTACGACTCCCAATGGTAAATTGCAACTATATTAATATACAGTAATATTACTATTAATAACACACACGTATACATACAATTATTATCGATTATTTATTTTTAGGTATCGTGCAAAAATTCTTAACGTCGATGAAGACAGAATAAAAGTTTTATATGTAGATTATGGTAATGAAAAAACCTTAACTGCTGAGTCTTTGCGTACAATTCACAATGATTTAGTGACAAAATTACCAGCACAAGCGATAAGATGTATGCTAAGGGGTCATGAAATGTTACCAATTAATAATGATGAATATTCCAAACAATTTGAAATGTTAATTTTAGAAAAATCTTTATACATGAAAGTTATGGACGTACTTCCTGGTTGTTTAGTAGTTGATTTATTTAATCCTGAGATTAGAGATGACATAAAGAATCAATTGCAACGATATATTCATGCGGATAAAAATATGAGCGTTAAATCAAATTCTCATGAAAGTGAACATAAAAACTCTATGAAAGTCCCTAAAAAAATTCATAGGTAATGTATTTATTTATGTCTTTCTGTTTTAAACATTGCAACGATAAATTTCCTCTTTAATATCACACACAATTTATAGATTTATTATTATATTTACAATAGATAATTAATTATAATATAATCTATTGTTAAAATTAGGTCTTATCCAAAGGCATCATTAAATATAGAACCTCAAGTGAAAGATAAATCGAAGAATATAAAAGAAATACGGTAACATATACAATAAAACAAATATTTCTGCTTTTTTTTTCTTTTCTTCTTCTTTATAAATATAATAGAAAAAAAAGTAACATTATTATCTTCTACTTTACATGCACAATCTATATTTTACTTGTATAGCATTCTATATATTTTTAATTTTGTTTAATATTAATTTATTTATTACGCTATAAACACCAATGCTATTTAATTTCAATATCTAACTAAATTGTGCTTTATAATGTATATTTACTTAATTTTAATTAAAAATGCACGTAAAAGTGGGAGCAAAAACTTTTACAAGTATTTGTTACTTTTGTGTATTAAAAAGTGTTTCCTATATGTACGCAATTAATTTGTTTTTATTGTATTTATTATCTTTTTTATACAGCTTTGTGTATTATTATAATCATAATCATATTTGTTGCTTCTGTTATACATTATACATTTTTATTTTGATTAAGTAAATATGAATGAATTGTTTTTTCTAGCGATAATCCAAATAAGGAGGATTTTAGTAAAAACATAGCAAGCGATAGTAATTGCGACCATACTAAATCAAAATCCTGGAGAAATGAGTTAAATGGAGAAAGACAACAAGATAATAGGTATGAAAAAGCGAATTCTTTCCATGACACTTTGAGAAATGATCGATTTGGTAAGGAATCGTTTAGAAATAACAAAATAATAAAGGATGAGCCATGCAATAGACGAAATTATAATGATACAAATTCGTTTCACAAAATTGGAAGAGATTCTCGCAGCAGAGGTAGACCCGTTAGTAACGATTTTAGATTCAATCGTAGTAGTGGTTTTGATAAACATTGGAGCGATAAAGATTCCGATACCTCATCCAAAGGTAGTAGTAGACGAGGTAGAGGTAGTAGTTCTAATCGTCGTGCTCGTGGTCGCGGTGGAAAGCCTCGTACAGAAGGAGTATCGGCAAGATTACACAATAGCAGATGGAACGATAATGATAATGACAAAGGTGGAAAAACAATTATTCAACATAATCAAAAAGTGCATCATTCGAGAGATAGAGCAAATTATAAGAATAATGTCATATCTAATAACAAAGAGAGTTCTTCTGAATCTGGAAATACGTCTATAAATTTAGGAGTAACTAATGGGAACATTAATATGCAAAACACTGGAAAACTTCAAGCAACTAAATTATTTTCAGAAAATATTAAAATACCTTCATTAAATGTTATACTCGGGAGTATTAAAACGTGTGAAATAGTTTTCATAAATAGCCCAACTAATTTTTATATTCATTTGAATCCTGAATATTTAGAATTAGATATTCTTATGAAAGATATCGCATCGACATATGAAAATGGTGGAGATATTTTAAAACATTCAGAAATGAAACCTGAAAAATATTGTATTGCTCAATATAGTGAAGATCTTCAATGGTATAGAGCTATAATCAAATCTGTTGAGAAACAACAAGCAGTTGTACAGTTTATAGATTATGGAAACGTAGAAACAGTTGATTTGGACAAAATCAAAGCAATTCAAGAGCAATTTTTGAAATTGCCGATGCAATCTATTAATTGCAAATTATTTGCAGTAAAAAATCAAACGTGGGATTCAAATTTGATTGAAAGTTTTTCAAATAAAACGAATGAAAAAGATTTAGAGGCTGAATTTATAAAAAAAGAAAATAATATATACGAAGTAATGTTGCGTGAAATTATTGAAAATGTACCAGGATCTAAATATATAAATGAAGATTTCTTAGTTGACACTGATATAATGAAATTGAGAGAGGAAGCATTAGATCAAATAACACAAGCAGGCACAACAGAACAACCTAATACATATGATTACGTATCATCTAATTCAAAATGGGTGGTGGAACAGATTGAGTTTGGATCTTGCAAAGATGTAATAATTACGTGGTTTATAAATCCTAACAATTTTTATTGTCAAATACTTGATAAGGAGTTAGAATTTAGAAACATGATGAATGAAATACAAAAATTATACGTTAACAGAAAGCCTATTATGCATCCGCTGCAGGTATTAATATTTACTTATTTATTATATTTTTTATATAGTTTTATCAGATGTAATAATATACATATCAATATAATAAATAACATTAATGTTTTTATTTATGTACATAGATAGGATCACCTGCAATAGCAATATTTTCCGAAGATAAAGCATTATATCGTGCTGAAATTATTGAAAGTAAAAATGACGAATATATTGTGCAATATATTGATTTTGGAAATCGTTCTTTGGTAAATAAAAATAATATTTACCAAGTTGAAAGAAAATTAATGCAACTTCCAAAGCAAGCATACTATTGTTCATTGCAAAATATTAAACCATTTGTAAATTCAGAATGGTCTGAAGTTAATACACAAGCAATTGATGATTGTTTCAATGCTGATAAATATGGATGTTTATTTCATAGTATAGAAAATGATAAGTATATTGTTTCATTGAATGATTGTGAACAAGATGTTTCTTGTACATTAGTACAAAAAAATTTGGCATCTTATATTGTAGCAGATACTACCATGCCTGCTGAGGGTAAATACATTATGCATATTGAATTCATATTAAGTTATGTGAATACCCTTAAAACTAACAAACAATTTTCTTCTATAACAGATAATTCAATTAATGAATTAGAAAAACAGCTTGAAATAAAACAAATAGACATAGGTCTTTTGAATGGACAGACATTAAAAGTAAAAGTTTGTAATGTAGAAAGTGCAAGCAAATTTTACATTGAGCTTTCTTCATTTATGGACTGTAGCGACGATAAATCTATGATTAACAAGGAATATAAGGTATAGTATCACATCATTTAATTTTATAAAATAATATGAAATAAATGAGATTAATTATTTTTTACTATATTATTATATAAATGTAAACTGTTAAACAGAGTAAACCAATAGAATGCTGCCTTTTTAATGCATTATATTTTGAAACTAATAAAAATTGGAAAGAAACGATTGAGAATAAGGAATTGATAATATATGTCGAAGAAGTCAATAATAACAGGTAATTGTAATAATAGTTTAAATTTATGAATGTTAATTATAAATGATTTAATTTAAATTTATTTTCTTTATTGTAGACTTATCGTTAAATTATATGATTTAATGGGTAATAAAATAAAAAGCGAAAAGGATTTGGATGAAAAAATTAATCCTATTTTGCCTATGCCTATTTTAAATCAAACTTATAAAGTAATAGTATCATACGCAGATCATTCAGGAAGTATCTGGCTACAACGTTATGTAGATGCCGAGAAAGATGTACAATTAGGGGCAGCATTAAAACAACATTATGCTAACTTTGATAAAGTATCAAAACCGGAGATAAATATGTTATATGCTGTAAAATCTCAAGATGGTTATTGGAATAGAGCAAAAGTCATTAAATTAGCTGACAAGAGTGTTTATGTAAATTTAATTGATTATGGAAACTCACAGGAAGTTAATATTGAATCACTTATGGAACTGGACCCACAATTTTATTCACCATATCAATTAGCAATTAATGCTTCGTTAACAGTTACTCTAAATGGTACATCATTTGAACAAACAAATATATTACAAGAACAATTATCTAACAGATGTCTTACTGCTAATTTTTTTAATATAAATAAGAAGTGGGTAGTTGAATTATTTGATAATGAAGAAAAGATAAGCGATAGATTCCGTTCGATGAATTTAGTGAAATCTTTGACTGAAAATGAATTGGAAAATACTCAATTAATAATTAATCAAAAATATAATGTGATAGTGTCTCACATTGATTCTCCAAGTCAGTTTTGGATTCAATTAACAGACGAAGCTAAAATTCTTAAACAAAAACAGGCAGAATTACAAACTTATATTACTGCGTGTCCATTATTAAATGGCATCTTAGAAGAAGGTTCTCTATGTGCTGCAGTTTATTCTATTGATAATATGTGGTACAGAGCAGAAGTGCTTGATGGCGATGAAGATATTGTGATGGTACGATTTATCGATTATGGAAAAACAGATGTAATTGATAACAAATCAGATAAAATTCGGGCGCTGACAGATCATTTAAAATCAATAAAAAGATTTTCAACTAAATCTAGATTAGATATTATTCCTGTAGATTCGGAAGACTGGAGCGAAGCGACTTGTGACCGTTTTAATAATTTAGTAATGACAGCTGATTCTTTAGAAGCTTTAATAATTGCTGACAGTATACCAAAACGAGTCGAACTATTCGTAAATGATAAAAGTATCAGTGAAATGTTAGTTGAAGAACACCATGCTGTAAGAATATATGCAGAGCAGGATCTAATAGATGAAATAGTAGAGTTAGAATTAGACCCACATTCTGCATTTGTGAGTCATATTGATTCACCAAGTGAATTTTGGGTTCAGGAAGAAAAATCCATTGCTGACTTAGAAGTAATGTCTGATAGATTTATGGTTGCAGATATGTTCCCCAAGGTAGACGAGATAACAGAAAATTTATTGTGCGTTGCCAAATATCCAGACGATGAACAATGGTATAGAGCACGTGTTATATCTCACAATAATGGTGAAACAGAAGTTCTATACATTGACTATGGAAATTCAGCTGTATCTACTGAAATTCGTGCTATTCCAGAGGATTTAGTCAAAATACCACCTTTGTCTCGAAGATGCTGCTTAGCCCTTCCCGAAGATATAAAAGAATGGTCTGATGAAGCATGCCAAGAATTTATCAAATTAGCAGCCGATGGCGCTACAATATTTCTTTTGGATGTTCTAAAGGAACAAGAAACATCATTGGTAAGATTAACTTTGGATGATACAGATGTGGCAGATTTATTAGCTGTTTTTTGTAAACAACAAGTAACAAATATAGAAGAAAGATTACCACCTCTCGGAGAAGAAAATTCACCTAATGTAGTAATAAGTCACGTTAATACGCCAGCTGAATTTTGGGTACAAGCAGAGGCTAGTATGGCTGAATTAGAAGTAATGTCGGATCGTCTACAAGACGCACCGAGTTTTCTTCCATTGACTAATTTGGAGAATGGTACAATTTGTGCAGCAAAATATCCCGAAGATGAAGAATGGTACAGAGCACAAATATTATCACAAGACGAAAATGGCGTGAATGTCTTTTATATAGACTATGGTAATACTTCTATAATTACAGAATTAAGATTACTTCCCGAAGATATTGTTAATATTCCTAAATTGTCAAAAAGATGTGGTCTACAAATGCCAGATTATATTTCATCTTGGTCCGAAGAAGCTTGTCAAACTTTTAAAGATCTTGCAGCTGATGGTGCAACCATGTTTCAATTTGAAGTTCTTGACGACGAAGATCCTATGCATGTCAAATTAAGCATGCATGGACAAGATATTACAGAAATCCTTTTGCCTTTGTGCAGAAGTACTGACACCAAAGCCGAAGAGCATATAGTAGAGGAACAAATAACTAATAACGATATGGAGTCAAATACTGAATTAAACGATACAAAAGAAAATCCTGAAGAAGTGAACAAAGAAGCACGAAAACCAAGTGATACCATTATATGTTCTATGGATGAAAATAATTCAACAGGATTATTAGAACAAGAATGTGTTCATAAATGCAACACTTCATCTGAAGAAGAAGCAAATGTTTTTATTAGTTTAAAAGAACTTAGTATCGATGATATAATACAGAATATGATCGAAGATACTCAAAAAGATAACGAAACTGAGGAATCCATGAATATAGAGAATATTGAGAATAATGATATAGATGAAAAGAAGGATAACAAAGATATAGAAGGACCAACCAAACTCGCAATCACCAATACTGATCATAGTAATAAGGAGTTATTAGAACAGGAACAAACTAAGGGTCCATTGGATGCACCAGTCTCGGATGAAACTGACCACAAGGTAGTTGAAATAGTTGTTAATCATGAAATTGACAAAAGTTCTGTAAAAGAAGATACAGTTACTTGTTCATTAGACATTTCTAATTCAGAAATATCAGAAAAAAATATGGTAACTGAAAGTTCTTTAAAAATGGACTGAAAAGATACAAGTGTATAGTCCTCTATTGGAAAACAACAGTAAGTATTCGCTATTTAAAGAATCATACTTTAATATATTAATAGCAATAATGATAAAAAGTTTACTTGCAAATAAAAATATTACAGAATCACCAAAACGATTGCTTATATGTAAGACTGATTTTGTAAATGCATATAAAGTTATAAAAAGAAAACATAAATGGAAGAAACTTATAATGAAGAACAACTAAGATAAAAAGATCTACAAAAATGAATCATTTAATGCAATGATAGGCAATATCTTGAAGATTCATAAAAAAGGTGATACGGTAAATTTATAGAAGAGTAACAGGAAGAAGGAAGTACTTACCGTAGCCGTAGAAAATGACATTCCCATGCATATGGTATCATTATAACAGGATTAACAAAGTCAAATATAAAGTAATAACAGTTCCAAGGAGGTATTCAAAAAAATGGTATAAAAGTTAATTTATGATGTTCATTTTTCTTTTCATTATGGTAAACAGATTTCTTTTTTATTATTAAGTATTTTTTATAGTGATATAATTTTTTTATCTGGTGCGTGCATATATACCTATTGCACATACATAATTCTATTAATATAGGTATATTTCACTGATCGAACTTATCATTCATTTGAAACGCGAAGTTAATTTTAATTATTTAATAAAAACTTTCACGCGTGCCACCACTTTAACAAATACTTCACCAAAGATTAATTCAATTTAATCCGTTAAATCAGTGTTAGGATCGTGCATGCTTATTATAAAGATATTTTCTATCCACAGTATATCATTTTCAATAATTACAAATTATTCTTTTTCAATATTGACATTCGAAAAAATTATTACGTTATATTTTTATATATCGTTATATTTTTTTTTTATTTCAATTGATATTGAAAAGGAAATGAAGAATTATTTTCAATTCTATTACTTTTACAAATAATTTGTAAGGTTTTATTTTCTTGTACGAATCAAATGCATATATATTACTCAATTAATTGTTTTGATAAATTATTACATACAATAAAAGCATAAAAAGAACAAAACAACTAAAAATATATATCAGTATTACTAAAGTGATAAACAGATGAAATTAATTAATTATTACTGAATGAAGTTGTATAGTATTTTCCATATTTTCTATATTGATAGAAATCTACATATAGAGAAATCGGTTTCGTTAACTTCTCAAGTATTTTGGGTCATATTCTTTATTATATCATTGACGCTAAGTTCTGATTCGTGTTATATGTATTATAGACAAATAATTTTTCATATTTGTTACTGAAAGAATTTGTTAATAACTATTTCAAAAATGTATCAATTTATACATTTAGTTATTAATAATTTAAAATATATTATATCGTTCGTCGTTCAATAAGATTATATTTATCGTATGGGATATAATATATCTTATATTCTGTTAATACTACTGTGGACAGATAAAAAGTATGTAATAAGAGCAATGCTTATAAATTTTTTATCAACGTTATAAATTTAGTCAATAGCTTCTAATATAATTGTTGATCTTATTACTATTATTTGTGAATTTTAATTAATTTCACATATCAATATATTTAGTTCTGTTTTTGTTCCTATATAAAACACGCTACTAAAAAAACCCATAAACTATTAAAATTAATAATAAATTGTGATTAAACTTTAAAATTATACGAACTTTTGTATTCTGCTTAAATATATTTTTTAATAAAATATTTCAGAAATATTCTTTATCATTCGTATGTAGTAGAATTTACATTTTTACATCAAATAACAATTTTATTTATCCAAATTACAATCTTTAATATAATGTCTTCAGTAAAGTTAATTTTTAAAAATACGTGCTTACATTTTTTCTTCTTTACGTTTTGCTCTACGATCCTTACGCCATTTTTCTAAATCAATAATTGAAATTGATCAAATCTTTTTCCTAAATTATGATTCGTTATAAAAAAAGAAAAATAATAATTGCAAATAAAAATAAATATAATTTTACTTTTATGTTTGGCTATTTCGACATTTTTATCCATTTGTGAATTATACTGATTTTGTCTTTCGCGTGCATAAATGTTTCGAGCGAGTGAAATTTCATCTTCTAAATACCAACGCAATGCTTTTCGACAGTGTTTGCAACCGCCAAGAAATGCTGCACTCTTTGTTCTAGAAGTAATACGTTGAATTGGAAAAGGTAATTTAGCAATATCTTGAACGCGAAATTTTAAACTTTGACCGCCATTTCCAACAACTACGTCAGTCAAAGAACTCTTAAATGGTGGTCGTCGTCTATCATAAAAGGTTTCAGGATCTAAATTTTTCTTATTGCAGCAAAATCCAAAAGGTTTCTTTTCGATAATATGATCTCTCGATATTGTTGAGGTACTTTGTTGAAAAGATTTCTTCATTTTCTTTTTCTTTTTTTATGACAATTAGTTTAATATGTTTTATTAAAATTCATTGCAGTAAGACATTTCGAATTTCGTAAAAATCTCAGTTGAATTTCCCGCCTTTTAAACATCTTTTTTTAATATTAATTTATGTAATTAAAAAACTATTCATTAATTTATTTTAATTTTAACTATTTTTTTATTTATCTTACTTTGAATCTTATACGGAAATCAAAATCCGTACAATATCGAAATAAAATGTTTTTATAAATTTCGATAGGCAATATCGATAATATTTCGATTATAATTCGATTAATCTATAATTTGGTTAACGTCAATTAGAAAGGGTTAATAATAGAAACAAACAAGAATTTATTTAATAATATAATTGATAAAATTATTTGAATTAAAGTAATTTAATATAGATGAAATAAGGTTATATTGTCATTCTTAATCGGTATCAATGGATGTCAACGAATTTATTGTCTGCAAATGTTTTGATCGACTCACGTGGAATTTTAACTCATTAGTGCCATTTATAAATATAAAATATAAAATTCTAATCTACACATTACCTTAGTGCCAATTGATAGCGTATTTATTATTCATGAAAATCTATTTCAACGGAAAAGCACTAGAAATGCAATAATCAAATAAATCATCGCACTATTATGTTTTTGGTTATTATCTGATTCTAACTTATATAGATCATTTTTTAGTAAAATCAGAGTTGTAAGTATTTTATATTTTATGCAACTTGTGCAAAAGAAATAATTTTGTTAATAGAATTATTTTAATTCTTTATTTATAGATATGTTGCTTTACAAACAAGAAAGATTAAAGATAGATTATAAATAACGTGGCATGTAAAAAAATTATTTTTAAATTCAGACTGTGATAAAATGTATTGTTTACTACGTCCTTGTTACCGGTTAAGCTACAAGCTTGTATCGAAGTTCAAATACATTATTCTTTCCATTAGTTTTATTATGATCTTGAATTATTTTGGAGCATTTACTCATATGTTTGAAGTTATGTACGACGAACATTTTTCTTATCCTTATAACGGCGACGTACATGAATTTGCAAATGCGTTGAGATACAATCAAAAACCTGCTGTCGATCCAATCAATGTATATAATTATTCTTTTATACACAACAACGAAGAGAAATGCATTGAAACTGAGCGTAGTAAATTTCGTATAGTATACATTATTAAATCAGCCATACAAAACTTTGATAGAAGAATAGCAATAAGACATTCATGGGGATTTGAAAAAAGGTTTTTCGATGTTCCGTCGAGAACAGTTTTCCTATTAGGTGTACCTCATCAAGACGAAGAACTACAAGCTAAAATAAAACTTGAAGCAACAAAATACAAAGATATCGTACAAGCAAATTTTATAGACACATACTATAATAATACTATTAAAACAATGATGGGTTTTAAATGGGCAGTTAAATACTGCTCTAATTCCAAATTTTATATGTTTGTCGATGACGACATGTATGTTTCAGTTAAGAATGTTTTAAGATTTATAAGAAATCCTACCAATTATCCGGATTATTTAAAAGAACCAAAAAAGATTTCTCAAAAGAGAGAAATAAGATACCCATATGAATCGAAAAAAAATTTCTCACATGTATCAAATTTATTGAACAATGAGAATGAGAATAATTATTTAATTACAAAATATATATCCGATACAAGTACTAATGTTAAAGAAGAATTACTTTCTAATGCGAAATTAGTAAAGTTAGAAGTTGCCTCTGCTGCTCAGGAAAATGTTAATAATCCAAATTACAGTCTAGGAAATCAACTAACTACAGTTTTAAATAACAATGGCGAAAATACTCAAAATATATTTACAAAAATAAACAACAGTATAAATGAAGAAAGAATTTTTAAAGATTTATCGTCGTTATATATTTATAATAAGACGGAATCATTGGTTCGTAAGAAAAGACAAGTATTTGATTTTGAACTTCCAGAAGATGTGAGATTATTTGCAGGTTTTGTATTCGTTTCATCTCCACATCGTCATAGATCATCTAAATGGTATGTTTCATTGGAAGAATATCCGTATCATTTATGGCCACCATACATTACAGCTGGCGCGTATATACTTTCACGAGAAGCTCTCTTAGATATGTATTATACCAGTTTTTATACGAAACACTTCAAATTCGATGACATTTTTATGGGTCTAGTAGCTAAGAAAGCCGATATAGAACCATTTCATTGCGAAGAATTTCATTTTTATAAAAAAGATTATACCAAATTCAATTATAAATATGTAATTACTTCTCATGGGTATGGAAATCCTAACGAATTATTACAAGTTTGGAACGAACAAAAAGCTCTTGGAAATGCATAAACTATGTGTAAAGTATATTATTTGACACGGAATATACAAATAGTTTAACTTTACTTAATTTATTATATTATTGTTCGCAAATATTAAACTATATTCGGTATATTCCTGTACTCGTCAGTACAAATTAAAAAACAAATTTTTAATAGGAATACAACAATATTATTAACTTCTAAATAAATTATTTATTGTTATTATATTATAGGTTCTATTTAATAGTCATGTAATTAAAAAGAATGAAGTATTAAATACACGATAGAAATAATATTATTACATATATTTCTACAAAATATAAAATACAATTATATAAATTAATCTACAATCTTTGGTCAGTCTTTTTATGTAATTTATAGAACAATTGTTTATTATAGGAAAGTTAAAACGATACGAATTAGTTTCGATAATTGACTAATATTAAATATGAATTAAATTTCTTAGAAACTATATTAATACATCGTCGTTATATTTCTAAGTATATTATATTCGCAATTTTTTAATAACAAAAAAATATCCTATGAAAAAAAATACTTAGTCAAATGACTATAAATCATACAACTACAAAATAGATATAAATATATATATATATATGTACATTATTATGTTTATAAATAATAAATTATGAAAAATTTGTACAATACATTATTAATATTTCAGCATCGTGTATAATAATTACAAAATAGTCTATCATCTTATAGAAAATAATTACAATTTTGTACTCGTTACAAATCGCTAGATTGATTCCTTTAATAGACATTATAATGTATATGTTTTAACAAATACATTATAAAAAATTTATTAATATTTTTGTAAACTCATTGATCATTGTCTAAATTGTTGTTTATCCATACTGGCCTTCACCAATGATTGATCTAAATTTGTGGCTTCTCTTTTAATCATATTGAGCAATAACTGCGAACTTTCTAAAATCTAAAATAATTCCGAATCTAAAATAATTCATCAATAGGAATTACTGTAAATAAATATAACTTACTTTCATGTATGCTGTTTCAGTCTCCGCAATAGTTCTGTCATATTCGTTTCTAACTGCTACCCTTTTAGCAAGGCTATCGTTCAGTCGTGTAAGTTTATGTGACATTTTTTCTATCTCCCTTTGTAGATTATTCTTTTCTTCTTCTTGTGAGTCAATTTGGGTTTGCAGTTCTGCTCTCTTTAATTTCATTTCTTCTAAACCTTGAAAAAGTTTCAGAAAAACTGTCAAGAAAATTTAACAAATCTAAACAAATCTAATTATGGAAAGAAGAAATGATAAATATTCCAATAAAAATTAACTTACATTTTACTAATTCTTGATTATATGTTTGTAGTGCAGCACCGTGCTGGGACATCTTACATCCTTCACTCACATAAAAATCTAATTAATGCATACAGAAGATATGACCAAAAAATTTTAATTTTTAATCAAAAAGATATTTATTGTAAGATTTGTCTATGTTAAATGTATCCCTAAAATTAACAAATTTGATGTTTAATTTTGGCGCGAAAGCAGAAGTAATTAACCTAAAACTTCAGTACATACAAAAATAATCAATCTTCGATAATTATACTACAATAATTAGCTTTAATAAGAATCGTTATTTTAATTAACGAAAAATTTTATATTTTAATAACAAATATAACGTTATTATAATCAATTTTGCAAATGACTTACGTAATATATTTATACTTTAATAATTATCCAAAAATCCAGACGATAAAATCCATTAACGTATACGTTTAATAGAATAATAATATTATTACATAGATATTAATTAAATCACTCAAGAAAAAAAAAATACAAAAATGTTACAAACAAAATATATAAGCGCCTCAGGAGTACGCAGTCTACAAAGCGGGATTCTTTCTCGAATTTAAGTTTCCACTAATAGAAACGTGTGTACGCTTGCATAAACTCGTCTGATTCGTTAACAAAAATAATTCTTTTCTGCTATTGGTTACTTTAATCTTGAAGAGATATTTCAAATTTTAATTATGTGAAAGGACTCGAAAATATTTATAAATGTATTCCCATTTAAATAAGTGTGCGTAGATAAATAAATGATTGCAATAAGAAATTTAAAATAATAGAAAATAATAAGCGATTAAAGATATTTAAAAATAAATAATATACTTTAATTAAAAAATTCCTTAAATAAACGGAGTTACAGAATAAATGTTTTCTTTTAGATCTATCTTCGAAATAATAGTAATTTATGGTTGATGTTTTTTAAATATAAGGATTGTTAATTAGGTGGATTGAATATAATAAAAGTGCGAAAGTGGTCGGCCTTAGCTTGCTTTTTAAAGGCAATACAGAAGCGTCTTTGAAGCTTAAACCGCGATGAATGCACCTTTCGCTTTGGCACACCACTCTCTCCAGTAGTAGTAGTAGTAGTAGTAGTAGAATAGTAGAATAGTAGTAGTGTAGTACGAGAGTCAGTGAAGCGTTTGTACACATTCGTAAGCGTTACAGTGTAGTTAACTCGATGCGAACTAATTGTTTCATGTCGAATAAGAAAATGTTGAGTATAAAAAGACGTTTCTTAACGAACTATATATTTTTCTCGAATATATAAAATATCAAGCTGCCTGAAAATATTGAACATATTATTCAAATATTAGTGAAATCAAGGACTTTTGATTACTTGGAGAACACTTGATCTAGTGCATTCCGATGAAAATAAGGAGGATGGGAGGTATACTAGAACAAAAGTAAGTTGATTTCCACGTTTTCAACATTTTAAACACTTTAAGAATGTTTACAGTAAAAAGAAAAGAATCTTTTATTTTTCTACATTTTTTATATTAATGTACATATAATTTATTTATTTTAGATTATATAAAATACTTATTGACTTGTAAAAAATTGATACCAACGACTATACCACGAATAGAAAGTAAAACGAATATAATAAACACCCGTTTTACACGAGTTGACAATTAATATATTACGTATCTTTTTCTATTTTTCTATATATTTTATATCCAAAATTATAAATATCAGCGGGTGATGTATAGCAATAGTAAGGATTCTTTCTATTTTCAATTTTTCCCCGATAAATCAACAAGTGGTTCCAACAAAATTACGATCTAGTGCATACACGGCGATATGATGTAATGCGCATGCGCAAAGGATGTGGACTTTTATTTAAAAATTTTTTTTATATTCTTAGAAAAGAATTAATTGAGGTAAAAACAAATTTTTTTTCTTTTTTCCTTTTTAATTTTTTCTTTATTCTTTTCTTATTATGAAAATCGAAAACATTTGAATATTAATAAACGTTGATATTCAATCAAATTTCATTGCAATTTTGCTTACACAATATTTCAATTAAAAATTAATGGTATTTTTCTAATTGCGACAATAAAACGTTGTGACATTATTTACGATCTTTGTATATAAGAAAAGAATAATGATTGTATCGATAAAATATTTGTGCGATCATTATTACCTATCGAGGACATCGATCACGACCTTCTTAAATGACATCATCATACCAAATTAGTATTTGATACATGAATAAAATACAACATGCATGTATAAATGCATACATACACACAACCTACGCTTACAAATATGACAATGTTTTCGTGACCATTTTTTTTAATTATATGCAATTATGAAATGAGAGAGACAACAATGGATACATAATGTACTTGTGTATTGAATTATAAGACTCTTACTTTTCAAAAATGGATTAATAATAATAATAATAATAATAATAATAATAATAGTGATAATAAATTTATATAATCTACTGCTATATATATGAAATTATTTTGATATTTTTTATATATATTTCTTTTTTCTAGAATTCTAAAAATCATCTAATAAATTAGGATACTTTGCTTCAGGCTTACGATGTTATCCAAATAATTTATATATTCTTTGTTAATATTAACTGTAAGTATTTTTAATTAACTCGTTTAAAAGAATATTTAAATATCCAAGTTTGTCTTTCAATTTTTCTATGCATTAGGATCAGTTATACTTCTTATTATGATTTTGATCTCTGCTAAATGAGAAAAGAAGGTGATAAACCTATTAATAAAAATACAAGTTGTTAAAAAAGTTTATAAAAAGAAATCAACATGCCTCATACATCAAGATATTTAGGTTACCATAGAGGTATGAATCGTGATTATCTGACAGATGGAGAAGAAAGTCAACGTGCTCCTTCGGACCATACTATGTCGGAGTACATTGTGACCAATGACCATACTACGATGGTAAGTTTACATATAGATATAATTTTAGGGGCTAAATTAAATTAAGATTCTATACATTCTTCTAGGTGAAGCCAGTCATACCGGCAAGAAAACATCGTAAAGAAAAATATGACCAAAGTGAGGAGAGCAGATCACAAAGTGCGCACAATAGTCGTGGGTCTGTACTTTCTGCTCCATCTCGACATCCATTTAATAAAAGTGCATCACATGGTAGTATCTGTGATAATGGTTCAGATATTTATGTTACAAGCGCTGCTTATAGAACAACTTCAGAAATAAGGTTTTATAACTATGTTCAATTACCATGACTGATAAACTAAGAATAATTATATTTAGAATAAAATAATTCTTTGTCATTAGTCGGGGATCTCATCACAGTCTTGCCCCAAGCTCTAGAATGGATCATCGAGCTCCTAGTCATTACAGTTATGGTTCTGGGAGATCTGGAATATCAACAGTTAAGACACAAACTTCAAGGAAAGATGGTATTATAATAGAAACCATGTCGACACCTAATCCTTTTTGCCCAAATACAAAAGGAATTTGTTGTCTCATGTTAATTTTGAATCTTGGTTTAATCCTTGTAACTTTGGGTTTCGTTATAGTTATACAATTCTTTCAACCATTGATTGTATGGTAAGTGCATCACTTTACGAATATATTTTTAATTATGCATCTGTCTAATAAAACAATTTATTTTTTTTAAGGATTTTAGGTATAGTTTTTCTTGTTTTTGGGTTCTTAACCCTGATGGGGAGTCTTATATATTGTGTACATGTATTCAGAAATGCTAAGCATCCACAAGATATAAATCCAGAAGATCTCTACTGGACGCGTTACTGGCAAAAACATGTTGGATCTGCACCTGGAGTCTTTTATAAGGCTGAAGACAAATATCAAGAAGATGGATATAGCGATCGTTATAGTAAATATTCAGGCAAATATTATGATCGACATAATCAAAGATACTGACGATTTTGAAAGCTACCTAATAACTATTATGCATACACACACACGTTAAAAAGAAAACCAAATAATTATAAATAACTTCATAAATATAACAGTTAATCAATTAAAATTTGTTAATACTGGTGCAATAAAACACAATACTCTCTCTCTCTATATATATATATATAAATATATTTACACATAATGATATTGTTAACGATAAGTTACAGATGCACTAATCAGAGATTTTTATACGTTTCTTATACTTAAAAAGATTTTATTTATTTTGTATTTGTACTTCTTAAGATATATTAATAGAAATATAACTACTAAATAAAAGGTTACTGATTAATGGATCGTTGTTATAATTTTAATCAAAAATTGTATTACTATGTTATTTGCACATTTTTTTTAAACATAACCGCGTAATCAAATAAATCCTTATTCACATAGTTGCCACTTTTATCGATTAAGAAATACATTCTATAAGATTCTATTTTGATAGGCGTATATGCTCCTGCTTTTTCAGTTCTAGAATGTAAGCTATATACCTTAAAAATATTAAACATTATTGACATATTTTTTTACATAATAATATAATATATAAATATATGCGCACTATAAGTACAGTAACATATTTATTTTCTTATCAAATTTACTCTTACCTTTTCGATGGGAATAGTTATAGTGTTTCTGCTTTTCCATAGATGATTAGTTACAAAGCTAACATGATTGCCTCCTTTATGTAAAATAATGCATTTGATTAAACGCGAGTTAAGAAACCATGCGAACACATAAAAAAATGGTCCTGAAATAAATATTTATCATTTATCAATTTATATAATGATTAGTAGATCATATGTACAAATTAATTGCATTTTTTAGATTTCATAATTTTCATATATACCTATGAGTGTTGTAGCCACAAACATAGAAATAATTGGATAATTGTTTCCTAAAAATTGTTTAAATGATACAGTCATAAAAGACTGATACATATCTCTGGAGCAATAATAAATTAAGAATAACCAAGCAGCAGTGTTGCATAAACCAAATAAGTGAATGAATAAGTGTCTAAAATGTTTTTTTTTATACAAAATGACGTTATTCGCTAAAATAGGCTTTATATCTAATGAATGTGTTTGTTTACATCTTATCAAAGAGAATTTAGTTCCATTGTTTATCCTGTAAGTAAATATAATAATAATAATAATAATGTAATAGTTACATGTCAATAATAATTAATTTAAATAACAAATGTTCAAATACCTTTGTTTTTCTATTATTCTACGTAATAATGAACTAGGTTTATATACTGTACGTTTTTGTGAAAGTATAAGAGATGATTTTAATGAATTTACTAATAATTTAGTTATTGAATTGTTTTTTATAAGTAATGATAACATTATTGTAGATAGTAAGATATGTATCGTTGCACAAACTCACATATATTCCGATTATTAATTGAAGTAATTAAAAAATAACATACACTTCTCAGTTTTATTTTAAATTCATATTAATTTAATATTATACAAATCTTTTTAATTCATAAATCTAATGTTTATTTTAACCTACAAATTGCATAACATTTGATAATACCGCCATCCAATAAAATTCTATCTAAACTACAATATTCATATGGTAAAACATTCTTTGCTTTCAAATATAAAAAATTGTAACAATATTAAATTTTAAAGTAAAATAATTTTGAAAATAATATTTAAAATAATAAGTATTCAATTTTATATGTCATAAAAATACAAATTAAAAATTGCATGATAAAAAGTCCTTTACTATTACCGACTGAGATCTTCTGATATTTTAACGATACGAATACCAAAACATAACCTAAAAAATTCAGGTAATTTACTTCTATATGTCATTTTTCTCGACATTATATTTCCTATTAATGTTTATTAAATAATTTAATCTTAATATTGTGAACAGGTTTTGTTAGCAGAGGTGGTATTTCTTTTATTCAAACTATTGACTTATATTGTGAATTATTAAAATGTTGGTATATTTATTATTTATTTCTTTAGGTTTAAGTGTATTTAATATTAATACAAAAGAACTAATGAGCTTAATCAACGATTATAAATAAAAAACAAAATATTAGTTATAAAAGAAAACTTGTGGAAATGTTGCAAAAAATCAATAGTTTACTACGTATTACTGTACGTATTTTTACTCCAATGATTTTTAAGATAATAAAAAATAAATAGAATAAATTTAATTGATTTATGTATTTCTTTTGAAAATAGGGTTACGGTCAGCAATTAAGCACGCGTTACTTAAATTTTGTGCCTATAGTAGTGGAACAAAGTGGAAGAGGAGAACGCGCATATGATATCTATTCTCGTCTTTTAAAAGAGAGAATAATCTGCCTTATGGGTCCGGTAATATTTACTTTTTATTACAGAAAATATACACAAATTTATGATTACCATTTTTATCTAACAGTCTAATAAAAAGTAATTTATCTTCTATTTTTCTTTAAATAGATTACAGATAATGTTTCCTCAGTGGTTATAGCTCAATTACTTTTTCTTCAATCAGAGAGTAGTAAAAATCCTATTCATATGTATATTAACTCGCCTGGTGGTAGTGTAACAGCAGGGCTGGGTATCTACGATACTATGCAATATGTTTTACCACCTGTTGCAACGTGGTGCGTAGGTCAGGCATGCTCAATGGCAAGCTTACTTTTAGCTGCTGGAGAAAAGGGTATGAGGCATTCTTTACCCAATGCTAGAATTATGATTCATCAACCATCGGGAGGAGTATCCGGTCAAGCCACGGATATAGAAATTCAAGCTGTAGAGATATTAAAACTTAAAAAACAAATAAATAACTTGTATGTCAAACATACAGGACAGAAACTAGAAAAAATACGTAGGTCAATTATAACAATAATTTCATTATGTTTTTATATGCTCTTTTTAAATTAATTTCATTATTTATATTAGAGAGCTGTATGGAAAGGGATAATTTCATGTCTCCTCCTCAAGCAGAGGAGTTTGGAATAATAGATAAAATACTTGCCCATCCTTTGGAAGAAGAAGAACAAAACTCATCCGCGACAACGTTGTCTAAGGATACTGTAAATGCCGCTACACCAACTTAATATTGTTTATAGTTAAATTGAAGGTATAAGTGAAAATTGTAACTTTATATTTAAAAAAATGTATTTATCAATATTTAATAATAATAATAATTTTAATAATAATAATAATAATAAAATATTATTGAAACAATTATAGATCTACTATGTCGTAATCACTTATCTTCAGGCACAATGAAAATGTCTTCGTTTTATATAAGTTTTTTATATTCATGGTCATATTCGATCTCACATACTACATTATATAAAAATATTTAAAGACACTTTGATCTCTTTGAATATTAATATATATCTTTATACGTGTATGTTTCTTTTTTTTCTTTTTTGCATTATCATACACGTACCATACAAGATAAGCGCAATATGTGTTTAAGCATATATAACTGGAATGTAAATATTTATATATACAGGGTGGTAAAAAAAAGGGTTCAATATTTGAAGGGCTTATAGTACTTATCGAGACAATTAAAAAATGTCTAATCAATATAGATCTTAAAATCAACCCTTCCGAAATAAATAAACTTTTATTATTCATGAGCGTTCGATATAATAAGCAAGCCCTCTTGGCAACATATTGAATCGACACATAGTATTATAAGCCCTTCAAATATCGAATCCTTTTTCTTTTTACCACTCTGTATATATATATATATATGTATATAAGATACGCTTCGTATTATTTATAAAAAGAAAATAATACAAAAAATGGAAGACAAATTTATGTGTTTAAAACGCTTACAAATATACGTCGTACATTAAACGTCTACCCTATTTCTGCTTCAATTGATATCTAGCAGAGATTAAGTACTTAAAATACCCTGGGCACACACTTTGCTTTGAATTTTCAAATTCCTTCGAAAGTGTATTATCACAAAATTCTTTGTGTAATATATTTCTTCCAAAAAAAAGAAAAAAAAAAGAACAAAAGTTAACTTTGATAAAATACAATTGTCTAATGATTAAAAAATGAATAACAAATGAAGGGTGAATCGCTATTTTTGAAAATTCGATCCTTGCTAAGGCACAAGAATTGCTTATCTTTCTAAATGATCCAATTTTCAAAAAACCAGTCTCATAAAGTCTCAAAGGGTTGATATTACCTCAAATAATAATTCATTGGGGACAAACTTGAGCATGAGCCAACATTAGTATATCTTTCTTTTCCTTTGGAAATCTAAGCTCGCGTCCTGCCAAACGTGCTGTTTCGAGTTCTCTTTCGGCTAAGGCTAATTCCATAGCAACAACTCCGCCACCACTTTCGTGTTCTCTGGCAACCCAATCAAGTGCCATTTGACTGCGCATATCGTCATCTAATGCACGGTGACTATAATGCGCTACTACTTCTTGTCTACTGCACTGTCTTTCTCGCATAGCTTTCAATGAACCATTCCAGTGAAGTAACTGGAAAACTGTCATAAGTTCTTGAAACTCTAACATTGTCCTACCACGATTACATTCCAACATGAAACGGAATGCACCAATGCCGGTGTTCGGATCTTCCTTGTCATCGCCATTTCCCTGAAAATACATTTTGATCTTAAATATATATATATATATATTATCATTATTATTATTATTATTATCATTGGTATATGTTCAATACATTTTAATATAACATGCGTAAGAAATTACTTGAGTTTGATTGCCAACGCTGTTAGGTGTAGTGGAAGGTTTAGCGAAACTTGCTCTTGCTTCGGCAACAGCTTTCTCTATGAAATCATCAGTAATTTTTCGTGATGGATGTTCATTAAATACCGAATTCATTAATGCTATTTTAGCTGCTGATCTACGTGCTTCAGCTTTGGTAGGACAATTTTGGAAACTTCCAAAGCAAGATCCTCCAGGAAGGGTTACGTAACAAACATACGGTGGACTAGCACCTGGGACAGATTCGTAAATAACTAATGCTCCATTTCTTAATTCTGTGCCTCTACTTTGCTTCATTTGCCAGAATTCTTGCAACGCCTCTACCACATTCACTAAAAATATATTATTATATTGTAATTATGTAAACATTTTATCTAACTTCAATTGTATTTCCAATATACATAAAATAAAAATACTAAAAGAAAAAAAAGAACAAACCTCTTCCGTAACCCTGAGTATGTTTAGCAAAACTATTGACGACCGCATCTACGGCCTCCCTCAAAACCTGCTTCGCTCTTGCGTCCACCAATCCATTGGTTACTCCCATTGTCTCAGGAATACGAGATTTTGTCTTAACTGGCATCATGCCTTGCATTACTCGTCAATACTACACGTTCATTTACACTGCAAATGTAATTAAATTTAAATAACCACAATTATCTAAATAGTTATAGTTATAACATAAATGTTCAAATGTTTAAAAAAGAAAAGAAAAGAAAAAAAGAAGAATAAAATAAAAGAAACAAAAAGTCAAACACTTTTGCAACATTTCAAACCTGATTACAAATCCGCTGTCATTTAACACAGCATGAAATTATAAAAATATTTTGATATTAAAAATAAATGTTTGTTTTCTTTTTTTTTTTGTTAACAACAGTACCGAAAAAATTAATTACCGATAAGTCTTCGTCTTGGGCGAATTAGCGTAAGAAAAATCGGCTCGTGGATTGTGCGAAATCCTTTCGTGTCCTGGTTTCTTCCCTTAGTTTTATCTGATCAATTTCTAAACTAGTCTTCTTAAGGTGTAGACTATTGGGTAAAAGTAACTATCACTGTGTATATGTGTCTGCTTGAACGTGTGTGTAATACCGAGGCATCAAAGATCAAGAAGAAATCCAAGAGGCCCACCTGCAGAGAGTCCAGAGATGACCAGGAATTTGCGTAAATTACTCTCCGATCGGGTGTACTCTTCTCTCTGCACCGTGGGATCAAATTGCAAGACACATATAACGCGTTTAATGGCCCCGGACCGCTGACGATTTCCAGAAAACCAGGGCCGTACGTGTCTTCCCTATGCCCTTCCAATATCACTACAACGAATCATCACACTTACAATTATTTAGATTTATCTTAATATCTAATCTTGGACTGTCATCTAATTATTCTATTATAATTACCTTTAATATTATATACAAAATATTTGATAAAGGATAAATATTCTACAAAAAAATGTAATACATTAATTTTTAACGTTTATTATTTGACACGTTTAAATTTATTAACAATGACAATATTATTAAAATTTAAACAAACTACTGTCTTGATAACAATTATCGTTAATCTACTTATTTATATTTTTATTATAATACTATGATATATAAGTTTTTTTTCAAATCATTTGTTTTAAATACGAACAGACATTCGTGAAAATTCTTTGATTTTAATGAAAATATTAAAATTTATTTTTATATTTGAATTTAATATATAATTAATTGTAAAACAATAGTATAATAAAAATTATAATTATTTGTAGATAATTATCGATCATATTATCGAAATGACAATAAATGTAAGAGCGCACCTTCCCCATCCCAGTCAACGGCACGCCAGTGTTTTCCTTATGTTTGTCGTTCGACGTTGCACATCGCATTCTTGCACTTCGTCTTTCCCCCTAGAATCCTCAACCCCTCACCATCGCCCCCGTCACACACCGAATTTCCGTACATACTTGCATCGAACTTGGCATATGTGTACGAAATCGTCAAGTACACTCGTATGTGTGCGCGTGTGTGTGTGATTAGTTGTAAAATGACGTTCACTGATAATATACAAGATAGATGACTAAATCAGTTATTGGTTTATTATCGATCAAAGCGACACGTAGTTATTAATTTTGTAAATTCCCTATAGTTGCAATATCGATCGATAAACAGTTTGGAGCTATCGATACGGTCGATAAATTATCGACTTTATTGGTCGATATTTTTCTTTCTTTTTTTTTTTTAATAGTTTGCATTAGTATACATTAATAAAATATAATAGACGATCTTTTATTTTATAGTTTATCAATCATTTTATATAAAAGTTATTTTATTGTTTTTTATCGATAATTACTGAACAATTATTAAATACGTTAGACTTTTATCTACTTTCGTTAGAGAATACTATTTTGTGAGTACATCTAAAAGATTTTAACTTTTATTTACATTAGAGAATATTTTATCTCATCCAATGAATTTCATGAATAAAAATAAAATTAAGACTTATTTATAATAATATACTTTAGAACTAACTTATCGAATATACAAGATTCAGCAATTTGTACATCCATCAAAAATAAACATCGATCGTAAACATTCTTTCTTAACTTTATTTTAAACTGAAGAATGTTAAGAAATAAGAAGAATAGGTAAAATTAGGATACGTAAAAAATGATAATTTAGATAAAATAAAAAAACGAAGAGGAGTTTCTAAAAAATACAGTTAGACAAAAAGTATAAGCTTATATGATAATGCATATAAGTTCCATAAGACGCACTAAGGTCTTCATACGTAGTTATATTAAAATTCGTTAAGAATTTCTAAATCTAAAAAAAATATAATACTATAAAGTCAGCCTTGTAGTGCAAAATTCGAAAGGGGTCATCATGTTCTATACGTGGCAAAGGGCGCACATCTCTGAAAGAGCTGATCGACGCGGTCCGTACGTCGTACGTCTTCTGTTACGTCGTTGGTTGGATGCGCGCGCATGCGCGAAGAAAGAAAGAGAAAGAGAACAATAATGTGCTAGCGGTATGGTTTGAGCAGGGTGGGGAGAAATTAATTTAGGCGCGTGCGCATATTTTCCCGCGTGGGTCAGGGTTGTCGAGTTGTGTGTGTTGCATGGTGTGCATCGTATCAACGCGCGCGTCACTTATCAGTGAAGGTAAATGAGAGTGTGTGCTACGGACGGATCAGCTGAGCGCCAGCTGTGTCAGACGGCTCGACCAATCAGAAAGGCCCATCCTCGAAGCGCTAGCAGCGACACCTATAAGCACGCCTGCCCGGCGCCTATTACTTTTGTGGCGTTCTCACAAGACAGCCTTTCGTACCTGTTTCTTGACTTCATTTTAAATATATATTATTTTATTATTTATCTTTTTTACACGACTATCTGAAGTTCCTCATCGTAACGCATTTAATTTGAGTGAATTTAAAGTAATTCCATCGTTCGTTCGAAAATACAGTGCGATTAGATCAAGGCGGGAAGTAGCGTTTGCTAATGGACGCGGAAGAGTCTCGATGCATGTGCGTTCGTGTTGTTTCGAAAACGTTTTAACGCTATTATTTCATATACAAGTGAAAAGAAATTATCAATAAGGAGACTAATGTACTCGTTCTATTTGAGAAAAACTTCGTCGAGTGCCTTTGTGCTTAATTATTGGAAAAATCGGATGTAATCCGGAAGACTCGTGAACCGAAGGAAGAGCTCAGAGAGACCTTTGTTTGATCAAGGAAATCCTTGTTTCCTGAGAATGACATCGGTGTTTGTCCATTGATAGAGGTCAAGGGAAGTCCTCTCGAAAGTATTTATCGAAATTGAAAAATTTTCCCCTTTTGAGGTTATGGTATTCATATAGAGGGCGTCACAGCGCCAGATTGCAAGCAGGGGTTGGTCATCGTTTCGCGCGCTGGTCTCCCGCGCTTCGAGATCCACGTCCTCCGATTTTTCCATGAAAATTTTATTCCAAATTCATTTACACTCAAACGTTACATATCTAAGGACTAGAGAAGATTTTCTTACGATTAAATATTTCGAGTGACTTTAAGTTTAATACTTAAATATCGGATTAGAGTATCAGGGAAGACGACGTGCATTATGGCGATCGAGTGTGCCTGAACTTCGCGCGCTACCATCATTTTCGGTATTTTATAGACAATATTGTTCGATCAAATTTCGCTTTATTATCTTCAATATTTAGAACGATATCGGTCGATTCGTATAATAAATACAAATAATAAATAACTCTTGGAAATATATCGAACTTAGCCAAGGTATCTCGGCAAGATGCAACAGACCAGGTGAGTGCTCGACCTTCTGTTCTATTGAAAGTTTTTTCCATTATCTCATTGGTTTTCATTTAGAACAAATTGATACTCATTATAGCGACCTTGGAACACTCTTAGCAAACATTCGATTACTTTTTCTCCCTTAGTTGTGGCTTCAATTTTGTTTATATAACCTTCTCTTGTTACTATTCACATATTGAGATTTCTAAAAGAAGAAATGCTGTAGCAGATTAATTATAAAGTTAACAGAGATATAATAAATGACAAATTATAGTTAAAATTTTGCACATTGCATCCTGTATTGGATGTTTAATTGTTGTGCTTAGGTCATTCATTTTTTATACGTTGTCTCATTTATATCTTTATGATAGGAAAACAGTAGTTTTGGAGGGTTGTATAATTTTTTTCTTTTTCATTTATCAACAGCTTACAAGAGAAGAAACCTTCACAAACCTATTTGCAATGTGGTAGAGAGAGGCAATCGATGAAGCGCAAAAGGCGTACAGCTGAACTTTCTGAAGATTCAGAAAATATATATCCCCCTAGCAAAGTACCAGCATTAACTCACGTGCCATACAATGAGTCTTGTAATGGTGCGCTTTCCATGGAGAATCCATGCACGCCTCTTCAAACATCTCCAACGCCTTTAAAGGAACAGCAGGAGCCAGCAACTTGGTCCGAATTAAGAAACGCGACTTGTTTCTTAACACCTTCCGGCTCTAGCAATGGAACAAATAGGTCAGCTCCGCTTCCAGCCTTTTCTTGGGCAGATAGTGCGCGCGTATGGAGCCTTATGTGTTTGGCAGATCAAAAGACTCTTACTCAAAGAGATTCACAAATGTTTCAAAGGCATCCGACATTACAACCACGAATGCGAGCTATTTTGTTGGATTGGCTTATTGAAGTATGCGAAGTCTACAAACTACACAGAGAAACTTATTACCTTGCTATGGACTATATAGACAGGTATCTGTCTATTCATCAAAACATACCAAAAAATCAATTACAACTTATAGGTATTACATGTCTGTTCATAGCAGCTAAGGTACGTATGCTTTATTTACCTTTTTTTTTTTGCATTAATATCTACTCATTTCAAATACTTTATTTATAAATATAACAATCTAATGAAACATTTAATTTATTTTCAGGTCGAAGAAATTTATCCACCTAAAATAGCTGAGTTTGCATACGTCACTGATGGAGCTTGTACCGAGGAAGAGATTTTAGGAAAAGAGTTAATCATTTTGAAGGGACTCGGATGGAATCTATCATCCGTGACTGCTCCCGCATGGCTTAATACTTACATGCAAATAGAATGCGGTGATTGGTCTAAGCCCAATGTGTTTATATATCCACAATATGGCGGATTACATTATACGCAAGCTGCTCAGCTTTTGGATTTAGCAACTTTGGATGAAGGCAGTTTAAAATTTCCTTACAGCCACATAGCTGCAGGATGCATTTACCATATACAAGGACGAGAGTGTGCTTTAAATGTGTCGCGTCTTTCTTGGGAACAGTTGGCCCCTTGCGTCAAATGGTTAACCCCATTTGCTACAACAGTATTTGAAGATGGTCCCCAATTTTTGTTAAGGTCCACTGTATCTCCTGTAGAATCTAACTCTGGATCTGGACTTAAAGCAACAGTACCTAACATAGTGATAGACGAATCGCATCGCATCCAAACTCATGTTGTAGATCTGAGCATGTTAGAGAAAGCGCAACAACGATTAATAGAGGATCTTCTACCAACTGACCTAGAAGAAATAGAAAGTAAAACTGAATCCGATTTAAATAGTAGTCCAACTGAAAATTGTCTTTTAACTCCTCCTTCTAGCGGTCAAAAAAATGATCCATCGACTCCAAGTCATCCACCACAGTTTCGCCCGTACACATAATAATTATTTGCTAACTATTACTCATCTCTTTGCGAATAATTTTTTTTAAATTTTAGAGTTATTATTTTGAAACAGAAAGAAAGAGATTTATTATTGAAAAGAAAAAAAAAAAATTATGAGAAATGGAGGAGAGAGAGAGAGAATGAAAAGAAAAAAAAAACACTAACAGCGCTCACGCGATCAAATCTTATGCTCGTGCGTATATTAGTTGTTACATTTTATTTCGTAAATAATATGCATAATGTTAATTCCTTTATGTACATTGATCGATAGATCATATCTTGAACAATCGTTTAGTATGGGATGGTGATTGTTGTAGAAAATAACTCTGTAAAAGGCATTATTATAAGAAAATATCCATTCTGAGCACAAATTTAATGTAATATATATTTTAGTATAAATATATAAACATTTACATTTAAAAAAAAAAAAAAACAAAAAAAAATAAGTGCCTTGTTTTAAAGCAACTTAAACTTAAATAGGAGCCATATATTAAATGGTAACTAATCTCTGTGATTATATCCATACAGTAAAGTTTCACGCAACATATACTTTAACAAATCATATTTAATTAATATTGTTCTTATTCTTATAAATATTATTATTATTATTATTATTATTATTATTATTATTCTAATATATATATATATACACCAACAAAAAACAAAAAAAAAGTTATTCTAGTGCCTATGAAAAATCTTTACTTGTAGTTCTTTTTATTTATACGAAAGAACATTGTTAATAGTATTATATATATATATATATATATATATATCGCTTATTATTAATGTACTATGTAATGCGGTAATATATTAATGTGTTGTTCGTGTGTGCAGTTTTATACATATTATATATATATACACATATAATATATAATATATAATATGCATAAAAAAAGAAGAAAATAGAAGTTGCGAGTGAATGGATGCGCGTGAAATTGTGCGAGAGAAATTAGCATGAGTAAATATGACAAATAAGACTTATAACCACTATATCTCGTGGTGATATTTTCACACTGCCGTTCACGTAACAACGTGATGGTTTATACACATTTGTATGAAGCTTGAGAATAAATTTGTTAATCTATAGGGTATTCAAAAAAGAGCTTTTACCATTAATCAATGTATTAATAATAATTATAATAATTGCCTTATTGTAAGTAATTCGAACAAATTATTGTATACGATTATATTATCGCATGAATTTTAATTCTAAATTTAGTAATAGAAACTTGTAAGAATAATGTTATATGTTTAGTTAACATTATATATCTCTTTTTTTTTATATAAACAATAAAAAAAATGCAATAAAATTCATACGTATGAAATTTTGCCGCGCATTTTCATTAGGATTCCTAGAAATCTATATTACCGACCGTGAAAATAAAGAATACAGCGCCATTGCATTTAAATCAAACAAATAAATCACTCGTTCTGATTGGTCGTTGGAATCATCTTGTTGCAAAATATTGCTGCAGTGTTAGAAAAAGTGTAGTACGGTTATATTTGTATGATATAACATGGAAGAAAAAGAATTAAACGAATCTAATGAGATCAAGTATGTTATACGGTAAAGAAAATGTATACCTTGATTTATTAGATATAGAAAATAAGATTTTCGTTGAGTGGAGATCATTTTTCTAATCAATTGAAACCTGTTGAGCCTTCGCAAGTACATAGTGTTTAAAAACTCGATATTTTAAAAATTATTTAGTATAAATTAACAAATATCATTAAACAGCAACGAGAAATCGTAGTTACATTTATCTGTCATAAAAATTCAAGATTAAGATCCGATCTATAAAGTATTCTTCTTTCTTTCTTTGTTAATTTGTTTCATTCAATTTTGCATAAGACTAACTTTAATATAAGTAAAAATTTAAATATTTTACTGTTACATATATACAGCAATTATATATTTAGTTAACATTATGTATTTCATTAAATAAAAATACGATAATACGTATATATCTTGCTTATTTTACAATTAAATAAAATTAAAGAAATCTGTATTACCAATCGCATAAGGAAGATGTCGCATGCCTACGGTGGCGCATCGAGTCAAATAAATCGGCAATTTTGATTGGTCACAAGTTTTGCGTTCAAGTTTGTGAATGCTAAGGCAGCCGTTAAAAGCCGTCGTCGTTGCATTGTAGAATTGAATGTGTGTAAGGTTACAAAGTTGGTGCGAACGAGAGAATAAACGAATCGTGTTAATTAATTGGTGGTGGATACATAATCGTTAAAGATTCATAAGTGTAGTTAAAGATCTAAATGTGTATTAGTAATGTGATACGTCGAAGAAAAAGTGCGCTTTGATTTGGTGGATAGAAAACGCGAGCTGAGAAAAATTATCTTTGTAACGTATATAAAAGAAAAAGAAGAAGAAGAAGAAGAGGAAAAGGAGGAATAAGAAAACAAAAAGACAATAAGAGAAGCATCAAGTATTTTTCACAAAATATGGAAATTCGACGACCAGGAGAAATGTCGAATCCAAAAAATGTCGTCGTTGGAGGACAAGTTCGCGAAGGGACGAGGGTCGTTCTGCGGGAAATCACAGCCATGCTTCACAATTCCCCGCCAACACAAACGTCTCCTCGTCGTAAGGTACCCTATTCTATTTTTTTTTTTTTCTAATTTTCTCTTATTTCTTTTAAATACAAATTCGGACAAAATGCAAGATCATTGTTTGGGGAACGATACAGTGCAAAGGGAGAAAGAGAATAGTAGAGGGGGACAAAAAAATTAAAATATTTTCTACTTTTTCCTTCGATTTGTCTTATTCATTTTTTTTATTTTTCTTTTTTATTATTATTACTACTACTACTACTTCTTCTTCTTCTTCTTCTTCTTGTCTTCCATGGGCGTTTGCTGATAGTTCGACCGGAGGATGAATTCCTATAAATAAACTCTGTATCTCCAGGAGTACCTTGAAACAAAAATAAGTTCTTTGCTCTTCTCCCGTTCCTTTTCAAAGTCAAAGTTTTTGGCCAACGGTGGTAGATCGTTCGTCTTTCATTACCTACGTACATTTTGTTTCATCGTAATTATTCGTATAATTAGTAAAGTATAATGATTGTTAATACAATACTATGGCACATGGTCCTATTATGAACTATATATATTATGTATATATGTATGTCTTATACGTTGAGTTATTGTGAATGTGTGTCACGTGTGCAGTTCACGAATCATACCCATACAATTATTTACACATATTACGTACAAAGAATTCTGAAGGCATGATTGGTTTGTATAGCATCGAGAATATTAATTATCCATATGATCGAAAAAAAAAAAACAATCTAAATGTTAAAATATTAATTAAATCATATACGTGGGCGGGTTGAAAAGTTTTGAACCTTATATAGAATTTTTTTCAATTAAAAAAAAAGAAATAAAAGTGTTTCTTTTCTTTTTTTGTTCAAGATTCAACATTTTTCAACATACCCTCGTATATATTTCATTTATTATATGATAGATTTAGAAATGATTTATTGTATTATATATATAACGCTAGATTTTCGCAAGATGATAAACAGGTTCGAATAAATAAATAAAAAATAAATTGTGCTAATTGCGATGCGTAAGGCATGCGGAAATAAAAGAAAGGTTGAAATAATTTCAGGATTATTTGTATGTTTTTGGAGTCACGGAATGAAGGGGAGAGACTCAACGAATGCGACGTATCGAGATTCGAGAGTTAACCCTAGTAACGGAAGGGTTAAATTTAGTTATTTGATGAGAATTTCAATTAGTTGTCTTTTATTCTCAATTAATTCTACATGCATGTTGTTATACAGATATTATGTATATTTTTAAAAATATTATTATTGAAGATTTTATTGAAAAAATAAAAGCATAAACGTGTAATGCATTATTTTACGAGATATTTTCAGTTGAAGCCATAACAGTTATCTATTATCTAATTACTATACTATATGTGGGTCTTACGCATATGTCGAGCAATTTGTTTATTCGGGAAATTCGAATTTTATTACAATAAAAGTAGTGATTTAATTTAAAGAAATTATCGATTTTGTTTTGATTAACATAATTATAAAGTCACGACGCTGGGACTTCGTTTAATGTTTTAATTTATAAATTGAGTTTTACGTAAAAGTTATAGTTATGTTAAAATTTGATTTAATTATAAGTATGCGATATGGACAGGTATGGATAATTGAAAGAAATGATTTGTTTTTTATTTTGTTTATGTAACTTTGTCGATGAAAGAGTAATCTAGGTAAACGTGTTAGAGTATTTAGAATGAGGATAAAAGTGGGGGTAGAATAGAATGTGTTTTGTGCTAATTCGGATTTACCCTTCGGTACGAGCTGAAATGTCACGCGATTAACGTGTGCTTCTGTTGTAAGTAAGCTAATTTACTTGACATGGGACGAAAGACAATCGAGACTAAAATATTTCAAAGAAAATCTATTTTTTATTCGAATAAATTTGGCTCAGAAATTGTTTCACATTTAATTTTTTAACAATTGCATTCCTTCTCTTCGATTTTTACGAATAATTACAAATATTTGTCTTCATAAATATCATTGTAAGAGAAAAAAAAAGTAAAAGTCGAAAATCAAGTGTTCATAATAAGTTGGATCAAAAATTCTTTCTCTATGCAAATGGAAATCAAAACACGTTTGCATAAACGGGATATAATATATTTTTTTAAAAGTATCTACGAGTAGTTACCATAAGAGAAGAAAACAAATTACCGACCGAAGGTAATGCGCTGCACGACGAAAAAAAAAGTTACCGACGCATGCAACTGATGAAGATGGCGTTAGAATCTCGGGGATTTTGTTCGGCGCACTCTCCCCACCACTTTTCTATCTTCGGCTATCTCCGGGTGATACGGCGTGTGCGCGCTTCGAGCTGCGTGCTGTCGAAGAACGTCGCCGAAGCGACGACGACGAGTAAAAGGAGCGGCTTCGCGCGAGCTCGGTAAAATATATTTACGACGTTTAACGTGACGATATTTCAACGCACGCGTAATATATACATATATATAACATACAATTAATTGTCGGGTTTAATAACGAACAATTGAATAAACAAGAAGACGAAGAAGGACGACGAAGAAGATAATAAATAATATTGGCGCGCGCGCGCGCGCCGCGCAGTCTTTCAGCGGCGGCTTTTGCACGCGAGAACACGTTGCAAACGTGTTTTGTGCACGCACGCACGCACGCATATTTACTTGCGTACAGTACAGACAGGAACAAATTTTCGATAACACGAGGAACGAAAGGTGAGCGATCGAATCGCGCCCCGCCCCTTCTCTTTTTTCCTCCCACCACTATCGTTACCACGACCACTACCTTCTCTATCTTCCTTGTCGTTTTTCTCCTTCTATATCTGTTCTATCTCCTTCTCTCTCTCCCCCTTTCTTTTGCGGCCGATGTACTTTCCTTCTCTCCCTCTCATACTTGTATAGTAGTCAGCCGATACGCTATGCGAATTCTAATATTAGAAGACGAATCAGGAAGAGAATCGTATACATGGATCGAAGGTGGTGGTGCACAGGTGTGCAGATCTGATCGAAGATGTCCCTTTCAATTGTTTTTATCCCCAGTTCTTCAGCTATACTAACGCCTACATTCATTCATTCTCTCCTTCTGTTTCTTTCTCTCTTTCAATCAACTTCATTTTGAATTAATTGAAATTCTTTTTCTCTTTGACACGAATCTAACCATCAGGACACCGTTGATTCAAATTTATTGCAATTGAGGAAGACATCTGGCATATTATCTGCCTTCATACAAATGCATAGATACATATATACATATATACATGTAGACATATCTTCCAAACACATGCTTTATTTCTTACATAATTAAAATAAACAGAAAGTAACAGTAGAATAAAATAAATTTCATTAAAAAAAAAAAAAAAGAGGAAAAAGAAGAATATGTTGCACAGCATAGAGGTGGGTGAGTGGGGGTTGCATTTATCTGGTCTTCTTGCAATTTGTCTGATTTGTTTGTAGAATAGTGAAATCATTCTCTCGAATGGAATTAAATGTCTCTAGTCAATTGTATTCTTCAACACACCCCCTTGAGACAAGGTCTATCTTCATCCATCTCTTTTTCTCCTCTCCTCTCTCTTTCTTTTCTCTTCTCTTTTCTCTTTTCCCTTGGTGTTGCTGCATCATGTCTGGATAGCGAGTAGGAGTTGAAGGAGGTGGAGAAGGAGGAACAGGATGAGGAAAGTGGAGGTTGTGGTTGTTCCTTTTGGTGCAAATGGGGAATGACTCACGCACCGTTCTTCGTTTACTACTTCGTTTACTCTTCGTTGGTTGCTGCTGCTGCTTAAATACTTACTTTACTCTACTCTACTGCAGTTCGTCCGTCGTTGTTGGTCATCGTATTCGCGATTCGATGTCAAGAACGCTCCGAATAAGGAGCGCGAGTCTCTCGAACTTCGAGGGCTTGGAGAAGAATCGATTCCCCCCACAAAAGCCGAACAGACCCGAACATATCTTCGTATTTTAACGCGCGTTCGTGTCGCGCGCGCACTCCAAGCCACTAGTTTCACATATATATACATACATTCTACATTATATTATATACATTCTTCTACCTAAGTACTCGTACTTATTACTTGTTACTTACTTACTTACTTACTTACGAATAACCTCTCTCTCCCTCGCTGCTGTTGGCTCAAATTCTGGGATCGTCGACATTCTGTTTTAGGACCATCTAAAAGTTAAGGTAAATGCTCATCAAATTGTTTTTTATTTTCTTATCTATCTATAAGTGGAATCATTGTTATCATTGCATTTGAACGAATTATAATTTGTCGCATTGGTTCGTTCATGATGTGCCTTCTTTATCTTTCTTTTTTATTTCTCTGCTGCTGCCTGTCCCCGCTATTTGTCTATCGGTGTCATCTTTGAACTTTATTCTCTCCTTTTATACTCCAATAATGGAATTGGTCTACCATCTGAGTAGAATGGTATATGACTCATTTTCTTTTCTCCTGTGATGTCATCAAATCTGGGGTTTGCTATATGCTTACGTACTGTAGATTAATTCGTGTTAACGTTTTAATGAAATATTTCCTTTGTCTCTTCGAAATGTTCGATGCTGCCATTCGAAAGATTTTATTGATCCTTCAATTACATTGACCTAGGACTTAAATATATAGGTTAAAGAATCAAGGCTGTCTTTTCTTTTACGATTCCAATTAACTCTTTTCTATTAATGAGTAAACTGAAAAAATATTCGAGTTATTTTTAAATGATTGATATATGTTTTATTATCTTTTCGCATAACCATTCTCCTTATCTGCAGTTTTACGTAATCCACCAGAAAGAGCTAATTGTTTCCTTCGTTTACAAAATGTATACCATTGTTTTCTTCGAATAATAACTATTCTTTATTTAACGAATTCTTCTCTAAGCAAATAAAAAAATCTTTACTCATATCTAATCGATATTTAAGTCACAAATAAAGAGGTTAACGAGAAAATGCGTATTCTCCAACGTCGTAGTTCCATAAAATCCTTTAACGTATAAACAGCTGTAGTGTCCTACTTTTTTTTCTCGAAAGAATACCAGCGCCACCTATCACGTCATTATATTATTCCGCAGTTGTGGAAAAACTCGAAGATTTTTCGAGTTATAGTTGACGATTATTTCGAATTTTGTTTAACGTTTGAACGTCTACAAATACTTTTTTATTCGTCGATCATTCTATTTTCATGATTCATTCGTTGCCAATATACGTGTTTTAATAATATTCGCCCGTAAAAAAAGATTAAAAGACATTATTGAAACATTAATGACAGCGATGTAAAAATAGATTCCAATTAATGTGGCGCGAAATACGAATCTTTGCGCAGAGAACGAAAACAGTGAACAAGTTTTAGAATCTAATATGTCAAACTTTATTATAGTTATTTTTCTTTGCTTAGTCTTGGCACGCCATTCATTGCAATATATTGTTAACAATATTAGTGAAAAAGAAAAGAACATCATTAGTGAAACATTAATGGATAATGCGTTCGATGTGAACATAAATCGCGCGAATATAATTAGGCGGGAAATTCAAATGTTGAATGGTAGGAACGTGGACGCGGCGTACTGACGAGTCAAACATGTCATGTCTCAGTGTAATTACTTTTCTTGGCCTTGACGTATCCTTTCGAAATAAGATCCGCATATTTAATTAGACTGCATCGATTAAGTAAAAGAAAAAAAAATGGCTACGACGGAAGTGGTGTCGTCGACGCGAAGCAAGCAACCAAATAAATAATACCGGAAGGGCGCGAGAACGCGTTTGAAAAAATTGGTATGCCAGTTTCGAATGCTAAGCTGACAGTTCGTAAGCACCGTTCGGTGATTCTTATTTTGTCAGGGACAACGGTGGTGTGATCAAGTATAAAAGAAGAAAAATCTATCTAGAGAAAGAAGAAAGGGGAATGACTTATCTTTTTTTATTTTTTTCACTTCGTGGGGTTCCGTGAGTAAAAAAGAAGAGGAGGAAAGAAAGTGATAAATACGGAAAGAACTTGAAGACTTTGCTCAAAAGAGAAGCTACTTTAAAAGTGAAAAGATGGGCAATCTTTTTCACAAGGTAATCGTCCGTGCGCGCAAAAAAAGAAAAAAGAAAAAGATTCAAACTGAATAGCGTATTTCGAATGGTGTTTCTTTTTAAATACCAGAAGTAAAGTCGAAGAAAAAGTTTCTCGCGGATAGGGGAGTTTTATTTTGTGCGTGCGTGGGTGCGTACGTGTATACATATGCGTGTTATATCTCTCGATATTTATATACATATAAACGCGCGCAAGTGCGTGTGTGGTCTGTATATATATATATACCAATTTAATAATATCTTTTTTTAATAAATTATTATATAAATATTATTGTTATTAATTATTATATATATGCATACAAAATTATATTATATATATATAAATAGAAGCTAATGGTCCTTGCCTTTAAATGTCCACACATAGAAGTCACTTTTCCAAGTATCTGCAGTAAAAAAAGAATATCTACCTTCCGCGTTTCTTATTTAAGGATACAGTAGCAAGGATAACGTTGAAAGAAAAATAATGTTGCTAACACAACGCGCAAGTGATCTCGGTATAACGAGACTGACAGGATTTCTGTCGTGGATAAAACTTTCTCCCTGAAATATATTTATTATTAGAACGAGCGAAACGCATATTTCGCGGCTAGACACTAGTATTGGTGTTGCGCAATTCTTTCTAACGAAATCTTCTCTCGAGTCTTTGCTGCGTTGCCCTATCGAGTTTCAAAGTCAGCTGATTCTCTTTCTGGTGCACCGTTAGTGTCGGCCCAGTGAACACAGAGGTAGACAACGCCGCTGACTTCGTCTTTCTCTATTTCTCCTTTTTTGTCTTCCCCTTCTCTTTTTCACTTCCTACGGATTATTAGCACAGTGTTGTTTGTGCTTTGCTGGTAAACACGTTATGGAGTACATCAACAGACTCTTACATCGTTCTCCTGCAAATTCATCAGCATCTTCCTCGTCGCCTGTATCCGAGGTATCAATATCATCCATTTGATCAAATTCTCATTGTCGTGTGCCTATACTGCAACTGTTTTGAAAAATATTCCATTTCTTCTAACGTAGGATAACGTAGGAGAACGTGCGAGAAAAAGATTTAGATTGCTTACATTTTCTCTTCCTTCATTCATTCATTTATTCATTCCTCCTCTCCTCTCTTTATTTTGTGATTATTTTATTATTTAAAGTCATTTCATTTCATTTGATTTAATTTGAAAGTCTTTTATTCATTTGTTTCTTTTTCTTTCTCTTTCTATCTCTCATTGATTCTAGATTGGAAACGACACTACCAACAACACTTTCTCCAAGGCTGCAGCCGAACACGAGGTGAAGGTGCGTTTCGCGCGTGAATTCGCTGATGCAGATTTGGTGACGTATTCTACACCCGAGAGTTTCTCTTCGGAGAGCAGCTATTACAGCATCGGTAGTACCCAAAGCACCAAAACCAGTGGTATCAATTCTGATATCGATGACCTCACCAATTCTCCACTGTACAAGGTCTCAGACTCTTCCTATGTGGACAATGATATACCAGGTGTCAATGAACTGATTCGTGCCTATGAAAATATTCAACTTGATTCTAATGCAGAGGAAGTCTCATCTTCTAATTCTATTTATGAATCTCCCAATGACACTTTGATTCAAACTTTCGACTCAGCCATCGATGATACCGACATTTTCATAAATGAGAAGTCACCTAACAAGTCTCATTTAAACGAGACATGCACCATAGAAAATGGTTCAGCAACGCCCTTGAATATCATCACGCATTCTCTTATTAATTCTTCTCACACACAAGAAGAATTACTTGAACATCTAACTTGCAACAATACATCTCAAGAATCTTTACATTTGGAAGCAAATATATCTGTCACGAAGGAAGACATTGCTGGCAATGTACAAGAAAGTAAACAGGAATTAAAAGAATACGAAGCCGAAAGTGTAAAACTTACTTTAGAAACATCTACGCCAAGATCAACTACTCCTGTTGATTTTAACAACGTAGAGAGAGAAAAAGTTGAACATATATGTAATGATACCAATGATAAGGAAACAGATACGTGTAATAAAGTCAACAAAGAAGCTGATTTAAGTAATACAGATAAAAACGAAATAGATAGAAATACTTGTATTGATCAAATAGTTACCAATATTGTTATTGAAAATATCAAATCTGATAATACAGATGAAAGCAAAGCAGATAAAAATAACATTGATGGAAATGATATTGATGTAAAAAATAATGTAAATGAACATGAAATCGATACAACAATTAATATAGATGAAAATGATATCGATACGACTATTAATATAGCTGAACATGAAATTGATACAACTATTAATGTAGCTGAACATGAAATTGATACAACTATTAATATAGATGAAAATGAAATTGATACGACAATTAATATACATGAGCATAAAATTGATACGACAATTAATATAAAAGAAGATAAAACAGATACAACATTTGATGAAAAAGAAAATAAAATCAATACAACAGATACAACATTTGATATAAAGGAAAATAAAATCGATACAACAGATAATGTATATGGACAAAAAATCGATACAAAATTTAATATAAATGAAAATAAATGTGATGCAACATTTAATGTAAATGAAAATAATAAAATCAATACATCTAATGTAAATGAAAATAAAATCGATGCATCTAATGTAAATGAAAATGAAACGGAACTAAATGATCTAAATAAAAATAAGACAGACACAAATAATATAGATAAAAATAAAGTAAGCAGGGAAAATCTAATTGAAAAGAAAACCGATGAAGATGATGTAGATAGTAAAATAAAAAATACAGTTAAGAATGAAATATTAGATGAGACTTTAACCTTAACTGATGAGATTTTCTTAGGTAGTGATCCCTTAAGCGAAGTCGAACACATAGAATTTGATTATGAAGAATTTAAGCCACAGAGACAGAGCACTGCATTGACTAACAATGATGATGGTATCTGTTGTTCTTTAGAGAAATTAGAATTAGCGGCAGGAGAAATCGCAGATGACATTTTAAAATCTCCTTTAGAACTTGAAGATGGTATTTCTAATCCAGTGTTAGAAAGTAAGTTGAAAAATTTGAACCTTGTGTGTGTATCACATACGTATTTAAATTATTATTTAAATATTTCGAAATATTTAACAATCGATCATTTTCAGTATTCCATGATCCGACGACTTTTGATTTCCTTTCGGCAAGAGGAAATTCAGAAAGTTCAACTCGCCTTAGGAATGAATCCTTGTTTATTAAATTTGATCCTTTGTTAGCAAACACCAGTATGTTACCTCAAGGAAATAGTCAAGTTTTTAGTACTCCTACCAGCGGTACGATACATAAATTAGATGAGATTCAAGACAAAAATGTAAGTGATCTATAAAGTATTAATATCTTTTTTTATAAATGAAACTTATATTTCCTTTTATCTATATCTTTTAAGGATGAACCTTTACAAGTAACTAAATCTGATACAAAGGAAGTCGAAAATACGGACGGAACGGAAAAATTGGAGTTACTACGCGTGACTGTGTCGCAATTGGAAAAAGAATTGGAGAAACAGAAAACGGAATATGAATCCAAATTGGAAAAACAAAAGGCAAATTCTCAAGAAAAAATAGCAAAATTGCAAGCGCAATTAAACGAAGAAGTTGAGAATAAAAATCAATTAGCGTGGGTTACTCTTTAAATTATTAATTTTTATTATTTATATAAACAAATAAATGTCATTTTAAAATTAAGAAAAATATATTTTTTACACAGAGTTGTCGTGGACGAATACGAAAAGTCGATAAGTCGATTACTAACTGAAAAGGAAAGAGATCACGCTAATTTGGAGCAGGAAAAATCTAGAATACAAGAAGAGCTTCAAGCTACTAATCTTCATCTTAGCAATACGGAAGCTGCATTTAACGACGTTCATTTGAAATATGAAAGGCTCAAGGGAGTCGTTTCAGCTTATAAAAATAACGAAGGTGTTTTAAAAGAAAGTATCCAAGAAAACTTGGAAACGATAAAATCTTTAGAAAATCGTTACGATCAATTGAAAACACATGCCATGTCGCAATTAAGAAAGTAAGAAGACAAAATATGGGAAATTAATCTGAAAGGAAAGTTTATCGGTTTTAATTAATAACTAACTTTGTTGCAGGGCTAATTTGGAATTAGTGGATATACGAAAACAACACGAATCCGAGACGGTAAAATTACACGCGATGGTGAGGAAGGCAGAATTGAAAAGTAATTCACTCGCTGAGATAGTAGAGCAAAAAACAAAGGAAAACAAAGAACTCACACAGATATTAGATGAATTGATTGCTAGGGTTGGTCGTCAAAATGCAGAATAAGGAGAACTAAAAAGAGTTTTATAATAGAATTAATTTAATATCTCCTGTGAACATCCCTTGTCGCAATTAGTCTGTATTAGTCTTTATTTCTTCCCTCTTTATTAGTCTTTATTTTTTTACTCGCCTTAACCATATTAAATATATATATATATAAAGATCTTACGCTAGATATATCACTAAAGCATATATTAATCTATTTATCGATATATATATATATATGTCATATATATATATATCAAATATATATATATATATATATTTGAATGCCAATAAATATCAATTCTACCAAGCAAGAGTATTTCATACGGGTTAAGTACAATTGATATATATTGGCAATAAAAAATTGTATATTTCATAATTTATAAATAATAAAGCAAAAGTATCACTTTAAAATAGAAAAAAACAATTTATGTAACAATTTTTTGCAACAGGTTTTACGTAATATTTTATCAAATTTTTACTTGCCTCTTACCAAAGTCCTTATTTAATAAGAATAAGAGAGGTTTCGAATAAAGTTAAATTTAGATAATAATTTATAATTCATTCGGATATATAACATAGTCAAATTTCTCAGAAACTTTTAATTCGATGCTTTTACGATATAAAATAATATTTCTATCATTCATTTTTTTATTCTTAGTAATATAAAATTATAAAATTAAACTTCGAAGTACTAAATAAAAGTCTATCTTCTAAATGAAAGAAAATTTAAATTGATTTTTCTCGAAATTTGTATATTTTACTTGCCTCCGATGATTTAACTATGTTATTTATTCAATCACGTTAATTAATTTACAAAACTTTATATATATATATAAAATACGTAAATATATCCCGTCCAGGATACAATTATTCTAATATATACACTGTGAGACTTTAGGAGAACCTTTCTTTTACATTTATACAGTAAAATATATAATTTTTAGGGAAAAAGCGATGTAAATCTTATTAATATATTTGATCACATTTACCACGTGAAATAATTAAAAGTCCTTTCATTATTTTGAAAATATCGAAGTAGTATTACACTCGTACTCTTTTTTTTCTTTTGTTTTTAAAAATGATTGTGCAAATTTTTTGTATAAAAAAACAATTCATATATTTTTTCGTACTAAAAAGTACAGTCATTTCGTGGTCCTTGTATCTATTATGAGAAGAGCATGGTGTTTGGCTAACTTTAACATACGATCACTTGTACTGCCTGGTTTTCTTGATATATTTTTATTTGCGAGATCAGGCATTAACTTTTTAACGGTACGTGCTAGATCAGAAGCGTACTGTTTAAACTGCGGGTGATTCATACCGATCCCTCTGCCTCGTAACGCTTCTGCCACAGCCCATAATAATTTCTACATAATAATAATTATAATTAAATATCGAATATATATAATAACATCTTCAACAATGATGCAACAATAAATAATAAGAACGAAATATCTTACCTTTCTATGCGTATCACTAAGTTCACATTTTCCCGCCGTGTCAGGTATTTCGTGTTGAGTTAAAACGTTTCCAGAAGAATGCCTTTCCCGATCCCATGAACGTAAAGATGAATTTTGTAATTCGTAAGGACAGTCGAAAGATAAACTCTTTGCCCACTTGAAACGAGGTCCTTGCAATTCTTCTTCACTCTTTCTTTTTCTAGATTCTTCGACAGTAATCACTTTGACACCTTCCATTAAAACATCTTCCTTCTTCTTAGGCGTAGGAAATAAGGCACGCTTAATTGTATGTGGATTAGCATTACTACAATTAAACAATTTACTCGGGCCTGGCTTGTCTAAGGTCGGACTTTGGAATAGGGCTCGTCTTGATGTGTCTAATTTTGTTTTAAGCGGACTTGTATTTTCTAATGTAAGCCTTCTAACTACTTTTTTCTTTGCCGATCCTCTAGGACTTTTACCTCTCGGACTTTTACCTCTTGGACTTTTATATCTTGGACTTTTGCCTCTAGGACTTTTAAGCTTTCTAGTTGAAGGTCTTCTATAATGAGAATAATTATAAAGAGTAGAAAAGAAAAAATTATTTTTCAATTGTATATTAAACAAAGATAAAAGAAACTTACTTAACAGTTAATACCAATTGTCTTTTATCATTGAGATTTAAGCCCTGCAAATTTGCACTAGAGAATGTTCTCCTTCTGCGAGCCAAATGACTCAATCTCTTCCCTGGGCTTTGACCGAAATTACGTTTAGCTAGAATGCCTCTTTTTATAGCACTTCCAGGTCCTTGTTTAGAAAAGAATACATTACATGTAGATTGTGTTTCTGCTCCTATATACCTTCCGCATAGTTTTGTTGTTAAATTTTCAAACTCTTCTATTGAATTACTTCTGTTATAACTGAAAAATAAAATGATACAAAATATATCAATGTTCAAATATTATTAGTATAAGAAACATTATTTGTACTTACTGGATACCATGGAATTTGTGAAAATACGCTTCAGACCATGGCATATCTTTAACTTCTTTTTCTCCAGCCGAGTTGTACAGAATTAAAGATTTATTCTGCAAATAATATTATTATTTTATTCTATCATTCTCTCATAACTACATTATTATTTACAATGCATTTTGTTTCTTTGTAGTACGAATTATTATCAGGATTAAATGGACATGCATACCTCGTTAGAAATATTATTCGTTTGTGAGTCGCATTCATCGAAAGCACTAGTCAAGTTTCTCTGGGTATTATTGGTTTTATAAAAAGAAAATCTCTTGTTGTTTTCTAATGATTCCTGATTAAAGGATTTGTCAATGTTTTCTTCTTGTCTAACATTGTTCTCTTCCTTTATGGGATAGGCTGTCCAAAAGTATTGACGGTTTTGTTGAATATAATGCAACAAGTCATTACAATCGCTTTGACAAATGGTGTGACTTGGGGGTGGAGGAACTCCGGTTAAAAATTTATTGATTCTGACCAGCAGATAATTATCGGACTTAGCAATAAGAGTAGCCTTGGAAGGTTTTTCTGGACTAGTTTTGATCGATGTATCTTTTTTGATAGATGTTATTTCTTGTTGCTCGTTCTGCTCATTTTCAACATCGCTGTCGAACATCTCTGGACTAGAGACATTTGGAAATACCTTCTCCATTCCTGTATCTTCATTTTGTTCAATGTAACAACAATCCATGGCAATTTCAAATATATTTAAAACACACACGCACACACAATTAACAAACAAACACAACAAATTGTAATATTGGATCAATAATAATGTACATGTACATATTGCACAAAATACTACTTGTTTTTCTTGTTTTATTTTTTTAAATCTTCGAAACCAAAAAAGAATATAACAAAATAAGTCACGATTGAACTTATAACGTGTTATGATTACAATATCATATCAGATTCTTACTCGGCGAATTATCATCTATTATAATAGAAATAATTGTAACTTCGTCCAGGTATATATATAGAAAACATTTCCATATGTGCGCACAAAGCATACCTTCATGTCCTCACTGGAAGCTACTATAGATTATTTTTAACGGACTTTCGACTTCTCGAAATGCTTACAAGTCCGATTTCGACTTCAATAATTTACTTAAGAACAGTTAGATCTTATTTTGACAGACATACATACCGCAATCTTAGTTTACAACACCGTTATGACAATAATTGTTTTCAACAGTTGATACGTCATATAATTGTCAAAAATTATAAAATTTCGCTTATTAAAATAAATCGCTTCTGAACAAGCGTTATAAAGTTTAAAGTTTATATCGCAAGAAATGAATTTATAAAATTTAACCAATCATCTGTTAGAGAATATCCATTTCGTTCGATACTCTTCGTCCTATTGGTTGATACTTCTACATTTCATTACTATTGGATAATTTTCTATCGAATGCATTTTAAACCTGTGATTATTGTGAACAATATATATCGAATATAAAGCTCTGACGTTTTACGTGATATCATTAAACATAATGTGATACACTGTGTTAGTTTATAGTGATAACAAATGATGCATAATTTGAAGAACGGTTTGTCTTACGATATTGTGTTTGTCTTACATTTTTCTTTTCTGTTTAGATAAGAATTGTTCGATCAATATAATGCTACTATACGATATGATAAGGAATTCTGATTTTCCTACAATTTTGTAATATGTTGTCATTTGTCTTTTTATTATAAAAGCTACGTGATCATGGTTCAGTCAGTTTTCATTGTTTATTCGTGTTTTTATTCTATTTATTTTCTGCGTGTTCGTCAAGGTAATATTTTACGTTATTACTACGAGTAATGTCATATCTCGTACATTTATTCATTTGTTCCATTCCTGTCTTTTTTTTTGTCAGTGATATAATATATTTTTATATTGATATTAGTACAAATATATTATTTATACATTTATTATATCATTCCATTCAAAACATCATTCTAATTGTCATTTGAAAATAATTACATAAAATATGTCTTTAGAAATGGGAAGTAAATATGGTAATCGATAAATATATTTTATTTTTTTGTAATAATTAATCTAAATGTGCACGCATATATCGTATAACGTATGGAGATGGATTATGATATTTTGGATTATAAAAATTTATCAATAGAGATAATACGAAGAACGAGATAGTATCGATTAAAATCTTTCTGTTTCTTCCTAATAGTAGATTGAAATATTAGATTAGATTAGATTAGATAAATTAACAGGATGTTTATTAAAGAAATAATTTTTTGTTTAGATAATCTGGTATATATTTTTCAATTTTTATAAGATGTTAATATAAAGTTTACAGAAACATATTTAAAATGACATATCAGATTCTTTTACACACTCATAGAATTGTTTCAGCTTGTATCAAATTTGTATTTTGGTGTACAATTGGAAAACAATATCTTTTTTTAGGTAACATATTTGGATATTTTGTAAATAATATCTAGCGAGTAGGATGAAAGAGGATAAAGAATACAAACTATTGCTGTTGTGTTACCTTGATCTATAGTCTGTGCATAAAGTTATATTGTTAATCTGTCTTACTTGGAAAAAGAAAGTTAGTATGGATTTACACGTCAATATGCTTAAATTATTCCATTTACCTTCATAAACTTTATGTTATAGGCAAGCAAGCAGACTGTAACTTTACCTACCGATATTTATTCTAGCTAATTTGTGAAAGAATAAGGCGTATCACACACACATATATATATATATATCTATATTTAATAGCGTGTCTATACATTAACGTTAACAAAATGAGAGAATGGTGTAGAATATTTGGTTTATTATTACGTAAAAACTTCATAGTACGATTGATGCATTGGAAAGTGACTTTATTTGTTCAAATACTATTGCCTATAACATTGTTCGCTTTAATGCAAGCCTTAAGAGATCTTAACTCAGGGCCACCAATAGTCGTTACAATTGATACTTATTATCCTCCAAAGAGTGAAGATGATTTATTAAAAAATGCCAAGAAAAGCTTACTTAAAATATATTTTGTACCGAATGATCCATCTACCGAAGAATTTATGAAATTAACAGCTAGGTGTCTGCAACATACACAAAGTAAGTATATTTTATTATTTTTTTATTTCATTATTTTGAGTAATATATTAACGAATATTCATTTTTCAGAATTTGTCGGATTTGCAACAGAGGAAGATATGCTCGATGCTTACACGGTTAATCAAATTGAAAACTCATTTGATGATGTTCTGGCAATTGTTATAGATAAAAATCAAGAAGACAGACATTTCAAATATAAAATAAGACATTCTACACGAATTTCTTCCCAATTATATACTGATATGACTCAGTTGGATATAGAGCGAATGTATATTGAAAGAGTTCCATTTGTACAACTACAAATGTGTATCGATAGAACTTTTATGAACAAGACTTCTAATTCTTTATTTCAACCAAAGGTAAATTAGATATTTTGTTTCCACCTGATAACTAATTAAACTATGTATTTCATAATAATTACTTTTTAACAGATTTCCATACAAAGAATGCCATATCCTCCATATGTTAAAACAAATGTTGCCGATAAAATGTTACGGCAAATAATTTCAGTGTTTGCTGTTGCTATATTTTTGATACCGCTCTGCATAGAAATTAATTACACAGCCAAAGAAAAGTTCATTGGTGTTAATGTAAGTACTTGTTTTTAATATAGAATGTAAATATCATTTATATGATTTTATTGTTAATACAAGATGTCTTTTTTTAATTGTAGACTTTAATGGCAATGAATGGAGTGAAATTGTATCAAAATTTATTAAGCTGGCTTATCAGTGGCTTTATTTTCAGTATTTTCTATATTATACCGTTAATAATATTATTTAAAAATACATTTTCTACTCGTGTTAATCCAATTCTATATTATAGTGATGCATTCTTATTTTGGATATTAATGACTATGCACATTATTCATCTTATTTCATTTGGTATGCATGTTGCCGCATATTTTTCTAAACGTAAGTTTTTATATTTTATTATATTCTTTGTAAAATATGACATTACGCGGAATATATTGTATGTCCTATAACAATAATTTATTTTTCCAGCTGTTTTTGTGGTTATAATTTTGTCAATTATATACAGCGCTTCGTCTTCTCTTTACGAAAATTTGGTAAACGAAAATTTGTTCAGTACTATACCGTATGTAGGTATATTCTTACCAAATCTTTTATTGTCAAGATTATTAGAGGAAGTGAATACGTACGAAACTCAGTGTATGTGTTCAATTTAATAATTTTTTTTACAACATAATAGAGAAATTGTATAACGAATATACATTATTATTTTTTCTTCTTAGTAATTGGAATTAGATGGTTTAACATCTTTATACCTAGCGAATCATCTCAATACAATATTACTGGAAGTACAGGATTCATATTTATATTTTCTTTTTTGGGAGCTTTATTTCATTTTATTATGGCAATTTATATAAATAACGTGCGGCCAGGAAAATATGGCGTTAAGAAACATCCGCTATATTTTCTACAGGTGATTGACAAAAGAAAAATAATTTTTACAAAAATAATGCATCTACAATAATACGAGTGATCTAATAATTTGATAGAGTGATCTATCAGAAATATGTTTCATACGTAACGAGTGAAACGATTTTTTTTAGTGCATAAGAAAAAATAAAGTGTCTTTAGATGAAGAAGCAGAAGATTATAATTACGAGAAATTAGGGAATGAAGATTTTGAAGCTGTCTCTAAAGGCGTGCTTACTCCTGGTATTCAAATTCGTGGTCTTAAAAAAAGTTACAACACCGGTTTATTGCGGAAATCTGTAAGTATTTTTTTTTTCTTGTTCTTTTAATTATGGGTATAATACATATGAACAAAAAAAAAAAAAGAAAAGAAAAGAAGAAAATTACTCATAATAGTGTTGAATTTTTTTAGTTGGTACACGCATTAAAAGGAGTGTCTATAGATTTTTACAAAGGACAAATAACTGCACTGTTAGGACACAATGGTGCTGGAAAGACTACTCTTATGTCAATAATAACAGGTTCATTGACAATATTTAATAAATAAAATAGAATTGCTGTAATATATAATCTTACGATGAGTGATTTTAATAATAAGAAAATAAAATCTAATTTGGTTACTTCTTTAGCCGTTACAAACGAGACGGAAGGAAAAATTTTTATAAATGGGAAAAATTTAAAACATCATTTGAATGAGATTAGAAACGATTTAGGTCTATGCCCTCAAGAAAATATAGTTTTTCCAGATTTAAATGTGTTCCAACAGATTGAATTCTTTGGTTTGGTAAGTACATCGTATATAACATAAAACCAATATTTGCACGCATGCATACAAATATTTTTAATACACATATATGTTGTTACAGTTAAAAAATAAACATAAAACACGAAATGAAATCAAGCGCAATGTCGAGAATTTACTTGCTAAATTAAAACTGAGTGAGAAACGAGATTGTCTTCCCATCAAATTGTCTGGTGGTCAAAAGAGGCGTGTTTGCCTTGGAATGGCACTCATTGGTGATGCAAGTGTATGCATTTATTTTTCTTTTATATACGTATATATTTTATTAAAGTAATTTATCTTTATTATTTATATTATAATTTGAATTATTTATTATAGACTTTCATTTTGGATGAACCAACATCTGGTATGGATCCTGAAACGAGAAGAGATACTTGGGAGATGTTATTGGTAACTTACATAGAAATATTTCTTTTATCATTTTATCCTATTATTATGATTATTATTTATACATTTTTTTGTTAATAGAAAATGAGGGGTGAAAAGACAATAATAATTAGTACACATAATATGGAAGAAGCCGATATACTTGGCGATAGAATTGCTATTGTACATGGTGGTCTTTTAAGGAGTTATGGCACATCAATGTTTTTGAAGAAACAATATGGTAATTGTTCGCTTTCTTTTATTCCTTTTGATGGTTTATTTTTAATGGTAAATATTTGAATTGTTAACGAATTCATTATTATTATTTCTACAGGCCATGGATTCGTAGAAGTTACATTATCTATTAAATCATGGTGCAATCCGGAGAAAGTTGTGAATAAGTTTGATTTAGGAACACAGATTAACATTGAAAATGAAAAAATTATTCTAAGTGTACCGAACACGGATAATTTACCAGATTCCTTAGATCAAATTGAAAGAGAAAAGAAAACATTAGGTGTAACTGGAATGAATGTATCGCTGATTACATTGGAACAAGTATTTTTGAAGTAAATCTATTTTTTAAAGTATATTATTATTATTTAATTAAATATATATATTATTTTGATATAATATTAACCCTTTCGTTATTATAGCGACCCTCGTACGGGTTGTTCATACAAAGGTTTCGTATAAACGACCAACCCACCTATACCAGCATGCCATAACGAAAGGGTTAAGAATAAATTTAAATACATTTATCTGTATGCTTTTAATTCATTATCTTTTTTGTTAAACACTTTATTTAGGATTATTAAAAAAGATGACAATGGAAATGATCTCTCAGATCTTTATGCACCTATACAGAAACTTCAAGGAGGTCAACTGATTATACAGAGAATTTTGGCATTGTTGAATAAAAAATTCATATATGCTACCAAAAATCCAGGCACCTTATTTATATCCGTAAGCGATTTATATTTCATTGATTTTATTATGCAATGATAATAAAGCAATCATTTTATCAAAATATTTCAACTAACAAGACATTTTGTTGTTGTAGCTATTTCTACCTTTGGTTTCTATTTTTTTGATGGTTCTAAGTTATAAGAATCCCGAATCGTTAGAAATAACGCCTTTAACGCTCAACATGTACAGAAATCCCAAGGCATTTTATTCTTCCGATAATAGCGAATATGGTAATAGATATAAAGAAATAATCGAGAATTTCTGGGGATCTGCAATTAATGTTGCCACCGGAAGCATTTCTGAAGGTAAACCTAATATTATTATTTCGATAAAATTGTATTCGTTTGTATATGAGGGGAGATTAAACATTATTTTTTATATTCTGTATTTTTTTTTATTGTAGAGCTATTATCACTCGGCAAAAAGGATATAGTAGACTATCATAATCACTTAGTTGTTTCTGCTGAATTTAATGGCACGAATACTTCAGAAATAACTGCCAATGGCTTATATTCCGGAACGATGATGCACAGTATACCCCTGACTATGAATATTTTGTCAAATACCATTCTTCGAAGTTTAACTGGGGAGAAATATTCCATCGAAATATCTAAGCAACAATTACCAGATTCATTTTCATTTTATGAAATTGATCCACTTTCACAAGTGTTAACGCTTTGTTCCTTCTTATTCCCCACTTTAGCACTTTTTGTTATTCATCCATTACAAGAAACGTCTACTAAAGTCAAACAGTTACAACGAATGACAGGAGTCACGTCTGTATTGTATTGGCTTACTATGTTTCTTTTCGATTTTCTAATTTGCATAATATCTGCATTGTTTATTACACTAGGATTTTACATAATGGATATTATATTAGATATACGTTTATTTCGTGATACAGAAATATGTAAGTATTATTTTCTATATCTGTAACTTTAAAAAGTAACATTTTAATACTAATATAATATTTTCGGATTTTTCAGTAATAACAGTATTATTGCTAGTAATCCTCGGTATAAATTGCATATTTGTATCATACATATTTAGTTTCGTTAACAAATCAAGAAGTACTGTAATAACTATTTTAAGTATTATACCCATTGGAATTGGTAAGTAAATAAAAAAGTAAATAAAATATATATATAAAAGTACAAGTTAGATAATATTAAAATTATATTGAATTTTAGTTTTCATACAATATTTGGTATATATAATACTACAAGATCATCAAACGCTGCAAAAGATTCTACAACGACTGTTTTTTTTAATACCTTATGTAAGTTTCTTCCATGGGGAATTTTCATTCTTTACCGTGGCTGTACAAAATGCAAATTGCCGTCGTTTTCCAAGTAAAATTTTACAGCAAGTGTGTAGTAATGAATATACTTTTAACAAATGTTGCGGTAAGAATTCATCACTTATAAAACGAACAAAAAAATATTACATCAAATAAATATTTAAGTTATAAATTTTAATAAATTTTACCAAATTTTGATTATTTCTTTTTTCGTAGACATGGATTGTGTAGATGGTGTTTGTAATAAGCCTATGCCATACATTGGGAATTTTGAAAATGCTTTTCAATTAGAGGAAACTATTGTATATTTATTTTTAACACCTGTGATGTATTTTACTGTTCTTATTATGCTGGAGGAGGGGATATTTATAAGATTGTTTACTAAATTACTTAGCAAAATACGTAGCTCGTCGTTACAAATGGGATGGACGACATTACATATGGACGAAGAAGTAAAAAAGGAAAAACATGCGGTGGCATTAGAGATCAGTAAAATTACTAGTCAAAGTAAGATATTATCGCAATGATATTAACTCTTTCGTTATTAGCGACCCTCGTCAAAGCATGCTGTAACACGAAAGGGTTAATATTTAAATAGATACATTTATTTATTAGAAAAAATAATATAAAACATATGTATAATATATTATATGAAATTATACAGATAAAAGGAACAGTGTACATTATAATGCCAATGGAAATTCAACTGTTGGTTATTCGCAAATTCCTGAAGTAGAGAACAGTTTGTTCTTAGTATACGAATTAAGTAAATGTTATGGAAAACTAATGGCCGTAAAGGAAGTCAATTTTCGAGTTAAGAAGCATGAATGTTTCGGATTGCTTGGAGTTAACGGAGCTGGAAAAAGTACTACGTTTAGAATGTTGACTGGAGAAGAAACACCTAATAGTGGCACCATGTATTTAAAACAGGCGGATATCTATTCCAACCGCAAAGCTGTAATTAAACATATTTTATACGCGTAATTAAGATTCGTTTTTTTTTCTCATTTGTGTTTTTTAGAAGAATTAAAAAACAAATTCATTTGCAGTATTTAGCAGAAATGGGATATTGTCCGCAAACGGATGCATTGATCAATTCTTTGAATTCGTTTGATCATTTAAGATTGTTCGCTAGACTTCGAGGCATACCACCAGATAAAGTCAATTCGGAAGTTAATAAATGGATAGTTAGATTGAGTAAGTGAAAAATAGATTTCTTTTATTTCTTATACTTTTTTATTTTACTTATATTAGATCGATCGTTATAATTTCTAATTTGTACGAATGTTTTCAGATTTGATGGCATGTGCGATACAGCCCAGTGGAACATACAGCGGTGGTAATAAAAGACGTTTGAACATAGCAATGGCTTTAATTGGCAGTCCTACATTGGTTTTGTTGGATGAACCAACGACAGGAGTCGATCCAGCAGCTAGAAGATCATTGTGGACTGTAATACAATCTTGTCAAGCAGCAGGACAAGCTTTTATACTCACATCTCATAGGTATTTGTTCATTTCCAAATGTACACCAAATTATTTTACAACGTTAACATTTTTCTCATATAAACTAATGTTTATATTAGTATGGAAGAATGTGAAGCTTTGTGTAATCGATTGGTCATAATGGTACAAGGACAGTTGGTTTGCATTGGAGCGAGTCAAGAACTTAAACAAAGATTTGGCGCTGGTTACGACATTCATATTAAATTAAATCCAAACCGATCAGAGGAAGATGTTACAATTATAAAGAATACTATTGAATCCCTTCTAACTTGCGAAATTAGGGATGAAAATTTGGTAATTATATCGAGGAGAGACGTATCGATTAATTTTCGTGATTTTTCAAGTAACTCTCTTTTGTTTTTTTAGGGATTTATTGCCTACCACGTGACCGATCCTACAACAACTTGGACAAAAATGTATAGCACTATGAAAGATTTGAAAAATAGATTCGATTGTATACAAGATTATTCTGTACTCTCGGCGACACTCGAGCAATTATTTATTCAATTTGCAAGAGGCATAAGTATGCCTAATTACGATAATTCGCCAAGGCAAAGCAGTAGTCAACCAAATAACGAATAATTGCTATTTAACTATTACATGTGATATATATATAGGCACTAAATAAATAAATTATATTTCGTAAATCCATTTACATGATGGTCGTGCTGCTGTTATACGTCTGTCGTGAGAATACGTTTGAGAGTGTAATCAAAGAAATTAATCACAAGCACGAATACACCTATAATTACGGCACATTTATTAATGCGAACAAAGACATACATTCTGTTTATGTGTACAAAACTTGTGTACATAATAAATATGTATATGTATAAATATATATATATATATATACTTTTGTATAATCTTAGAAAGGATTTATTAACGTTTCATTAAAAATATATATATCAAAAATGATAATGGTGTGTTTCACAATAATGATTTGTCGATATTATAGATGTAAGCTCTAATGATTCAGACTCGAGAAATTTACGATTATATATGTATGTTTACGTACATATATATATATATATATCTTTATGAGATATTTTACGATTATCATATCGTAAATTTCACGAACTTGTTAAAAAAAGAAAAGAAATAAAAAATAAAAATTAAAAAGGAATTACAAACTACAATACATCCGATTCACTTATGAATTTAGAACGAAGCAGTTTATAATGTATGAAAAATGTAATAAAAAAAGGGAGTATCTTCCTTGTATGAATACAAAAAAAAAAGAGAAAAAAAGGGAATTAAAAATAATATATATATTAGCATAAACGATAAATTGTTATATACATAAATCCGCTTAAGAATGCATTCGTTGCAATAAAACGAGCTTACTAGCGGACATCACTTCGTTCTTAATATTTTCACGAATGTGATGTTCAGTATTGATATCCACGACCCACACCTGTACTCGTTTGATAAGAATTTGGTCCTTGATAGGTATTTCCACGACTTCCGCCTGTTAAATCATGGAAGACAAATTTTGTAAGTATTTTTTTAAATAAACAAATTAGATCAGTATTATTATTATAATATATAATATAATTATACGCATATTTTACAATAAGAATAAAATAAAAATAAAAACGTATTGAAAAAAATGAAGATAAAAAAAAACAAGTAAACATACCACCATCCTGATTTTCTCCTCTTGCTTCAGCAGCAAGCGAAAGTTCAACACCTCGCTGAATTTCCGGTGGGATAGGAGGAGGTGTTGGAAGATGGGCACCCTGTGGATGGAATCCTTCTTCGTCAGCAGTATAAGTGATCGAATATTGAACACCGTCAGGTCCAGTGTAAGAGAATGAACCACTCACAGCTTCAGCCTCTCCTGAAGAAGGAACAGAAATTACAATTAGGGATAATTACAAAATTTACTGGATATGTTCTAGCTTGCTCACAGTAATTAGAACTTTCCTAATAACGATTAGAAATTATTGGAGAAACTATTAGACATTTAAATAAAAATTTGAATTTTCAATAATTAAGTTTACTATAAAAATATGATTTTTTATTATGTTCAGGTCATAATCACCTATACCATCATTATCATTATACATATCCTGAAGTCTCATCTTAAGACTACGTTATCGTTGTTAGTACCTTCATCATTATTCCAAAACTATCATCTTTTTTCGATCACGGCTACTTACGAATCGAAACGAAACAATGGTGTTCGAGGCCAATGGCAAAGATGTTATGCAACACTTTGAAAATAACAGTAATACGAAAGGAAAACCAAGGATTGAAGTTGGGAAATAAAGAATGTATTTATATGTATGTATACGTGTTTTTTGTATTTCTAAAGATGGTAGCTTACCTTGCAATTGACCCGTTTCTTGCGCACTAATACCATTTCCTGTTTCATAGCTGAATTGATAATTGCCATCCCCACTGTTTTCGTTATTGAATGAGATGATTGGAATATCTCCTCCACCTCCAGGCCTACCTCCGCCACCTACTTGGCCACCACCTGGTCTGACTCCACCACCTACTGGGCCACCACCTAAAATATTACATATTTTTGATGCTACCAAGAGAAGATCAAAAATAATTCTGTCTGCTAAAATGAATGCGAATTTGAAATCCTTCAAGACTCAATATACATTTCGGAAATATTTATTTATAAGAATTTAAAATTTTGTAGATTTTTGAAAACACAGTTGAGATATGTCCGGACCTAAGTTATTCTTTTTTTTGATTTTTGAAAATTTATCTATACAAATACTTATTAGATTTGGAAAAAATACTATTTTTGACAGAAAAAACAAAATCGAGATACGTTTCTAAGTTTTGAATTTGAAAAATATTTTGTAGAATACTTCCACTTTTTATGAATTGATTAAAGTTGAAAAAATGAGGATAGTTTTAGAAGGACTTACCTCCATGGAAATTACTCCCTCCGATACCAGGGCCACCAGGTCCTGGTCTACCAGGACCACCCCTATTCGGCGTTGAGATAAATCCCGCTCCACCTGCAGTTCCTGCACTACCAGGTGGAAGATACGTATTCTCCAAACGTGCTGCGTAACACGCACTTGCCAGGGCAAGTAACGTCACGGCGAGCTGCTGAAAAAAGTTATATTTTTTCACATCTACGCACTTGTATGTTATGTTGAACATTTTAATATTGCAATGAAAATGTGTTTATCCTTAATTAATTTATAAATCATTATAACGTACAATTCTCTAATGATCGATATCATTGAACAAAGTTTGATCGCTCGAATAGAAATTTAGATCAAGTATATAACACAAATAATTTTTTCGATCATTTCCGAGTGTGTTTCAGTTGACGGTGGAAACCAAAATCAAAGAATAGCGAATGAGAAAAAAGGAAAACGAATTCCCCAATGATGACTTTGATCTCGCGAGATAAGCCATTGAGAAGAATTCTCAAAAAATGCGAAATAATCGAAGCAAAAATAAGAACAGGAAGAAGAACAACGACGCTGAGTGTATATTCCTACCGGTCTCATGTCGCTGCCAGCTGGATCTTTGCTAATCCTTAAGGTTCTTCGCGAAGTTGAGTCCTGTAGGGTCAACGTATTCGAACACTAGACTGACGAGAGGTGATGTATCGCGAAACGATAGCGATAATTGGTCTGTACGGATCCAGGTCGAATCAAGCGTTCTTATATACTCGATCCATCCACGGTGGATCGTCTTCCTCCCACCAGGTCGAAGGGGAGGGCGGGCTTATGACTGTGGCCCGATGAACAACAAGAAGTAGAAGAAGAAGAACACCCTGATGAAGTTCGCCAACTGGAGTCCTCGTGTGCGTTGCTCGAGTAAGAGAGATGGAAGATGAATATGATGTCGTCTATGGTGAATGGGGAAAGAAAGAGTAGGAGAGAAAGAAAGAGAGAGAGAGAAAGAGAGAATTAACGTCTCTAAGTATATATCTATATTTATATGTAAGAGAAAGAAAGAAAAAAAGAGAGAGGGAGAAAGAAAGAGAGAGAGAGAAATAAATAGATGAGAGGGTAGTTGCGCAAGTCGGATGATACAGATCGGCGGGCATCTCTCGACAAATCTGAAGGTCGAACGATCGTCATGAGAACGCATCAAGTAACCCGGTATAAATGTGACTGACTGACTGAGTCTATTCCATTATAAAAAAAGATAAAGAGAGAAAGAGATGGCAACCGCGTAAAAGAAAAGAAAAAAATCAAAAAAAGATGAAACAACAAATGGTGGTAGAGTCAAGATAAAAAAAAAAAAAGAAGAGAGGATCACAATGCGGTGTCGAAGAAGAGACATCTTACCCATATTATGCAGCCGCGTTCCTCCTTGTAATTATATCGGCCTTTCTTCGTTGGATATTACGACTGGGGTCGCATCATCATCATCATCCTCCTATTCGCGGCTTATAGAGAGCAAGCTAACAGCAACCAACGCATGTTGATTCCTGCAACCGACTCTCTGCTGAGATATCTTGCTTATTACGTAAGGATGCGTTGCACATCTTTCTGTTTCTAAAGAGAGAGAAAGAAAAAGAGAAAGATGGTGCGTGCAACGCGTCGTCTACGTATTAGAAGAGAACGCGCTCCAAATCGTCTAGTATATTACCGATCAGGACGTAACTCCTTCTTCTTCTTCTTCTTCTTTTAATGATCGAACCTCTCCATTTCTCTGTCTCTTTCCATCTTTCTCTTTCTTTCATTTTTTCCCTCCTTTTTCTTTTTCCGATCTCAGGTCACGGTACCCACGCTACTCTCGATCGCTTCTTCCCCCTAATAATCGACTTTCCGTCTTTAGATCAAACCTATTCCGTCTTCAGCTCGTTAAACTCACTCTAAGTTTTCTATCTCTTCGTAGATGTACAAGCAACGAATATTCCTATCTTTTGCTTTTGCTTTGACTTCTTCTTCTTCTTCTTCTTCTTATTCTTCTCCTTTTGCTGATGTTACTGTCGATGATGATAATTATTTTACTGGTACAACACCATCTTCCCTTATTTGGTCCGTCAACGATTTTAACGCACTGCTGGATCATCCTCCCTCTATGTCATACATTTCAAATTATATATATATATATACATATTCGATTTTCTTCATAAAATTTCATATTTTATCTGGTAGTCGAGGTTGAACTCTAGACATGTGACAAATCGTTTCTTCTTTCTCATTGGGCAATCAACATCCAACTGTCTCGTTATTATTTCTCACGGAAGTCTTGTACGATAGATCGGTACCAAGATGGCGTAGGTTATTCCAGACAAAGAGGAGAAACGAAACCTTGACTTTATTTGTATATTCTTTACTCAGTATCCAGATTGTTAATCGAATTTCTTCGATTTTATTTTACTTACGATTAGTGTGATATATATATCTGTTTGTTTTTTTATCGAGATTTTAGTAATATGTTATTGAATATATCTTCGAGATACGAGAGATCGATTGATTGAAAAATCATTTTGAATGAGTCACATTTTATTTGAATTTATTTGAGATATATTTGAAAAATATAAATTTATATATATTAGAGAAATTATTTAAAAATATATTTGTATATATATATATATTTTATTTTATTTATTCATATAGAGTATTATGATTAATGTTAGGTATTTCTATATACGTGGATAATCATATGACGTGACCGAGAGTCAGTCACTTCATCTGACAGGATCATCTTTAAACAGCGATTGAAAGCATCACGCTCGATGATATAACTTCTAGTAAATGGTCTGCATTTTGCCAGAGATTTCTACTCGATCGTAATCTTAAAGTGAAATTTTCGAATCTCGGTCTTTATGCCATTTATGTATACACTTATGTATATAGAAATTGCGCGCATATTTATAATTTTCTTTTGTTTGTGGATTTACTTTCACGATATTTCTTTTTTTTTATTATTTCGAGGATGTAGCAAATTAACGCTTTCGAAAGATCATTTTTCTTTCTCGTCCATAGTAAATGGTCACTGCTAAATAATATTTTGAAATAGAGTTCGGAAGCTAAGATTTCTTTATCTTGTTGATCTAAATTGTATGTTGTAATATATAATTTGATATTTTTATTGAAATATATTATTATCGAGATGAAAGTACTTAATTAGCAGAAAAATGAATGAAATATTTAGATTAATTCGAGTCGACCGCAAGAACAAATGAAAATCATACGAATAAGAAGAAGATGATCGGCAATTTGAGCAATCATAAGTTAAAGAGGATCAAATTGGATCAAAGAGGATCAAGGAGGATCAAATGGAGAAACGATTTAATACATGGACAAATACAAATACGTATAAGTGAGTAATACACATTTATAAAATGAAGAATCGTAAGATATTTGAATTAACGGATGGTGAACGGGGGTGCGGCTCGATTAAAAATCGGGCCAATCGTGAGTCTTGTTCTCGATAATAGGATGCTAGTAGACGATCGTTTGAAACAATGTATATGTAATGGAGCGTTCGTTCGGAGGGATTCACAAAGCAAGTGAACTGCTTTCTAAAAGGATCATCGAGTCACCTAGCACGGATATATATTCTTTGAGAAGACCCAGCCCTTTTGGCGCGCTCCTATCCTCGCATTCATCTATCTTGCTGCTCGTGTAATGCCAGGGGTTAGATTCTCTTTAGCCGAAGAATTCTTTGAACTAGATCTTCTTTTTCTACTTCTACTTGTACTTCTTCTTACGCGAGAATCGCGATAGGAAACACGATGGTGGTTCGACGGTTCATCCTTCTTACCAAAACAGGGAATGATTTTTATACGATAAAGATCATCGATCTAACGAGGAAGTATTAATAATGGCGTAGTAGACGTTGAAACACGACGCCCGAAAATGAAGAAATAATGGCGGCCGATTATTTATCGGATCGATCGGCACACGTCAATTACATTGTCACTTTTTTTATTTATCAATTTTTTTTTCTTCTTCTTTTTTTTCTTGCGAAATTTAGATTGAACTCAATGCCGATACTTCTGTACCTGCCACTCCGTAACCCTTTTTCGCCTGTTGTGTTCTTCCTCTCGCTCGAGTCAAATGGTTTCGAAATAGCGCGAACAGATAGACAGACGGCCGGAGGTCGAGAGACCGAGAGAGAAGAAAAAAGCTGCGGTCTGGATGATTTCTTACGCTTTGGTATTGACGCAACTATTCTCCGACGACAAGGATTACATTGGATGGGATGAGAGTACAAGATGAGAGGCCAAAAAGAGATATTTAAACAAAACCAACGGAAGGAATCTTTTTTCTTGATCTATTAGGACAATGCTGCAACCGAGAGTTGCGAACAAATTTGTTTTTCATAAATTGTACAATATGTATTGCATATGCATTCCATTTTAAGTATCAAGTCTCAAGAAAATAGGAAAAGATATACGATACATTGTTAATGATTCTAACATTAACAAAAACAACGAAAACAACAAAATAAACTAAACGATGAAATTTATAAACTCGTCAGAGAGAAAATATCGAAAGATCATCGTAGCGGAGAAAAAGGTCCCGTATGGGATTTGACTCTTAGAGTAATATCTCGGTATGAGAAAATCGGTAGAGAAGAACCGATGGAGTGAATGGGTGCTCATCGGTAGCCCCGAAGCCTTTTTGCGCGTGTTCCGTGTGATAGAGAAAAAGAAAATATAGTTCAGGCCGTTCAGGTATTGCATAATTTTAAGATGCCGTTGGAACATCTCTCTGTCTCTCGGCTATGTTGACGATCGTTAAAAGTTTAATATGTTCTGTTTTATTCTTGTTTCTTCTTATTTTTTCTGTCGATCCTTCATCTCTTATTAACTGGCTGGATTGGATTAAATTGACCTTTGATTTAAGGGTGCAGTCGATCTCGACACGAATGAGTCCCTTTCAAAGGATGATCCAATTTGAGAGTGAACATATTTTACCGATATACACCTGGTTCGCCTTGGATTTCTGCCATAAGAGCAAATGGGGAAGATCCGGTGAACTCTTAAGAATCGGAGAGAAAGAGGAGAGAGATTGAGAGAATGTACTAGCCCAAGACGCGATTGGTATTGCCATATCTCATTCGCTATCAAATGTTACCGATTCCGGTCGCATCTTTTCAACTACACACTTTAGATTGAACGATGATCTTAGTATATAGCTATTTTTATCTTGGTAACACTATAAACGGCTCGTTTGATATTCGGCAAACGTTGTTTACCCACCAAATGACGTATCGAGTCATTTTAAATGCGGATACGATGAGATAAATCTACGGATATGTATCTATAAGTACTTGTTCCGCTTATATGCTCTTCTTCTTCTTCTTCTTATTCTTTTTCTTCTTTCTTCTTCGTGTATCCAATCTTACGTAGAAACGAACAACGATGGATTTGATTCTTAACGTCCGGTTAGCAAATGAACCTGCTGGTACCAAAGGAATTACGACATCTTTTTGAATAGCTCTCATATTCAACGTGTTCACCGAGATATTTCATCGAACTATGCATCTACGAATATACCGGATACCATTCCTACTTTATATTACATATCTATTTACATATGTATGATGAGAGGAGATTGGTTCGAGTCGAACGAAAAGTCTTGGAGAATTTTATATGAAATTGTTAAAATTAGATACATTTTGAGTACTAATTACGAGTCTGAGAAAAGTTTCGACAAAAATTAATTGATTTTTCAAATCGCTTAGGAACGATTTGATTTATTCTATCATTTTTCTAGATTCTTTTGATTTAATTTTTGAAATCATTTTTCGTCGCGTCGTCAAGTTTTTTTTCATTGACCATTTTTTCTTTCCACAAGTTGAAGTTAGATTTATCACAAAATAATGAATTCGATTATAGTACTATTTCAGGATAACTAAATTCTTGTAGAAATGATATATACAATTATGTAAGATCGCTAATGTAGCTCACGATACTTTCAGTAACGAGTTTGCCTTGTGAAAGATCGATCGGGGATCATCAACCATTAAATTTCCACGAAGTTACTTTCTTCGACATTCCGTAGGAAGATGCAGATGTAGCGTAGCTTCAATGGCTTTGATCTAACGTGATTGTCTAAGCACACGTAACCTGTTGAATACATAATCGTCATTACCATCGAGAAATTTCACTGAGAACGTGGAACAAAAAATTTAGATCACGACTATTGTCTGTGAAACTCATTGTCAGTTATTGCAACTCCTTTTGTAGATCGAAAGAAAAAAGAAAATGACAAAGTTTTAATAATTAAATGTATCATATAATGCATGTATATCGTTTAAACTATATATATCTTATCTCGAAATAATATTAATATATAACAATATAATAATAAATTATATTACTTCATTGTTTTTAATTAATATAGTTTATATAAATTTATTTTACTTATATTTGAGAAAAATTTATTTTTGCAATATCACAATATAGATTTTATTTTCTTTAAAAAAAGAATATCTTTTATTTCTAAAATATAATAAAATACATTTATATTTTGAATACTAATCATTTTCAAATTTCGATATATCGCTACGGGAAGAAATTCGATCACTATCGATAAGGTAGATCGCGTGGTGATTTTATCGATAGTGGCTCCATCTTAACTCTTTCCGTTGCATTATGTGAAAAGTTTCGTTCGTTGGAACAGTAAACGGCGTCGATGTGTTCTAATTAATTGCATTGCAAGTGCATGTGACGTATTTCCATATTTTCGAGGAATTCAAAAACGTTCAAAGAGAATAGGAATGTAACTGTGAATCTGTGACATTAAAGGGAAGAACCTACGAGCGTTATTTTGATACGGTGAAGCGAAGACCGAGGAAGGAATTGTATAGGTTATATAAAAGAGTTAAACATGTCACAAGAAGAAGATGTTATCCATGAGAAGGAGGTAACTGAGGCAAACAACGCGCTTCTTTTCTGGCTTACTATCACAAAAAGTTTCAAAAACATTTCTGAATCTGTCAGGTGAGTAAAAATTATTACAGTTGATAACTTAGATTTATGTACATTTTAAAAAGTTTCTTACAAACTTTGTTCGAACTTGGATACCAATTTCTTATTACAAGGAAAACAGTAAAACAAAGTTTTCTATTCGAACGATAAGGTTATTATTAATTATTAACATTCCTTTCTTTTTTTTCTTCTATTGAAATGTTGGGTATAATAGCTTTTACGAACTCATAAAAAATATGTACGCTTTGTCGAATGCATCTCTGGAATCTAAATCACAATTGCTACAATAATAATGAGTCATCGATGACAATAGTATACTTAAATAGAAACGAATTTTAAATTAGATTCTTTTCTTACTTAAAGACAAACAATTATTCTATGTACTGTTTTGTTGTATTATACGACGTCTTTTACTATGTCACTTTTCTATCGTTGGAGGTAAAAATTTGTAAGACGTTATGCGGGCTGCTATATGAGTTAGATACAAGTAGAAAATTATATAAAGTTAATATTTTAAATATACTTCATTTAATCTTGATACTCATTATAATGCGAATAAATTATACAGGGTAAGATAAGAGTCGCTTTCTTCAGAGATTTGTTTATGTAAGTTATTTGTTCATGCGGTTCTAGCTGTTCAAACAACTTTCGCATATAATGCGACAAGAGAGAGAAATATTACTTCCATAACATAAAAGATTTTCAGAAATAGGTTGAACCGAAGTGACAGACACGTTGTTTTGATATATCACTAGTCTGTCGACTTGGAAGGTAATGTTGGTAAAGTGCACGCTACGAAGAACAGTTTCTGCAAAAGATTTGAATCGACTACAACAGTTGATAGAACACTCAATTCAGTACGTGGACACCAAACCTCGATTATTTTTTGTCATATATAAATCAGTAATTAAAACAAATGCAGAAAATTAATTTATACAATTGCACAAATAAACAATTTGTTTAAAGTTATTTTTAGGATAACGACCCGTATATCTTACTCTGTATATTTAAAAATAAATTATACTTATAGAAATGTGTTACATATATTAAATTAATTTCTAAAATGATTCAGCGATATATTCTTTCATATGAGTCTCATAATTACAGCTATATAAGCATGACCGGAAGTTGCTTGGCTCAATATTGCTTCCAGGAAGAAGCAATCTTGGTAGGAACGTATCATATCGAATACCATGCATGGTCTCTTAATAATCTAAATTATTTCATTCTTTGACCTTTCTTCAATGGAAATGCACGTATTTATTCATAGAGATTTCATTATATTTCAATGATAAATTATTTTTCCCCGTAATCAATATAAAATGAATGAACTGATAAAATACTTAGTACGAGTAATACTTATTTAACTCTTGATTTATTATCACGTATCGAATGGATCATAACGGTAACAAAATGATACTAATTATGATTGTGTTTCCGCATTCGAGTCTCGAGTAAAAGGATTGAAAAAAGTTAGTCACAGTTTTGCATTGGCATCGTTCGATCATGAATACGTGTCCGTTGTTTCATCGAATCATTTGTAAGCAATATTTCTTGTTAAATTAATCAGATAATTCGACAAAAAAATGTTACAGAAGAAACGCGTATTTCATATTTAGCAAGTCTCCACAAATTTTCAAAATGGCGTTGAGAACGAAATTTAAAAATTGCAATGCACGAAATTCAAAATGTTTACGATCAATATTTCGTTTTCTGTTAAAGACAAATTCTGAGACTAAAAAGTTATTGATCATCCGATGAATCTTCATGAAATCATTCAAATCTTTGACACGCAAATATCGATTATTTATTAGATTATATAAAAAAATAAATAGCATTTTCCTACAAACGATATGAGCTCGAGGAAAAAAATATCGGGGGAAGAAGGGGAAGAAAATGTTAAGGTCGGTGGGACGATGGTGTCACTCGATGTCATTGGCCTTCGCGACTCGCATGTTAATTCGTAGTTCGTTCGTTCTTTCGTTTTCTGACGTGGCCATCGAGTTCTTTGGTCACCGTCGAAAGGATTACGCGTTCTCTTTTTTCTCCCTTCCACCCTCCCTCTCTCTCACTCTTTCTCTCTCTACTTCTCTCGTTCCAAGAATTACAATCGTTAAAAGAGATTCCATCCTTTCCTCTCCTACTCTTCCTAAACTTCTCCGTTGCTAATCATCCTCCTTCTATTTCCTCTTCCGAGAAACTCAGCAGACGCTGGCATACCCGTTGACCTTCGAGGAATTCCATGAAATGTTCGAGGAAACAAAGGACCCTAAGCGTGTATACTACCATACTACTAAAGAAAGAAAGAAAGAAGGAAAGAAAGAAAGAAAGAAAGAGAGAGAGAGAAAGAGATCGTCAACGGAAGCCACAGTTGTTGGAGCGACCCTCGCATTGTGAATATCGTGCCGGTTCTCGATCGATCGAGATCGTAAATTCAAGACATCTTCTTTTTGTTCTTTTATATTTTTTTTTCTTCTCCTACAATGTGTTTCTCTCATTCTCTCTTTCTCTCTCTCTCTCTCTCTCTCCAAGTTTTGGTTATCAAATCCCTAAGTCGTTTGTTATAATACACACGTTGCATTCGGACAAGGATCATCATCGAATTTGGAATTTTAAAATGATTAGTGTGTTCAGTTAGGTCTGGACTAATGCAAATATGTAGCATTTATATCAAATTGCACCAGTCCCGGCCTGATTGAGCTTGCTATGTCGACCCTTGGAGAATATGTTTCTTTAATAGAATTGGTAAGAATTTGTTTTTAATGTGTGACATTTTAATTTGTAATTTATATGAAATTTTATTTAATATTGAAACATTTTATAATGAGATCATTCTCAGGATGAATTTTTGTAAGAAATGTTGATAATTACGTAATTGGCTCGTACACATTGTTTGTCTGCTGTCGTAATTCGATAGAAGGATCTAATACATTGGTGTTACTTCTTGGAATTGAAAGACTCAGGAGCGAAGATTTAGGGAAAGTTTTCTTCTCAGTTAGATTATGTAAAAAAAATGTATAGATTTCTATTTTAACAGATTTAACGGATTTACATAAAGTCCGAGAACACTTTTACGATCGAAATTATTTAACGTATTACTAGAATTTATGTAAATTTTGTATCAATTCAGCGCCTGTAAGAGGATAATTTCATTGCTTTGGAATGACTGTAACATTGTACGTATATATATATATATCTGCTGTGTGTTACACGCGCGTGTGTGCGTGCGTGTTTTATATTACATAAAGATTACACATTTATGCATAATATATGATCGTGTGTATGTTTAAATAAGTATCGCATGAAAGGAGTGCCGGCAAATTTTCTAAGTATTAGATTACTTTATTTCTATGTAATATATTGTTAATACATCCTCATTACATTATATATAATTATATATTGAGATAGATAAGAATGCAAATATTATTTAATTGTTTATAATTTGTAAATAAAATTTATTTAATATACACTTGTATATAAAAGATAGAAATAATTTTAAATAATTTAACAAAGAGTATAACAACTTTGTTTGCTGTTTCAGTAAAGAAGAGTTTCTCGAGTTATTAACTATTGTTAAGAAACAGTCGTCCTCTTCTGTCTGCCGTAAATTGTACAAAGCTATGATTGATGAATTGTTGAAGAAAATGAATGACGAATTGGAGGAAATATGTCAAGAGGGTTCATTGGAAGCTGGATTGAAGAAACTTTCCAAATTGTCGAAAGAAGCAGTAAATTTAACGAACGACGAAACTGTTTGGTACGATTGGAGTTTTTAGTTTCTTTTATAAGTATCAAGCTAGCGATATTAATTCTATATTTGTGTATTTTTAGGAGACCACCCGGAAATATTGAATCACATTTGAGATCGCTAGATGCTGAAAAGATAAAGGCGGAAAACGAGAAATTAGAGAAATGGTTGACCGAAAAAGAGAATGAAAATGCTATTCTAATGAAGAAACTCACTGATGATAGAGCCAAAATATGTGCTATTAATGACAGAGTAGCAAAGATTTTACACAGAGCTCCTATTATTCAAGAATGTTTGGAAAATCAAGTAGAGGAGATGCAACATTTGCTTCAAGTACTCGAAGGAGATTAATTAAATAATGTCTTTCGTCGCTTCGTTTGGAAATACGAAAAAAAAGGATATTCCGCTCAAATTCTGACAGAAAAAGTACGAAGAAAGAGAGGTAATTTTCCTAACCGTGAAATGATCTAGAAAATGATCAAGGAAAAAGGCCGTTTATGGTATGACGATAAACGGGAGAATTTGGAATATGTTAAAAATGGGATTGGTGGAAGTACTCGATTATGTATTTAAATATTTTATTTATTTATGGCGATACTGATTTATGGATCATATATTCGGAGATAATAGGTCATTTTTATTATCATAGTAAAAGAAAATGATTTTATATTTATTTCTTTTATACATATTAGTTGATTCGTAGAGATTTTTTTAGATCTCATTTGACGATTTGTTGTTCGTTAAAACAACGTTAATTTTATCTCGTAGCTCTTGTGATATATTAATCGTCTTTGATGCTTTCTCTAATTTACGAAGCAAAGCTACGTTCTTTTTCTACGAAATATAATTACATTATAATTGTAATGCATCGTTTATAGTTTGTATTTACGGAAGAACATATAAAATGATTAACACGATTATATTTAATTTAAAAAATGGGAATTGTATACTAATTACCTTTTCTATTTCGAACGTAACAGATAGTTTTTTAATCTCTTCGTCATTATCTGCCTTCGATCGTTTACATTCGATCAAACGTTCTTTTAAATTCTCTCGTTCGATAGTTAACTTTTCAAATTTTCCGCGCATTTCATCCTCATATCTCTGTTGATTATTCAATATCGTTACGCAAGATAAATAATTACCGTGAATATTTATTAATCGTTCTTTAAGCATCTCGTATCTCATTTTCATTTCTTCTAATTCGAGCAAAGTTCTATTTCTCGATCGGTTTACATGAAAAATTTTCATATCGATTTCTTCGTATTTCTTACTGCTCGTTTGAAATTTCTTTTCGTACGAGTGCATTTCTTCTGTAATGTTCATCTTGCTTTTATCGTTTTGCATCGTAGATAAATTATTAAATGAAATAGAACGTTGCGGAGTACGATTTATCACGATCGATATTTACGATTAAAATTTTATTTATAAGAAAGAAAAAAAGAAGAAGAAGAAAAGTAGTATGACGAGTATGTATGCATATATATATCTCGTAAATTCCCTCGAATTAATTAAATTTGACGTTAATTTCCACGGAAAATAAAAACACGAAATAGAACGATAAAGTAAGAATAAAAATGGAGTAGTTCATGATTAGAAATAGCTATGGTAGAAGAACTACAACGTGGTCTATGATTCGCGCCAAAGGAGTTCCCGCGTAAAGGCGTACTTGAGGTTGATTGGTAGATCTCGTCGAATCGCGTAGCTCGGTCGAGTAACGTTGATAGGCCGGCAGATGGTGCTAGCGTTAGCTCGTTCAGTTATCGCGTAAGGCGGCTCGCCATTGTGTTCCATGAAAGCTTCCCGAAGTTTTCCTATTTGTCAAGGCGAATTGATCCGGTTTTTAGCAGTCTCTTGTGTGCCCAATTACTGTGCCGTTTAAACGGGTGAGTCGGAAATCATTCTACCATATATAATAAATGTTTTATTCGTTATTTGTGAAATCAATTTCAAGTGTAGAATGAAAAAGCGTCCCAAACGAACGTTCGTTTATCGTCTTTCTTCCTCCTTTTCTCTTTCTCTCTCTTTCTCTCTTTCTTTCTCTCTCCTTTTTTCTTCTATCTATCGTTCTATCTTTTTCCACTCTTATATCGATTCCGGTATATTTCGCTAAGTTAAAAGTCGAAACGTTTACGAAATTTCGTGTTTTCATTAATATTTTTTTTCACGTCGTTATTATCGTAACAACGTGCCGAAGTTACTCGACTTTTTGGGGGTTAGTTTTGTGCCAGTGGCGGGCACGCTCTCGCTCGCTCGCGCGCACGCGTCCGTCCTTCCTTCCTTCCTTCTTTCCTTCTTTCCTTCTATTCGTTCCTTCTTCCCTCCTTTCCTTCTATTCGTTCCTTCTTCCCTCCTTTCCTTCTATTCGTTCCTTCTTCCCTCCTTTCCTACCTACCTACCTACCTACCTACGTACCTACGTACCTACCTACCTACCTATCTACTTGCCCTTACGACGATCTTTTCCTTTCGCTTCGATTGTTCGATTCGGATACACTGTAGGACGAAGAGAAACATGTAAAATTGTATACTTGTTTAAACTATCTTTTGTCATATTTAATCCCATTTCCAATATATGATTCAAGATTAAAACGGTAGAGAAAGATAGAGAGAACAACAACAAAAAATAGAGATTACACGTTCTGTTTATCCACTAGGCAGTACACCTTGTACGAAAATGATACATCATCGACGACGACTAGGGTCGACGGCCAAAGTCGATAATTCTGGCGATTCGCTTCGGCTTCTTCCGTCGGAATTCGTCCGGATTCTTTGATAGGTTTATCGGAACGTTTACAACGTTTCCTCGAATAATCTACATTAATTACCAAATTCTTTTATTAGTTATCATATTTTATCCATGGTCATTATACGAATTTTTCATATTTTTCTTTCCTCATTTTACTGGACACATTGAACTAAAAAAGATATAAGTAGGGCGTAGAAGGGGAGGAATTACGTGGTGTATATTGTATATTAGAAATGAGATAAAGCGAGATCAGCGCCACTTTACGAGGATTTCCCTTGTCGTGTAGTAGTAGTAATAGTAGTAGTAGTAGTAGTAGTAGTCGTTTCCTTGTAGTTGTGTTCAGAGTTGACGCAGCAGCGTCTCTCCTTCATTTTCTCCGCATATGTCCGCTGTGTTATCACGAAAGATAACATTTTTTATTTTTTATCTACTCATACTCGCTCGTAAAAACGTTTCAATCGAAAACCGATGGAATGTTATATTTTTGTTTAGTTTTGTAATTATATTCTTGACGTCTTTTAGAAATTTCTCTAATTGTTTATTCGAGAGTTTGTTATAATCAAATTTTGATGGAACGAAATTCTTCATTTGTCTCTTTGGAATAGAAAGAACACGCTTGATAATAATGGAGAAAGAATTTTTACATTATATATATATATTGATTAATTAATATTTGTTTTTTAGGTGGAGATATTTGTTGAGATAATGCGTTATTTCGTTATCAATATTATACGTGCATTATATATATAGCCTAACTTTATATGTATATTTTATTGTATTTTAATTTTATAGAAAATACTTTTTTTTTATAAAAAAAATGTTGAAGATTTGATTGTAAATGATCATCGTATCGTTATCAGAGATAGAGATCGTCCTCTCAAGGCTTTTATTTATTTCTCTACTTGTTAGACTCGTTAGTCTGAAGAAACTCGACCGTAACCGACGAAACGCACGCCGGAGAATCTCGATGACCTCGAAAGAGAGACTCTCTTTGTGAATGCATGCAACCATCTGTGCGATAGCATTTCTTGCGTTTACATTATTACTTTCGCGTAGTTTAACACTCCCGTATATATATATATTCTTTTGTAAATAGTCACGTGAATTGCCCATAAACCCCACTCCTACCACCCCGCCCCTCTCAAAAATATTTTCAACAATTTCGAAATGCTTTAGATAAATTAAAAAAAAATCCTATTTTTTTCTTTTGCTTATTTATCTTCATATTAAAAAGTTCATTAATTTATTCAACGTGCAAATCAATTTATATAAGACGTATAAATAATAGCACGGTGGGTGGGGTGGTGGTGGGGTTCGATCAGCATTCGCTCTATCCTTTTCTCTCCTTCTCCTACACTTATGTACCATCTACACAACACCCATACATGTGTATAAGTATTACATTAGAATGCATTCGAACACGATCCACGAGTCTTCGTAGGATGCATTCGGATAATAACGTTCCTCTCTTTCTCGTTTATTTATTTATCGAAAAAGCTCTTCTTCTATCGGTTTTTGGTACTTCTCGTACATTCGATCAACAAACGCAGACAAACCGGCCGAGTAAACAAGTATTTTAATACCAAACCTATGTATTCCTGGAGCGAGCAGACATTACGAGAGTTAAGATTTTATATGACCAGTTTTTCATGGTGGGAATTCGTGGCCACGTATTTACACACGCGTTTATATGCTACTCTTTTTTTCCATGGGTATTTCGTATTCCTTCACGAACTGTTGAGATAAACGAAGGTTTGCCGGTCTCTTACGACTGTTACAGATTTATCTTGCGATCTTACAGTTAAATCTCAACTTTCTTACTTTATTTGATTTTATTTTTTAGGAGAAATTGAGTCACTCGATACGGTAGATAACTCGTCTAAAGAGAAACAAGAAGAAGATCAAATATTTGCATAAATATGTTCAAGAAACAGGCGTTTAAGTTGAGCTATTTTTTGTTGTTGTTGTTGTTGTTGTTGTTCTTGTGCGATTGATTTTACTTCGTGAGAATTTATTTTTCAGAGTTTTTATTTTCTTTTTTTGTGACGTTTAACGATACTTCTTATATAGGTAAATGTTATTCTCTTTTTTTTTCTTTTTCTTTTTCTTTTCTTTACTTTACTTTATTCTATTTTCAATTTCTTCAACGTTTTTACGTAATACTTAGTCGTAGTCTAGTTAAAGTGTGTTTAGAATTTAGAACAAGAATAGGCGTTAGTTTCTTTATTCTTATTTCTTGTCTCTCTTATATGCTACCATTATGTATGTATGTATGTTTGTATACGAGTATATGCGTGATACTGTTTCTTTAACTTTTCATCCTAACTCGTTATCTAACATTCGTTAGATTTTATGAATTAATTCTTTGTTTTTCTTTTTTTACAACGTTCAAATAAAATAATATCTTTTCCAAAGATAAATATGTTTAATATAAGTCATTTTTCTTTTTTGAATATTTCGTTATGCTCAATTAACGACAGTAGAATTTATATTCGATATTTTTTAACCATACATTTAAACTACATCGTTAGAACTATTCAATACAATGTAAATTTATAACAAAGCAAAAGTATACGGGGAATACTGCAATGCTGTATATTATAAAATATTAAATACGAGTTAAATATCAAGATATGAAACACTTAACAAAACATTATCTTTGTATAGATTTAAAATGCTACAAAATACAATGTTAATTATGACACGAATTCGTGTTAATAAACATTATGCGTGATTTTACAAAATATATCTATGAATATTTGATTATATTACAAAATTTGCAAGCTTACATATTACTCAACATACAAGTATACATACACACACATATATATACCTACATGTATAGGATGGTGTTTAGTATGAGAGATAAGTTTTGGGGTAGGTCAAGTTAAGTCGGATTAGAGAGGGTAGTGTCTGATGCCGAGTCGTCGTGGGACAGAGAGTTTCTCGCGAGTTTCTGATGGTTTTAAAGGATGGAAGTGAACGAAGGGGGTGGTGGTGGTGGTGGGGGAGGGGGTAGCTAGCTAGCTAGCTAGAATATAGTTTTCTCTCTTTCTCTGTCCTCTTCTTCATCCCTCGTGGCACAACAAAGCGTTTCCAGGGTAACTAGTAGCTCACTGGTTGCCATCACAAAACTTTCCAGCTTGTGACTGAAAACATTAATGTAAGGGTTCGTTGGTGAACGCTCGCGCGCGCGCGCATATTGGCAAAAGGGATGGTGGGGACGACGAGGTATCTAAGGGCTGAACAACCGCGTGCACGTTAATATGAGAGAAAGAGAGAAAGACATAAGGGAAAAGTCACACGCCCATTGACACGCGAGCACGCGGGTTTTTACTCCTACCGACTTTGTCCTCTCGTCCTAGGCGTTTCTTCCCTCGTATTTTTCTTTTTTTTTTTTACCTACGTACGTCTCTATTCCATTGTTTTCTTTTTTATTTTTTATTTATATTATTCCCTTTGTTCTTTCACCCCCACCACCACGCATTTTGTTTAGGCGCGTGCGTGCGTGCGCGAGCATGTGCGTGTATGGGGGGGGGAAATGGGGTGAGTGGTATATCATGCGAGTGTCGAAGATTGTCGTATCTTATACGCTCTTGATATATCATATAAATTTGTTTTTTTTCTTTTTTTATTTTATTTACTCTATAATTATTTTAATTTTTTTTATTATTAATTTCTATTCTAAAGTACTTTTATTGTTCGTGTTGTTGTAGATAACAGAAAATATAACTCGTTATCTATTAACAATTGTATCTTTATTTCGTTGATTTTCTATTGGCTACTTTTCTATTTGATTGTTAGTCTAATATTTGTTAATTAATTTTTATTTTCATTAGGGTATGCTGCGTAATGGTATTTAATCACTATACTTGGATGGGACAAAATTGTTTCTATGTATATGAAGATTGTTATAATGATCGGTGCATATTTTACATATTTTTATTGAATATATGTATATATCATTTATTACGTAACATATTAAAATATTTATATTATCGTATAAAGATTATAACGTGATAAGGTAAAATACTTGATTAATATAAAAAGATGTAGGCTTTTAGTATGCGAATTTGAAAGACACGTTTCAAACAAACGCGTACGCACACACAAATAGCTAACATAAAAGTGACTATGCTAGGCGCGTGTTTACACCTGCTCACCGGTTTCTTAATTTGCATGAAATATAGGTTACTACGCGACCTCGGCGCTTGATATCGTACTTTTACGTTGAATAGCAACACCAGTGCACACGAGGCACTTCTTCAAAGAAAATATATTTCAAATTTATTTTTCTATTTGATTTTTATTTTTTTTTTGTTTTTTTAATATCTTATCGCGCGAAAATATAAATAGGAACGAAGCGGTTTTTTTTTAACCTCTTAATTTGTATTTAAAAAAGGAAAAGACAAATTACTTCAACTTCTTATTTGCAAATATATTCATTTATACATAACGCAACGTATTAGTAAAGCGTGCACGCGAATGAATAAAATAAAATTAAAAAAAAAAAATAAATAAAAAAAGAACAAATAAGAGAAGGGAAATGAATATTTGGAAAATTTGTTTAATTTGAATTGAAGAAAATATTACGATAGATGTGTTTATACGGTGTGGAGATATAACGAGAAAAATGTGTATGTTAAAATTGTAATTACTCGGTTAGTTTGATTTGGAAACAAGAAAAAAGAAACAGTGTTTTAGGAGGTCGAGGTAAACGCCTGAGACAGAGGGGGAAAAAACATATATGTGCATACCAAACGCGTATACAGAACAACATATCTCATCGATTCTCTGTTTCCCCGTGCGTTCCAGTTTACCGGCTAACCTACCGGTAAACAACCCTACAAAGTGGAACGAAAAATGAATCGTTAAATTTGTTTCCCCTCTCGGTGACAAAAATACGAACACTAATTTTCTTTTCTTTTTTTTTTTTTTTGTCTAAATATAGATAGATTTATTTACGATTGATTCGCCGAAATGAATTTTTTGTTTTTTTTTTTTTTTTTTTTTTTTTTTTTTGTAATCGAAAATTAATAAAAATAATTTGTCAAATAAGCAAGCAGACGTTAAATAACAGACGTGTCGTAAGCGCGAACAACTTAAATGCTTGAGACATGAATATTATCTCGTATCTTACAGCACTGTAAATCGTATTTATTTATTATTCTTTGTCTTATTGGACAAAATGAAGATATTCAAAAGTAAATAAAGATAACGAAATATTAACGCGTGTAATAAATAAAATATTATCAACACTTTTTAATATACCTAGCTCTCAATATACGTCAATACGAAAGACCGTGAATTAGAATATACGCACGTGTGTGTGTGTGTGTGTCTGCTATTGCTTAAGAAAATTGCGACAGTATTAGAAAATTCCTCGTGTCTCTCCGATCAAAGAAGTTTTCCATTTTGGAATGACACCTCCTCCGTTTCAACCTTATTTTGTTCCACCACCACCACCACCATCACCACCTTATTTTTCTACGAGCTCATTTTGTTTCCTTTTATTCCTCCTCCTTCCGTCGTTAGACTCGTTGTCGACTCGTAGGCCTTGGAACTCGAGGAGTACTTTTACGTCAATGGAATGCAACGATCTAGGTCTCTTGAGATTAGTATGCCGAGGAGGGATGGGATACCAATACCCAAACCCCCTCTCCTTCACCCACCACCACCACCATTACCACCATCGTGCTAGGAAAATTGCGTCTAACGCCACTTCTTCTTTTGGATAATTCGCATCTTTATTTTTAATTCCTACAAATGATAATTCTCTTAGGAATTAATAAGATTTTTAAACCAAAATTAGTCCTGACAAATTATGTTTCTCTTTCTCTCTTTATTCTTTTGATTTTTTTTCCTTACCACGTTATTTCACAATAATTTATTTCAAAATACATTGCGATTCGTGTCACCTACGGGACTGATTTCATTAAATACGTTGTGAAATAATACGTAAGCGCGTGGATCACCACCAATATTTCCTCTCAAAGAAAGAAATACGTTCTTTCGTGCATTATTCAATAGTCAGTCCAGCCATTCGATCTTCGTACTTTACCTTCGTACAATAATGTATTTAATACCCTTTACTAATCTGTCATTTCAACACTTCTTATTTATACGCGTGCACGCAAGAGTACAACCAGTATGTGTGTGTGTGTGTGTGCTCTTAAAGTTTCTTCTAAAAATCCATTATGAGTTTTTTTTTTTCTCTTCCTTTACTAAACTTTCTTTTTCAGCTCGTAAAATCGCAACGAGTGCTTTGATTCGAAAGATTAACAAATTTAATCACACATTTTGTTCGAAAGAAAGAAGAATTGGGGTAAAAATAGAAGGAATGAATCGAAGAGGTTTGTGAAATGTTGCTCGAGCAAAAAAAGAAAAGAAATTTCATCTCTTTAAACATCCATAACGTTTTCTTTAACCACAGAAGAAATTTGTCCACCTGTTAGTCGCGCAAGTCAAATGTTTACCTTAGAAGTCCTGTTAGGTACTCAAGAGTACGATAAGCGTGCATAAAAGTAAAGGACCATGATTCCGTGTGTGTATTAGACTACGGTACCGACGATGACAGGAGGTGGTAGTAGACTTTTCCTTTTGCAAATGGTATTATATATATTATTACTTCGTATGTGTGCATTGCTGTCGACGATTATTGCAATACTCGCATGATGTATTTCCACGATTCCTATTCAATGATTACTGTCGTTAAATAAATTCTGCATTGCTGATTGTTCCAATTAAATTGGTTTTTCATTATAACAAAACTGAATAAAAAACAATATCGTCAAGGATGGATAGGTGGGTGAGTGAGTGAGTGGGTGGGGGTAATAATCCACATTTGGAGAAAATAAATTGACGTTGTATATAAATTGAAGGCCAATTCGATAAAGAAAGATTTAATTCCAATCGTTTTTCGTTACTTCAAGGATCATTTTTTTTTTTAAATAAATATTTCGAATTTCGGCTACGAAAGTATTTCTTTTTTCTTATCTCGTCGTATTCCCAATTAAAATCTTGACCATTTGAGTCGAGAGAAAAATCATATTCGCAATTACTATGAAGTAGAGTATACACATGATGTTGGATTAATGGGGATCATACTTTGCGAGAGATCAGCCTTGAATAATTGGGGCCAAATGCGTTCTCTTTCTTACTACTCGCGAATGACGTCGCGTAATAATACGTACATGGAGATATGTGCACGTTTATTTTATGTTTTTCTTTCTCTTTATTTTCAGTATCATGCATTCTTCTCGTAATCGTCATTCGGCTACGATTATAACGATTATCGTAATTTTTTTTCCCCCGTATGAAACTATTTACGAGGAAAATGAAGTTTGCGACTTTTTTTTACAAGGTCAACAAAAATATTATTTGTCTCTGACAATGTTTTTTTTTTATTATTATTTCCAGATATTTGTAATATTTATTTTATCGATTATTAATTAACGTGTTTTTTTTTTTTTTTTTTTTTGGTATGAAACATTGAAATTATATTTTACTGTTAGATGATTTATAATATTAACGTAAGAGATTAGAAAAATAGTTGGTTGAAAGTAAGAAGTGGACGCGTTAGAGATGGCCTTGAACCTGGCATTGCTCGACCTTGCCAGGGGCGCATCCTCCTTCACCCTACCTCCCCCTACCTCACCTTTTTCCACCACCTTCTCAACCACCTTGTTCTCCTCTTTTACGAGTACGAAACTTTTGCTTTCACTTAGCGTCGCATTCCTGCCCACGTGTCCTGCTTAATCCACGCACGAGATCGCTATAGTGAAAGTGAGAAAGAAGACCATTCGGTATCGTTCATTCGCAACCATGTTCTTTCTCATTCATTATTTAATCCTATCTACAGTAATTAAAAATAATTATAATTAATAAGTATTGTAATGAATTTTAATACAATAGCATACACATCGTGCAACTTTCAAATGGGAACCGAAAGTTACCAATTTATTTTTTAATATTACTTCTCGTGCAATTTTATAATATGGAAAAAAAAAAGTACATTTGTTAGGTTAAAAAGTCTTCTCAGCTTAGAAGCCTACAAATAATTTTTTATTGTACAACATTTTGTTAAAAATATTCAAACATTTTGCGTGCTGAAATATTTATTCATTTTTATTTTTTACAAATTAAAAATTTATTTCTGATTGTTCTTTTTTTTATTTTTGGTTTTTTTAAATTGAATACTAGTTTCTAATAGGCGAGAAATAAGGTCATAAATAATTTCGTTTGCCCTTTTATCGTTACTCGAACCTAACGTGTCGGTAATTACTGGTAATTATTGTAATTCTTTTTGTTTTTTTTTAAATATTCATTATTATAATTATTTTCTATTGTGTCCCGTTTCTTAATACGTCAATCTTGTTGTTCTTTCAGTATGAAATGTAGAGAGAAAGCGTGGGTATTTTATCGACGCGTGTGTAACGATACTTCTTACATCCGAACACGCGAATCTTGTCTCTTTGTAATGTCAATTAAAATCTTCTCACGATTGTTATAACATTCTATTATTACGTAACGTCATTAGTATCTTTATTTTAACCATAAGCGTGCTACAGAAAAATCTATTCACAAATTTTAGATCAAAGTAATCTCTTACAATGAATGAATACGTACGAAGGTACGTATTCGAAAAAGAAATAATTATGTTACATAAGATGACGTTACAAAGAAGAAAAAAGAAACAATTATTCTTTTCTTTTTTGAAACTCCTCAGGTTAACGTTCGTTCGAAAAATTGTTGAAAAAAATTACAAACTTCAGTTCGAAGAAAAAGTTTATGTAAACTCGAGAAGAAAAAAAATCTTTGAAAAATAGTAAATTAATATTTTTGTTCATATTAATCTCATAAGAAAACTTGACGAGCTTCCATTTTGCGTATATGATATAATTAATTACGCGAGAGAGAGAGAGAATTTAGCGATAAGTTTGAAAGTTTGTCTGTAACTTCTTAAAGCGGATGAAGTCACATTGAGTTTACGTAGAAATGTCGGATGAGAAATCTAAAAACGACGACGACGACGACGATGATGTTTCTAAAAGCCAACCTGCAAGTACTCGGGATGGTACTCGTGATTTGCATATTTTCGACGACATTAACGGAGATTAGTATTTCTTTTTCTTTTATCTCTTTTTATCTCGAAAAGACGTTGACCTCGGCACTCCAGTGAATTTAATGCAAACTATCCCGAAATCTTCTTCTTCTTTTTCTTCTTCGAAAAAGAGAAACGTTTAAAGTACGAGTAAGGTTTCAAAAAAAAAAAATTATGCGAATCTCGAAAAATCTATCATTTTAATGGCCTTGATATTTTGATAAATTATTACACGTAGATATTTCGTTGATATTTTTTCTCTCGAGAACAGAAAAAGATAGTCGAACAATTTGTAGATTTTATTCTTCTTGTAAAAGTGAAGAAAAATTTCGTAAGTATGCGTTTTCTATTTAAGAAAATTATGCAATTTTTGAATTGAATTTTCGTCGTTATTTTGAAAAAGAAAATTTTGCTTTCGTAATAATAATAATATAAACAAAAATACTCGTCCAAGAGTAAATTGAATTGTGAAATATCACTATAAAAAGAAACAAAAAAAATGTTCATTAGATAATATCGAACGGCGAATAGAATGCATCTCGATAGAGAGTTGCATGATAATTCAATTATTGTTCTATTTTAGAAGGAGAATTTAATTGGTCGGTCGTTATAATTGATATGATTATATCTCTTCTTATGAATAAATTAATAGAATTGAAATTTGCATTAGAAAAATAATATTTTCAAGTTAAAACATTTAACAATTAATTTATACACATAAGCAAATGATTATTTCGATGGTTATCGTTAGGTTTCCGAATGATTAGGTTCGTGACCCGTATTCTATTGTACATATGTATTAATGGTAGTATGTATACGCATACACATATATAATATATAATCGTGTACATGTGTATGAACTTTGGCAACGATTGAGTTCTCCTTTTTTAATAGAATTGAAATTTACACTCGAAAAATAATATTTTCAAGTTAAAACATTTAACAATTAATTTATACACGTAGGAAAATAATTATTTCGATGGTTATCGTTAGGTTCGTGACCCGTATTCTATTGTACATATGTATTACATGGTATGATGTAGTATGTATACGCATACACATATATAATATATAATCGTGTACATGTGTATGAACTTTGGCAACGATTTCCTTACTCAGCGAGTTCTCCTTTTGGTTATAATCGATCGGCCCTTATAACGGCCCTCGACTGTTGGTCCTAGCTAGACTCGGCCCTCGATCAATTCGATGACTCTTGACTTTTCTTTGTCGTCTAGAAAATATCATTAGATTGTTAATAATTATTTATCGTCAACGCGACATTTCATTATTCGACAACAACAACAACAACAACGACAACAATATCCTTTCGTTTAATCTTACGTTTATCGAGGAAAAACAATATTCCCTTGAATTTTTATTTTCGTCGAATTTTCCAATAATTAACATTCTTATCTTTCAAACGTCTTCTTTGTGCAATTTATTATTATTTTTTTTTTTTTACAATTACATTGTAACGACTTTTTCTATCGAGTTGTTTTAAAAATAGATCGAACAGCAAATACCGAGTATTCGATAGTTTTGTATTATTAATGATAGTTTCGTGTCGTGAGTAATATAGTTTGTTTCTGTTATACTATATATTTGATAAATATTTCAAAACGATTAGAAGAAAACTTTGACGATTTAATAATCGATCGTTCGTAATTTAGGTTCAAATCAAATTACGATGATCAAATTGAAAATTCTATTGGAAATTTTTCCTAATTATTTTTCTTTTCTTTTAATTTTTTTTTTTTTCTCAACAAATTTACAATTATATTCAAATATGTTCAAAGAGAAGCACACGTGTTATACATACGGAAAAAAGAAAAGAAGAAAAATTCATTCGTTAACGAATAAGACGATACGACCAATGATAGAAATCGAATTTGTTCGTTTATTTATTAATTTTGTTTTTATTTTTCTTCTTTCTCCTTTTTTTTTATATCATTGCCAGACCGTAAAGGAGGAAGATCATAGTTTTATTTGAGTCCTACTACGCATTCGCTTCGATATATTTTTCTTACTTTTTTTTCCCTCTCTTTTTTCCTCTTCCTCTTTTTTAATTTTTTTTTTTATCTCACCGAACATATCTTCGCATCATAATGGATCATGCATTATGCTCGATGCCCTTTACGTTCACGCTTGCGAGTAATTAGGCTATTCTAGCGTATCTCTTTGGTATATCGATCGATCGATTGGCTTTGTACATACAGACTGGTTCAAAAGTTATTAGATTATCTATAAAAATAGTATTTTTATTTAATAACAAATTTCAATATAAATTCGTTCATTCGCAAAATCAAAAATATACTCGTTCCAAATGATTTTCAATTATTTCAATAGATTTTTATAGTCATTCAATTCATTTGATAGTCATCGAATAATGATTCGCGCTATTATTAAAATAGTTCAATGATTTTTGGGTTACCCTGTAGATGCATGCGCATAAATGTTCACGCGTTACACGTGGAATTGAAAAAGGGGTGGTGGTGGTGGTGGTGGTGGTGGTGATAAAATAGGAGCAGCGGAATGCGGATACTTTTTATTGCGATTGTGCGAATTGCGGACACGAAGAAGGGTTACGAGGGCAATCATAGGGTCAGAGTATAATCGAGTATCGAATCATCGTGAACTTTACAAATGGGTTGAATACTCGCTAATTCAAGAGGGCTTTTCGATACTCGCTTTTAGTGGTACTCGCAAATTGTGTTTTTCAGAGAGTTTCCGAATATTTTTGTGTTTTTTTTTTTTTTTTTCTATTTCTAATTCCACATCTTTTAATGAGATCCCTTGGATTATGGTTATGGGGTTATTTTTGTATAAACATTTTTCAAACGTATCGAATTATTTATCGATGTTCATTTTATTCGATAAAATAGAGATTGTTAATGATGTATTTGTGTTCAATTGATAGAATTTATATATTTATTATAAAAAAAGAAATAAAAAAGTAAACTATAAATGTCTTCTTGGAAAGTAAACGGTCAAAGATTTTCCCACGTATTTCTTATTAAATAATTTAAATGGGTTAAAATGAGAAAGAGAGAGAGAGAGATAGAAAATAATCTGACAATGAGTACGTATGAATAACTTTTGAAGTAATTTACTTACGGCTAAAGGACGAAGTATTGGCAACTACGTAAGTGTTGGTAGTGGTGGTGGTTTATAAGAGAATAAGGATTCGAGCAGCTTTAAAAAATGCATGAACCGAGATTTCAGGTAATCGTGGGTAACTTGCCGACTGGAGTAAGAAAAAAAGAAATAAGGTAAAGAATAAAAATGAGAGCGTCGATCCAGTTAATGTTCGACGTGTTCGAATAGAAATGGACGCCTACCATGACCTCGCAAAACTATTTTATACTTTTTTTTTCTCTTTTTTTCTTTTATATATTCTTTTATATACGATAAAAAAAGAAAACAAATTTGTTTTTTTTAAATAAACAATAGTAATATTGCGAGAGAAAGATCTTCACTGTTAAATAATATTAATCGTTAAATGAATTTATGAATTTATCCATCCATTTGTAGAATTGTTCGCAACTGAATCGATAAACGGTAAATACAAATTATTTTTATCAATAATAATAATAATAATAATAATATTTTGTCAATCGTTAAAACACACAATAATATCGGTAATAGAATGAACATATAAATTAATCGAGAATTCTATCGCGTTTGATATTAAAAACATTTAATAATACCTTTTGATCGTTTCGATAACTACGATTAAACGAATGATTTTTAATAATAATATTTTTATATTTAATTTAATCATTTTATTTTTATATTTAATTTAATAATAATATTCTTCTAATTCTAGAAAATATAATGATTTTTAATAATAATATTTTTATATTTAATTCAATCGTTTTATTTTTATATTTAATTTAATAATAATATTTTTGTATTTAATTTAATCATTTTATTTTTATATTTAATTTAATAATAATATTTTTGTATTTAATTTAATCATTTTATTTTTATATTTAATTTAATAATAATATTTTTCTACAATTCTAGAAACTATCTCTTTATTTTTCGTTATTTTTTCCTTAGACAAATTTTCTAACAAATTACAATAGAAATACAAATCATATAACATATATGAAAAGTTTCGTATAATATATATTCAAAAACACGCGAATGATAGTAGTAGTCGGTAATAGTCAGTCAGAGAAGCATTTACCCGCTTTTCGATATTATCCGCCCCCTTTCGCGAATGCCAATTATATCGTTTCACCCCCTCCCTCAAGGTAAGGGCTATTATAGTTACGTTCCGTATGTCCCTTGTCTTTTCCCTTCGCTTCGATTCCTCCTCGTACACACATATACATTCCTAACGCAACTTGTATCTCACACGTACATCCTAACACACACACACACACAAATATTATATCTTTGACAGTGTGTAACCCAACGTCGATGGAAATTACAGTTGGACGAGGTAGGAGAAAGACTGTATCCTCATTTTGTCGTGAAAAGAAGAAAAGGGGTTGGAAAAAAGGGCTTGTCCTCGGTCGGCTGGGGGGGTGGCAGGGGGGAGGGGCAGGGGGTTGAAGGAGGCGAGCGATCGTTCGTGCCGCGAGACACGAAATTAAAGCCACTGCCGTGGAAATCGTGTCGGTGGACGTGGTAGAAAGATGGTAAAAGGGGGGGGGAACTGTTTCTCAGGTATAAACGGAGTTGGATGAGGGAGAACAGTGGCAAGGGGGATGGGGGATGGGGGTGGGTAGTTTCGAAGGGCAGAATACGCTCGAGTAGGTGGAGAAGAAGACACGTTTGCAACGGCCAACTCTTAGATCGAAGCTTTACAACTAATATTCTAACAACAGTTTTGTAATAGTTAGAAAGAGATAGATATATAGATATACACGTATGTTTAACTGTTGTATTCTTCTTGGCGAACTGCATATTGGGGTGGCTTTAAGGGGGGGTGGTGGTTGGTGGATATCAAATATGCTTGGACAGATGCATCGTCCCACAGTAGTTGCCATTCTTACTCGGACGGTTTCTCTCTATCTTTTTCTATCCTCCTCTTAAACCACCCTCTTAGAACTCCCTACTTATTCCTTTTATTTTTTTTTTTTTTTTTTTTTTTTTTTTTTTTATTTGTCCGTCTCTTTTTTTTTTCTTTTCTTTTTCTTTTTCCATTCGTGGTTCTTCTTATCGTTTGCTTTCTTTCTTTCTTATTTATTCCTCGAATTTCTTCTTTTTTTTCTTATCCAACTTTTCTTATAATTTTTTTTTTTTTTTTTTTTTTCTTTAATATGATTTTATTATTATTATTATTATTTGTTGTTATTGGTAAGACGCGTATAACGTCTTTATTCGTAGAACTTTCGCGCGGGATATTATCAATCATGCGAACAAATTCTTTGTACCTTTTTTTTATCACTGTATTCTTTTTTTTTTTTTCTTATCTCTCATTTTTATCTATACGAAGGAATACTATGCGGGGTTATCAATCATGCGATTTTTCTTGAAGACTTTTAATCATTCTATTTTATCTATCTATCTTCTTTTTGTTATTTTGTTTTTTCTTTTTTACCTCAGTATTTTTGATTTTTTTTTTTCCTTTTCTTTATCTTCGTCAATAATAATAATAATAACGTTAAGTTCTTAATGAATATCTACAGGTAGATTATATATGATTGAGATACATTATTTTGATATTAATTAAATTTTCTTCATTTAGATTTAAAATATCATAGAGAGAAAAAAATTTGATTAATTATGTAAAAAAAAAAAAGAAAAGAACTATTCGATCAATGTACGAACGTGCCCTCGTAAAATATTTATACCAAGAATAGTTTACAATAGCATATAAAGCGTTTTATGTTATCCACCCACTACTTTTCGATTATGTGGGTATCATATCTATGTGGAATACGTACCTATGTTTCGAATACTTTTGATTGCTATAGCCTACGGTATAATAGAACAACGCTGTATAATTTTGACTTCAGTTTTTCAATAATAAGAAAATGACGGTTAGATTATTACACATTGTTTAAATATTAATCAAATTATTGATATACTTAATGGAAATGTTTAGAACGCCATATAACATCTTATAAGTATTTTTATTTTCATTATTAATTTAATTTGACAATTGATTAATATTAAATGCGTTCCTTCTTTTTTCTTTCTTTTTAATACTTTTACGAACAAATATATTTATTCTTGTTCCCCAACTTATTTTTCCCTTTTCGCAAAACTTAATGCGCATGGAGAGTTAGAACATTTATAAGTTTCTTTCTTTTTATATTCGAGTTAGAAGTTTTATCGATATTATCCATGCATTGTAAATGAACGCGAATACACGTGGCGGATATAATACGAGAGAGAGAGAGATATTTTATTATTTTACAACATTCTCGTATTGTCATTATATTTGTCTCCAAAGTTTTTAGTTTTGCATATACGATGCGTTATGCAAAATAAATTTAATAAATAACACATACACACACACACACACACATATATATTTTATTGTATATAATAATTTTATTATATTATCTCGCACGTAAGTTTAAGATACGGTGGAATAAATTTGACTCGATTACGTTTTCATAAATTTTCTTTTTTTTTTTTTATCTCATTCGTCGTTGGAGAGAAATTCTCGTGGAAAGAACGTTTATGGTTTCCCGTATTTTCTCACAATCAAATGTATCGAGAACGTGCCTTAGCTTTCACGAATTCTCTCCTTTCTCCTCCTCCCCGTCGTCGTCCCCCCCTTGTGTGCCATGGAAAATCTTCCTAGAGTGTCGTAACGCACTTTTATAAACGCGAACAAATTATTATTTCAATACTTTTTTCTTTTCAACATTTGTTTTACGATCATTCCAACAAAACACATTTTTCTAACATTCTTATACCCCCCACCACCGTGACAAATATTTGTTCACTTTTTTACGAACGTGCATTATTCTTCTTCTTCTTACTTATTTATTTATTTATTTATTTATTTATTTATTTTTCTCGAACTACTATAAGAGTTGTCCGGAAAGAAAAAGAAAAAGAAAAAAGAGACGAGAGACAAGACAAGATCCAAAATGAAAAACATTATTCATAGGAGAGAGGAAATAGGAAGATATATATCGGAGAAGAAGAAAGGTATGCACTTTGTTGGAAAAATACGAACGCCTAGCTTAGAGAAGAAGAAGAAGACGTCGAAAAAGTCAGCGAAATTCAATTCACCCGATATATATTTTTTCACTTTTTTTTTATTTTTTTTATTTATTTTAGATATATTATATCCGCCGTGATCTATTTGCCGTGAGCGATAAAACGATAAGACGATAAAAAGCGATTCGAAAACGTAACATTGCATATATACCCACCCACTCCCTCTCCCCCCCCCACCTGTACAGGATTGGCCAAAAATTCTTATTAACTGATTTTTGAAAATAATTTACTTTCCCTTTCTCGCAACAACCCTCGACAAAATTTCGTACGCCGCTTTTTTGTGGCCTACGAATTAACAATTATAATAATAATTAACAATTATTATAAAATAATTGTTCAAATTTGTATATTTTTCAAACTTTTGTTGTATCCTGTACTAATATATAAAAAAAGTACGTGTACATTTATATAAACGTGATTCGTGGTGTGTTATCCGTGTATATAAAACTTCATAGAAGTTTCTTCGTAGATTTACGATTGGTTCGAAACGATAGGAAGCATTTTCTTTCGGTACCGAGATGATTTATTTTACGACGACGACGTCCGAAAAGCAAGAAACACCCACTGAGATGAACTCTCGGAAAGAAGGGACGGGGGAGGAGGAGGAGGAGGGGGGAATATCTACGGGGATATTATATATTAGCTGTTAACCTTTTTTCTTTTTCTCTTTTTCTTTTTTTCTTTTTCATCATACGACGGAATCATCATCCAACGTTTTCATATTTATCACGCGTCAAACTTCATTCTTAAAACATCAACAACACCCAATTTTGCAATTTCTTTTTCTTTTTTTTTTTTGTTCTGATCGAAGTTATTTATTCATTTGCAATAAAACAAATAATCCCTTGACAAAAATAATTTATATTATATAATATTTTCCAAATTATTATTAAAGAAACTAGTAGTAATAGTTGGTGATAGCAAAGTATAGTTATTATACTTATATATATATTTATATATTATATATTATTATAGTTATTTATATTTTTGTTTTTTTAAACAAATGTAATATTTTCCAAATTACTATTAAATAAACTAGTAGTAATAGTTGGTGATAGCAAAGTATAGTTAGCTTAGTTAGCACAGCGTACGAGTGTACGAATGAAGGAAGAAGAAGAAGAAGAAGTAGAAGAAGAAGAAAAAGAAAAAGGGTAGAGTAAGTAGAGTCCATTGTCCTCTTGGTGGCTTCTCGAGCCGGTTTGGAAAGTCGAAAAAAATCGCGTACTGCAGGAGGATGGAGAGTGGAGGAGTAGAAAGGGAGGGCTGAGGAATGGCAGGGAGGAGGGGAGGGGAGGGGGGAGGGAGAAAGGGATAGAGATGGAGAACTACGAGTAATACTCTACGGTGGTTATTCCATCTTTCTCTTTCTCTTTCTAGCTTGCTTATGGTGCTGTGGGTACTGGTACTGGTACTTGCTTGCTGGTGGTTGGATGAAAACAGTTTCGAGGAATCTTTCTCACGGCCTTAGGCTATTCTACGACCGCAAATTACTTTTAACTGGAGAAATATTATAAAAAAAAAAAAAAAAAGAAGAAAGAAAAAATAATTAAAAAAGAAATAGAAGTGATAGATGATGGGCGGGGAGGGGGAATAATTTCCTATCACTCTCTCGCACTTTCTTGTTTTATATTGGTATGTACCTTTCTTTTTCTTTTTTTTTGTATAATTTTAATATTCAATCTACCGATTAATCGACAGTTTAAGTTATTTTCTTTTCTTTCTTTCAATGCATTAATATTACCTCTTCCTCCCCCATATAATTTTAATAAATTGATATACTTTTATTTTTCGTTTTAACATTTACTACTATGGTGTCCATCATATATTAACATACAAATTTTATATATATATATATATATATTAAAGTAGTATATTCCTCGTTAATTCAATAATTGCAAATTTATTCTCGTTTACATAGTATCGTGTTTTAGATAGTTTTCTGCCCGCATATTCAAATCATTGTTTTTACCAACACCGTTAAACGCGCGCGCGCCTACGAAGCAAAACACCTACAGAGTTTAACTACGATAAATTCTCTTTCTATGATCTAGCCAGCTTCTTCTTTCTAATACAGAGAGAAGACCACTCTGCCAACTCAACCAACTTTGTCTCTCTCTCTCTCTCTCTCTCTCTCCCCCCCTTCCATGCCCCCTTCTCTCTTATACTCTCCATTTCTCTTCGAAGTTACTCGTGATTTCCGTACGTTCACCCTTTTCCGGTCATCACCCTTTCTCTCCCCCCTCTCTCTCTCTCCTTCTTCTCTCTTTCTATCTCTCTCTCTCTCTCTCTCTGTTTCTTTAGTTCTGGCCTCTCATCTTTCGTCTCGCTCTTCTTCACGACTTTGGAACGAGTCTGAACACTCTCTTCCGACATTATTGTTTTCCTTCCGATCTACTTCCGGGCTCCTATCCCGTTCTTCTTCTTCTTCTTCTTCTTCTTTTTTCTTTATATTTTTCTCCTACACAACTCTACTTTTTCTTTCGAGAGAGAAAAGAAACAACGACGATGGACCAAATTTTGCGAATTTCATGCAAGAATATTATCCTCCGATACACACACACACACACACAGACACACACACACACACACTGATCTATTTTATTATTATTTTATTATTTTCATTCTGTGGTTCTTTTCTATTTTGTTTTGCATAATTTGTAAAACAAAATTGTTACAATATTTTCTATTAAAAATTGTAAAAGAAAAAACATTGAGATTAGGGATGGTATAAGTATTGTTGTTTTATTGGTCGATTGGACGTATTGGATGTTAAAATTAAGAAAAAAATAAATAAATAAATAACAATAGAAATAAAGAGAGAGAGAGGACCGATCGCGAATTTAATCAGTCAACGGAATTGGCGATCACGTTCTCGTGATATTAAACGACAAGCCAGGTTAGCGTGCCGAGTAATACGGTTCCCATTTAAAAAGAAGCCGAGCCAATCGAATTAGTTTTCATGGAATAAGGATTTTCGCGTATGAACACACGCACATACACACACACACACTTGTAATAATATCTAATTTTTTCTTTTTTCAACGAAATTATTTGTAAAATCGCATTTTTCTCTACATTTATTTCATATTTTTCATATTTATATTATATTTTGAATTTTTTTAATTTCTCTTAGCGGAAATTTTAGAACGATTTCTTCCCCATGGGAGGGAATGGGAATGGGAATGGGGATGGGAATATGGATGGGGTGGGAAAATCAGTAAAAGAATAAAATGATCTCTCCTTATTTGAAGATTTTTAACAACCTTAAGACACGTTCTTTTCTTATATCGTTAAGGTGTCGGATAAAATAATCGTCGCTGATTGGTTGATTTAATTCTAATCATAGCCAATCGATTAACTAACTAAATTGTGTGTATGTATTCTGCTTATGGTATACGTTTATTTACAGTAATTGTGGATGTTCGAAACGAAATTGTTTTTTCTTTTTACAACGAAATTACTTGAACAAATTTAATGACGTTACTTACAATAGTATCATCTTTATGTAGGATTCAATTATAATATTAGTATATTACAATGTAATCGAATGTAAATGAAAATCTCAAAAAGAATCTCTTGCATTTACTTTTGATTTCGAATGGTCCACAAAAAGAAGGAAAAAAGAAGGATAATTCTGTGAGGAGTGGAAGATAGAGAGGAATAAAATAATAAGAAGAGAGCTTTGGAGAACTTGAGTAGAAATAGTAGCAATGGTGTACCTGGGTAGAGCTTTTACCCTGTAGAATCGTACCTCCTGAAAGTTATCGTCGTTAATCGTGCATGGTGGCGAGAGAAAGCACCCATAGAGAAAGAGAAAGAAAAAGAGGGGGTAGGGCTTAAGGGGTGGGAGGATAAAGAAGAGAAAGAAGGGCAGAGGGAAAGGGAAAGGGGCTTGGGCCAAGGGGCAAGGGGCTGGATCTCTATGTGTACTGCAAAGGTAGCAACGTAGAAATATCGACCGTTGGATATGTTGTTGATGCGAATGGTAACCATGGATAACTCGAGCCGATCGACCAATTGCGATCCTCGCGGTGGCCGTACTCGACCAATCGGACATTCGGTATGCTGCCGGTTTTTTGATTGGGCGATATCGGGGATAAGAGACCAGTTCGAGGCCACCGAAACCCACAAACGGACGTGAACACATCAAGTGGAGAACGGTCTCTCTCTCTCTCTCTCTCTCTTTCTCTTTCTCTCTATCTTTTTCTATTATTTTCTATCTGTCCATCTCTTTCTCTATTTTTTCATCTTGACCAAAGACATATCGCATATAACATCGACATAGTCAGTTTTCCTATCATTCCTATTTTGAACTCTTATCCAGTCCAGTTCAGTCCAGTCCAGTCCAACCCAATTCAGTTCAGTTCAGTTCAGTCCAATCCTCCTAATCTTTACTTTTCTTTCTTTCTTTCTTTCTTTCTTCTTTCTTTGAAAGTATCTCCTATGTATTTAACATAATCATTTTCATTTACTTTCCCGTTTGACTTTGAACATTTCTTTTGGATTAGGATTCCGTTCTCTCTGGTTTCGCGTATGAGCCTACGGGGATTCCAGGATCGCTACGTTATTGCGTAAGATTTATTCATTACTTTTGGTTTTGATTGTAAACCAATTTCAAGAACACTCGAATATAATTTTTGATCGCACACCAATCACGTATTGGAAGCACATCGGCACCACCTGTATCAGCTGCCGCACCTGTACCACCTTGTTAATCTTATTCGACACTTTACTTTTCATTTTATTTGATTTGATTTATATTTATTGTTATGGTAGTCAAGGGGCTACTGAAAAATGGGCTCGTCGTCGTCGTTTAGTGTTTAGGAATATTTTCTGCGTCACGCAAAAGGTTTTCATAAGTGACACATTTATGATTCTAATTTTCACTCAGCAAGTACGATGGTAGACAGTATTGTAAACTGGTGTGTAGTACGTAACGTAAGAGTTATTTCTGTAACTGGGAAATGAATCATTATTGCAGACTTGAGTTTCGTGCATGCAGGAGGCCTGTCTGCACAATTCAAAATGATGTCTATTTTGAAAATCATTCTATAAAGAATATATATTTATAATTTTTCCAAATATTATTTAAGGAATCGTTGAAGAAATGTTGATTCTAACGACGATTCGAAAATCAATTTCGATAATACGAATGATCAAATATTGGTTGCGAGATATCGAGAACTTAAATATAAGATTTACTAATTCTAATCTACGTTTTATCTATTTACTACGAATTATTGATCGTCGTTTGTTCAAGATATCGCATCAACGGTAATAAAACAACAACAACAACGAATAAAATAAACGTTTCAAATCGCTTGCGGGTTTTTTTTTTTTTTAATTGTTTGATAAAATCGAATTAGAAAAAGGGAATCGTTTTATACACATCTAGGCCAGTCAACGCGGGCCAAACCCGGAACTTTTCTTGTTTATGCTTCAAAATTTGACCTAAGGGTAAGTTGACGACGCTGAATCGAATGGTGCTAATTATATAAAATCAGCAACCGGCATCTTGGGGAAAAAGGGTAAAAAAGGGTAAAATATAGCCTTATCTTAGAATCTAGGCATTTAATCGAAAAAGTTTCAAACAAAAGTTGTAGAGAATTAAAATATACATAAAAAATGTTCTATGAGTTATCTTCGTATTTTCAAAAATAAGCGCATAAAATTGGATTGAAGATGGGAACAAAATTTTAAGAGTGGGAGAAGCAAGCTTATCCCTCCGTCGCGTTTTACACGCGAGCGAGCTAGTATGCGTGCGAGCGTCCGTGTGCACTAATACACAAACGAAGGATCTTCGGCAATCTTCGGGACTCTCGGTCTTGAATGAAAGTGCGAGTGAGAGAACAAACCAATACTTCTCTCTTTTTATTTATCATGCGATAACGAGTATTATTGTCCTTGGCCATCGATTGTTGAGCCTTCTGATATTTCTCTTTTATATTTTTTCTTTCGGTAGCGAGAATTTTACGTCTTGGCCATCGAGCGTCGAGCCTTTTGTATACGAGTGCGAGTGAGAAAGAAAACCGATATTCTCTCTTTCTATTTTTTCTTTCGGTAGCGAGAATTTTTCGTTTTGGCCATCGTGCGTCGAGCGTTCTATATATCTATATATATCGGCGTATAAGCGCGGCACTTTTAAATCGAATCTTGATGCTTATGGCACGCCGTTTCTTTATTTATTGTCAAAAATAATGAACCTTGAGTAAAAAAAAAATAATTCATTTTAACAGAAACTATTATTATTTAGTTGAGAGTAAAAATAATGAATTAATTTTGTGTCTCGCCATAAAATTAATTAGAATAATTAATTGATATAATTCTTTGCCTCACAAAAATTTATTTGTATATCAAATTGAATACGTATTCTCTTTAAGACGAAATTTAAAATTTAAATATTTTTCCTATTAAATTATGTATTTTATAAAATTTTAAATTACTGACTTTTTGTCTCGTAAAAATTTATTAGTGTATCAAATTAAATACATATTTGAAAAAGAAGAATTTTATATCCACACATAAAATTAATTCAAGATATATATGAAAGGATATTCTAAAAACGTGGAATTTATTTTTTGTTCATACATAATTTTAATTCATTTTTATTATGTTATAAGAAAACCAGTAATGCATTCTGATTCATCTTCGAGTCTTAAGAATTGTACGAAAAAAATTGAGCAATTATCAAGTGGTGCGTTAGCGTAAGTAGTAACGTCTTCGCTTCTCGCGCTGGGTATTAACGTTCGATTCTTCGCGGGGGAATATTTTTTTATAAGTTTTTCTATCCTTAACAAGGAGACGTCAGTGAGTCTCACCTCAGATTTTTTTCAAATTTTGCACTAACGATATAAATTTATTAGAAATCAACATTATTACGCGAGTAATAAAATTACCAATTATAAATAAATAATATCCAATAAATAACAAAAATTAATTTTTAACGTGCCGAAACGATACATTTTTTAGGATGATATTTACAGGATGAATTTGTAATTTAAGTAATAAACTTCCTTTATTTGTGCAGGATGTAAAAAAATTTATTGCTTTTAATTTTTTTGTAATAATTTTAATTTTTTTTCTATATATAATTAGAAATTAGGAAATGTAAAAATAATTTATATAACCTAAGGATAGAAAAACTTAAAAAAAAATAATTCCCCCACGAATCGAACGTTAAACCAGCGCGAGAAGCGAAGACGTTACTACTTACGCTAACGCACCATTGATAATTGCTCAATTTTTTCGTACAATTCTTAAGACTTCGAAGATGAATCAGAATGCATTACTGTTTTCTTATAACATAATAAAAAATGAATTAAAATTATGTATAGACAAAAAATAATTCCACGTTTTTAGATTCCTTTCATATATCTTGAATTAATTTTATGTGTGGATAAAATTCTTCTTTTTCAAATATGTATTTAATTTGATACACTAATAATTTTTACGAGACAAAAAGTCAGTAATTTAAAATTTTATAAAATACATAATTTAATAGGAAAAATATTTAAATTTTAAATTTCGTCTTAAGAATACGTATTCATTTGATATACAAAAATTTTTGTGAGGCAAAGAATTTATTCAATTAATTATTCTAATTAATTTATGGCGAGACACAAAATTATTCATTATTTTTACTCTCAACTAAATAATAATAGTATTTCTGTTAAAATGAATTTTTTTTTTTTACTCAAGGTTCATTATTTTTGACAATAAATAAGAAACGGCGTGCCATAAGCATCAAGATTCGATTTAAAAGTGCCGCGCTTATACGCCGATATATAGATATATAGAACGCTCGACGCACGATGGCCAAACGAAAAATTCTCGCTACCGAAAGAAAAATAGAAGAGAGAAATATCGGTTTTCTTTCTCACTCGCACTCGTATACAAAAGGCTCGACGCGATGGCCAAGACGTAAAATTCTCGCTACCGAAAGAAAAATATAAAAAGAGAACAAAAGAGATATCAGAAGGCTCACAATCGATGGCCAAGGACAATAATACTCGTTATCGCATGATAAATAAAAAGAGAGAAGTATTGGTTTGTTCTTCTCACTCGCACTTTTCATTCAAGACCGAGAGTCCCGAAGATTGCCGAGATCCTTCGTTGTTTGTGTTAGTGCACACGGCGCTCGCACGCTACTAGCTCGCT